>NC_044014.1:8735000-9935000 GCF_900496995.4 Aquila chrysaetos chrysaetos
TTCCCTTTTACATAACCTGTAAGTTGAGCAGATGTCCCTCAGCCAACCCACAGGGCTCAGCCACCTCTGAGTTTTCTGCTCAGCCTTCCCCATTCCTCCCCAGAAAAGACTGGAAGTATCAAAGGAAATCTTAAGACATCATTTGTCCCCTTTTTCATCAACACATATCCAGCATAGGAGTTTTCTCCTGCAATCTTTATCTGCAGTGTCTATGAAATGCATCAGGAAGTGGTCAACTAAGGGTAGCAGGATCTAACTCTAAATTGAGACAAGCATCCTGCTAAGTACTAGAGCCCAGATCCAGTGGTGAGCTTGGGCAATGCAAAATGCAGCATGTAGGGCATGTGGCCCTCTTAGTAGAATTACACTTCCAGGAAGAGACCAAGAGATAGAATTATCCACCTAAAAGTCAGGATCCCTTGCTTCCAGGTGATAAGCTAAAATCCTTAGCAAGATGCTCCAAATCCTTATAAAGTGCACAGGCAATAGTGTGTTAAAAAATACAACCAACCAACCAACCAACCAACCAAAAACCCCACCCAGTAAAAAACCCTGCACAATAAATGTCTAGATGGACAATAAGAAATACAGAAACTGAGATTTGTTCGAAGACTCTGGACCCGAGGAGCCAAATTCACAGCTTCAGGCAGGTGCATCTGCCCACACAGCAATCAGTGTATGCTCCTGGGAGTAGGGAGCCACTCTTCTTTTAATGGGCTCCTAGCAGAAGATGTCATGGTGCTTTAGTCGTTATTAGTGATCAGAATAGTCTTTGAGGAAGTGGGATGGCTTTGCTTTCTGCTCTTCTCTACAGGTTTTCACAAAGCCTGAGAGGGTACCCTATGGATTAGGCGGTAGGTTGGTCTGGAAGGAAGGGGAGGAGCGGTGGTATAGAAAGGGTTATGGTTTTTTTAGAAGGGATTAGAAGAAGAGCACAAATGGGATCACACTTCTGCAGACTTACAATTAAGGGAGTCATCTTCAGCGAGGCAATCCTGGTTTCCAGTCATTGCTCTTGTAAGAGAAATAACTCTCTTTCCTGGGTGCAGGCCAGAACCCAGCAATCTGCCTCCCAGAGAGAGGTCTCATCTTTGGGCTGAAGCATGATGCTCTTTCTTGTGTTTTGCAATATGCACTATTTCCTGGGCACCTTCTTGAGAACACTCAACAGCGAGATGGTTTGAGAACCCTTCTGGGAAATGAGAACAGTGGTTCTGAGTCTCCAGGTCAAGGAAGGCATTGAACCAAAGTCTTCTAGATCCCGACTGATGATTTACCAGCGGAGTGTCATAAAAACGAAGGCCAGGGTGTTTTGAAAAAGACTTTGGGTGTAGCAGCTGTGCATAACATGGTAGCTGAGTGATGAACACTTCCAAATCATGTCTGTTGGTTCATACTAAGCAATGTAAATGTTCCTGATCTCTATAGGGCTTGGACAGGAGACAGTCTTTACCTCCTCAAGTAGAGTTATGGGTGTATTCAGAAAAGGATTCTAGGGACCTGTGGAATTTGTGTTATCAAAGACTTACATAACTTACCAGGAATGTAAAATGTTCCAGCTTTGGTCTTGGGAACCTGAAAGTCTCAGTTTAGGCAGTTTTGTTTGTTTATGTCCTTCTGTTGCTCTAGCCCTGGGTGTGCCCTTCTGCACGCAGGAGTCAATCTCGTACTTGTCACCTGGTGTACCTACTGTTGCCGTCGATTGTGATTTCAACACGCATCTTGTCGTATTTGTTAGTGCTTTGAAAGCCCTGGTTATAGCTGATAATGTATTAACTTTAATTTAAAAAGTAAAGCTTATCATGATTATGGAAAAGGATTGAAGTGGGCCTGACTGTTCTTTAAATGCTAGTAGAAGACAAGTAGAACCTCAGAATAACATGTACATGTATCAGTCTCATGATTTCTCGGGGGTGACTCATTTTTTCTCTGCCATTTGGGATTAGAAATAATTTGTCCAGGAAAATGGTAGTTTATTTGAATCCATTAAGATGCAGATGACAATATTTCCCATGATTTCCTTATTTTTTAATCTGCTCTTCTTACAAAGCAGAATTACTTTGGTGAACTCCATAGCAGCACTTTTGTTAAAGTGGGATCGTGGTTCTCCTCTTTATTCTGGTCAGGTTTTGGTTCCTATATGCCATATACTGCACCTGTGTTGGAGTAGGCCCATACCCATGTGGTCACCTCTATCACTTTGTAATTTTGCTTTCCATCACATTAACATTTACTGCTCTCTTTACAGCATTCCCTTCACTAAAACCCCTAGAAAACCTACTAATGCTAATTACTTGCAAATAGTAATGGTAATTTTAATGCCAACCTCAGTAAATTGCTTTTTATGTGCTGTAAGAAAATTGAAAACTAAGTGTCCATTTTGCTGTTTAATAAGAATCTTATAGAACAAGTAAGTCCTTTCGCTCCTTCCATCTAGTGGGAGTATGAGTAAGAAGCTCCCAATATCCACGGAGAATCCCTTCTTGTGCACCATGGGGTTAACAGGAGTTGAAGAGACAGCCAAAGGCTCAGTAGGTGCAGAAATGAAATAGAAATGGAAATGCAAGTAAGATGAAAGATTAAGGTGAAGAGACTGTAAAAGAGGGTGAAGCATAAGGAAGATCACACAGGGCAGAGGAAGCCCTATTAAAACTCTAGAAACATCTCTGGATGAAAGACGAGCGTTTGGCTGGCTTTCTGCTGTCGTATGGGAGCTTGAGTCCAGAACTGTTGCAGCTGTAACAATGTTGGGTGGGCCAGGGTGAGGGGGGTTCAGGAGATAACAAATACCGAAGTGGTTACACCTTATACTATAATACAAGGCCTGCTTTTTCATCAGTAAAATTTATCAGAAAAAACATCTCACCTTCCATGCATGTGTTACATGTGCAGTAGAAGAGCTGTGAGACGGTGATCCACGTAGAGGTCCGTTACTATCAGTAAGCCAATTGTTGCTGCCTCAGAGTTTTTGCACATAGCGTGCAGCAAACGGCCTGGTAGGAGGACATTTTTAGGCATCCTAACTCTACGGGTGCTTTCCCACCAAGGCAGCAGCTTCTGGCTCTGGCTATGTTCTTCCTGACTCTGCCTGCACCGCATCAGGGTAGCACCCATACCAGCGAAGCAGTTCCCAGCTGCTGGTGACTTCTGCTGGGAGGCAGCATCCTGGCATTTGCAGATCTGCTCTGCTGGGCCCCTTGCCGTGGGTGGGAACCAGTGGCATGCACGCAGGCATGAGGCATCACTTGTCACCTGCCTGGAAGTAACTTACCTCGGAGTCTGCAGTGATTTGGCAGGAGCGGAGAGCTGCATGATTTGGCAGAGATTTCCAGAATGGGCCCAAGGCAAAGTGGACTTGGGAGAGAGGAAGCTCTGCGTGGGGAAATGGTGGTGGGAAGGAATCATTACTTGTCCCAGGCTGCTGCTCTGACCGCCCTCATTCCATACCCAAGTGCCCCAAGAGAGGGGGGAACTGAAAAAGGATCTCCTTACAGACCTTTCCCAAAGGATGCTGGCAGGAAAAGTAGCTCTGGATTAGATCCATTTGCTCTTAACATAGTCAGTACCTAGTAAGAGCCAAACTCCTGCCTGTCTTAATAATTTAAGCTTTGCAGAACAGAAGCTGGGTGAAATTTTGACCTTATATATTACTGCTGCGTAAGTAATCCTCAGAAACACTCTCAGTATTGTTAACTGTTTGTAGTTACCACAGGATTTAGGAATAACTATGTCGTACTTTTGCAATAAAAATAAAGCATAAAGTGTGTTCTGAACCATACGTTTTGCATTAAAACACATTTTAAAAGCTTGGGAGAAGCTGGCATTAATGAGAAGAGTTGGTTTAGACAGTCTTGTTTAATTCAAATGCAGTTGATGCATATCTCTTACATGCTGTATGTTAGTCTTGGTTTTAAAAGGTAGAAATAATTTGTATAATGTGATGATAAATATGCCAGAAACAATAGCTAGAGACAAAATATCAAAATAGAAAAGGCTAGTGGCAAGTTACAGCCAGGGGTAGTTCTAGGAAAAAAAAAAAAAAAAACACCAAAAGACCTGGTCGATGTTCAGAGTTGACACATGGAGGAACGTGAGTCTTGACTAGATATAAATTGTGTGAAAGATATAAATGAATGTAACTATTGTTTGTGAACTATTTGCACCTAATTCAACTTTCATCCAAGATAACTTTCACTGCTGTTTGTGTCATCAGTGAATTGGCTTGTGCTCAATTTTTAAAAAAGATTGATTAACCTGTCCCTTTTGATCTTTGAGGTGTTCATATTCACAGTGCCTTTTAATTCTGTATCAGCATTTACTACATTTTGGACCCTTAATTGAAAACATTTGTATGATTATCAGCAAAGAGGTGCTTTATTACATCTTGGGTTTTCTTTTAAAGGATGCTTTCTAATAGATCATATAGTAAGCTGATGTCTGTTTGTAATGAAATGCCCCATTTGAAGCTCTTCCACGGAATCTTGTTTTAAGGAGTGGAATTCAGCAGTTGACTCCCAGGCACAAATAACCATGTAATTACTCTGCAATCACATAGTAATTAGCATGTACTATTCATATATTGCATAATTATATGCCCTGCAGATTACATAGTAATTATATTTGTACTAAATGTATACTTCTATATACTGTATAAAAAAAACTTTGAGAGTTCATAGTTAAGATTATAGTTGTAAACTCATGTAATACAACATTTTATGTAAAAACATTACAATTTTATGAAAGGGTTGTATTTTGGATATCATCTCTTCTGCATCTGGTGTTGCTTAAACTGTGGTAGGCTGCTATTATGAGAAATGCTTGGCTCTGTTATTTATAGTCAAATGTTGCATGTTTATAATTTTGTAATTTGTGAAGATAAGAAGCAAAAAGTTGCAGATTATTGTGCAAGAAACTGGGATTGGGAAGGACTTGGAGTGTGAATGTTAAATGTACAAAGGTTAAATGTAGGAACCCACTGAATGTAGTTACACTATATCACTAGAGTGAAAAATTTAATGCTACTTAGGCATTGTGTTACTTCTGGCTAGGTAAGATACATTGAATAGTAGCAGGTGATGTATTTGTATAATGGGAAGCATGTGCTAGCACCAAGGCCCATCTTGGGCACAGTCAGTTCAGGCAATTGCAGTACCTCGGTGCCGCATGTCAGCCAAGCTACATCATCTTTTCCTTCCATGGAAAGAGATAAAAGTTGATGTCCTGATCTAGGAATGGGAGGCAAAGTGGTAGGAGAATGTAGAGGAGTGGCACTGAGTTGTAGAATGGCCTTGGACCGAGTTTTGGGGAAAAGGTGGAAGATCTAGAAAAAAAGGGTTTTTTAAGAGGAACTTAGAGCTTTAGGTCATTTGAGATGTGTTATCTTTGGCCAGCCCCCCTAAGAGGTTGCTGCAGAGTTTTAGATATTTGCAAAATGTTTTGTTCAGCTTGCACATTCTGTAGCAACGGGAAGTTAATGTATTTTCTTGGATCTGTGATGTTGGCGTTCCTAATATCCAAAGCAGCATTATGATTACTCTTAATTGAATTTTTCATTCTAATGCCAGTTGCCTTCATTTTCAAGCAAAGCATATATTGGGTTTTAATATCTGGATAATGTATTGCAAAATTAAGTATGTAATTATAGTCTAAACTTTTACCCGAGTTTTATTTTTCCTATAACTCGTTGTAGCGTGTGCATGTGTGTGTGAGAGAGGCATACTCCTTGTTTTAAGCATTTCATTCACAGTCACTTGTTAATTGTACGTCAGCTTCTTCAAAGCTTGTAAACTTCATAAAACTTCCAGGGTTCAGGTGGCATCTGTAGATCTTATAAAAGTGTCTTTAACTAAGCATGGAGCTTACAGGCCTTGTGGGTGGCCTTAGAGAGCTCACAGTTGTGGGGCTGCACCTGCTTTCCTTTCTGGCTGGGTGGGCTGTTTTCATACCTCAAAAACTGTAGTAACAGGCATGTGGCTTTTACATTCTGCGGAGTACCCAACTTACATTTAAATGTTGTTACCTGGTGTAGAAACTGAATGTCATTTATACTGTTCAAGGAAAAAATAAAAAATGTCAGAGCTTTACAAAAGCAGAGTTGGGAGACCATGTTCTCACTGTGTTCTTGTGCAATAGGCCAAACGTATCCCTTCCAATTTACCAGCGATTTTAATAGTTTTTTAGTGAGACCAAGTCTTACCCAATATTCATCTTGCATGTCTGCTACAAAGAAGATCAAGTACAGCCTGCCCGGTGTAATCGTCATTTATTTGCCAGCATTCTGATCTTAACGCATGCCTATGCTCTTGTTCACTCGTTAAACCATTACCCTAAGAAACGTAAGGACTGGTCGCAGTTTCTGGCACTGAAAGTTTTGTATGTAACAAATATATAACCAGGATCTCATTAACAGTGAAATAAACACAAACATCAAAACACAATATAAATGTGACGCATTTCTTACTGCTGTTGTGTTGTTTTTTCTAGTGGAGCCAGTACTTTCAAAGGGGAACAATTGCTTGGATGCAGCAAAAGCTTGTAACCTAAATGATACCTGCAAGAGGTTCAGATCTGCTTACATAACCCCCTGCACCAGCAGCACGTCTAATGAAATCTGTAACAAGCGGAAGTGTCATAAGGCCCTCCGGCTATTTTTTGACAAAGTTCCCCCAAAGCACAGCTACGGGATGCTCTTCTGCTCCTGTCGAGACGTAGCCTGTACAGAAAGGAGACGGCAGACTATTGTTCCTGTGTGTTCATATGAGGACAGGGAGAAACCAAACTGCCTGAATTTACAAGAATCCTGCAAGAAGAATTACATCTGCAGGTAAGATAGCACATGGCAGGGGAGTGATTAATGAGGTACCAGAGAGAACATTTTGGTACTGCTAGGTTTGCCAGGACTAAGGGTCAGAATATCCACTAGGGAAAAGGATGAGTCAGGAAAAAAAGCAAATGCCACTGACATCCTTAACAGAATAACAAAAGCCTGCATCTGGCTACAGTGTGTGCCTTCTCCAAAACTGTTCACAGCTACTCCCTCGCACTATGGAGGAATCATTAAACCCCCAGTTTAATTTTTACAGATTTTTGTTGGAAACATTTTCATATGGTGTCTCTATGAAATGATGTCTCAGAATGACTTTTATGTCCCATTAGTGACCAGGTGAAAATAGTATTACTCATTATAATGGGATTTATTTTCATTGCAATCTTACATGTGAGCACTAATAACTGTTTGTGAATACAAACTACATGTTGGTCTTTGTAAACGGTCACAATACACAGACTACTCATGGGCTTTTTCTTCATGGAAAAAAACGGAGTCCACATTTGCAGATTAGATCCCACTGTCTTCTTAGAGCTGTCTTAGGCTTGGAATTGTTTTATCTCCCCTCCCCTGACAAGGGTGCTGGGCTGATACAACTGGAGGGTCATTGATTCAGTGACCTAGTTCCCAGTCACTTTCCTCTGCCGGTCCTTTCGCCTTCAGCGAAGTCCCTGCAGGTTGTCACACAACAGTGGCGTACAGGACCTCCTCTGCCCTTAGGAAATGCTTTCTTCCTACTAAGCATTGTGTATGTTTATATTAGAGCGTTGCTGTGCTAATGTTGCATTTATGAAGTTATGCCCAAGAATCTTGCTCATTTCTAATGTGTAAATTCCTTGTAGATTATCCAGTTCTGTGAATTAGCAAGTAAGGAAATAAACACTATTGTAAAATGTCAAGGACACTGAAGATATGATGTAAATCTTAATAAGTACTTACATATGCCTGGTAAAATATTTACTTTGAAGTTTGTTTGTAAGATCTCCACTGCTGATCTTAAGCATTTAGCCATAGCACCTCAGATGTGCCCGAGTGTTGTTCAGAGTTGAGGAGGCACCCAGCGTCCTACCCTCAGCGGCTCAGGGGAAGTCTGGAGCCAGTTTCCTGCTGACCCAAATTAGAGCAAATTTAAATCAGAGCAGGTTCTTTTTTTGGCCCGGTGAGTTGCATTCAGCACCTTCACAGCTGATGCTATTGCAGTTTATGAAAGCTGGATACATGTAGTCCTGTAAAACCACCTGTTTTCCGTTTCCATGTTGTGCCATTAGTCTTTTTGCTTATATATATATATTGTCTTCCCTATACACAGGCCCTGTTAATTAGTAGAGTTACAGTATCTTTATTGTGTTTTCTGCCAAACTTAGAGTGTGTTACAGTGCCAATGAAATGGGAGAGAGGATTTTATAGGGAGACTTATTCCTATTATTCAGGCTGTAGTGTTCAGGAATAACTTAGATAAATTAATGCCATTACTTCTTTCATGACTGTGTTTTCCTTTGGTCAGCTTTGATCTAATGTTGTCTCAGCAGCTAAGTTTTTAATGGTGTTTTGTTTAATTTGACTTCACGAGTCTGGTGTTATGCTTTCTCCATTGCAACGCTGCAGAGGAAAGCTTGGTAAAGTCTCTGCTCCTGTTGCCCTAAGTTACAGCTGGCACTGGGGTGAAAATGGATTTCTTTACAGGTTCTTCCTGGGCTTCTTTTCTTTAAAATACCAAAATCAAAAAGTTTGAACTCTTCCAAGGCTCAGTGAGACCTGGCTGTGAGGGCGAGAGCCAGCACGGGTAAAAGGGGCTGGGTGGGCAAATGCCTGCGGGGTCTGGGGCAGAGTCAGTGAGTGCAGTACTTAGGTCCTATGCCTGGAGGTAAAGCAAGCTTGCTATGTTGCTGAGAGTCATCTCATGTAGGTGTTAATACCTCCTGGACTGTCTAAATTGCTAGTGTATTTAATACCTTCCCTCTCTACTGTCATGGAGAGGAGAAAACAGCAGCAGAGCTATTCCAGCCTGTCCATAATAACGGCAAAAGACATTTTGTCTCTGTGACTTGTGCACTTAGAGGGAGTTGGTGTGATTTGTTCCCCTGTCCTGCAGGAAAGCAGGGACTTGGGCAGGGGAGGAGAGAAAGGGGAGAAGATCTCCTGTATTGGCACTGATAAATATCAGTCTACATAGTAATTCCAGATATGTTTACAATAATTAAAAGCAGTAGTCAGTAGACATATAATTCTAGCTCTGATAACTTCTATTTCATTTTGAAATCAAAAAGAGTATCTAAATGGGAGAATAATTTGAGAATACATTATGCCTACTGTGAAACAAGTAGAAATATTAGAAACTATTCTCTGTGTGCCTATTATATCTATTAAAGCTTCTTCATAATGCTAGTTAAGACAAGGGGGACAAGTTCTAAAGGGTTTCTGAAAGTACCTTGGTTTACGAATGCGGCGTACTCAGAAGTGCAAGATTTGAATCTGCTCATAGTGTGTATAAAATATCAACTGGGCCTGTGCAAATAAGTATTTAAACATTCCGTTTTGGATCCTCGTTAAAAGCTTTGTCCTGAATGCACAAATCACTGAATCTGTTTTTGAAACAGTGTTAAGAGCAGAGAAGCGATTTGGCCAAAATGCAGGTATCACTAACTGACACGGCAGGACGCTTTGCTTATTTCTTTTTCTTTTTTATTCATTAATCTATCTGTTATATAACATAAACTCTCAATTGAGGGAGAAAAGGACCAGAAATGTCAGGAAATGCAAATAAGTTGTGACTTATGTAAATAGTCCTAATTTTTCACCTTCATCAGAATACTGAATGGTTCACTTTCATTACCAGTTTTCTGCTGCCTCTACTTGTATCCCAGTCCGTATCCAGCTTTGAAACCAACTGGAGTCTCTCAGGCATGCCTGTCAATGCTCACTGAAAAGAAAAGCAAAAAACCAAAAAACAAAAAGAAGCCATTAGAGTTCCTTTTTATTATGAACATTAACAAACCTTCCAAGGAAAGTCAATATATTGTCAAAAACTTTCACCAACAATGTTGTCCTGGAATAATTCAGACCTCAGGAACCTCCTGTTCTGTTCACTTCAGCCACCCATTAAACTTCAGAAAGTTGACTGGCATGTTTTAAAAATACCATTCTGCTGTAAATGCAGAGCAGTGTGCTTCATTTTTGCCACTATCACGTTTAACAGTGTTTCAAATACTATTTTCTTTGAGCAATGAAAGTGTGAGTCATTAGTTTGGTGTTTTTAATAATCTGTGTTTTGAATTTGCATACTTCTCTGTCTCCTGGATGCATTCAGAAGGCACTGCCCAGAATGATAATGATGCAGACAAATTGTTTAGTAAAGAACAGTATCAATCCAGTCACGTGCTGCAAAGATCTGAAAAGAAGGGTAGCATAAAATGAGGCATTTTTTGTTCACATAAGAATCTAGTGACAGCATGTTTCTTGTCCTCCACAATTACTATGTTCAAAATGGTTGGTCAAATCACTGAGGCTTGTTTTTAAGGTAAAATAGACAGAAAGTAGTTCTTGACTAACTTCAGAAGACAGCTAAAATAGATACTATTCTTAATGTTTTGCCTTCAGTTTTGTAAAAAGCACATGTTGCTGGCTACAGGTATTTGATTCTGAAAAAAAAAAGAGAAAATGGCTGCATAATATATTTAAATAATTTTTCCTCATGGGATAGCTGAAGGATAGTAGTGAAATGCCCATTAGATTTCAATAGATGGGTCATCTCCCTGAAAAGACAATGAAGATATTTTTGGCACTGTGTATTCAGAGAGCTAAATCTTTATAAATATACTTTCATTGGTATGTTCTTACCCCTTGACCAGTTTCTGGTCACCTGTCCTATCCAGTCTTAATTTTGTTGCAACCACCCAGTCATTCAATTCTGTATGAAAGATATCTGCATCTACAGCTATAAGAATGTTGTATGAAAATATGCAAACATTTTCAGCAGTGCGTAAAAGAGTTCATCCACAGTAAAAGCTAGAACAAAAGCTCAGCTGCTTGCTACGTTTCCTGAGAACGTAAGAAACTTGCCAAGAAATTAATTTTCCTTCTTTATATTCTGTTGAACATTTTTAATGATAATTTACCATGGAAAGGGAGGGACTGTATCTGTGTTCCTTTCCCATAAGGCATGTGGAATCTGCAAGTGCTTTATACCAGTACCTGTTTGTAAAAGTGGCTTCTCTGCGTAAGACTTCTGGGCTGTTCCTGCAACATGTACCATTACTGACCGCAAACCCTACACCGTCATGGGTAAGATCTGCCAGAGGAGGGGGTGGTTAAACACTGTAGGCAAGTCTGTGATGAGATGTTATAAATGTGCAGTCAGCCTTTTTTGTCCTGCTATGGCAGAGGGAGAGCACAGCACCTTGTGTTAGACGAGAGCCTTCTTTGCTTAAAGCATTAACGGGTAGCAGGGAGGAGTGCAGTAAAGGGTTGTGTGGGGGGAGAGGGAAGACGGGAGGAAGAAATATGCCCTTTTCCTCAAATGTTCTATTCTTTAGACTTATCTTTCATTTTTCTCACTTTCTCCCTTGCTTTTTTTCTCATGCCTCATCCTGTTGCTTAGTCTCCTTTCATCTTCTCTTTCCAGATCTCCCAGTCATTATCTGACTTTCACTGCCTCTCCACCACGTTTGAATTCTCTCTATTATGGCCACTTACAGTCCCTCCTCACCTGCTCCTCGGCGTGTTGTTCTTTTCCTCCCTCGATATTCTGCCACAGTCCAGTGATCTTCTGTAATTCAGAAAATGAGAGGGAAAACATAGGTGCTACCTCCCTTTCTGAGCCTTGTAGCTTATATTGGTTACAATTCAGTTGGCCAGCTACTAAGCCTGACTGCTCAGTCTCAGACTGACTTGAGCTTGATGTGTTAAAAGGACATTATACAGTTCTGTAAAACAGAGCCGGATTTGCATCCCTCCGGGGTATTTATATCAGTTTGGCACTCAAAGCTGTCTGGCAGCTCCTTGGGATGATTGTTTTGCTGCGGGTATGCAAAACCAGGACAGCAACATAGTTTTTGTAATGCTCTTAAGGACATTAAAACAGGGACACTCTTGATTTCTAGAGACATGCAGGCTATGCCTATATCGTATGTTTGGAGACTGAGTCAGGGAGTGGGCGAAAAACCTCGTGTGCTGCCTGACTCACCCTGCACTAGATGTAGGATGTCTGCAGTGTAATAGGGTTAGCTTGAGCTCAGGCTACCTGCAAATCCTCCCTGCTCTCTGCGCGTGGTATCAGGAAGGCTCCTGTCTGCAAAATACCAAGTGGGATAGGAAAAAAAGTAAAGCTACCTTTCGGCCCATATACTGCAGCGTGCCCCCAAGCTCACCTCACATCTATAAGCATAGCCTGAATTTGAAGAAGAATGATTTTTATATGTATATATAAGTGTAAGTATATATGTATATATTGCTGGAGGTACCATATTTATTTAAGTGAAAAACACCCCAGGTATTAATTCATTTTAATGAATTAATAGTGAGGAATGATCACAGTTCAGAAAATTCAAAAAATGGGATCTGGGGGCAGGTGGGACAGAAGCTGGTGTGCTCTGCAGAGGAAACATGATGGTGTAGTGGAGTATGTGTGGGGGGGAATTGCTAGCCTGGAAAAAATTATTAATGCAGTCTCTGCAAAACAAGCAAAACCCCTTTCAAGTCAAGTCAAAGTAAAGATAGAAAATGCTGCAATATTGTATTATTTTCTTCCCGTCTAGTCCTTTACATGATTCATTACATTGATGTCTTTTATTAGCAGAGTAAAATAGATGAAGTATTACTCTCCCCTCCACCCCATAAACAAAGGTCATTTTAAATTTCTTCCCTCTGAATAAAACTCTGAATGAATCAAGCAGTTCCTCCTTAAAATATATCCATAAATCCCTTTGGAATCCAAAAATCAGAGCACCCAGCAAAACAAGACTGCTTTGTCCCTGTTAAAGTGTAGATGGATCTCATTCTGCGGTGCCAGGATCTGCTTGGCCAGTCCTCATTTATACTCTCTCTGTTCTGCTTAAGAGGGTCTTGAAGATTAAAAGCTTGCTGGGTGATTGACATTTCTCTGAAAGAAGCAAAGACACAAGGATGTAGTAATTAGAAAAATGGCTCAGCTTTGTTCCTGCACCCAACTTTCACATCGCTTTGTGCTTTAACAACGAAGAGAGCTCACACACAGGGGGTTTATGCTCCAAGAAGCAGTAACTAGACAGTATCTTTACGCTGAGATCCCTCGTCAGGCAAGCTTGAAACTCTCCAGGCAGCATCCTTCAGTCAGCTAGAACCTCTGCTGATTGCTGAAACCCAGTCTCCACGAAAAGCGAGTGTAATTCTTTTGTGCCCATTACCTGCAAAACACAAGATATACCTCAACATTGTCAGAACTGTTTGATTCAGATGACTTCTGTTGTGCATGGTGTAGCTTTGGCAGTATCCCTGATGTGGCTGAGGTCCTGCTTGTCCTTTCTGGTTACTTTTAAGGTTAAAACAAACCATGGCACTGAATATTCATTATTACCTGTCTACAGGGTTGAAAAAGTGAAAGAGGGAGTAAAGTATGTGTGTGAACATACAGCAGTTGTAAAATAAACTTGGATACAAATGACTGGAGTTTTATAGGCCATATTTAGATACCCTGCCTTCCACGTTAGTCCCTTTTTAGCCAAAACGATTCAGTAGGCTGAAGTACTCCCAGCCACCAGTAAACTTTAGCTCTAAGAACTTGGGGGCATTTGTATCATCCAAATTTGGTCGGTGTATCATTTTGTCTGAAGAGGCTTGTTCTGTTATTCTGAGTGAGAAAGGAAAACTGCCTGTATAATAGAAGAAATAAGATGACTACAGATTAGAAAGATGAGCCAGGAAGGGGGTTACAGCAGAGCAAATGTGACCCATTTTGTTTTCTTCATTTATCATGGGGGAAAGATTAAACTACAGATATTAATGAATCAGTTTCTCCTATGTTTAGTTAAAAATATTGAAATCCAGGAAAGTTAAATTTGGCCTTAAACTTTAATAGACATCTAAATTTGGAGCTACTCATGTTCTTATGGATAAGCAAGCACTTAATTGCTTTGCTGGATGGGGTTCCAGTAAGAGTACTGCTACTGCTGATTTGCTGAATTGTTAGTTGAGAGATTTTTATAGAGAGCAGGAGTTTAGCACCCATTGGTTTGCATGAGTAGGTTCCACCCACTAATCTGTTAAATCCGCTGAAGAGAAGATTTTTGATCCTTTTTAATGTACACCTGGTCACATTTGGCTAACTTGCTGTTTCTGGGGCAAAGAAAGGGTGTGTATATCACACAACAGCATTTTCTTTAATAAATCAAAATGTTTTCTCATTTGCCTCAAACCATGTATATGCTACAGGCAAGAAGCTGCTGTATGTTTAATGTGAATAACAGAGCTATTATATCAAGTCCATTCCCAGTGTGCTTCCTCTGACATCAGTGACTTCAGTGGATTTATTCCAGGAGTGAATTTGGCTATTCCTGTTCTGTGTAGGTAAATCTTCAGGCAGTACTAATTAAAAGAATGTCAACTGATTTTACCATTCCATTATGCTGGACTTTGTAAAGGTTATTTATATCATTCTACATCAGGCCCCAGTGAGAGAATATTTCTGGTGGCAGTTCATCTATTAAAATAGCTGCAAGAAAATGTAAGCACTGGAACTAAAAATAAAACTTTGTTTCTCAATAGAGCAAGTGACAGCCACATGCATATTTTCAAATTTTAGCATTTTAATGTTTACTGAATAGAAATTGCATTGCTTTCATTATGTTTTAAGCACTACCATGTTACTGACAGAGTAACTACTGTTAAGTGGAAGCCAGATGTAAATGTACCAGTATCCACAAAGACTTCTCAGCAGAGGTGGTGGTTGTTTCCTATGCTTTGATTATCTGCTGGCTTTAAAACAAGTGACACAGAAAAAGTTTTCTGGTGTGTGTTTACTGTGGAATATAGATTTTCTGTGGGAGCTGACTGTGACCCTTGCCTAAGATTATTAATAGATGACCTTACATTCACATGTTTGTGCTTACACTATATTTGTTCAAGCACATTCTATAAACCATTACAGCAAGCTTTTCTATTATAAAGCAGATATAACTAAGACCTCTGTTAAATTAAAATGACTTGTTCAGTTCACTTTCTTTTGTTCCAATTCAAGCATAAATTACAGGGGTTGTCCTCTCAGTTACGATGCTCCCTTTTCTAATTATGCACTGTGAAATGCTGGAGATACATCTCAGTAACTGGCCATCATGCAGCATTGCAAAATATTGTTCAGAATGGACAATGTCTTTCAGAGCAACTTCTGTGAACATCTGGATATATCACAGGCTGTCAGCTCTCAGCCTCAGTGGCCATGTTCAGTTTTTTTTGACAGCGGAGACAAAAAAAACCTCTTAAGACAGCCAGATCATCCTTAACTGGTAAAAACTGGTTATTTTCCAGTCTTATGCTACAAATCAGTGCTTTTTGTACTAGCATTATATATCCATATAGCTTCTAAAAGCAAGTAAAACATGTTGAATAAGATCAATGCTATATTGGTTTGCTAGTGCCAGAACTTTTCGACTTGCAGTTTGATGAGGCTTGTTTTGTGCATGGAAAAAAAGGGTTCACATAAAAGAGACTCTTAATCTGCTTTTATCTGCTGTAGTTCTGATTTTATATTTGTTGTCTTACTCCTGAGTTCGGAACAGTCTTTAGAGTAGCTTCAGGATGAGTTTCAGATATGCTGGCTGCCTACAGACCCTGCTCGACTTGAGTGCAAGGACACAGTGGGCACCCTTTCTCTCCTTCAGCCACATCTCTGGCAAGGGGACACGGAGCTGTTCCCTTGGAATGCCGCCACACATACCATAGTGCCACTGAGGGATTTTCCTATGCAAAAAGCATCCCTACATAACCTTAGGAAACCTGATGATCCAGTGCACCTGCCAACAGAAACTTTTCTGGTAAAGAGAGAACTTGTATTGGACTTTTTAGATTAGTTTTTTTGTCTCCAAACTCCACAACAGTTTCATGCTTGAGTCAGAAATATTCTATTATGGTTTATTCAAGTGGTTACAGAGAATATTATTGTCATGGACACCTTTCTCAGATACTTGGAACCACATCTTTTCAGTGTGCACTCACGATATAGTTGTTAGCAAACATGTAAGCATCCAGTGGCACACTCAAGGACTTGCAGTGGCACTAATTTCTTTGGCTTGCTTTTAGAGAGTGACAATGATTTTCTTAGGTTTCCAGCCTGTAATTCAAAGACACTCCTGTCTGCCCAGCTAATGAAGTGAGAACAACTCTATCCGTAATGCACTAGTTCTTTCCTGAGTAACAGGCTATCAAGAGACACTCTGAGGCTTGGGGATCTTTAAACATGACAGTCATGTATATTTAGAAGCTTCAAATTAAACAGCGTAAAGGAAATGAAATGAAATGAAAATATACAAATTCACGGTACTCGGAAAGCAGCTAGTGGATTTGTTCATGTTATTGGAGAGCTTTGGTACAGAGACAGATAGACTAAATAGAAATCTTACCAGCATCCCCTGATAGAAATCACAGACTGACAGTTCATCCTATCATTTTGTAGAAGATTCTCAGAGAAGTGTTTTCTTTGCAGCTGAGAAGACAGAAACACATTATGCATGCTTAAAATCAATGGAAGGAAACAGAGCCCCGCAAAACATATTTAATATAGGTTTGATTTCCTGTGGAATGCTTTCCAGATGTTCTCTCAAACAGGCCTCTAAAAAATGATGTGAGGTAATTTTTTTGCAAACAGAAAGAGAAAATTCTGGTTTGTGTCACTGCATCTGAGAATCATTGTTCTAATTCTTTATTGCATTACCTTGTGCTCAGGATTTGCACCGTATTTTTCAAAATTGGTTTTATTACACAAAAAGTCAGTAGTGTAAAAATACTTATATTACCCAATTGCAAATAAATCATACTTCTTTAGAATCACATTTGAGCTTAGTAGTTATCCTTAAACCCAAAGGACACCTAATATATTAAATTAAAATTACTCTCATGCACGATCTTGAGTCACTTAAAGGATTTAACCAACATTGATAAACTATGAGATTAGTGTTTTGTTAAGTTCTTTTGATTTTTCTGTAGCAGACATTGTGTAAAAAGATCTAACAGGTCTCTAGCAGATGACATGAGCAAGAGGAAAGGATAATGTTAACAGAAAATGGTATGTAACTTACTTTATTTTGCTTTGCATAAAATACAATAATAGAACATGGATGTGGGGTATGTTTACTTTAGAGCACTTGTTACTCAGAAAAATGAGGTTTGTTAGTAGAAAAATAGAAGGAATGTTTGTACTGTTAATTTTAAAATATAGACATGGAAATATTTTTCATTTTGCATGACTGAATTTCTAATAGCTCTCCATTATCTGGGGTACTAGATGTCTAGAAGGCCCCGGTAAACAAAAAGCCTGGATAACATAGGTAATGGCAGATATGGTGGGGAACACGGTGGAGACAGTCAGCCAGCCAGTTTGGGTGGAGTGTGGGTGCTCAGCTGGAGGAACCAGCTTTGGTGGACTGTCGTGTCTGTGCCCGATGCACAAGCAAGCATTTGTGATGCAAAGGGGCATCTGCATGAATCTTGTGTGGTCTCTGGTTGTTTCTGTATCCAGTTATTCCACAATCCAAATAGGCTGCCTGTATGTAATTGGGGCTTGTTTGTCTTTTACTTCCAGATGAACAACACAATTTTTGGAGATAAATTGAATCCAGAATCAAATATTTGCATGGGCTTAGGCTGCCAGTCATTTAAAATAACAAAACAGGATCAAAACCAGACAAAAACCAACTTTTTTTGGTTAGTAGCTGGTATTTGGTGTCCAAGATCCTGTAATGGTTTCTGCCAGTGATGCAAAAGAATTGGGTCTCCTTATGGGAGAGATGCTGCTTTCAGTATTCAGGGCTGGCGGGCCAAATGGTCCGCCATCCGATCTTTACTTTTTTACCCTTCCTTCCCACTTCCCAAAAGGTACAAATGCTGAGCTGTGTGTCAGGGTGCAGCATGGGCCGGGGGCTCCCTGGGGTCCACGGGGACCCCCCTGGGACAGGCAGGGCAGGACCTTGTAGGCAGGGCTCATCCCCCACCCCAGCCAGGGAGCGGGGCAGCCGGGGGCAGCCCCGGGCATCAGGCACCTCCCTGGGGATGGGCTGGGACATCGGCTCATGGGTGGACCTGGCTCAGTGGAGCCCATGGCTGGGCAGGGAAGGGCTGTGGGGAGCTGGAACCGAGGTCCTACGGCATCGCTGGGGCAGGGACTGAGGCCTGGGGCGGCTGGAATGGGGTCCTGGGCCATAGGCTGGGTAGGGGAAGCCCTGGGGGTGGGCAGGGACATTAGTGCCCTTGGGGCCTGGACACTGTCATTGAGAAGGAGGGTAGCAACCAAAGAAAAACTCAGCTTTTTGCTGAAAAAAATTAATGGAGTTGCTGTTTAATAAATATATGTAAAAATGACCATTTAAAAAAACTGTCAAAATTTATAGTTGCTCACAGGCGCTCAATAGTGTGTGTACATAAGTAAGGAGGTATGAAATGTATTAGTATTACACGGCTCTAGTGCCTTTTAATGAAAAAAAAATGGGTCAAAGCTGTGTTACTAGGTGCTGGGAGGGTCATCTCTCTTGTGACGGAGCTGCTCTGAGGCTTTTTTCGGCTCACTGGTTGAGAGTTTATGTAGTCTTTGCCTCATTTTCTCACTGCCCACTCACCGTGTGTTTATGAAACAAAGAGAAAATGTATAGCTCCTCCAACAATGAAGCCATTAGTTTGGCCACATACCAACCCCTCTTGCCACTATTGCATCCCAACAGAAATAACACCACCCAAGCTCTACGGGAGCTATTTGTAGCTACAGAGGAGGATACTGCATTTGACCCCCACAAAAGAAGAACAAGTATTTGGGCTTGTTTTTTTCTATAATGGTGTCATTTATCACTATGACACATATTCATTGACTTAGTCTGAATTTTTTCAGTGTCAGATATATACTTCTTTTCTGTTTTGAATATTGATGCAGCACTTCCCTTACGTGACTATGCTGTGTCTGCCAAATGGTGTCTAGACGCTAGAGCAGCTTTGACTAATTAGTGTAGTCACCCCAGTCACTCAGCTTTGGCATTTACGCGCTCTTTATGTTACTGCTGTGGAGCCATAAATAGGTACCTAAACACAGGCAGCAATGTAAAGAGAGATGGCGGTGAGCGTGTCCAGACTTCACCTAACATCACTGAGGTGAGCGCAGAGGACAGCAGCCCTCGCTCCCTGCGTTCACTAACGGGGCAAGTAGTTGTAACCACTCACTTGGACATCATACCGTACGTGTGTGCAGTCAGCGGGAGGTCCGGATTTGATGTCTTTCTTGGTCTGAAGATCACCAAGGCAAAGGCAAGGCTAAGAGAGATTTCTCCCTCTCAAGGCTCAGCCCCTCCGTACCAGCAATTGAAGATGCGTACAGCCAGAGAGAAAAAAAGAAGAGAAATCAACACCTGCTAGCCCAGTGATAGGGGTACTTCTTGGGGATGACTCATACGTCTGGTTCGTAGAGTTGCTTTCCAATAGGCCATGAATTATACCAGATCCAAGCTAAAAATGCAGTTTTAGAATTTTTCTGCAACTTCATCATTTATATCATGCTTTTAAATATTGCACCGGTACTGAAGCTGAGTTGACCAACTTTAAAGAGGGAGAACTGATAAATATCAAAGATAACTTCAGAACATCAAAGAACTTTTACAAAACCTTGAGAATAAAAAATAGTGAAAACCTAATCAATGTTGCCTACGCAACAGGCTGTGCTAATATAAAATTAAATTGTCTCAAAAATTATATGCAAATTAAACACAATACTGCTATTAACAAAGCTTATTTGTAAGCAAAATTTGAAAGTTTTGATTTATCCTGCTGAGTATTTGAAGAACCACTATCATAGGGAAAGCAAATTAACTTTGTTTTCTTTGTATTTTTAACTGTTACAAATGATTTTACTGCTACGAATACAAAGCATTAGAGAATAGCAGGTTTGGGATTTTTTTCTCTTCTCAGAAAGTCTGTTTGTTGTTTGAGCAGATTTTCTTTGAATTTGCCAATGGGATTATTCTTATTTTTTCAGTTAGTGGTATACAAAGTATTTAAAGTAAGCTTTCCAGAAGATCTGCAGTTTACTTTGAAGAGATTTTACAGGGCTAAGATAACCAGCATTTAATTTGTGGACCTGCAAAAAGAATTTTTTTTTTTCTTTTTTTTTCTTCCTAGGAAGAACAGTTCTCTTCAGTTACTTTTTTTTTTTTTTTATGCAAGGGAAAAGGAAAAAAATCATTAATGCTGCTGTGCACAAAGAGGATTTGTGATTCTTCAACAGAAAAAGAAAATAAGTTTCTTATACATGTGGTCCTGCTATATGTTATGCACAATATACAACTGCTGTCTCTATCCAGCCATCTAGCAAATAGATACACATATGTACATTGCACATGTAAAATTGTGCACACTTGAAGGCACACGTTGCGAGCTCTGTTTGTTCTCTAGATTACCAAACTGCTCAGTCATGAGTTAGACACTTACTCACAAGTTACTACCTACAAGTTGCTTCTTGCTGAAGAAACACTAAGATAACCCAGTATGCATATTTTTATAGGACTTCAATCATCTGATTGCTCTTTTTCAGCATCCCTAAAAGGATTGTCTCTTTTACCCGAACACTTCTTACTGTCATGTGCAATACTTTAGGATAAATGATTCTGTGGTTCCTAATTAGGCTAATTTGTCTCTCTCTAGATAAATAATAGCACCACTGTTCTGGTATTGCTGATGAGCACACTTTCATCAGTGCCAGTCTACTGGAAATGTTTGGGGCTAGTTCTTCAGTGAGCGTTAATCAGCACAACTTTGCTGCTGAAAATAATGGAGTTATTTTATGGCAGATGGAGGTCTGTCCCCATTTTGATTTGCTGGCCTTAACTTTATCTCCAGTGGAAATGAATCCACATAAATATCAGGTATAGTTAACAGCTCAGGAGAGAGAACTTTGATAGTATGAAGTTTGGATGACTCACTAGGGAGGACGTGTATGATGTCCAGTAATGCTTGGACCAGAGATATCTGAACTATATTTGGCTTATGAAAACTTAAATGTGCAACATTGTCAGACCATTACCTTTTATGACCACAAAAATTCTTCAGAAATTAGCATAGAAATCAAGCTGTATGCAAAAGGGATCAGCAGAGCACTTTTTAGCCTCCTTTAGGGTTTACAACAAATAAATTCTTTAAGCAGACTGGGTAGTAAATGACTGGTGTTATGCCATAGTTATCAGTCCTTAAAAACATTTAGAGAAGAGGAATGTATTAAATGATCTCTGGACCAATGCACCTAATAATCTGAGGGAGAACTGGATATTTAAGAATGATGAAATGATTGCAAGAAAAGTTTTCAGGATTTTCAAGACACTGGTCATATAATTGCATCTCCAAAAAGATTATTTGGGGTCACATAAATAATGAAATTTAAATCTGAGGAGCTACTTTGTTTTAGAAACGCAAAAATACTGCTTACTCTTTCTACCATAGCAAAGGTTTTTCATACTAGATAGATGTAATAGGCTCTTCTGTCCTAAAACCAGACTTCATCCAGGTATTAGTAGAATTTGTAAAAACCTTGGAAACTGTCTTTGTTCCCAATTGCTCACAAGGCTGGATCCGAGCCACTATCTTAATTATTGACTGAGAGAGGAATCACTGCAGTGACATAGGGTTTCCTTGCCCCAATTTTCTTCATAGTGCTGCTATTTCTCTCTTCCCATACCTTGGAATCCATTTCTTCTCAGCCCGTCTCCTGGTACATATATATTCACCAGCAAAGTAAAGATTTTATGGAAATTTAGAAATTTATGTATACATTTAGGGCATCTTGAAGGATCGGTAGAGAGCTTGACTTTTTAAAGCTATTAAAGGCAACAGGGTACAGATGTTCATCTCAAGGTTAAATGTTTAAATAAGGGAAGGGAGGGAGTGAAAAGCTTACAGTTGACTGTGGTTTGAAGGCTACCATGGATTTGCTGGTGTCAGTACAGTTAGTGAGGGATGGAACTGAAAAGAGGTCATAAGAATAGCTCAGATGAATTCAGGTACAGTTTGCATACGGTCTATTTATAGGATGTTTTCTCAAACTAAGCCTGTGAACCTTTTGAAGTTTGCCCATCACTACTTTCAGGCCAATTAATGATGTACCTCCAATACCATTCTGAGATAGGTAAAACAATAAAGCAAACAAAGATAATTAGTCTCTGGAGCATGTAAACAAATAAAGTAAATCACTTGCAAATCACTTGTTTCTGCTAACTTTTGTGTTTTCATTGCGAAACTAAAAAAGGGCATTTATATTGCAAATCTACATAATGCTAGAGCGGTGCTGAAAATGCATAGATTATACAATTCTGATTTTGAGAGGGCTTTGCAAAGATTAAGCACCTGATCCTGAAACATCACTGTGACTTGTTATATGCAAAAAAACATTTTCATCCCTTTTTCACAGAAGAGAAGATCGAAGTAGGGAGGTTAAATAATTATGTTCACGGAGATAAAGGTCTAAACAACACTTTATAAGTAAACAAAAGTCACTGCTCCAGGTTTACAAGTCTAAGTGAAAGCACCAGTGGAGCTGAGGAGAGCAAGCCAAGATGGGCAGGAGGGCGGCTGTAGGATGTGGGACCTTGACCCACCTCAGTGATGCCTCTCAAATTTTACAGACCTGAATGGGAGCATTATGTGGCCTTTAAAGTGCAAATAACCAGAAGAGTTCCTGGCTGCTAGTCCTTTCTTTCGTTTTCCAACCTAGTAGTAATCTGTTAATTGCAATACAGCTTCACTCCTAGTCTTAAAGCACTTCCTATAAGTAAGCAGTGCTCTCCCCGCTTGGACATGGGGTAACTGAGGTAAGTGAAGATAATACGGCCATTCAGCAGCAGAACTTGATGCAGAACACACATTCCCTTCTTCTGAGCCGTGGGCTCAATACTGTAGACTTCGGATAAATGCACATTTTACAAGAACGAATAGGTTCTCAGTACCATGGCTCCGGGGGGCTGTGGAGACCATGCCATCTGGATCTGCCTGCTACCCCCAGTTCGGCCAGCTGGTTCTGCAGGCCAGTCCAGAGCAGGGGTAAGCCCATTCCCTGGAAACTCTGGGCAGTACCAAAGCAGGTCCTGCCTCAAGTCATGTAGTAAGAGAACTCTGTGAGCACAAACATACAGTTTAGTGCAATCAGTAAAACAGCAGAAACGGTGTTCTGAATCTGTAGAATAACAGATTCCAGTTAGAGTTCAGATCCAGGCAAAATGACTGCTCATATGATAAAATTGCTCTTTGTCTTTTTCTTTTTTTTGGCATGAAATTGCAGAGCATTTCTTTTAGTAAAGGGAAGGCATTTCCCTGTTGTTCTGTCCCTTTTTACTGTTTTCTTACACTTTTTTGTTCTGACTTCAAAAATGGATTCAGGAAAGACATGCATCTTAGAAAGAGACTCTCATCAGCTGAAATGTGTCCAATATACATTTAAGTTAAAGGATATTAAGCCTTGTCCAAAAATAAGAAGAGTGTAAAAGGTAAGAATGCCTGCAGGCTTGATTTTTAAAGATATGCATTTTTCTTCACATTGCAGATCTCGCCTTGCAGATTTCTTCACAAACTGCCAGCCTGAGTCACGGTCTGTTAGTAGCTGTCTGAAGGAGAACTATGCTGACTGCCTCCTCGCTTACTCGGGGCTTATTGGTAAGAAGGCAGGGAAAGGTGGGGGCTTGCTCAGTCTAAGAAAAACACCCCAACTGTATTTTGAAGGCCCACATAAAATAAAAGCTGTGGAATGTAATACTGTACAATATGATACTAGGCAAAATTCTCCACCTGAGTGTATTGGCCCTGTGTTACCTTACAGAGATTCCTGGGGTAAATTTGTACTTTGCAAGGAAATTAAGGATAGAAGATAAGGAGAGAAAGGTGCTTGAATTTGAAATAAGTTCAATCTTACAAAGTAAGGTTTATTAAGGTGGTTGAATTTGGACAGGACCGTGACGTAGGAAGTTAAAAAGAACAACTGAAACTGCAGCTTGGTTGATTTTGCAGCTGTCATCACGAGATTGGGTAAATACCTCTTGGTCTTCAGGGAAAGTTTGCAGGACGTTTGAGGAATGAGACGGTAGACCAACCCAGCCTTGTTTCACTTCCAGCTGCTATTCTTTCCATGATGTCCTTCTGTCCACTCTAACTGTTGTCTGAGATGCCTGTCAATGGAGGTGAACTGCGACCAAATTTATCTTCTGAAATCCTCTTCCCTCCCCAACATAATTAATTTTGTTTGCTGTCACCTTCCTGACTGTCAGCAGGCACAAGGGTGCCTTTATATGCAAGCCAGTTTCCATATACCACACGCAGTATTTGATTCTTGGAAGAGAAAGATCATCTCAGGAAGGTGAACTTGTTGTAGAAATACCATGGTTGGGCAGTAAAGAATAAGTGAATGTCAAAACTCTGAAACAAACAAATTTTAAAGGCCACCAGATAAGATGTTTTTAAACTTACAGCCTGCACCTGCTGCGATGCAGTAATATCCCCTTCTGTTGGGCGTGAAGGTCCCAGCTGAGGCCCTGAAGCAGATCCTGCTGTTAAGTAAATGTCTCTGGAGATAATATCCAAAATAAAATATTTCTAAAATAGGTTGGGTTTACTGAGAAGTGACTGAAAGCTATATTCACTGGCTTATTATTCTAGCAGCTAACAAGTGAGGTAAGTCCATGTGGCAACTGGTAAAATAAGATGTGATGGTTTCAAAGGATATGCTTCTATGACTTAAGAGATGAAGTATGCAAAGGGTATAACATATGAACAGTTATGACAGAATGTCATTTGACTCTAAAACAAGGAATTGAATAGCCTTGAAATCTGATCTAGTCAATGAGATTAAGAAGTCTAGCTGCTGGCAAAGAGTAACTGTTACTAATAGATACTTCTGGGTAAGAACTGCCAAGAAGTTCTTGCTGGACTTAGTGAATTTTGCTGGCAGTTTTGTTGGATCCATTTTTCAATTTAACCCCAAGGATGACCCAGTTCCTGTAGTCAGGTGTTTTTGTGTTACTGTGGCTGAGCATGCTGCAAAACACTGTCACACGTCAGAAATGTGGAATGGATCCCTAAGGAGTTGAAAGCAACATCCTTCCTGCTAGCCCCTAGACACATGCAAAAAGATAGGAACTGACTACTGTTACAAGGGTTTTTAGTTCTTGGTAGTAATTCTGATAAACCAAGAAAATTACCAAAACAAAATTTAATGTGCTGAAGCAGTAAATTCCTTCTTCCGATATCAAGCTGATATAAAACTGACGTAAATTATGTGAAGACCATCAAATTTGTAAGATGCTGAGATAGAAATCAGAGGTACAATCTTTCAAGTGTCTGCTTAGTATATAAAAAACACAGGAAGAAGAGACAGATAGACTGTAGGTAAGAAGCTGTTACAGATCCATTCATTCATCATAGCTTCAGGATCTCCAGGTGTTTTAATTAAGATAAAATATTGCTCATTAAAATAAAATATTATTTAATTTAGCCATTTCATTAAATGTAGCAAAAATTGCACGTCCATAGAGTTTGTTCAGGAAATTGAGAGTTCTTTATGGAAGGTACAGTGGATATGATTCTGCTGTCACATACAGTGATGTAAATCAGAGTTAACTTCACTGAAACTAGTGGAATCCCACCTGAAATGAATGACTTAAGTGGAAATAGAGTCAGGCACAGTTTTTGTATGAGGTGGTTTACAAGTTAAATGGAGAACAGTCTATATAGGGTGCTTTAAGTGCATCAGGGTGTTATATATATAATTTTAAAGATATGTGTATTTTACAGGAATTTTGAAAATATTAATTCATCGCTTTAGGCTCTTCATTGTAGTAATAGGGATAAATTAATATTTTTTTAAAAAATTAAAGGAAAAATATAAAAAATTATTAAATGCAGAATAAGACTGGAGCTAGCCATGTTTGAGATTCAGTACTTTGGTTACAGCCTAGTTAAACTATCTGGACCTGTCTGTACTCCCACATCAGTTAAGTATTGCTCTAAGTGCTGACTTTAAGATCTGCTTTAGTATTTATTTTCTTACACATTTTCCCTTGTCTTTGGTAAAATCCTTCTAATTTCCCTGGGATTCCCAAGAACTCCATGAGAGTTTGTGTGAATAAGCTGGAGTTGCTATGGGCCAAAGGAACTTCAGTCACATGCCCCTCGTCCTGGACTCGCCATCCATCTCCTCATTCTTAATTGACCTTAATTTGAGCAACCTCTTGGCTGTGTTCAGGTCAATTTTTGTTTTTTCTAAAATACGGAGACCTGACTGCCTACTATTGTGACCATCACAGAGCTATTTGATACATAGAACACAGAAAACCAAGCATGTCCTACTTTACTGCCAACTGTCATGGTTTCTCTGATCCGTTAGTGTCCTTCAGCAGAATTTCCAAGATGCCAGCTAGCGGGGAGGGGAAAGGGGAAGGCACACACATTGCAGGGAAATAAGAAAATCCACCCCAGGAAACCAAGCATATAATCCGCTTGGGTTCACATCTGCCCCCAGGTTTAAATGACAGACTGATTTTCTACTAGCTGCTCTTTCAGCCACTCTGTTTTTGCTGGATGTACAGTTTGTGTGCTGTGTATACACATTCCTAGTCCTGTCTTCCCTGTATTCATCAACCCTAATCGTACCTTGGTATCTGTTACACTTTTAGCCCCTATCTTGACCCATTTTAATTACCTTATTACCTCTTTGTGATAATAAGGTCTTACATCAGTGACCTTTTAATTTCCTTAATACCTTTCTGTTTTTTTAACCCTTCACTAAGCGTTTGCTACTTAGCCTTTTTTTTTTTTTTTTTGAGGCCTACTGTTTTCTTTCCATTTGCAAAATCCTCTTGATTTTCATTTTCTCTCACTTCTTTCAGATCATGTTACATGGTTGAAATAGTGTACTGAACCATCAAACGGATAATGGACAGATATTTTCATTTGTTTTTAATTTAAAATCATTCCTCTTCATATTTATCTACTGTCAAGTTTTCATTAATGGTGCAAATGATATTTGCCTATTTTACTAAATTCTGTACCTCCATTTAATAAATTTTGAACGGTGCTATTTACTCATGTGCTAATCTCATGTAGAATTTGAGCAATTATTACTGCAACTATCTGTTAAAAGCTGGGAGTAGATAAAGGTATGGGATTGCATTCTAATTTAAGAACACCCCAAAACAAGACAAAAGATGCTTTTTGTGAGTTCGGCAGTGGGACTGCATTCATTTTCAAATACATTACTGCCTTTCTCAGGCCAGCCCTTAATGTCTGTTCTCCTTTGTCTCCCATGTCATGTATGAAGGTGTTTGCATGTTGATTTGTTCAGTTCCCAGCTCTGCCTGGTGACTGAAAGGCTATTTGACATCATTCTGTGATTTGTGTTATTTCTAATGTTCCTTCTTTTAACTTGATGTTTGATAGCCCTTTCCTCTGTGTTATTGCAGACTCTTGGACCCTGGACCTATGGACCAAATTTTCTCTGCTAGTATACACTTTGGGTCTCTAATATTTATCCTTCATCTATTCCATCTTCCTAGTGACTACTTTGATGTCAGTTTTGAGGAGATATGATCACATTTCCTCATGATACATAGCCTGTCCTAGAACTGTAGATTACCAAGTGAGGAACATGTTTCCTGAAACAGCTGTCACCAGTACAAGTCTGGAATACCTGCCCCTTTTTATTTAATCTTTCCTGTTGGTCAGACAAATAAAATAAAGGTTCAAACTTCTCAATCCTTAGGGAAGTTTGAAATCTCTGACCTGCCGGGGCAATGCCTTCCGTGAGACTACTTGTTTGAATAAGTGCTGATCATTTAACAGTTGCCTGATCCAGATGAGTGATGAACAGTTGCTGTGTATCTTTTAAGACACAAAATGCATTCTTTGGTTTCATTTCATTCTTGGTAGCCTTGAGTTGACATAAAAATGTGAGAATATTTACCGAAGAATTTGTAATAAAGTTAGAGCTAATCTGTGGTTGCAAGTTGTTGACAATACTTAGGAAACAATCACTGTAGTGAAAAAGTAGTGACACAGCAAGATTAATAGTAATTTATTTCTTGCAAAGAATCTAGTGTACCATTTTATGCATGCTGGTTATGTTTTGGCTTTGTTCATCACCATAACCCACTCTGTTGGCAGGTCGCTAATGAGCACTATGGGGTTAACGCTCCTCCAAGATGTATTAGGGCTCCTTTCAGCATGACTAGCATTCTCCTTGCTCCTGTGTTTCAGAAATGGTTTTTTCAGGCTGGCTACAGACTCAAGGAGGAAGCTCAGGCCTGGATGTCTAGTTTCAGCCATCTATTTGCAGCTAGAACAAAAATGAGAAAAAACACAAGTGAGGAACAAAAATTGGATTTTTAGAGTGCAACTCTAAGGACACAGGTCCACTTATGTTTGATTTGGCAGCAAAGCCCTTTTAAGAGGTTCCCACCTTCTTCCAATCCATCCCTCCCCTGTGCCACAGTTTTCCCCTTGTCAATTCTGCTGTTACAGCTCTCTGTGGGAATGCAATATAAACCTTTTTGGAAGAAGGGAATGGGTCTTTACTGCATGAGTCATTTTACAGTCCCTAAAGTGGTTGCATTCAAAGAACCAAGGGTGTGCAGTATGGCATAGGGCTGGATGTCAAAGGGCATAGGGAGCCAGGAGCTGTTAAGTCTGGAAGTTAGAGCCCTGCCATGGGTCTGCATTGCGATTCCAGCTCTGAATACGTGACTTACCAAGTGCTGTTTGCTGTCTTCTTAGAATGGAAAGAATATTCCAGTGCAAAGGTTGCTCACAGTACTGTACTTCACTCTTTATTAATAGGCACAGTGATGACACCAAACTACATAGACTCAAACAGTCTCAGCGTTGCCCCATGGTGTGACTGCAGCAACAGCGGTAATGACATAGATGAATGCCTGAAATTTCTGAATTTCTTCCAGGACAATACATGCCTTAGTGAGTACAAAATCCGATGTCTTAAATGTGTTCTAGGATGTTTTCTGGAATTTCTTTACTGTTTAAGTATGTTATGATACATCAAGGCCATCTTTTTGCACTTCATAAGCACGGTTCTGCTGTAGGTGTAAGAATTAAGCAAGCAAATATGCCTGATACTATGGTTTATGACCAAGATTGCAAACATGAGAAGCTCTTGGAAAAAAATTCAAATAACAAAGTTGTATCGTGCAGAAATATGGTTATATCACAGATCATGTTAGGACCCTAACAGTCAGGCAGCATCTGTACCAAAAATTTGCAACACCTGAGGGGCTTCTGTTTAATTTATGAACTTCATATAAAAAAGACATGTAGTTTATGATATGAAGGATTTGCTGTAGGTAAGTATAAATTGGATTGTGCTTGCAATTTATAGCCAAGCTTCAGGTTTTTTAGGCTACTTGATCTCAGATGCCTGTTTTTAACACAGGTCTGGATGGTACCTATTTTCAAGATTTTGTTAAATTATTGATCTTTTTTTTTTTTTTTTTTTTTTTGTCAAACTCACTTCCAAATTAGGGACTGTTATAAATTTCAGAATGGCTCAGTGGAGTCGATTTTGGCAGGTTCTCTTTTCAAATTTCCTGTCTGCCTGGAGCAGCGTAATTGGATGATGTGGAGTGTGCATCAGAGTTTTAATTTCAGATAAATGAGGAGACCAAAAGAGCTTGGCTTCCCTAGCCTAGCAGAACAGAAGTTGAAAGGATACGTGATTGTCTTCTGAAATTGCATTAGAGGGGCAAGCCCAGGGAAGGAAAAGGATTACTTAACCTAGAGGACAATGTTGGCACAAGATCAAAAAGCGAGATATTGGCCATACATATTTAGGCTCGAAATTGGAAAATTTTTTACCACCAGACTAAAGTTAAGAAATAGGCTTCCAGCAGGAGTTTTCAGGGTAGAAAACTCGTACCGGTTTTAAAAGTCATATTTCATCAGCTTATGAAAAGAAGCATACATTGTTGCTTTTTTCAAAAATAGTGAATGAACTCGATGATCCAGACTGTCCCATCCAGCCCTGTATACTTGAGCTAATGCTAATGCAGGGTTCAGTCTGTATTTTAGTATAGCGGTCTGAAAATCTCCATTGGTAGCTTCCCAACAGGCAGCATGTTGTGAAGACATGAGGAGCTTTGCATACAAAAAGTGAGTGACTTGAGTTGCTATTTGATACACTCTTTATTAAGCTTTGGAAGAATGAATAAATTACTCAAGCTCATTTAACAAAAAAACCCAGAAAACAGTTCAGACTATGATTGGATTAAAGTTAACAGTATAGCATCAGACCTTCTTCAAACCTAATGGGGCTATCATTTATATATACTGTAATACATCAGATTTTATTCGTTTGTGAATATATTATTGCCAGAATGTTACAGGTTCCTTTTAGAACATAAAGACAGAGCGATCGCTTGTCCTTTCTTTTGCTATCAGTAAAATAGCATTAATGAAGACAAATCAAAGACATTAGAGGTTACTGCGAGACAAATTATAGTCATCCTAGCTGTAAGAGATGTCTTCTTCATAAAGAAATTAAAGATGTTTCTAGTTTAATAAAAAGTTTTTTCTCTTACAGAGAGTGGAAAAAGTTCCAATTTTTTTTTTTAATTGTTGTTGTCATTAATGGGCTTTACAGTGCCTGAAGAAAATGTCATTTGTTTATTGCACAAGATTAAAATCCCTCCCACTTTTTTTAGACAAAACAAAAATCCTTTTTCCACGATGGAATGAAACTAGGAATTTCTTGCTAGTCTGTTTTGCTAAGGTATACTTCCCCTTCAAACTGGAAAATAAACCAGTAATTCGGGCCATTTACAGGAGATGCAGAAAACCTGGCTTAAATGTTTATTCAAAGCCCATTTGGTTATTTATGCAAAGTGGAATAGCTGAGACTGTACCCTGAGGGTTAGGGGACTCAGAAAGCAGGAGACCTGGGGTCACATTCATACTGCGCATGATGTGGAGCTGGGATATGAAGCCGGGTTTACCATATCCCACATACACACCTGAAGTCCTGGTCTTTCTTGTGCCTCTGTATGCACTTGCCTGGCAATTCCACTCTAGAGTTGAAAAGCCTTTTGCAACGGAGTGGAAACCCTTGAAACTAGGGTGGAAATTTTGATTTCAAAAGGTGGGTGTGAAAATACAACTGAAAATTCCAGTCTGCTAATAATTAGTCCCAATAAAGACAAACATTGCATTGTTTTCTTTTTACATGTATTAGATAAAGTGTTTCTTTATCTCAGCATTGTCCTGCAGAACATGGCTTTATATCAGAACTGTGAAATTGGCCCAATCTCAAGAAAGCTAAAAATCCAAAATAATAGGCCCCAAGTAAGCTATATTCCACCCTAAAATTTGGGGCTGTGTATTACCTTGCTTGTACTTTTATCCTTTTTATTGGAAGATACAGGTTTATTGGTAATATTACAGTGGTCCTAATTGCTGCCTATCCAGTTAGGGTTTGGCCAATCTTAAATTCTGGAAATCCATCTTAAGACTTTATTTTAGCTACTCTGAAAATGAATGTCCTGACATTCATTTACATACTCTAGAAATCCTACTGAACTGAATGGGATTCAGTGTATCTACCTATCTGTTCAAAGGATTTGTTCATACCTGCTTCATACTGCAGTAAAAGGAATTGGCAAGTGGGAGGAAAAGCATGAAGTAGTCAGTTAGTTAATAAAAATTATTGAAAGTACTTTTACGAGAGCAGTTACACACTTGAAACACCTCCTCACAGTCATTATGGTTTTTTAAATCTATTTGAAATACATATGAAAATTATATATATAAAATACATATTTAAAATATAATTTATATGTTTTAAATATTACGAAAGTATGAGGAGGGATGGAACACCTCTCCTATGAAGACAGGCTGAGAGAATTGGGATTGTTCAGGCTGGAGAAGAGAAGGCTCCGAGGAGAGCTTGTTGCAGCTTTTCAATACCTAAGGGGGATTATAAGAAAGACGGGTACAGACTTTTTAACAGGGCCTGTAGCAACAGGACAAGGGGTAATGGTTTTAAACTAAAGGAGGGTTGATTCAGGCTAGATAAAAGGAAGAAATTTTTTACGATGAGGGTGGTGAAACACCGGCACAGGTTGCCCATAGAGGTGGTAGATGCCCCATCCCTGGGAACATTCAAGGCCAGGTTGGACGGGGCTCTGAGCAACCTGATCTAGTCGAAGATGTCCCTGCTCATTGCAGGGGGGTTGGACTAGATGACCTTTAAAGGTCCCTTCCAACCCAAACTTTTCTATGGTTCTATGGTTCTATCGTAGAGTCATAGAATAACTCAAACTGGAAGGGACCCATAAGGATCATCGAGTATGATTCTATGAAATAATTAAAGAAGATTAATCGTAAAGACCACTTTTACTTAGAAAACTGGAAGGATTGCATGTATTTCTGTGATCCTTCTTGCAATAATGGAAACAACGAGTTGCTGTTAATTTAGGAAATCATAGGAATATATTGTTTTTATATATTGCCTTATTCAGGTAAAACCTAGAAAAATATCATTCCGCTCTTCCCGCTTTGTCTCCATCAACCCAGCTGATTGTGGTGCCTTTTATGAATTCTTCTCTTTGTATGTTGGAGTTCTAAGAACTAGTATCAGAATAAAATACATCTTTTTCAGATGAGAATTAGATGTAAATTATTTTATAAGGCAAGGAATACCACTGAGAAGTAGTATTAATAACTTCCATATATTAGTCCCCAGTGAAATTGTTTGATTTCTTCTACAAAGAATCTGAAATAAGAAATCCCTAAATCCATGTTGAATCCCCAAAGACTTGATTAAAAACTGTTTTTCTATTTGTTTATAAAAAACCCCAACCAATTTACTCTTGCCATAAACACACTCTTTAATCCCATGAAACTATGATAAGCTTTTTAACTTTTATATTCTGAAGTTTTAGTTTAAGCATGCTTCCCTCACCTAATTATGCAGATTTTGATTGAAAACTGTAAGGAAAAGATTGTCTTAGTTAAACCATTTTGTAGTTATAGGCGTATTAGTTTTACTACAACAAGCTGTAGAAATAAATTAATATTTTGCCTGCTCTCTGTTTTTAGTTTGCTATGTAACATCGCCTGCCTGAATTAGGACATAACATTAAAACTGTATTCTAAATCTTGAAAGTAAATTTTTGAGGCTTTTGGGTGGTAACAAATATGATTACAGTAAGTCCCAGAGTTTCTGTCAAGAATTACTGGGAACATTACAAAGAAGAGGCTGCACCAGATAATTATGTGACCCCAGACTCTCAGTTCATGTTTCTGACATGTTCAAAATTAAGACGCATTTTGCAGCATAAAAATTGAGTTTCTATAAATACACACTTTCAATGGAATAATAATGGTTACAAAGTCAGTTCTGCTTTCTGCCATTTGTTTAGAAATAGAAATTTTCCTGTGATTTATTTTTACAGAAAATGCAATTCAGGCCTTCGGCAATGGTACTGATGTGAATGTGTGGCAGCCAATCTTACCAGTACAGACCACTACAGCCACAACTACAACAGCTTCCAGACTTAAAAACACAGGTTCAGAGACCACCAACAATGAAATACCCACCCACAACGATTCACCAGCATGTGCAAACCTGCAGGTAAGAGAGTCTTGTACTTGTTGCAGTGCATAAATGAAAGTTTTTCATAGGTGTGTATACAGAGTAGTCTCCTGCTGCATAAATAGATGCCTGCTTAAATTGGAATATCTGTTTATTCCCATGTTGTAGTTAAAACCCGGATATATTGTAAAATATCAGACACTCCTATTTTAAATCAGAAACATGCATATTTCAAAGTTGACTTTATTGCCTCTCTGACTCAGAAACGGGGCATAGTATTTAATTTGTTATCACAGGTTTGGATATGAATGTGGCACTCTCCAAACCCTGCCAGGATATGTCAGATTAAATTAATCCCCTGAGTAATCCAAATTCAGAGGCAACTCTTAATGTCAGCTAGCATGTCCTGCTGCCTTCTTTCTTATGTTATTGGCAGTAAACTTAAGAGGTTTTTTAGCTGAGTAGGGCTGGATATTAGAGAAAATGTGGTGCTACAAATTACATGATGAAAAAGCTGGACAAAGATGGAAGCTATTTTGAATCAGGTGCCTTCCTGAACTGGGGTCAAGGTTGTGATGTGATTTTGGCCAATGGCTGCAGCCATATTCTTTGACACTTCAATTAGGCTATTCATGGTGCATCACTGATTCTGGATATAAAGAGGCTCATCACTTGCTGAAGGCAATATCCTAGCTCTTAGAAAGTTTGAAGAACTTGGGCAGGAGACAACAGCAAAACCAAGGCAGGAAAGAGGTAACAGGAAATGTAAGCTGGAAACATCTTTAGGCCAGATTAGAATCTGGGGTTATAAACATTTCTGGTGGTTTAAATGCAAGATCAGGTCAGGGATAGATCAGCTTGGCCTGTTTATTTTTGTCTTTACAGAAGGAAAATTGCTGTGTGACACAAACGAAAGTGTCCAACTTTTAAGGTCTCATCTGGTATTAAGATACATTTTTTCTGGATTCCCAAACTCTTCCACACTTGTAGCATTCACATTTCACTTACTTATAAAAAATTGATTTTGTATTCTTCATATTAAACTGTATCAAAGTTTCCATGTTCACTAAAATGGGCAATTAGTATCCCTTGGAAAAGGATTTTGCTTCTTAATTTTTCCTGCACCACTCTCTCACCTTCATCCTTTTCTAGTTTCTCCTTTTATTTTGCATTGGCAAATTGCATATAAATTGACAATTTTCAGAGGCATTACGGAGTCACAAAGTGTATGGGGTTAATGGTAGATGGTGTGGAGTTTAGGTCCTTCTGTTTTAATTCTATTTTTCATATCTATGCATTCATTATTAGTTAAGCTTTGTAAGTCATTGATGCAAGGGAGATAGTTGTAGGCATATATTTCTATATGCAGTAGTCATTTGACCAAATAGAATATGTTAAAAAGAAATGTAACCTTTTAAACCTGAAACTTGGAATATCTTGCATTTAAAGCAAGACCTTGGTGGGATATTATTATTCATGTTATAGTAAAAAGTTGTTTCATGGGAGAGGTCACATTTTCCTTCAGTGTTTGTAGTCCCCTATAGAGTAAGGCCTCCAGATGCTACCGAAGTACACATGATAAGGAATGAACTGAAGAAATGGCAAGTGATCACATTGGATTCAGTTTGATTTGCAAATGGTCCTCAAGCCTGAATAGATGTCCCAGTGCTTCGAAAATGAATGAAATTCTTCCCTGTCCTTACTCCTGTTACCCTGGCATTTTGAAGTCGCATCCCACATGAGTTTATCAGCACTGGTTTAAAGCTATATTATGACTTCAAGTGTACCCCTGATATACTTGACACAAGAAGTAAAGATCTGTAGGGAAAACAGCTTCCTTTAAATAAATTCCCTCTGCTGTTTTATAGAAACTATAGATAAGTCTGCACTAAAAGGTCACTGAAGTTATGTGAATCAAGCAGTTCTATTCTTGTGGAGTACAACATTCTGGTGCTCACTACTTCCTTGTGTCAGAACTGAAACACAAAGAACAAAAGTCTTATATTTTAATGCATTTTTCAAAAAATAACTTACGAATAGAGCCAAAACAAGCCCACACTTTTTAAGAAAGAAACCTGTGTTTGTTGGACAGTATGGTGCCACTTTGCATGTGAGACTGAAACCTCAATGCAAATTTTACAAAAGAACTGGAGGCATTCGTATCACACTTGGAGAAGTGTATTCATTCCATGGCTCTCCTCCCATGAAAAATATGCCTTTGTAGTATTTTCAAAACATGAACTAGTGCGACCAAAAGCAATCTGAAGGGCTTTGTTATATGCTTAGCAGTTGAGCTGAAAGGTTTCAGAAAGGCAATATAGCCTAAACACTATGAAAAGTAGAATTAAAAGCATTAGTCTCAGCACAAAAAGACAATGGCAGAGCGGGGATAAGGAAATGATCATTGAGATGCTATAAAGCTGCATATCCCAGTTAGTGGGTTTAAAAATACAGTGAAAGAAGAAAGAGCAGGAAGTGATTGATTAGTATAAATTGCCATGAACAAATACTAACCTCCTGGCGTTGTAAAATACAGGGCACTAACCCAATCTGCCAAGAGTGTCACTGACTGAGCAATTTTTGATACATTTTTTTCTAACTTGTTCAGTATGTTTGTATGAAAAGCAAGAATATACTAATGGTTTTGTCGCTGTGCCATGTTTTCTCTTGCACACATGCAAACCTGGGAATCAGAAGGGTTGTGAATGCTTGAAGAAAATATGAGATCCTCTTTGTTTACCTGTATTCAATATTTTTTTTGAATACCTGTTGAAGGTTTGGACTTCTAAATAATTTTTGTTTCAGTGATGCTGTTTAGAAATTGTTCTTCATTACAACTTAACCATTGCTACAAGAATTTACAGTTCTCCTATTATGGTGTTATTTTCTTATTTCAAATTGACACAGAGAAATGTTGATTTCTGATATGTGTTTATTTTATGTTTATATATGGATGGATTTGTGTAATATACCCTTTTTTTTTTATCCCTAAATTAAATCAGCACTCCATCTTTGGCAGGAAAACGCTTAACTTTGTCAAGCATCCTATAAACTCTTTTATAAACCTGGCTTCTAACAAAGTTTGCTAAACACAGAGAGGAAATAGTGGTTAGTTTTATATAAAATGCTAAATTCAAGTATTTGTTGAGGTGCTTGACATCTTGCAAAGGATCCTCAGCACCACATAAAAATAATTCATAAAATATTGTGAACAAAAAGGAAGATGAATGCCAACAACATTCTCCTTATACAGGCACATTTTATTAAGTAATTGCCATCCCTATCTTTTTTCCTGATAGCTTCACTCTAACATTTTCTATTTAACTGACATATTTGTTTATCCTTCATTCTCAATCATAACTTGTGTTCAGTACGCCAGTCAAAAAATGGTTATGGTCTTTCAGTCTCACATTCTATCACCACTGCTTGAACCGTCATGTTGGATTATTTGAAAGGGACAAAAGAACAAGTTTGGATGTGTACTCACACCATGTATTCTTCAAGAAAAATGCTGCTTCTGCATTTAGGAGAGATGCATGGAACTGAAAGATGACAATGAAATAACTTCAAGTGATAGATTAGACTAGATTAGACCCATTGTAACTACGTCATCAGCAGAGGTAAATAAAAACCTAAGACTTTCATACTGGGTTTGCTATAATATTTTAGAGGACATTTTGCACAAGACAAAAATGATAGAAGTCAAGATGGTTAAGGCTGTTTAAGGCTAAAATTATGCATCAAAATCTATCAACTCCCTAGCTAGTTCTATACTTTGTTTTCCCATGTTTATTATAAATGTCTTGCTCTAGTTAACCTTAGTTCAGCATTCAGAGGGAATTCAAGGTTTTTGTGCTTTTGAAGAAATAAAAGCAGTGGACACATATGATTGAGATATAGATGGAAGGTAAGTACTTTTCAGTCAAGTCCAGTATGTGAATGTCTTTGTGCTCTCAGCAGCAAAACTAAAAAATTACGAGATAGGAATTAAAAGCTCAAACATTTTGTGGGGAACAAGGAGCAAAAGAGAAATCTAGGTACTTAAATATGTCAATTCTTTCTATTTGCATGTAAGATTAGTGAGTGTTTAGAACAGACGTGGCTCATATTGCAAGCTGTTCTTCCACAAATTCACATAATTCCACATAAACGTGGGATTTTAAAAAACACCTATTATGGCGAGTCTTAGGACAAAACCCGTAGACAGGGCTTGTGATTCTCTGAGGAGACCAGGACTTAAATGTGACTCACGGACTGAAAATGACTGTGCTTTTCAGCTGTAGATCTATCTGTTGCAGATCTTCAGCACTGTGTGAGGAACTGCTAATCTGGTGTTTGAAGTACCGTCTATAATTATTTAATGTAGCTTCCCATGTGCTAAATATTATTATTATAAAGTATTGTGTAGGTGTTTGGAGAGGGTTAAAAGCTTCAGTGTAGTGTTCTGAGGATCAAGGCACAGCAGGTGTGGAGCTTCATGGACTGGTAATTGGGTGGTGGGTGAACATAAGCAGGAAACACGGGCAGCATGTAGGTGTGTTGTTGATGAGGGGATAGTACAACGGCTGAGACGGTACGCTGGAATAGAGACAAAGGGAACTCGATTTATCCCCTGAGCATCAGCATTAACTCTCCCATATGCCTGGAACCCTCTTCCCCCATCCCTTCACGCAGCCTGTGATCTTTCTGTTTCTTTATCATTTTGTGAAAAATGAGCACTGTCCTTTCAAATGCCCCGCCTGCTCTGTCCTTTGGGAGAAGTCATACTTGGACCTCTTCCTCCAGGCATTGCAACCACACAGAAAGTTATAGTCTGGGGCAAAAGATGGACAGGAATATAAAACTCCCAATGCTGTGCCAGAACAAAATTAAAAAAAAAAAAAAAAAGAAAAAATAATATTGACTAAATGTTTCATTTGAAAAGATTTAAATTTACCTCCTGTGTTTCCAGGATTAGCTGATATAATGGGGTCAGCCTGGTGGTACAAGTGATTTAGAGAACACCTATTGGCAGCTTTTCTTCTGAAAAAGCAGCATCTTTAATTTGCTTCAGTAGCAATCCTGTTGTACCTGAAGAAGTCTTGTGTGCTTTGCATGTTCAGATTAAAATCTGACAGCCAGGGATAATTTAAAGTTTCATCTTTAATCTTATACTTCTAATTTGGGGAGCACCTAAGAAAATTCTGTGTTTTACCAAAACGGAGACTGCTTTGTCCATTGATTTCATTGGCATTGATTTCAAGTGAAGTTAATCCTTGTTTGCTTCAGCACCATGCTGTCCTCAAAAAATGTGGATATATAAAATTTGGGTCCTCAAAAAATGTGGATATATAAAATTCCCTGAGACTGTATTCATTTACTACATGACTCCTGCACCTTTCAGACAGAACCAGAGAAGGTGAGGTCACCACGAGCGAGGGACAGGTTTGAGTTTTCAGTCTGTATGGCAATCTTGGTGTTCGCAGGCAGGGAAGTGGTCAGCAGTCCACCTGCATTACTGTGCAAACAGTGGACCTCAGTGCCAAAAGGCTGCTTTGCAGTGAACATATACATACATACGCACTAGTGGTATGATCATGTAGACTGCTCCCACTCGGAGCAAGGTTGCACTTGGGTTCTTCACTGTCTTTGCCAAAGAATTTCAGGACCACACAAGATAGATCATTTTCAAGCTTGTTGAAATCCTGCTGAAGTTAAAGAGCTGATTAATAGAGCTGATTAATTTCTAAGTACAGAGAGACTTTTGCCTCTCTTTTGAACATTAAAGGAACAGTTTGAGGATGTAGCCAAGTATCATACCCTTTAGGCTCAGAAGTATCATATTAGTGTCAGTGTTGCTATGAGACATCAGCGATCAGTAGTCAGTAGAAAATTGTTCTCATTTACCAGCCTTGGTTGAACTTCTTAGTTGAACATTGGGCTCCATTGCAGGATCAGTCACTATTTGTGGAGTAAAATACAGGCTAAAAACTCTCCGACAGTGTAAGTCAGCACATCTCTATTGTTATCATCAGAGCTACACAGATGTACAATGATTAACGTTCAGTCTCTTTGGCATGTAGAGCTCTCTGTAAGTCTGGACCTTATATTCAGTGATCAGTACTCTGATGAAACATTTTTAATGTTGGAATTCGGCTGTAATAAACTTCTGTTTCCAAAAGACAGCAAAATGGTTTATTTTGCATATTAGAATTACAGTTTAAATTATGGTTTTTTGATTAGCATGCTTTTCATTATACCGAAGTATTGTGCATGTATACTGCTGGAGAGCATAATACTTCAGAATTATTTCATCAATGATAAAATATTTTACAGTTCATTTAAAAAAAAAAGTTTTAATAGTCTGAGCATCTTTAGTGTATTATAATAATACAGCGCTTTATAGCAGACTGTAAAACTCCAGGCTACAGTTTTAGGAATCATGCAATTTTGTTTTATAGTTTAATAATTGTTCAATTGAAAATGAGTATGAGGTTACTAAAAACCAATTTAATGACTTACAAAAATACAACTTTATTAAAATGTACTACACACCTTTACAGAAAATTGAAATTTCTTTGGACAGATTATAGTTCTTATCCTCAGAAAGAATTTTGCAAATTATTGCTACTAAAAGCAGATGTAGCATTTGCAGTGTTCCCCTAAGCCACTGTTGTTTCTACGTTTCACATCAGTATCCTCTTATAGGAATACCCACAAAAATACAAAGTGCTGGAATAAACTGGAATCAGAAAATTGGATCACATCAGATAAGCCAAATCAAACTATTCATAGCCCATGTTATTACTTTATGTGGTTCTTCATCATATTAAAGGTATTCCTAATGCCAGCCAACTTTAGTTCTCAATCAAATATCTGGTCCATCATGTCTTTCCCTTTTAAAACAGATAACTCACTACAGCCTGCAAAAAACAGCCATAAAATGGAGTACAGTATTATAATTTAATTTTAAGGCATAACTACTACTAATAAAAATTCTAGGTCATTGCATTGCGATGGTAGATGTTTAATCATATTGTCTTTGGAAGTATAGTTCATAATATATTGTGCGTTTATGGGACTTGACAAAGTGCTTTGTTTAAGACATATTGTTTGCTGTTAGCAAATATTAGGTTTTAGCCATGACTTTGCTTCCATTTATACTTGTTCAAGTGAAAGTAACTCTGGTTATGGCAGCAGGCTGACCCTGCTGCAAAGCAAGTGCAGGCAAAAGCGATCGTGTCACCAGGTTTTTAATGGAACGGAGAACAAGAATAGAATCATTGAAATCATTAGTATTTTTTTATTTTAACTGGAATAGCTTGCAGGAGTCCTACTTATAGACCAGAATCCCATCATACTAGCTATTCCACAGGCTCATAATGAAAAGGTACTCCTGACCTTAAAAACCCAATGAATTGCAGTTAACTTCAGTGAAGCTAAGATATCACCTCATAGCCTTCATTTGTTCTGAAAACCACATAGTGTATTTGAGTGCTCTAGAAACAATAAATATTTTACTATTATAAACTATGTTAATGCACTGTGTTATCCTCAAAAAGTATATCCACAGAGATACATGAGGAAAACCAAAGTAAAAGACCGGTACTATCTCAGATAATTGCTACAGTTGTCAATACAAAGACGTTTCTTTCTAAAGTATGAAAATAGCTTGGCAGTTGCCAGAATAGATCAAATTTAACAAATAAAATCTTTATCAATTCTGCCATTTTTGAAAAAATTGTTATTTGCTAGGCGAGCAAAAGGATTTCACAAGACTTTTATAATTGAAATGTATTTTTAAACACTGTTATTGAAGCAGGTATTGATGTTTTTGTTTTGTAGTGTGACAGTTTAGGACAAATGACAGTGTGGAGGCTAAATAATTTTGGATAGCAAAGCATTTTAATCACAAATGCATACAGTTTTACAAATTACATCCCTTCTCCGTCTTGGGGGGGATGGTGCAGAGGGGTGAGAATTCGGGAGCAGAGTAGCAATTTGTTGCACAACCGCCTCGTTCCGTGGGGGAGAAGGCTCACTGCCAGAGAGGGACCCTGATGCGTTGTGCACAGTCCTGCTGCAGGGTCATGGGGTTTGCCTCGTTTCTTGTCCTGCTCCCTGAAATCCCCAGAGGTTGGAGAGATGTTCCTAGATCCTGGAGTAGGGTTGTGAGGCTGCCCGCCCCAGAGTCTTTTCCCAAAATCTTTGTTCCCCGGTATTTTTATGAGTCCTTGGGTGTATGAGTGGGTAGAGAAGAGCTCATGGATGACAACTGCATTCAGATTCCACTATGATTCTCTGATTTGCTGTCACCCTCGTTGGCTCTTGCAGTCTGCTTGTTGCAGACACTTCTGGACATTTTTGCGCCTCTTAATGATCAACAGGTTGTTTGTATAGATTAGCTATCTATTTCATAGAGCACACCAAACCTGTGCTGGTTTTTGGGACAAGTGGTTGATCATATTTTTTTCTACTGCTACAGAAAAGTGTCCATTAAAGTTCACTTTCTTATGCTCAGAGCTCGCTCTGATTTATTTTCAGTGCAAAATAATTTTAAAGAAGATAAGAATTGGGTAATATACAGAAGCCACTGCCCTGTTGTGGTAGGTCCTGAGCAGCTTTCAGGGAAATAGCATTCTCCACAAGCCTCAGGAGCCTTGTGCACTTGTTTACTTACCTATTTCTTAGTCGTTTCAAGTGTTCAGGTTGCTTTGTTGCTGGTTTTAGCTGAATCATTATGAAGAATATAGTAGAGTTAAAGCATGTGAGGAAGGTGTATGAATTTGAGTACTCCAATGCTCAGAAAAATAGGAAGGATAAGCTGATGTTACCCACTGGATGAAAATGGGCTTGAAGCATTTACCATATTCTCTCCTTTTACGCACCTTGCAGAACATGCCAATTGTGGAAGTGGATGTGGCAGCTTTGTTCATCCTCTTACACTCGGTCTCATGGCAACGTTACTTTCCCTAGCACAGAACTGTAACCTTTCCTCTGGAGGTCTAAACATCTCTGCAGTACCAGCAAAGAAAATCACACTGCTTTTAGAGAGATAGATTCCCTTAAACTCATACATGGATAGCAGCTCTAAACACAAAGATCCTTTTTAAATACCTTCCTGTACTCTTGGAAACCCTCCCTGTTGGAAATAATAGAAATTCAAGAAATACACTATTTTATCATGGAGGAAAGTTCCCCTTCAGGAAACGATAACCAAGACTAGTTCTGCCTATTTATGTGATGTGAGTTGTTAGACTATTATTCTCAATTTACTGGCATTTCTACACCATGTCGAAACCTCACTTCCAGTTAGCCATTAGTCTTTATTAGATCCTTTTCCTATCTGTCCCTTCCTTTTTTTTTTTTTTTTTTTTTTTTTTTGTCCTTTCTTCTTGGCGATCCATTCTGTAATCTGGGCACTCAACTGCCTCATAGACTTATTCTGGTATAAAATTATCAGTATACATTTTTCCATATTCCCTCTAATGATGTCATGGCTAAGTGCAGATTCAGGGGGGGAAAAGGCTGCACAAGACTGAGCTGGAGGGATGCTGAGCCCATATGGCACAGGAGGAGTCACCATGCCATCGCTGGCTTGGCTGCCTTGGAAGAAGGGGAAGGGGGAAAGGGAAGGGGCTGGGCGTTATGGCCATACTGGGGCGTCGTTAAGAGATTGGAGTAGGTCTGTATTTTGACTTGGGAAAAATGTCTGAGGCAACCCTGCTTCCTTATCCTTGAGTAAAGAGGATACATTGCCTTCCTCTGTCAACAGCAAACCCGAGTACATTAAGTATGTTTATGCATATAAAGTCCTTTGAGTATAAAGAGGCAATCGCACGACCTAATTGAATTCTGCTTTTCTTTATACACTTGTAAAAATGGAATAACTCCACAGCTGTGTAAATTACAATTATCCTTAAGTGTACATTGTAATTATCAGTTAGTCCTTACATATGTATACATCATTCTTTGATATTTCTATGTAAACCATAAACTAATGTTCTTAAAAAATAAACTACCCAGGCTCACAGTTATTGTGTGGCAGGTATGATCAAAAGCATTTCAGTAATAATGAAGAAGATTTTTTAGGAATAGTTTCTTCCTTGTAACCAGCAGCAAATGAAATATAGAAAAGCCCAATGGAAATTAGAATACAATAATAAGTAATCATTCTAAATCATACATTGGTGACAAGGCAGCATAGCTGCAAAAATAGTATACTGTTGTAGAGCTAAAATTCAGAACCTTTTCCATAGCATGCCTAAATTTTTCAAGTACTCAAACCAAGTTTATAGGACAGAAAATGAAACGCAGTCTTTTAACCAAATTGGCTAACATATACTCTTAATAAAAAAACATTAATGATAACAAAACATCTGAACATAAATATATTTTTGTTCTGCTTTTAACCTGTCTGTTCATTTTACTTTTAGTCTTCACTGTACATTAGTAATCAAATACTGGAAATAAATCACACCCTTTATCTCCTACTTACTTTTTATCACTCTGACTCCTAATCAGCTGTCTTACCTGAATAATAGATTTCTACGTTACTCTCAAACCTTCTACTCTACAGTATTTTTCAACTTGCTATTGAGTTCCAGAACATGAGACGCTGTCACCCATTTCGGTTCCTTGCCTTTGAAATCAATACGAGTTCAAAACATTTATTTTAGTCTGTACTTTGGAGGAGAGCCTAACTATTTCACACCAAATTATAGTTCTAATCAGTGGACTTGGCCTAATATTCCCACCTCAGGTTAAGCTCTCCTGCAAGCCTCGCTCTTTCTGTGAGACACAAGTAAACAGACTGACTGTTGTGCATAATGGGGGATATTTTTTCATAGGTTCACTCAGCATGTGTCCTAAAGAATTATAGGATTATCCTCCCTCATGTCTTTCTTAAAACAGAATTAAGTATTCAGGGCAGTAATTTACTAAATACTGCGTTACATGGTACTACTTTATTTTTCCAGATTGACATTTTCAGAAGCCTCAAGTTGCCTCTAATTCAAGGCTAGATATGCATTACCACATGCACATAAACATTTGGATGTACTGAATTCATGCTCAGATTTGAAATGTGTGCATTCAAATTTGTTATGTACATTGCAGTTAAGACCAGGTAGGATCTAAATGGCTACCTGGAGTCATAAGTACCTAATTTGTGCAGAGAGTTGGATAAGTGGTCATATAAATTAAGTGTGCGTGGATGAAAGCAAAGCAGTTACAAGTATCCGTGAAAACCTGTTCCTAAATTTGTGTCTGCACAAATGTAAAAAGTGGCTTGATAGAACTTTTCTGACCAACAGTGTTTAGTATGTTTTTTACAATGGCTTGCCCTCCTCTAGAAAAAGTAGTGCATTAACAGTTGCATGGATCCGAGTTAAATTCTTGAAGACCATTATATAATGAATTCTATGTCAGTATGCTATTCTGCACACTTCAATCACATACGCACTGTAATTATCTGGTTCTGAGGGCAAATTTAGGGATCTGTTCTTGCAGGGAACTAACTGCCTGTATACAATTTCAGAAGTCAAATGCAAATTCAGAAGGAAAAATTGTCCCTTTTTTCATACTGATTTTGAACTTAATTAGTTTGACAAATTCGTGCAACTATTTGCAGAATCATGCTCTCATCAAGAGTTGGCCTAACCCTTATTACTTTTGATTAAGATTTCCTGATTATTCCTAAGGATTCAGTCACGGTTATTTGCAGATGAGAAATTCAGATTGTTATAGGCACAACTGAACAGGTTTAGATAAAAAACACACCCGGTCTATACCCAGAGAACAGCTTAATGAGGATACTTGGGAATCATTAATTAAGCAGAGGCTTTTCACCTTCAGGCTGATGGCTCAGATACAATGTTGTATTTAGTAGCAGTACAACTCTTTGGTAAGTGCCCTTAGTGAGAGAGCTCTGCTCTTTGGGTGCTGAACTGGATGCCCTGGGTCCACATCACAGGGACAGTCCCTAAAATACAAGTCATGCTGGCTCATGTCAGTGTAACAGGGGACTGGACTCTGGTGTTTCATGAACATTTAAAGAGAGCAACTGGCAAAGCTGCAGCTCCAAATAATCTCCAAGCCAGTGAGACGCATCTGCTCATATATGCTCTGCAAGTCCTCATTCATCATCTGCTGCCCTTTGTTATGTACAAAGCCTGTTGTAGTGCAATTACATTCATCCATGCACAGCATATCAGAAATGCGATGTCCCATGCTGTTCATGTGGTCACCGAGTGTGACCAGCATAGTGATATCCCAGATCCCTTTTAAGGATGCTGTTCTCAAATATTAGAGAGGCTAATCCCATCTTGGCCACTGAACATGGCATCTCTTCAACCCATTAAATTCACTTCTCACTGGGACAGCTCACTACACTAGTGCAGTATCATCAGTGCTGGTGTGCATATGCAGCCTGCATATACAATATACATACGTTAATATACAGGAGACGCAGCTGCATTATACTCATCCCTCACCTCCAGTAATGCTGTCTTAGTTCTGACTTTCCACCCACTGGTCTGGAGGTAGGAGTAACACAAGAAGCCGTGTTGTTGTTGTAGTCAACGCACACTCGGATGTATTTTTTTGGAATGCTTCCTCTCTGGAAACTTGATGACAACTTATTGACACTGAGACTTGCTAGTAAGACAAAGCTGATGCTTGCGAGTATTAGATGCATCTGAGTAGGGAGATCACAAAAAACACCCCTCACTTGGTCTGTTTTCTACTTGCCTCAGCTCAGTCCAGAACTATTAATAAAACTGTTCTGCACTCAGGGAAATATTTGCTGCCAACCATCATCAATCACGATTCTCTTCAGATAGCACTCTCAAGATGTTTTTCTAGGTGAAACCTTCTAATCCCTCTCTGGAGTCCCACTAAAGGATGCTAAAATTTGGTAGCATAGGGCACCTTCAAGATTTTTCCTGTAGGGTTTGCAATGGAATTAGAAAAATCTGAGGATAGAGGAGGACTGTCCCTTTTTAACAGAGCAGCTCATCTCACAGAAAGGGAAATGAAGGGCATGGGGAAATATCCTGAGCGCTTTGTGATGTTATAAACCTATATCCCATTAATTCCTCAGTCTCTTTGATGAAGTGCACTGCCTGAGGTGCAAATTAGTGCCACTTTTGTGCATTGAACCTGTCCTCTTAAGAGAAGAAGTGCTCCAGAACCGCCTCCTCATTTCAAAAATACTACAGAATAGTTGTCAGTATTGACCTGAGCTAGATTAAACTAGTTACCTTGGAATATAAGGCTGTATATCCCATTAATAATCCCCTGAACTATCCAGTCTGCCACAGCGTAATACTTCAAAAAGTAGGCAAACTAGTCACAATAAATCTTCAAAAGCTTCTTCCAGTTTAGTATGGAAACCTTACAAAATGTACCCAAAGTGATCCTGTTGATCTCCATTACTTGCATTATTAGCATTCATCTATTTGTATTTTCTGGTTTATTAAATGTAAACATAAATGTAAGCCTTCTGTCCTTCTGTGAATGATTTGTGTGATGAAACAAAGCAGGATCATATCCTGTGAATACAGTTTTGCATAATCTGATAATTATTTGCTTAATCTGGTTATTATAGGCTCAGATTTGTTTTAATAGGGTTATAATTACTAAACGTCTAACACTGACAATAATTTTTGCGTCTAAGAAATTGTTTCAGTGATTGAAAAGATTCTCAGTACTTCTAACTGAGCTCAAATTTGAGGCCATATATACAGATGATATTAGGAAGTTACTTTTCATTTTCACTTGCTGCTGCCTGGCCAGTGGAAGAATTCCCATTGGTGCGGTGGGATCAGGGCAGTAAAGAATAAGGCACCTTTCTAATAAGGTCATGATTCTCCAGACTCCTCTTACATGAGAGTTTCTCTGCTTATTTGAATAGCTTCATTAACTACAGTGTAACTGTTGTGTGTGAGAGCATCGTTCATGTGTAAGTAATCGATATGAAGAAGGCCACTATAATATCATCCATTAAAGTGTAGTCCACTATAGTATAGCCCATTAAAGAGAATTAGTGTTAGGATTTCACTCCTAGTATTTTTGAGAAGGGATGATTTTTCTCTCCTTCACTCACTTCAGCAGGGGAAGAATGAATGTAGGATGCTACATCAAAGTCTCTCGCAAGTATTGAGTTTTAAGATCCATGCTGCAAGGGTCTTTTAATAACATTTAGGAAGCTGACAGGACAAGCCAAAGTCTAGCTTAGCTAATGGAGATCTGTGGACAAGACCAACTGGATGTTTATTTTTTTTCAGTCATGACGCAAATCCATTGAAACATATGCTTTTTGTAGAAAATACAATGCCAACAATCAAAATTGTGTGATACTAATTCACTTTTAGAAATTAAAATGCTATCAGAATTTATTAATCAGGAATACTAAGAATGATTTTGAATGCCTTTGTACAAAACTATAAAGGCATATATTCTAATGAAAATAAAAACAGATTATTATAGACACAGGTAGAAGCTATGCTTGAAGTTGTCTTACATTTTGCATTAAAAAAATCATGTGTTCAGTGACTTTGAACTTTGCCAAAACATTAACTGTTTGGGTGAAATTCTTCAGGCTATGTGTGTGGCTCTGGCTGAATTATTGGGGAATAACTGCCTGTCAAAACCACAGTATGCCCGAATTTGTTTTTGTTATAGACTCACCTTGGTAAATTTGACTGCATGATTTTAAAAAACCCTCTCTGATATTTTTATTCTGAATGGTATTTTCAGTGCCAGAAAGGAACATGGATACTGAGGCAAGTACTGCAGCAAGTTCACTAAAATTTCAGCCCTGCCAGTTCTGAGGATACATCTGTGCACCTGCAGAATTCAGCCACAGGATTAGAGGAACAGGGAGAAAATGCTTTAAATTTTTATTTCAGTGGCACTTCTGGAAAGCAGATTGTGCCAAAAATGCAAAATTCACCCATTAGTCCAAATCACAGCTGTTCAAGATTAAGTTACTTTAAAAGAAAAAAACCAGTCTTTAAATCATGTCATGATTTAATGGTACTTGGGTACAGGCATAGCCACATAACTGTGGATGTAAGGAAACTAATAAATTGGGCTTAAAATGCGCAAACAAAACTGAGGAGGGGAGGGCATAGCTGTATGATGGGTGCTCAACTAAGCGGCTAGTTTCTTCTACCTTTCCATGCAAGGTCACTTTAGTATCTGCAGCCTTTGCTTTTGCCTCCCTGTAATTACAGCAAAGTCGCTTTTTATCTGAAGTGTTTTCGAAACCCTTTTAAGGCTCTCTGTGTTTTCCTTCTGGGCGTAACCTTGCCAGGACTCACAACACACACGCATATGCGCATACGCATATGGTTAACAAAGTGAAAAGTCTTGAACGTTTTTAGTCATTTAACCAAAAGCAGATGTTCTGGTCATTCTCTTCCCTTCCCTTTTAAAATTTATGAGTGAATGCAGTGCTCAAGAAACCAGCAATAATATCAGTTGCTTAAGGTTGGCATAGCATGAACGGAAGCCTCCTGTAATGCTCAGCGCTCAAGGCCTCGTGCAGACTGGTGTTCAAGCAAGCTTGCCTGATCTTTCCTTCCAGCTGCAGAACCAGAGGACACCACCCCTGGTCCTGCTGCCCGAGTGCGGAGGCAACGCGTGACCTTGTTTTCTTAATCTCTTCCACCTACTGACAGCTGGGAGCTGGATGTCTCATGAGGCCGACCGATGCGGTGAGCATCCCTACTGAGCCCTCTCCCTGCAGCTCCGCTTTCAGCTTCGGAGACTCCCAAGTTGTCCTTAGCAGAGAGTCACAGCCCCACGCCGTCCCGTCATCTTCTCGGCGTGAAGGAGAACTTGCCTGCCTAGCGCAGAGCAGCACGTCGCAGCCGCCCTCCAGCCAAGGCACGCTTGGAGGTGTGAGATACGGTGTAGAGGCACTGTAGCTGCATTAGGATGGTGCCTCTTTTCAAGGCTCATTAGTGCAACGCGGGGCTGGGCTGTTCTGGCTGAGCTGCTTTTAGTCCCCTAGTAGCCGTGGCTGACAGCTGCTCAGGAGTGTTTACACCACACTCCAGTGCACCACGTAGCCCAGTCTAATAGGGGAGGTAGGTACTTTGCCGGCTGCCAAACAGAACAACTTTGTTTGCATATTTGGACACGCACGGGCACACACTCCAGCCTGGGGAAGTGTTGTGGGATCTGTAGTTCTTCAGTGGCTTACCTTTGTTCAAAATTAAAAGCTGAGTATGTCTTTTAACTGGGATTGTAATGGCTTTGTGTTCACGCTGCTTTTCTTTAAATGCTCTTCGGTGCGCAACAGCCAAATGCTACCTGTAACTGCTATGTATGGCACTGGGTTGATAGCTGCCATGAATCACTAGGGAAATGGGTTTTAATAATAAAATCCCAAACAACTTGACTTTGGATTACATGACTGTTCAGTTTTATAACTAGAGGAAAAAAAAAAAAAAAAAGAAAACCTAGGCAGCCTAAGCCACTGAGATATTAACCTAACAAAACTTACTCCATCTATGCTTTTTAGTATTCTGTTTTCTCCTCTGCCCTTCTTAATGCAAAAATATTTGCTTAAGGCAAATCCATAAAAAGACCATATTAGGAGAATTGCATAATATCACCTAAAAATAGGAAGGAAGAATCTAGGACTATGGAAATTCATTTTACTCAGATAAATGAATGACTGAACATGAAAACAAAATTGTAAGCAAGTTACTGTACTGCCATGAAAGGGAAGTCAGTCAGTTCAGTTGTCTTGGCTGGGTGTCATATTTTGTGCTGTGCTCACTGGGAAACTAATTGCTTGAAATAAATATTTGAAGATCTCTGTGTCTGGTCCTTGTAAGCTGTTTGATCAGTTTGGTGTTTCTGATAGGATCTGTTTCTTATAAAACCTTTAACATTGCTGTTAGGCAGTTTTTGTGCCATATTGTCCCTGCCATTTAAGTGCAGTGAGAGATGGGGCTTAACTGGGTCTCATCTTTACTAACATAAGGATCTGGGAATGGTCCAGCAATAATTCACATGGCACGGGTCAACTTTCCTTCTTTCCACCCTTGTTTCTGCTTGTTTGGGAAGATTACTCACCCCCTCCCCCACCCCTCCCAGTCAAATTTTCTTACAATTTTAAGATTGAAGAGGTTGGAGGGAGGAGATTTTCCTCTACCTGTATTGAACTTTATCGACTAATAGGCCTGTTTCTCAGATTTCTAAAATCTTGTCTGCTGCTAAGTATGTTTCTAGCTACAGCTATCAAAAGACCCAAGTGTCTGCACTGGACACCTGTTAGAGCAGAGCTCATTTGATCCATCGTTACCCAGTGGTCTGGGGAAGAGACACCATTTCCACCCCACCTGGCCCTGTCCAGAAGAGACTGGGCAGTGCTCCCTTGTTGGTGACTAAAGAGCTGGAAAGCTGGCTTTAGCAGAACAGGGACCTACATGTGTCGCAGCCCCTCTTCCCACAGGATTGATTCCTCGTGCCTGCCCTGGGGTGAAGATTTCTTTTCAACGCCCTTTCCTCCTGAAGGAATGCTTGGAAATGTTCTCAGGAGACCCACCATCCCTTTTTCCCTTTCCTGATCAGAAAATGAACCTCCCTGCTTTGAGGTAGTCCCTCTGTGCCTTGTTTGTGATGCTTAAGTACTCAAAACCAGCAACAATCTACTGATGTTGAGGGATAAGGGGACTTTTTATATGCAATGTGTGTTCCCTTAAGAAAGCCGGAGCTTTGTGAAGGTAGGTCTGTCACTGCGTGGTGTAGCCCACCGAGCAGCTGTCTGCTGGTTTTGGATGGGGCCTGACCCGTGATTTCTGAATGGTTGAACTGGGAAACCAGAGGGTGGCTGGGCCCGAAGGCACTCGGGGCGTCCTGCAGTGCTCAGGACTGCCTGGGGTCTGCCACCCTGCCCAGCTGGGGCAAAGCTGCAGGGGAAAGCAAGACAAGAGCCCCGCAGGAGAATGGGGACAAACTGTGTGATTTTAGGATAGGTACAAAGCTATGGGGGTCAGGAGCTTGGTGCTGGGAGGTGATGGGATCTGAAGGGACTGGTTGATAAACCATTCATTGCGCTGCACTGCAACCTGTAAAACTCTGTGTGTGTTTCCCCAGTGCATATTTGGGCACAAGGGAATAATTGGTTTGCTTTCTTTAATGTCTCCCAGCTGAAAAAACTTGTGATTTGATTCTTACTATGCTGGGTGTTATCTACATAGCTTTGGAGACTAGTGCCAGCAGTGTCTTGGGAATGCTGGTTTTTAAAAGATACTTTCTTCACTCTACAAAGTGGGATGACAGAACTGTAGTGCTTTTATGCAGAATGATGACCGATAATTTCATGCCCCAAGCTTGCATCTTGAGGGCTGATTTAGCAGAGGAAAAAAAAAAAAAGGCAGCAGAAAAAAAGATCCAACTTCTTTTTTATAGGATTGCGCAAATTTGATTGTTTTTATAGTTTAAATAGCTTTGCACTCTGGCTGTATGGTATGGGTTTCAAAGCTACTCTGTGCTGAATTGGATCCTTATTTTAGTGGCCTGTGTCTCTGACCCACACTTTGCTAATCTTCCCTGTTGAAAGTAATTTATACTCCAGCATGGCATAGTGCTACTGTGCTAATAAGAAAATACTATTGACAATTGTGATAGATGCACATACCGCTTAGTGAGCGCAGAAGAGTTAAACTGATTGCATTTTTACAGTCTGTATATTTCTCTGCTTATTGTTTGTACCCTGCTGTTCGAAAAACAGGTTAGTTGAGTAGTAAATCTCTCTAATCAACACAAGAGAACAAAAAGAACAAGCACCCTTATTTTTTGTAGCTACTTCAGAAGCATGGTCATTTGAAGGATGTATTCTGGGAGATTTGTCCCTCTTCTTCAGAAAGGCTTGTTAATATGGGCATAACTAACCAGGCATCTCAGGAGAGGACACAGGCACACTCATTAAAATTAGCTGAACAAACAACCCACATAACAGTTACCTATCGTAATGAAACTTCTGTTGTCTCTCACTGTAACGTGTAAGCAATACGTTCCATAAAGCACATAAGGACCAAAGTGTGTAGCTAACAGCAAGGGACTGGTTTCTGAGTTCGGACACCCACTCTGTGCCTGTTTGCATTCAGGTCCAATGCATTTATTTCCCTTTAAGTGCTTCTTCTCTCCCCTCCCTCCAAATTAAAGCTCACCTCTGGAGCTGTCCCCAGTCAGACCTTTTCCTTGCTGTAACACAGATAAGCATGCTGTAGTGGATATATAAAAATATTGCTGGATGACAAGCCATAAATAACGTCTGTACTGACTCCTGGTGAGATGCCACTGCAGTGTTTAATGCATTTATTAACCATGTAGTGCTATGATTTGTAGAAACTGGATGCATAATTGCAAGGTAGCATTTCTGGGAATAAATTCAGCGCTGTAGTGTCTGCAAAGGATGGTGGTAGGGGGATTTGGGGAGTGGGAAGCAGGGAGTTACTAGGTTTGGGAGGATCTTGTGATGGTTATTAGGTGCAGGGCAAGAGGAGACTAGGTTAGGGTGTGTCAGAGCAAGAACATATGATTGAAGTCATCTAGGAGGCACTGGGATTAGAAGGAAACATAGAGGTCCACAGAGTCCTCTGGAAGAGAAATACCTCTATGAGCAATATTCCTTTCTCCTTTCAGAAAATCACTAGCTCCTCTGCTGCTCCTGATTCGCCTTTGTTTTTAGGAAAGAAATAAGTAAAATTTTGCTTCTGATCATGAGAGTTTTTTCTTTTCTGGACATGCACTTGGTTTCTTTACCCGCCCTTGACTAAGTCCAACACTTTAGTTCAAGTATTAAAAGCTAAATGTTGCAAAGACCAAAACAAGGCTGGTGTGACTAACGGACAGGATACTGAAGCTCATCAGGAGGTGCATGGATATGATTATCTCCCGGTATCATTTGTTGCTTGTGCTACCACAGTGATAAGATTCTCTGTAAAAGCAGATGTTCATTTTTACAGAATATAAAAGCTTAAGTGAGTGCAAGGTTGTTGGCAGTATGGGGGCAGCTTCGTCAGAGTAGCACACGTTACTGAATTATAGTTCCCTGCGAAGCCAGGGTGAGTGTCAACCCATCTTACATAACTTTGTTTTACAGTCAGAGGCATGTCACAGCTGAGTGTATAAGTCATTAGCAAATGCTATTTCACCTCAGCAGAAAAATCTCATACCTCTTTCCATATGTTTAACCACTTATTTTAAGCTGCTTTTCTTTCACTGTTTTTTTTAATTATTATTTCTATCAGCCCAGCCCTGCTTGTTTTTTGTTTAATGACAGAATTCCCATAGATCTTTTTGTCACCAGATAAGAACTTTATATTAAAATTAAAAAAAAATACAAGTTTGAATACAGACTCATTAGCCATTTGTGTGTTCTGTTTTACTCCTGTGGAATTAGGCACTTTAGCACCTTTGAAGGTACCTTCTTGCCTGTATGTTAGGCATATAGGATACGCGAGATGGGGGTTGGCAGTGAATCTTTGGCATCGTGCATAATGACCAGCTCTCATTTCCCAGATTTGTTGATGGCATAGATAATCCCTGTCAGAATTGTCTGCAGGTGTATGTGATGGACACACATTTCTATCGTTTAATTTTTTAGGATAATGGAAGATATTATAAAGTACATATCCAATGGCTGAGGATATCCTTCATAATTCAAATGCATGTCTCCCAGTCTGGGTGTTTTTCCACCAAGGCTATCAGCATAACCTCCAAGCCCTGATTTTTTACCTCTGATAAGGTGTTCAGTCACTGTAGCACAAATACAGCAGTTCTGCTACACGTAGAGTTGTTTCTGCCCAAGAGTAGGGCAGGAAGAATTTTCCCCTTAGGTTGTAATTAAAGGGCATGTACTGTCTATAGTACTCTCTTCAACGAATAGTTGTGTGGGGTTTTTTTTCTATTACTTGTGATTTAGTGATGCACTGTTGTATTATAGTAGTGCAGCCTATGCCAACATTTCCATTATAACGTGTTTTTACAGGTTTATAACTCAACAGTAAAAATGTACTCTTCCAATTTGAAACTTGGCATATAATGTCTTATCTCATCCTCAAAATGATAGCTTCTTCTTTCCCTTCACCTTCTCCCCACCAAAAGAGGTTGCATTTTTGCTTATTTTTAAATGGAAGATATTGTCATTCCTGTTTTGATAAGAGAAAAGCCTGCATGATTATTAAAATTACTTTTCAGTTCTAAGAAAGGAGGACTTTATAATAGAGGATGCAAGTGAATAAGTGTTGTTGATGTTAGAATGACTACAATAAGTATATGGGTACAAAGAAGTATTACCTTCCAAATGAAAGCCAGGGAATATTGATCAAAATGATTGAAAAGCTTTTTGAAGTTGATTTTGTTTCTAGCTGTTGATTTTACCCTTAAAATAGTGTTCTCAAAGGTAAATATGTTTTAGCTGCTGCACTCTATTGTTTATCAGGCTGAATGAAGTAAAGGAAGACTTTACTGCATATAGACAAAATAATGATATTTTTATCTTTTCTCATTTGAGAAACACAGTACAGAAGGAACATAAATTCTAACTTTGGTGTTGAGACAAACTACCAAGGGTAGACTTGTAGTTGGCACAGTGTTATGAATCCAAAGCAGGCATAAGCAGCAAAGCACAGTGTTTCCAATAGACAGATGCTTGTGTGGACTAAGAAATTTAGCACTGAATGACTAAGAAATATGAGGCTTGTGTGGTCCTTAGAGTTTACGCTGTTGAGATCTGAACATCAACTCATACCTCCTCTGAAGCCTCACATTCCAACGCAATGTAGTATAGGTGTTTAGGATATAAGAAAACCAGGATCGAAATCCAGTTTCTCCTCCTTTACCCATCTCCTTGGAGCCAGCCATTTAGGAGTTGATACCTACCCAGTTGCCATTAAAAGATGTTTCCTAACCTGTGTGAATACCACCACCACTGCAAACACAGCAGGAAGGCGTCACTGTGTGGCTTGTTGTAGCAAATTTACTTCCAGGCATTTCTTTTTCCATTTAGATAGTTAAATTTATGCTTACCATAACCACTTTAATGGTACTAATTAGAAGAAAGGGTATGTAAGAGAGAGATTTCACAGAGGGTGTTTATTAATGAATTGAGCTATTATTTTGTCATATATTTGAAAACTATCAACATATATATAGTATGCATTCTTACTATAGCTAAGCTGTCTTTCTCTTATATCCCAGCTGTTTTAGTTTTTCAGTTGTCTCTAATACATCTATTTATAAATGTAAAAGTATCATGAAAAGCAGGGAATGTGGTTCCTAATGAGAACTTCAGTTCCTTCATTTGGATACTAAAATCAGTAATTAGGTCAAAGACTATTTTGTATCCATAGGCAGCACCAATGGCTCTCAGATATAAAATAAAATAGCCGTACATGGAACTGAATTTTTTGAGGGTATAAAATAAGAATGCTCAGCACTTCCTCACATCAGCTTTAGCCCAGTCCATCTCTGCCAAAACCAGTGGAATTCTGCAGTGCAAAATGAATGCAACACAGTGAGATTCAGATCCTCATTTTTTTGCAGGAAATGAATTCCAGGTCCAACAAAACTTCCAGGAAGTATCAGACATGCTCAGTGCAGTCAGTAGTTTCGGTGTGTAAATCCAAGTCTTCTGTTATAAGACTCGATTGTACATTTAACACGGGTAGCTCCTATAAAAGAGTGCTGTTTATGTTTCTGGAATATACAAAGAAAGAAATTATATTGAGAATCACTGAAGTACTTAAATCAGCCACAGCACCATCTATTGAAAATATCTTCAGCACCACGGAGATTGCTATTGCTATTATAGAAAAGCAGAAAACTCCCAGCCCGGTCATGTTCACTTGAGCAATGGAAATACTAAACACCGTATGATGCTAGACAGAGTGCACACTGCTGCTTTCATTTTGTATGATGCTGCCACCAGAAATGTTTCTTACTTGCGTCAGTGTGGAGAGCACACCATAATAGCAACAGATGGATGCTCATCATAAGACATGGCCGAAGATATATCAGATCATTTTTTAGGCTTTGATTATCTAAAATATTCCTGCATTTAATAATATTCCATGTATAATAATCAGTGAATGCAATGTAAACAAACAGCTGAATTTGAGTTACAGGTATGTATTTTAAAAGACATTAAATGTTCTTACAGCAGCCTTCGAGTACCTAAAGGTGGCCTACAAGAAAGCTGGGGAGGGACTTTTTACAAGGGCATGTAGTGATAGGACGAGGGGTAATGGTTTTAAACTGAAAGAGGGCAGATTTAGATTAGATATTAGGAAGAATTTCTTCACTGTGAGGGTGGTGAGGCACTGGCACAGGTTGCCCAGAGAAGCTGTGGCTGCCCCATCCCTGGCAGTGTTCAAGGCCAGGCTGGATGGGGCTTTGAGCAACCTGGTCTAGTGGAAGGTGTCCCTGCCCATGGCAGGGGGGTTGCAGCTAGGTGATCTTTAAGGTCCCTTCCAACCCAAACCGTTCTATGATTCTATGATTCTTTTTGTAACTTTCTAGAAGAGACTTTGTGGCAGCCATGCAATGTATTAAAATTATATTTATATTTTCATGATAATACATGGAGAAATTGCAAGAATCATTAAGGATAAAATACTCCTGGGTTGTATATTTTCCTAAAACTGAGGCATATGATAGATTTTTTGTTAATGTGCAGTGGTATTATGGTAATTATTAACTGTCATATTTAATTTCTTCTCATGAACATCCAGCACCATTTTTAAGGGGCCACAGAACATAACATGTTTTTTGCAGCTCATGGCACTCATCATTGTAATTACTAACTACCCTTAGCTGACTATTTGTAGTTTTGCTGTAAATTCAAATCAGAATGTGAATGTTGTTGGAAAACACGCAGTTACATTTGGAGAGTTTATTTGCTAATCATGTGCAAATCACTGTCAAAATTATAGGAGTATGAAAACCCATGCAAATTTATCTAATTGTTTTGTGCTGCTGTATGTATAAATTGTACAGGGAATAAATTTTGTATTTGTTCATAGGCACAGAAGAAGCGGAAATCCAATGAATCTGTAGATACAGAGCTCTGTCTTAATGAGGTAAGAGTATGGATCCTATATATTTCACAGCACAGGTGTCTCCCCATAATATAAAACATTCAAAGTCTGTCAAGATTATAATGGGTTTACCTCACACTAAAGTCTTGTTAGTATTGTTATGTTTGCTTACCATAATGTATTAAAGAATGATCTTACTCAGAAATCTGGAGCTGGGCTCAAAGTGGCCTCTGATGACTGTATTTTAATAGCTAAATAGCACATGTTTAGGCAGATCCCATGGTAATTACCATTGCACCTTGCAAGTATACTTAGTTAATAATCTGCAGGAACACAAGATGATATGGCTTTTAACAAATACACAGAAATATACTGGACATCATTCTGTGGCTAATAAAAATGACCAATTTAGGGCATGAAGCGATGTTCACATCAGGAGATGTGATGCTCATACATCAGGAGATAGACTGACAGCCCCAAGAGACACGAACCTCCCAGTGCTGTTTGAGTAGTCTGCTCAGCCTGACCTCCAAGGCCCCCTTTCAGACGTAAACATTACATCAGTTTCCATGTCTGTCAGTCCATATCCTTTGTACTGAGTCTCTCAGGAAGCTTAATAATTAGTGATCTACATAAATTAATTTTTACAGTGTGGAAGCACATAGCCTAGGCATTGGAGCAAGACCAGCTGTATGGGCATAAGCCACCAAAAGGATGTGACCGTATCTTTCAGGTTCTCCTTCACCATTCCAGATTTGCCCAGTTCTTCTAAACAATGACAGTTTTATAGCGCATTCCTAATTCTTTAGGTTCTATTAAGAATTTCCTGTAGATACTAGAATGTAATAACAAGTGAGGGAACAATGCAGTAATGTTAAAAGATCTGTTGACATCTTGTGCTGGCTAAAAGACCTTACACAAGAAGGCCCTAGTAACTGTAGTTTACCATAAGAACTGCTGGTCCATCTTACCCCATACTCTGTGACAGCTTCCAAAAAGCAGATGCCCAGGGTTGAGTATAAGAAAGCATATCGTGATGATTCCTCTAATGCCTCTACTACTTCTAGCAGTTTGCATCTTAAGGCCTTCCAGTTAGCCCGTCCTAGCAGGTGATGCCAAGATGAGGGAATGGCACAGAGATTTATCCATGAATGCCTCCCTGGCTCTGTAGACTGTCGTTCCTGTGGATACTGATGCTCTGTACTCGTTCTTTATATCTGATCTTCTGGGTACCTCTAGCTTGCGCCTTGGCCCATTGCCTCTCCAGGATGGGGGAGGCTTGTCCCCTCTGTAGAAGCTGCATCCTTGGGGATTTTCAGATCCTGCGTGGACAGGGTCTGAGCAACTTTGCATGGAGTAGGTTGGACTTAAAGACCTTAGAGGTCCTTTCTGGTCTAAATTGTTCTACTACTGTGATTATACCTGTTAGGCTTTTCTTTTTACTGAGGATGATAACAATGAGACATATTCTTGCTACACCTCCTCCTTAAATAGTTCACTATAATCTGCCAATCTGTACTTACATATACAAACTGTTTAATTATTGGTAGCAAAGAGGACAAGGAATGTAAATAATGCAGCAATCAAGGGAAAAAAGGCGTTAGAAAGAAATTTTTCATAAGCTAGAAAACTCTGTCTTTTCTGATCCCATGGATTAGATTTTATTTATTGTTATCCAGAAGTAACTTGTTAAACAAAGTTGTTCTGTTGACTGTGCAGAAGTTGCAGTTTCTCTGTGCACCCTGCATTTGCTTTTTAAAATAAACTCGCATGATAAACACAGATCGCTAAAAAAATTGCCATACTTAACAAGGGTAGGTTTTACACATGGGACCATTGCTAAAGTAGGGATTCTTTAATACTTTCTTCTTTTTTTTTAATTGTGCTGTACTGGAGTTTTTATCCTTTAAACTCACTTTAAAATCCTTGTGACATCTGGTTTTATGCCTTTTGTATCTTTCAATCTGTGACAGTGATATACAGGTAACAGTGGAGGGTGGGACGTGAACAAAAAATGAACTTCATCATGTAGATTTAAATATTTTTGCAAAGAAAATGTGTAATGGTGACCAAGGAAAGTATTGTGTCTTGCAGAATGCTATCGGGAAAGACAACACAGCAGGAGTCTCTACCAGTCACATATCTTCGGAGAATTCACTTGCTCTTCCTAGAAGCTTCTATCTAAGCACACCGCTCACTCTGATGACACTTGCACTCTCACTCTGTTTGTCCCTAAGCTCATCAGTCGTCTTGTAGCTGCGTTTCAAAAGGACTTGTAAAAAAAAAAAAAAAAAAAAAAAATCTGTTTCCTGTCCTCTGTTGTTTATCTGGAATTCCAGGTCTGGGAGCTAAGCTGAGGCACTCCTGCTAGAACAGTTTCAGTCAGCTGGAATTTTTTTTTTTCTCTCTAAAAAAGCTTCTTGTGATATTTAGAGGCTTTGTGAAATACTTGGTGCAGTGCTACATTCCAAACCCAAAAGGCTTTTGGGCATGCAGTGTTTTAAAGAGACAGTGTGTAAATTTGCCTGTAAAGCGACCTGGTTGGATTATTTTAATAATTATTATTTTAATTCTGGCTTTTACCCAAGAAGGAGGATGGCAGTTTTCTTAAGATCCTATTTATCTCATTGAATGATTTTGGTTGTCAAATTGATTGAACTTCAGACTATCAAGGATGCCAGGCTTTTGTCTAATGGTGAATGTTCTCCCAGAGAGTGGACTTTATGAAACATCTTCATTTGATAAATTGCTACTGATGTTAAACTCTTTCAGTGTATTAGCATTTTCCTCTTTAAATGTTTATGTACTGTAAGTGATTCTGCGTTCCCTCCTGAGAAGCCATTATAATTCGCATACAGGTATAATGTATGTCTTTCAGTTAAATTCTCATAAAAATAGTGTGGCATATAACTTTCTAACAGTACATTTATCTTTTAATTATAATCATCTAGCCTTAACAAGGGTGAAGATTCTTTAACAAGAAGCAGCCATTGTGAAAACTTGATAAAGATACATTTCTTTAAATTTGAGGATAAGTGGTAGAAACAAATTTTGTTTCAGGGTTTCAGCTGTACAGTCTATGGTCTTCTATGCTTCCATTGTGATAATATAGTCCAGTTATTATACTGTTTGTTTAATAAAAAATGACATACAATTTATTTGCTCTACTAAAACAGCATTATCTGTTTATACGTAGCTGATAACGTCAGCTCAAAAAGTTACCGGAATTTCATGCCTTACTTCTCTTATCACAATATTGTAGAGGGAAAAGAGGTAGTAGGATATCATTTCAACTGTGTTTTATTTCTTAGACTGCTAAAATCAACACAAAAGGATGGTTGATCCAATTACAAGGCAGCGTCACGCACACCCACCCATGTGACAGGCTTTTCTCACCCTGGTAGTTCATACTGCAGACCTTGGCATTGCTGACATGATGAACTGTTTGCAAGACCAGTTCCATAAATTGTTTTAATGGTTTGGATGGCAATATTGCCAGTATACATGATTTGATCGCTTTGGTTTTCATTCAGTGACATTGACAGCCTGTGCTGGCTCATGATGATTTTCTGTGGTATCTAGAAGGAATTCTTTAAAGCTTTAAATGTCATCAAATAGGCAGCATTTCTCCTAAGGGCTGTCTTTATACCTTACTGTGATGGCTTGTTGACTGTTACAAGCAGTTATGTCTAAATGATCAACAGTAATCAGTTTTTGTTTCTATTGAAAGTAGAAGATAACTTTACCAAGCAGGGAGTTCATCATGTTGAATTTACAGATTTACATTGAGACTTACACAATTATGCCCAGGCCTGCTCTGAAAAGTCCAGATCAGTTATTTGCAATACAACTATAAAGTACAATTACTGTTTTATAAACTGCAATGAAGTTTGGAAGTGTGCAGAATACACATCTTACTAAGAGATTATTAAACCTTTTGACAAGTTCATCTTTTGATCTTTTTCTTAGCTAATAACAAACACTGTCATAAATTCTGAAATTCACTTATGTACTCTTGATTATGGTCAAATAACATAGGTTTCAAAGCACTGTGTGTGTGATAGAATTCTAGGATACTCTGTGCCACTGAACATAACAAATTAGACAATATTACTCTTTAATTCTGTACTGGTAAGAAACTGCAAATTACTTTCAAAGGCATCAAAGCTGCTTTCACAGAAGAAATATATAGCACATCATTACCAGCAAAGCCCATGTGGTTCCTGTTGCTCTTCTTGTAGAAGCTAATCAAATTATTGAAAACTAGTGACAACAGAAAAAAGATTACGAGATTCATGATTTAAAAAATAAATCAAATTATTTTATGTCAAAAGGAGTTGATAATATAACATATTGAAATGCTAATGAACATAGCATTATAATTCAAAAGTCTGACATTATCCAATTAAAAATATTTTCAAAACAAATTCATAAACATTACAATTATTAAATCCATCTTTGATCCACAAAGCTTTCTTTAAAAGATCATTTGTATTCAGCACATTAAACATTTTAAGCAGTATCGGGAATTTTAATAACCTCCCAGTATAGTACGTACTTTTTGAAGATTTTTTTATATTTGGTTTGATTACAGTATCTCTGTTACATTTAATACCAATTATTAGAGCTTTGACACTGTGTGATCCAGAATAAAAGCTATTGATCACTTATACTGTCAACAACAACCTAATTAGGTTCTGATTACAAAAGAAATTGCTAGTTAGCTGACTCAATGAGAGTTACCTTTGGAAATACAATTATGTATGTAGTAGAGGAAGAAATGGCGTTTTATACAGCTCGCCATGTTACCACCAAAAAACCAGACCACTCAAGCTTTTTTTCCTGTATAAATTAAAAGCATACTGAATTCTTAATCAAAAAAAAAAATAAACTGCTTATTAAACAGGCAAGAAGGGAAAAAACCCTTAAGAGTCTGACACTTGATGAGGTTTTTACAGGCATCACCATGCAAATATTGGAGGGTTTTTAGAAGTTGGATGTGGTGTGGATGATGTCAATTTAGCATGGTGACCTTGTCAATGCAGTCGTTTGCTACAGTACTGAAATATGCAAATTGTTTAATTTTCCTCCCTTTCAGTCACTAAAATGCCATGTGTTGAGTCTTTAATGAGCAAGCTTAGGCTGGGCCTTATATATTCCTTTAATACATTAATTTTATCAACATAACAATAATCTAGGAACCGTCCAACTACAAGATGTACATACAGATCATCTACTGTTTAAATTGTAAATTTAACCAATTCAGTTGTGTGTAAATTAAATCATGGGCTACCATAAACATACACAAATCATCTTTTTCATTTAATGTAATGGCACAGATGTTGTCATTAGTATTATTAGGAGTGTGTATACTCTGCCATGTTAAATAACCTGATTATTTTGTTTATTTCTTCTTAAAAGTAGTACGCACAAAGATAAAATTCAGACTGAACTGAAATACAGGGCTAAGGTTTTGCAGTGTTAACATAGATATTAGTTCCACAAGCTAGTGCAATGAAAAAGGCACTGAAGACGAATCTTTCAGATATTAGTTAAAATAATAGCAGTTGAGGCTTTCCCCTGCCCTAGTGCAGGTGCTGACATCCACCCACGGGCAGCAGTCCTGCAGGAGTGTCTGCGCAGTGATTTGGTCAGTAACGAGGAACGCAGCCTTCGCTTCACTGACGCGGCTCCCTGCGATCCCAGCTGCTTCAAGAGAATGGGGAGGGAGGTCCTGAGCACTGAGCAGGAGCCGTCCATCCGTCTTCACTGGGGCACTGCCGCTTCCCATTGAACAGCTTCATTCCCACTGTGTCATTAGGAAGAATTAGGAGGAACAGGAATTCTTAATCATTTCAAAGCATTGCATAGACAGACTCTGTCTGGAGACCTATTCCCAGCATTTTTTTTAAATGAAATTATGTCCCTCTAAGACACAACCTTTTGAATATGAGGCTGTTCATAATTTGAGGGATGGTGCAGTTTGACTGAAAACATGAAAGTATACACTTTTGCTAAGCCTGTGCAATTAGGCTGGAGATGAAGAAAACAGAGAAGGAATCACCTTGAAATCTTAATCTGATTTTAATTTGTGATTGTTGGCTTAATCACGATGATATTTCCATGCAGGAGAGATGGTGAGAAACCAGTGAAGGAGAAGAGCAAAACTCAGAACAGCTCCCGGAAGGGACATACATCTTGTGTATGTTAAGTGACAGGAGTATCTCTTACTTAGCTTGTAATAAAAGAGCTGGATTCTGCTAGAACAGCAGCTCCTTCAGAGCAAGCAGTAAAAGATGGAAGAATAAGCAGTTATCTGTACAGCAATTATAACTTTCTTTCATAAAATGCAATTGTTTGTCTTCAACACCAAGGTGGATCTACCTCACTGAAAAATATACATTCACTGATGGGACTTCTGCATTAAAACTATTCTGGGCTAAAGAGGCCTCCAAGGTTGTTTTATGCCCATAGGGTTAGTCAGATTCTACCTGATGTCAGGGACATCAAATAGAAATATATTTGCTTCTGATGAACTTGGCAGAGAAATTAATCCAGTGACTTGTTAAATATTTCTCATCTTTAAATATTTGCTTTTTCTTAACAGCTCAGTTCCTCCTATGACATTTCAATTATTGGCTATTTCACCTTCTCCTTTAACTTCAGAAGGTCATTTTCTCCATACTCTACAGTAATCCACTTTATAGATTTGCCTCAGTATTGTTTCGTTTTTTTTTTAATTACAGCCTTCGCTTCTGAGAAAAAAAAAAATGTGATCAGGAATATATATCTACTGAACGACCAACACCTTTACAGGGAGAGGAAATTGCGAGTTCCTATTCTATCTGTTTAGCACAGGTTTGACTAGAACAAGCTAAAACATGATACTGCTATTCCCCAGATGGAATTTAAAATTTAGTTTGGTACTGAATAAGGGTTAAAAAGTTTTAAACTCTCGCAATCTTTTAGAAATATTTAAATATTTCTAATGTATTTTCCAGTTAGAATTTCAGCCAAATAGATAAAGTCTCACTAAGCAGTATTTTTTTTCAAGAGTAAGAAGTTTCATTGGGAAATTTTGATGGGTCCATTTTTAAGGTAAAATCAGGGAGGGTGGTGAATTCCCATTTTTAACTCAATATTATCTGGACTTTCATACACCTTTGTTCCGTGTTCTTTTCATCTGAGTATGTTTGCCTTCAGGGGACAGTTATGCTTAACAGATACATATTAGATATGGTCACATCAATAATCAGAAGCCAAGTCCTGCAACTCCTACTTAGATGCTCCATCTCTTTTATCATTTATAAAAGCCAGAGCAACAAATTCAAGATGGGCCTAAAGGTTATCTGAAGTTTAAAAGAGCACAGGGTCAACCACCTACTCAGTAGCATTTCTTATCAATATAGACTGTGGTATTATAAATTGGTACCATCTAGACGGCTCACTAAAGTTCTCTGAGCACAGTTAACCAGGGCAGCTGCGGTTTCTGCTTTTTTACCTTTGCCAATAGCCGAACTTTGCCATGCACACGCTTAGACTTAATTGCTGCCTAGATTACAGCAGCCAAACCCGATCCCACTTCAGCAAGGGTTCCCCTTAGCCCTTTTCCCCCTGCTCTTAGTTATTCCAACACACTTTAATTCTTTTGCACTACTTTTTAATCTGTCAAAAGGAGAATTTCCTAGAATCCAGGAGGAAATGAGTCACAGATTTAAGGGCAATTTTCTTCAAATTCCTCCTGCCAAAATACCACAATAATTGACCTCTTACGGACTTCTATCCTCCAAAGCATTGAATCCCCCCTGGCCAGCATCTTTAGTCCTTATGACACTAAGCAGGAGTTTTGGGGATTCAGCTTCCAGTAAATGAGGCCACGTTTGTTTTCAGGTTTCTTCAAGCCACTCATTCTATGAATTGATGTTATGGATAAACATAAGTAATTAGAGATGGTGTCGTGGCATTACACTACTCCCCATGTTGGCCAGCTCGTGTCAAGCTGTTTTCCAGCATTGGTACCAATGATGCAAAGTTCCTCATGACTCCTTCAGTTGGACATTGCTTTGACAGTAGGAGATGACATTCAAAGTCCTGCTCTTGTAAGTGCAAAAATGTTACATCTTTTACTGTTTTATTCTTGTCTGAAGTACAACCCCTACTCCACCCTTTTCTGAGTTCGTTCATTCGATCTCCTTGGAAGCACCAAAGAGCTGAAGATGGTTGACTGATGCCACCCAGTTCTTGGTATCAGTCTGAGTAACCTAACTCCATCTCAGGTCAGTAATCTCAGTCCGTATTTACTGGCCACCTGCATAATGCAGGACCACAGTGGGCACTAACATGTGAACTCCGACAAGCACAGAAGCCAGCAAATATGCTGAAACTCTGGAGTAATTTTCAAAATAAAATTCAAACATCATGGTCCTCTCCTGATAATGTTTATGAAATAGGATATATATGAGAGAAGGAAGCTTTTGTCAAAAACAGGAGAAAGCCTGAAGATGCAAAAATTACTGTTTCGGGAACCGCCATTTATTTTAGCAGAAGATACTGGAGAGAGTACACTGCTGAGAAATAGAAATTTATGTCCCGCTAGGTAGAAGACAGAGAAATCATACTTTTTTTTCTTTGACTTTATGAATTGGCCCATGGAAACTGTTGCCGCTTTTGAGAGGTGAAGCAGTTCTCTCAGGAATATGCTAACCAAAATGCAGCTGATGGGAGCACAGGGTCTCCTTCCCACATCCCCAAACCTGATTATTAGTAATGACATCCTCTGCATGCTTTGGGGTGGGACAAAGACTTTAACCCTTAAGTGAAAGTTAATTCAGGAAGAGTGTTTGTAAGGCTTCTTAGAAATGGAACAAACCCCCGCAGCGGATTGCATCTGGCCGTTGGGTGTGCGCAGTCCGGGCTGAGCTGAGTCACACACTGCTCATACAAAAAAGTAAGTGGAGGTAAAAATTGAAAGCAAAAATATGGTCTTGAATTTTATATTGCCTCCTCTCTGTGAGGCATAAAATCAACCTCTTACCTCTCCCTAGTACCCTCCAGTGTTTCTGGATAAGAAAAAAAAAATAAAACCAAAAAGCAGGCAGCGGAAGAAATTGCTTCAAAGCACTGCAACACATGGGAAAATTAACTGATGGCAATTATTAATCTCTATTCTCCCCTCCCCCAAAATTACTGCTACTGAGTTTGCTTAACAGGGTTTGTATGATGTTTTGTGTAGCGTTACTTAGTGCTGAAATGATTAGCCATGATTAGTACCGCTCATGCTGGGAAGGTGTATGTGTCTTTCACCTGAGGGTATGTCTACGTTTGCACTTTTTGTGTAAAGTGCAAGTTGACAAGAGCTGCAGCAAAGCGGAAATAGCAGGGGAAGGCTCAGGTAAAAGTAATTTTTGTAACATTGCAGTGATAAAGGGATTAATTGAGGGTAGGCAGAAAGGATGCAGATAAAGGTAACAGGTAGCATTTGGACCCAGGAAGACTGGCATTCACTGTGAACTGAGGATATCCAATGTTAGTATCTTCCTGCCTTTTTTTTCTTTTTTTTTTTTTCTTCTCTTTTTACAAAACTATCTGTCTAGAACATGCTTCCATTTTCTGGAGGAAATTCTTGCACAAACAGTAACCTTCTTGTGTAAATTCTATGTTGTCTAATGGATTTCTGTACATCTCACTGCAGGTTATTATGTGTCAGGTCTTCAGTCATAATGGCTGGTATTTTGTTGTAAAGAAAAAAACAAACCACTGTTCACTTGTTCCTGTTGACTTACGTAGACATTGCTCTGAGGACATTGCTCTTTGGACCGTCCACACTTTGGAAGTCAATTCATGATGTTTGGCATTTTCTGTTAGCATAATCCTCCTGCATTAGTATTGTACATATCCAGAAAACAGTCCTTCTCAATAAACATTATTCTCTTTTTTTATTAAAAAGCATGTTTTTGTGAGAAAAATTTCCTGGTTGGTTGTTCTGTTTTGATTTATACAAAAAAAGGAAGCTTGACTGGCAAAAAAAAAAAAAAAGGCAAAACAAGCTTACTAAAGGTTGATCTCATTGTTCCCTGTTGTTTTACAGTCCACTATGATCTAAGAAAATAAGAAATAAAGCTTTTCCCTTTAAATATCCGTGCACTTGCTTGCTCCCTAGTCTTTTTGCGTTAGTGAATGTGGCCTGCAAAATTACAATGAGCAGGGAATATCAGATGGAAATGATGGAAAGACGGGCGCAAGAGTCGCCAGCTGGCCCTATTCATACTTGTTGGCTCTCTGGCAGGCAAACACGCCTCCACACCCATCCCGCCCCTTCATCGTGGCAGGCCAGAAAGGAAGGGCTCCCTCCTGTTTTCACACAACGGGAGCAAAAGAGCTGCAAAGGCTCCGAAGACAAAAGGGTCTGCGGGGGCAGGGGGGGATGTTTTAGGAAATGCTGAGTGTGCTGGAAGGGGAAGGTGGACAAACAAGCCTTCATGATGCACTTGCTCGTGTTGATGACTAGAAACCAGGAAAATTATTGCAGCCTTTACTCCTATTCAAGCTGGGACTTAACAAATGAATATATTCTGGGCAAAGAGCAGTCACACCCGCCTGCGGAAAACGGCGCAGCAAAGGGCAGGCCAGAGCCTCCTACCATTTTAAACCAAAATAGTTTCAATTGCGGTTGCCTCAGAGAGGGGAAGCAAGGTTTGGGGGCAGGGTGCAAGAAGGAAAGACGGGAGTGGTAGAAATGCAGGTTAATCCAAGATGAACAGGCTGCTCTTTAGGGCTGGAAAAAAAATTCCCAACTAACACAGCAGCAGGTCACTGTCCTACATGTTCACTGTCATGTTTTGGCAGCTCCAGAAGGGGCTAGAGTTGCATGGGGATTGATGCAAGCAGGAGGAGATGTTTAGCTGTCCTGGCATCGTTTGCTGCTCAGATGATCTGTGTTTCTGAGGTGGCAGGGGAAGGCAGCAGAATCTGTGTGGGAGCATCCAACAGCTCAGCTTGAGTTCCTGGGCCACCTATTGAGGTTGCTTGGATTTAGGAGTCACTCTGCTGCTATTATGGTCCTGTGCATAAAACGCTGCAGGTACTTCAGCTCCTGCAGTGCCAGCTCTAAGTGTTTAACCATTTCAAAGAAAGACACAGAGATGGGGAATGTGATGCACAAAAGCAATCAAAATATTTGACAGCACGAGTTAGCATTAGGCTTGCTTTCTATTTGCTTTCCTTCTTTCTCTATGCTGCCACAGCACCAGCGCTCTGAAAGACGAGAACGGGGAGGGAGGGAGAGCAGTGAAGCCTCTGTTCAAGAGGTACAGCTCCATGACAAACTCGCTGAGCAGCAGCCTCTCCAGGGACAGATGAAGCCAAGCTGTGTTCGACACCACTAAGCAGCCAGCTATGCATGACCAGATGGGTTCTTTTGTGTACATCGTCTGTGGGTTTGATTTTTAGGTTTTGTTTTGTTGATTTTTATTTTTTTTTTAATTTTAATTGTTACTATGCTCACGTAGGCTCCCTTTGACAATTTCCCTCTGGGCTGAGAGATAATGGCAACAGGGCTACTTTTACTGGACAAAGGCCAACCGGGTAAGTTAGTACCAGGGGTCTGCCTAGAAGGTGCACAGTTATAAGCCGTTGTGCCACATTGCCCTTCTTCCACATGTATATATTATGCCATTAATAAAGAATGATGCCTCATAGCATCAATCTCTTGTCGTGACAGAGAGGACCAGTGTCCTCGCGAAGAAACTGCGTTCTCTCTCCACTGCCCTGGTTGCTGGGTGTTAAACCAACAATGCTCATCTCACCAGGCAATTTGTCTAACTTTCAGTAGGAATGTTAGGAAAGTCTAGTGATGCCCAGATAAGCCGGGTGATCCACCTTTAATGACATTTATAGATCCATGGGTTGAGTTATGCAGAGACATTTTAAATGACACCCTGGCAAGCAGATGAAGAAAGCAGTTTGGCGTCTTCCAAGCAGGCATATGATGGACATGTTAGAGGGGCAAATTGGCCAGCTTCCCATGAGGAGTTTTCTTAGAGATGCAGTTCCAGTGTGCCATTAAACCAGTAGAGGGTCTCAGCTGTCTAGGACATGGATTTTGAAAGGTGGTCTCGACCATTTTCCAAGTATGCTCCTACAGCTCTCCAAACCACTCTGCCCGAGCAGTCGGCCAGCCCCAACACTTGCAGAGCTCCTGTGTGTTGGCAACAAAACCTGTCTGTGTTATTGTCTGTTTCATGCTGGATTCTGTTTTACATTCAGAGACAGGAATATGATGTCCAGAAACAATTTTTTGGTAACAATAAACTCAATTGTTGTGGTGATACGCATGTCTTTTTTGGCCCTGAATGCAAATTACACACCCTAATTCTGCATCGCCGAATTTTTTTAGCTATATTAATTACAAAAAAACTGTAGAGCAACAGCTAGGAACAAGCACAAAATAGGGACTGGGAAATGTTGCTCCGAAGTAATTGTGCAGGAGGTTTTTGGGGGAGTTGTTTTTTGTTTGTTTTTTTTTTTTTTCCAAAGAGGATGCTAGAAAATATGTTGCTTTGAGGTAGAAAGCATAATTCAGAGAGTCTTTAATAAAAAACACATTTATATTTCGTAGCATTATAAAATAAAGAGTGGTAGTCAGTTGCTTTGGAAGGACCTGGCATTCAAGCCTCTGAATTGCTATTGTATATATATTTTTAAAAAAAAGAACAACACTCCACCAACATTCTCAGTGAGGTTAGCTAAACAGATGGTCTTTATCTCTGGGTTTGCGTGTGTACCACATCCCTCTTGCTTTCAAAAGAGACGTTAATGCAAAAATCTTAAAGAGAGGCTGTTGCAAAAGTGTCTCACAAAGTACACACACAGAGATATACAAGCATAAAAACAAAAATAAAAAAAAAATAAATCTACATTCACGAATCCGCTGCTGGCCTTATTCTGGATTGGAGAGGCCTCAAATGTAGTATTGACCTGGCTGAGCAGTGATATTTGCCTGTTTGTCAGAGGTCAGAATCTGGTGGCTATAAATACAGTTTAGCTTTTATTTGTCTCCAAAAACAATATTTGTCAATAATGCAGTGCTGTTTTGAGCAGATCAATGGCTGCACATAACTCACTGCCTGAGGGCTTTATTATTAATACAAATGTAGGTAGGCTAAATATTGAGTGACATTATTAGAAAGGGATTGTCCTTCCCTCTGTGACTTTGATGTCAAATGAACTTAAAGCTCACTAACACGTAGCCAGGATTCTGCTCATACTTGCAAGAAACTGTCTCTCCTTCTCTGCCCGTCATGGGAGTTGTTGAATAATCTGAGGAAGATGATTCAAACTGAGTTTTGGAGTGCTAGCAACCTGAGTTAGCATATGGAAAGAAGTTTGCGTTTTGGGGTGAAAGGCTGAGTCATCTCCATTCAACCTCTTCAGTGGGGCAGGATTAGACCGATTTGTGAGAGGCTCCTGAACCTTCGTACTCCTTAAACGTAGAGCACAGGGCTGTGGCATAATTAAGAATGCGCATGTCCTGGTGACTCTGGTTTAAAGTAGTGGCTTATTTCAAAAAAAGAAAGAAGCACATGTAAAAAAAAAAATGTACGGCTGAAGCAGGAGACTTTTCCACTTGCAACCCGGTACCTGTGTTACCTCAGAGACTGCGACCCTTGCACGTTGGGGTCTACACAGATGTTACACTGCCACATACATCTGACCTGCGGCGGGTCACAAGACCCCTTAGTGCAGTCCGGCGCCTGCTGCGCCTCAAATGCCACCACTTGCTACGGCCCCAGTGGGCATCAGAAGCAGCCAGATGCGAAGCTGAGGAAGATGCTTTGCAGGTACACAGCTGGCTGTAGAAACAGTCGTCTGTCAGGTCCAGTGGTGCCCAAGTACCTGATATGTGATTAGGCAACTGACTGGTGAGCTGTACCGTGTTATTCCCTTGAATAACGTTTAACCTGAGCTCATAAAAGAAATCCTGTTGACCAAAGAAGAGAGAAATAGCTGCATATAATGCCCCTTGGTAGCTAGCACATTAAGTATTGCTGTGAGAGTGCCTCTTGAAGTGAGCATATATATGCATGTTTAGATAACTTCTTTTTTTAACCAATTTTTATAATAAAAGAGGCGATCTTGCGCTTACTTGAAATGTAGCAGTGAGATTTTTAAAAATGCCACTCAGTATAGAAAAGGAATATTTTTCTGCTGGATGAGAACACAAAATTTGTGTAATTGGGGTGTTTCTCTTATAATTACAGACTATCTACACTTGACAATAACTTAACTTTCAACACCCACTGACATTAATTTCACTTGACTTCCTGTCTTAAGGTCAAAAACATTAATCAGCACTTCTATCATTAGCTCAGTTTCCTTTTCTATTAAGCGATTATGATCACTTACTATTAATGAGTCGTGAAGTTTTAATAAATTTTTGCTAGTGTGAAATTGCTAAACAGTAATTATGGCATATACTGTATGGATGGTTTGTTCCACAATGTACATTTTACTTAACGTTGGTTAGAAACATCTACAAAAAACAACAGAAAATAATTAACTAGTTACGGCTGAGGATGTGGAATGGCATTTTTCACCACATTTATAGTCAATAAAAAGACAAAGGAGGTCATTTTTTTTGTCATTGCTGGAATTACTGTATTTCTGGACCTTGTGACTTTTGCAGTTCTTTATATGAAATGGCACTACCAAGGCTGCTTACTAAACAGGAGATGAAAGAAAATATCACATCTTTTAAGAGCTATTGTTTTAACTCGTGTTATATGTCTACTGTTCTGGCATTGAAACAACAAGGTTAAAAAACAAAAGCCAGACCCTTTCCGTTAATACCGAAGAGAAATAACACAGCAAGTCCCATTGCCAAAAAGTAATGTCTGAATACTGGCTTGGCTTTCCCGTAGCTTGCCATTACTCACAGAAACATCTACACAGCCAATGCCAGATGCTCATTTGGAGCTTGGCTGAGGTTTTTATTGGTTAACTTATTTTAAACACTCGTCAACCAGGAGCTGGACTAACAGTGTCTGACAAACTGGAAGGTAACTCTGAACATAGAACATATCAAGAGGGTGTATTAGAGAAAACAAAGGAGGTTGCAGTGATAACAGTTTCTCTACTAACTGCCCCTTGTTCCCAATTTTCTGGTATACTGACATCAGGGAAATTTGCTGAGAAGACTGTATCTGCTAGAGCCACTGCAGGTGTACTCCCTTTTGTACTGAACCCCTATCTTCTGGACCACCCAAGTGGAGGAATAGAGTCAACTGAGGCACACTGGCTTCGTTGAGTCCTATTTCTGTGACATTGCACTGATCTCACAGCAGTCAGGTACTTAAAAATGTAAGGTTAAATCCTTTTCAGTATTTGTTGCTGTACTGATAGTAACATGCATGGAATGGAAGTTGTGTTGCCTGTTTTGAAAGCTCTGGGTGGGAAGCCATCTGGGTCAGTGCTGTCCCCTTTCAGTAAATCTCATCAAACTGGTGCTGAGAAATTGAAGATAGTTCCAAGAGGAGCCAAAAGGATGATGCTAAGAGTCTGTGAAAAGCATGGCTAATAGTACATCTCTAACAGTGCAACCTCATCACAAAACTGCTATGTATTATCTTGAACACTGACTGTAGGTACCTAACAAGGAACAGAAATTAGAAAATAAATAGAAAGTTTTCCATCCCATAGACAAAGCTTTAACAAGGCTGGCTGGCTGTTAAATCTGGACCAGTTCAGGGTAGAAAAGTGTCACATTTTTAGCAGAGAAGGTAAGTAAACATAGGAACAAGTAAACATGATTTGTACTGTGTTCTCCACCATTGAACAAAATCTTTAAAACCAGACAAGGTGTTTTTCCCAGAGAAAAGTTGTGTTCAAAGAATAATTCAGGCAAGTCCTACACTTTGCGTAGTGCCAGAGGACAGCCTCTTAGTTTATAATGGGTAAACCCGTTCTCTAGTATATCGTTGTCATGGTTTAACCCCAGCCAGCAACTAAGCACCACGCAGCCGCTCACTCACTCCCCCCCCGCCCAGTGGGATGGGGGAGAAAATCGGGAAAACAAGTAAAACTCGTGGGTTGAGATAAGAACGGTTTAATAGAACAGAAAAGAAGAGACTAATAATGATAATGATAACACTAATAAAATGACAGCAGTAATAATAAAATGATTGGAATATACAAACGATGTGCAGTGCAATTGCTCACCACCTGCCGATCGACGCCCAGTTAATCCCCGAGCGGTGATCCCCCGCCCCCACTCCCCCCAGTTCCTACACTAGATGGGACGTCCCATGGTATGGAATACCCCTTTGGCCAGTTTGGGTCAGCTGCCCTGGCTGTGTCCCCTCCTAACTTCTTGTGCCCCTCCAGCTTTCTCGCTGGCTGGGCATGAGAAGGTGAAAAATCCTTGACTTTAGACTAAACACTACTGAGCAACAACTGAAAACATCAGTGTTATCAACATTCTTCACATACTGAACTCAAAACATAGCACCGTACCAGCTACTAGGAAGACAGTTAACTCTATCCCAGCTGAAACCAGGACAATCGTTCTGTACTGTTTGGGGTTCCCTGTTGCCACTTTGAGATGTCAGAACAGAGTCTTTGCACTGACTTTGAATATTCTTTGTATTCTAAAATACAAGAACAAGACACTATTCTGGTTATTTCAACCATAGAGCAATGAAGGCAGATCTTGAATGAGAGCATACATGTATGTGTGGGAAGGCTGGTATTGTGTAGGTCTGCAAAATGTCTTATCTTGGTTGACTCCTGTAGTGAAGAAGGATAACACCAGAAGGGTGCAGTCAGAGATACTGCTCCAACAAGTATTCAGTCATACCGGTGTAGAACTTTCAATTCAAATCTGGTGTTAGTCTATCAGAAATTGAACAGGTCCTTGCTTTCTATTATAAAAGTGGTGAATACCCTGGATCAGTAAATAATGTCTTGCATAGCCTAGGATTAAATAGAAGTAAAAATAACTAATCAATCATCTTCCTGTGTCTTCAGCAATGCTGTGGCACTGTAAATAGCAGTTCTGTCCAAAGCACACATTGCACCATACTGCTGGGACAAGGTTATAACTTTTTGTTGGTAGCTGAGTGACCATCCATCGTTGCAGATGTTAGAGTATCATCTCCTTGGAGAGTTATAAAGCAGTATCAGTCCATACTGGAGGAGCTGTATCAGTCACCAGCACTTACTGGGATCCATGCCTGTATGACTTGTATTAATCTGAGGAAGATTATTAAAACATTAATTCATAGCTCTTGTCTTCATCTTCCTGGCCTGATTCTCACAATGTTCATTACTAGGTAATGTGCAGTTATATCATCTAAGTTTTATAACTCTCTGAGGATACTTTGGGTCAAAAATGAGCTTGAGATTCCAGGGCACAAGAGAAATATAATTTTTATCTGAAGAAACAACAAAGTGTAGGGAGAATTATGACCAGCAAAAGTCATCATAGTCAAGTATCTACTGAAAGCAATTTTACTTTAATTGCACCTGAAACTGACAATTTCTGAATATGTAAAAAGACCAGTAATTGCTTTGTGGGGATTTGCAAGGAGCCACTGAACAGTGCCTTGGATACATGCACTGTACAGGATTACTAGGAAAGCCCAGCCATGCATATGAGGACATCCAGTTAACTTAAAACACATGGTAATTCCTATAATCAAATTTGCTGTATAAAGATTAAGCAATCTCAAGAACGAGCGGGTGACTGGATCTTTAGCACCTTTCCCTCATTCATTAAGGGTGCCGGGACTCCTTAATAAGTGTGACTGGTGCTGTTACAACACAGTAGGTTCCTTGCTCGATAGTTGAGGTGCATGGCACGACATTCGTATTTGTGTAGCCGTGCTCTGAGAAGCCCCTCGGATAAGTGGGCAGCCAAAGCAGGTGCAGCAACATGTGGGGCTTGAGTCAACTGCACAATGACATTTTCAGCACTGTCAAGAATTGAGCCTTAAGCTTTTCCAAAAACCATCCAAAGTACCTGGGGACTTCTGAAAATGCAGGCTCGATCCAGTTTTCAGGGTTGGCAGTGGCTGAACCAGGGTTCAAAATGCTAAAACTGGGCTTGGAAACTTAAAGCACTAAGGATGGGGATGAGTCTAGGCACGCACATCTTTTAAAGAAGGAGGACAAACACCTCTCAGAAGCAATGGGCAGATCACAGGACTGCTTTTTATCCATATGTAAAAGGAGATGATAAACACGACAGGCCTTTAATGGAAAGTAGTCACCGGCCATATGGTGATGTCTGGCTAGGGGCTGAGATTGTTCGACCAAGCAAGTGCTGCTAAGGCAAAGTCAAAGCTTGTTTCAAAGCTCATTCCTCACGTTTGACAAGGGTTTGTGTTGCCAACTTCATTGTTTCCCCTCTGTACACCAGTTTCTGTCTACTCTTTTCATGGCTTTGTTCTCAATTAGTGGATGGCAGAGTATCTCTAGGTTTAAAATAACAGTATGTATTGGGTTTATGTGGCAAGGTTTTTGTAGCGGGCAGGGCTACAGGGGCGGCTTCTGTGAGAAGCTGCTAGAAGCTTCCCCCGTGTCCGACAGAGCCAATGCCAGCCGGCTCCAAGATGGACCTGCTGCTGGCCAAGGCCGAGCCCATCAGTGACGGAGGTTGTGCCTCTGGGAGAACATGTTTAAGAAGGGGAGGGTGGGTTAAAAACAGCAACTGCAGCCAGGAGAGAGGAGTGATAATATGTGAGAGAACCAGCCCTGCAGACCCCCGGGTCAGTGCAGAAGGAGGGGAGGAGGTGCCCCAGGCGCCGGAGCAGAGATTCCCCTGCAGCCCGTGGGGAAGACCACGGTGAGGCAGGCTGTCCCCCTGCAGCCCAGGGAGGTCCACGGGGGAGCAGATCTCCACCTGCAGCCTGGGGAGAGAGGACCCCACGCTGGAGCAGGGGGATGCCCGAAGGAGGCTGTGACCCCGTGGGAAGCCCACACTGGAGCAGGCTTCTGGCAGGACCTGTGGATCTGTGGAGAGAGGAGCCCACGCTGGAGCAGGTTTGCTGGCAGGACTTGTGACCCCGCGGGGGACCCACGCTGGAGCAGTCTGTGCCTGAAGGACTGCAGCCCGGGGAAGGGACCCACGCTGGAGCAGTGCATGAAGAACTGCCACCCGTGGGAAGGACCCAAGTTGGAGAAGTTCGTGGAGGACTGTCTCCTGTGGGAGGGACCCCACGGTGGAGCAGGGGAAGAGTGAGGAGTCCTTGCCCTGAGGAGGAAGGAGCAGCAGAGATAACGTGTGATGAACTGACCCCAACCCCCATTCCCCGTCCCCCTGCGCCGCTGCGGGGGAGGAGGTGGAGAAATTGGGAGTGCAGTTGAGCCCAGAAGAAGGGAGGGGTGGGGGGAAGGCGTTTTAAGGTTTGGTTTTTTCTCTCGTTACCCTACTCTGATTTGATTGGTAATATATTAAACTAATAATTTCCCCAAATCGAGTCTGGTTTGCCTGTGACGGTAATTGGTGAGTGATCTCTCCCTGTCCTTATCTGAACCCATGAGCCTTTTGTTATATTTTCCCTCCCCCTGTCCAACTGAGATGGGGGACTGATAGGGGAGCTTTGGTGGGCACCTGGTGTCCAGCCAGGGTCAACCCATCACACAGTATGTATGCTGTAAATTCATATTTTAAAACAGATTTCAAGTTGATAATATCCCCTACACTTACTTAGAGAAAAAGCTCTATATTTTAATCCCCTTCAGTTTTGAAACACTTTCAGTCCATTAAAGCCACATAAATACAAGGCACAAAACAATAACAGGCTACAAATCACTACATTTGCACAGTCAGACCTAAATAAATATGATCCTGTTGCTGACTTGAAAAACTGAGAGTAGTCCAAAGTTTCCAGACTAAAATGCCGGTGATGAAATAACATTCAACTGTGTGCAAGAAACCCTGACACACTTGTCAGGTGGCACACTCAGTACAAGGTATTAGAAAGGTATTTATCAACAAGGAAGGCCAATCTTCTGATAAGGTAATGGAACAGTTAAAATTTACCCCGGTGTGAAGTGGGCATGGTTCAGTGTTATTGTGGACAGTATGCTGATAAAGTGGGTTGTTAAGTGGAATGAGACATGTTCAGTTCAGATATTCAACAGTGATTTCTTGTGAAGCTAGCATTAGGCCTAGCAGGAACTTTATAAATAATACACAATAAAATCATAGTCTTCAGCTTGGGAATTGGTACTAAGCATACAGACATAAACATGCTCACTATAATCACACATGATTGGTATCGCTGCAAGGGAACCTCAGAAAGCCTATAGGAAGAGACAAACCAGAAAGAATGACAACCTCTATTCATTTTGCCTTGTACGTCTCGCATGTTTCTGCTCTGCAGCTGGTTACGTGATAAACAGCAGAGGATGCTTCAAAAGATCATACTTCAAACACCTGGGAAAGAAAACCAAGAAAGGAAGCGTGTTTTGTTCAATTTCAAATTATAAGCAATAAAGTCCATTGGATTCAGGCCCCGAGTAGCAATTTAAAGTTCAAGTCATTTTATACCATGATATTCCTCTCTTGCTTAGAGTTATCGCTTCCTGATCCTGTCACAAATTAGCATTTTATTGCATCAACCATTAGTAATGGGCACAAGCAAAGGAAGGGAGACACACATGAGTAAAGGGCAAAAGGCAAAGCAGGCATGAGAGGAATGACTCCTCTGTACCTCTGGGCAAGCAGGTATAGCCTGCTTTTACATATGCAGTTCAGATTCGTGTTTGTCCCTTCTGTACAATAAAAATATTCTGTTAAAGAGTAGATGTGGCCATGTTTCACACTAGTAAAAGTCTATAAGCACGTATCAAAATTGGTGGATTTGTATTAAATAATTTGTGTGCGAAACGGATTTTTTTTTTCTTCTCTCATTTGACCCTCTGTTTCTATGAGAAAGGGAGAACTGAAAGGCCTGGGAATTGTTCCATCACTTTTGGGGTTCAGAGCCCAAAGACAGTGATCTGAGGCATCAGCTCTTTCCCTAGTCCAGCTGCCTCTACTTGAGTCTTCTTGCTGTGGAAAAAGTAAAAAACTAAACTAAACCAAACCAAACCACAACAAATGGGTTCCCCAGGGTGAAAATGTTGGACTGCTCTGTGCATATTTATGCATGTACCTTTACATTTGATGGGTTCTGGCCCCACTGTTTCCTCCACAAAATATAAAGGTTTCCTCTGGGATGCCGCCCCAAAAGTGACCTTAGTGATTCAGTTACTTTCAGCAAAATAAAGAAAAGCCCCCGTAGCTTTTTAATCTAGACGGTACTAATTTTCAGTATTCATAAGAGCTCATTAGTGCTAAGGCACACACCTTTGTGTGCTTACCCAGCTGTCTTGAGAGGCAGGAAAATGCTGTTAAATCCATTTTATGGATGAGGACGTTGTGGTTTAAGCCCAGCCAGCAACTAGGCACCATGCAGCCACTCGCTCACTCCCCCCCTCCCAGTGGGGTGGGGAGGAGAACTGAAAAAAAGTAAAACTCGTGGGTTAAGATAAGAATGACTTAATAACTAAAGTAAAATAAAATGTAATACTACTATTACTAAAATAAAATATAATATAATATTATAATTAATAACAATAATAATAATAGTGATGAAAAGGAATATAACAAAATAATAATAAAAAACCCCAAGAAACCAAAACAAGAAAAGACAAGTGATGCACGACGCAATTGCTCACCACCCGCTGACCGATGCCTGAGCAGCAATCTGCCCCTACAGGCCACCTCCCCCCAGTTTATATACTGAGCATGATGTCCTGTGGTATAGAACATCGCTTTGGCTAGTTCAGGTCAGCTGGCCTGGCTGTGCTCCCTCCCAGCTTCTTGTGCCCTCCTTGCTGGCATGGGAAACTGAAAAATCCTTAATTTAGGATGAGCGCTACTTAGCAATAACTGAAACATCAGTGTGTTATCAATCTTATTCTCACACTAAATCCAAAACACACTGTCCCAGCTACTAAGAAGAAAATTAACTCTATCCCAGCTGAAACCAGGACAGGACATAAAGGTTCAAACAGTCCAAATAGGGATTAAATTGAAGTTAGGAGCCAGCCTCTCAGAAGGTGATGTATAGTATTTGCTCTCCACACTGCCTAGTCCCAAAGATGATGAGTTAATTAATTCACTCAGCACCTTCATGCTTGACTCCAGAGCTCATTAAGCACTTCTGCATGCTGGGAGGCTCCCTGGGTGGAGCAGAAAGGTGCCTGTGTCCCACCTGAAGTGCTATCACACCTCAGGGATACACGGAAAAACACCTCAACTCTGCCCAGGTTCTCAATGGAAAACACTGCCGGAGTGGGGTGCTGTGCTAGTACTGACTCCTACTGCTAATTTCTACTTCTCAAAGACCTCTGCAAAATGTGGGAAACCCAGAGACCAAGCCCTGCTTGGCCTGAAGAAGTTCAAATTCATACTATGCCCTTCAGAGGAGTACAAGCCACAGGGCTGTAGCCAAAGCCAAGCCTGGTCATGGTGCGTTCCTGTGCTGAAGCTGGTTTGGAAAGCAATGCCGGTTGAGCTGGTTGTTGTTTCCTTGTAGCTGGTAACCCTCAATGAATTCCTCATCTGAGAGTTTCAAAATTCACCAAAACCACATAGAATTTCCATTGAAATCAGGGACAACATGCGTACAAGTGTTAATCAGTGTTGTAAGTGTTGCACAAGCTACAGCAAGATTATGACCACTGTCTTTCTGCCTTCTCCTGGGAGAAGGAAGTCAGATACATTCAAAGATGACTGACAACTTCATTCTTAATTTGTTTTATTTCCTTTTGCATGACTACACATAAAAGATGGATTGTCTGCAGTGAATTGTGTTTCTGAGAGATTCCCTGAGTGGCTACATCTTACAGAAGATGCAGTTAAAGCACATTCTACAACGATAGTCCAGACAAAGAGCATAACTATCATCGGTGCACACTGTAGGAAAATCTACTTTAGGAAAATCATCTGGTAGCATATAACTCATGTTACTTGACAGCATTTTGAAAAGGTTAACTCATGAAAATCCATTATTAGCAGCCCTTTTTTAACTTCTCGGAGAAGTTTGCAGGCATTCTGGAGTCTGACCCAGTGACTGTTAGTGAGGAGGTACTACCCTTTCTTCTAAGCTATATACACCACAGACTCCCCTAGGCTAGTCTTACCCTCTAAATACAGTAGACTAAATCTGACCCTATCTAACTTAATAGTAATTTGAAAATCTTCCCAAGCCTACATGTCTTTTGTCAAGAGCATGACTGATTCCATCACAGCTTTAGGTAAGTCCCACTGTGTTTATCGATGCAATTCAGACCAGTGTATAGCGGCAATACTCCAGTTATGTTGGAAGGAACTGTACTGGATGCTCTACAACTAACACATACAGTACCCCAAAATAGTCACAGTGCATGCAAATACTGCATTTTCTTGTACAAATATTCTCTTAATGGACCCAGAGGCTTGAGATGCATCATGATTTTGGTTCTACGTGTATAATCTTTCTTCACGCAGAGATTGTCCTAGTTCTAGTGAACCATTACGACCACACTGGGACAATCCCCACTGCGAACAAGGAAGGGCACTGTCTTTAGTAGTGGAGCTCATCTTGATTTCAACAAAGCAGAGTGTAGCAGCATGGCCAAACCATCCGCATCATTCTGCAGAAAACAGCATATTACAGTTCTGGGAAGTTCTCAGTATTGTGGGAGGCTGCCCTTTTATTTATAAGATCTCGAATTCACTATCCCTCTTCTCTGCAACACAGAAGGTTATTAGAACAATTTCCCTTCTGTTCATTTAATGAAACCACTCATCAGGAATAGTTAATTAAAAATCCATCCTTTGAACTCTCAATTTGGAAAAAGAAAGGAATTCCAAGCAGTTTAGCTCTCTCAGGAAATGAGGCGAGATGAAAGGAGTACAGGCACGCTATGGAAATGCATTGGTAAAGGACCTGTGGGACAAATGAAGTCATCAGCCCGAAGAGAGGGAAGAATCAGTGAGCAAACTCCAGAGTGAAGAAGATTTTGGCTTCAGGTTTGAGACATCTTAAATGTTTCTAATCTTCAGAGATTAGGCACTCAAAGCTAGCTGAAAGCCAGATCTTCTAGGCACCTCTTATCATTAGTCACTTCTGAGAATCCAGCCTTGTTCTGCTCTCTTCAGCCTGTACTTTCTCCTGGGCTTTAATTCTGTCATTTTAAGGCTGCACGGTCCACCTGTAAGAATGCAACTGGGTGTTATGCACACTGTTTTTCAGAAAGCTGACCAATTTTTCTGCACAAGAAAAGCATGGATATAATAATTTTCAGATAGATTCTGGAAGTGACTCTATTCACAATAATCAAATCAAGCCTAGAAGCCCAGGATTAATGATATGATAACTGACAAAAAATTCTTTCTACCCTTGCTAATGGAAGTAAGTAGACAAATAGGCATACAGCTCTATATATTTTGAAAGAGATGAAATGCTTTCTTAAACTTTGCAGCTAAGAAAGAGAAAAATAATGCAGAGAAGCAGAAACAGAAGGTTGTTAATGGGCTTATCTCCACAATTTCTGTTGGGAAGATTAAATTTAGCAATATTCTCCTTGTGAAATTACTTCCTTCCCCTGCCAGTAATTTTCAAAGCATGTGTCCCAGGTATGGCTTTTTTTCTGATTAAAAAAGTGCTTGCTGACATTGGCCAATCTGTTGATCAATAGGTGTATCCTTAGCAGCTCTCAGTTGTTACCCTCTTGTCCTGCATGGAAGCTGAGGTTCCACCATTCAGCCATTCATTCTGATTCAAAGCAGCCCCAAATCTCAACCAATTTGCCTATGGATACAGAACAAACAGATCTAAAAAGATGTGACCTTCATCTATCAAAACAGGTACCATCTGGAGACCATAAATGTTGTGATCCTACCTAGCGTAAGCTTCTGCACAAGCATGCAAATTGAAGTCAATTTGGGTAACTCAAGCGTAATGAGGTTCAACAATGTTTTAGTAAGATCACTGTTACAATTATAGGTTACAAGCCAGAAAGTGAGCCACCATCCCCATTCACCCTCTAAAAAAGAATGAAAGGAAAAATAAAAATTCATGAAAAGTCATCTTATGTAATAATTCCTGGTTTACTCCCCTGTTTATGATTTCTCAGGGTCTATGTTCCATGCCCCCCATTCTTTGTCACAGTGTGTCACGTGTCCAGATGTCTTATGTTTCCTAGCAGTGCCTCCAACTCCTAGATACACTAAGGAGTATCATTAGCGAGATGAACATTTGAATTAGCACAGATATTCTCCCAAGGAACGCTGTGCCGTGAATAGCCTTAGGAATTTGTTATTCACCCAACTTCTCAGGAAAGCACATCATACACTCGTTCGCATGCAGCTACCAGGATGACATGAGGCTGCATGCAGTGAGACCTGGGTCGTTGACTGCATCCTGGTTCAGCAGCAAGCCCAGCCTCAGAAGTCGCTGCTCCCCAGCCGCTCGTTCTGCGCGTCCCCTCCTGACCCCCGCGTCTGATATGCCTCGCTTGTGCCATCATGATTGTTTGTGGAGCTGAGCCATAACCTGGATTCCTGAAATGAACAGCCTGAAAATAACTGTTAATAATAAACTGTTGTATCAACACAGCTGAGGGGTGATGAACTGCAAGAAGGTAGGTGAGAATTGGCCAGGGGGGAAACGCATCTTCGGCCGGCTTCGCTGCTAAAACCTGTATCTCCCCGATCGCTCCTCTCAGTTACAGCAGGGGTATTAGTGAAGTAGCATGGATGGGATATTAAGATATTAAGAAGCTGGTTCATGGGGACATTTAAACCTTTTATTGCTGTTACTGCTGTGAATTTAAATAGCATACCACTTTCTGCTACACTTTCTTATGGTACCTTTGAGGACAACAGGGAATTCAATGCCAGGTCAGCCTGTGATCTCTGTAGTCCAGCGCCTTGTTGTACACACTGGCCAACATTTCTAAAGAAAGTCCTTAAAGCCCAAAGCTGCAGTTGCAAATGAACCTGTTGCCTGGGAGGTTTCTTACTGGCTTCAGTGGTCTGAAGGTGGCTTAAGATTATCACGAACACCCTGCTCTTTACAGAAGGGCTCATATCTAGTTTACGGTTTTAAAAGCATGGATTGTAACTGATACAAAGAATACAAATAATCAAAAAATCAATAACGCTGAAGTCAGATAAACTGTGCTGTTTCTTCTAATTTCAGTTTTTGAAGCTCAGGTACAGCCCTACATATTTGCATTCCCATCATTATGCTTTAAGAGCCATGGCTGTGGATGTGTTTGCATCTACACCTAACACCAAGGCTTAAAGAGCTGACAGTCCAAATAATAGACTAGAAAAAGGAGAAGAAATACGCTTATCCTTATTTTACAGATAGAGATCTAAGACAGAGAGAAATGAGGGACCTACCTGAGGTCATACAAAGAGTCAACAGCAGAAATTGAACAAAGATTGTCTGAATCATGCCCAGTGCACTAATATCTTGACCTTTATACCAAGGCATTTACACTTCCATAGGAAAGAGTTATATAGATGGCTGAGGGAAAGCAGTGTACAGACAATTAATTATGTTTTACCTGCCCTTTCTTTCCTTGTCCCCAGTTACCTCCTGGCCCCGCAGCCTGAATCATGAATTCTTGAAGAATTTTCTTCATTCAGGGTATCTATACATAGAAGATAAATAGAAGCTGGAGGAAAAATGCCGAGATGATAGAGTAGGTGGAGGAGGTTTTCTGTGCTACTAATGTATTTCAGTATGCCTCTCATCTGAGCTCTGTGCAGCTACTCTGAAGAAAGAGAGAAAAAGCCTGAATACTTCGCTTTTTCCTCTAGGTAACAACTGCAGACGGTAGGTGCTAAAGAGAGAATATCCCAGCTCTTTAAAGAATGACTGATAAAGAGTTTTGTTAAAAATAACAGGAGAAAAAAACCCCTCTGCTTTATTTCTTGCCCTGAGAACTTCCAGACATTCCCCAGTAGGTGCAAAAGACCTCAGGAGACATTGGCAGTGGTAACTGTAATGGTTGAGGGGGCCAGTGAGGATTCTTTAAAGCACTGATGGGATTCAGGACCATAAGTCCCACTGACAGGTATTACATTCTTTAGGTTTGCCTGAAATGCCACACTGCAATTAACACCTGGAACAGCAGATTTTGTGCATTACCCTTCATAACTGCAGGTGATGTTGGATTAGATTTAATTTTTTATTACATTAAGAGATTTTTTTACTTGTGCTGGGAACAAAGTTCTGCTCTCTCAGCTCTTCAGAGTCCTGGCCTCATGTTTGCAAGGGCTCTCAGGCATGGGGTGGCCATGACTTGAACTCACCACAAACTCCCACTTCCAGCCTTCCTCCATATTCTCTCTCCCTGGTGATACCATCTCTCCAGTGTCTCCTCAAAAGACACTGAACTGAATAACAACATATTTAGCCCTCAGTGCCAGATACACTGAATTGTGTTGGATGCTGCTCTGATTTACAACTTGGTGCGAAGAAATTCAGCACTAGTTTTAGCCTGCGCAATCTCTTTCTGCTCTACTGCGCTCTCACTTGCGCGGATGGGAACCAGGAGATGTACAAAGGCAATCACAAGTGCCACTGGTTTGAATAGCTTGTAAAAAGTTTACATCTAGCACAAAGGCACACGTCCACATGCAAACTGTACTATCTGCTTCTTATATAAAGCACATTTGGGAAAAGAGAAACCGATTGTAAGAGAAGAATGGCTGCTTAGTCAGTGTCTTGTCCTTCACATGGGGAGCCGCAGTTCTTTCCTGCCAGCAGTCGTCTGTACACTGGAGAAAGCTTTGAACAGCTACAATTCAGACACTGATCCCACTAATCCCGCTAATCCCATGCCCCGATGTGCTCCATTACCCTGTGAAAGGCAGATTTGGACTTTCACAACTAATGGCACTCCACGCTTCAGAGAGGTGGCTTGTACATTTCCCCAGACCCATCCAAAAGGGGAACAGCAAGGTCACAGCCAAAGGAGCCACACAGCGATTGTGCCAAGCCATGAAATGAGCTCCCTGGAGGCCCACGGAGGCTGGTCTTGTTTGTATCTGCACACCAAAAGACACCGTCGGTCTCTGTGGCAGCTACAGGTTTACATGGGAGAAACTTATTATTTCATGACACACAGTTAAGAGCAGAGTGAGCCAGCACTGTTGCTGGAGTAAGTATCTGCTGATGCACAGACCTGGCCTTTGCTTTAGTCCCACCAGTTTCAGCAACAGCTTGAAATTACATGGAGATACATAGCCAAAGTGGACCAGATGAGACAAGGGGAGTCAAAAGAATCTCAGTAGACATAATAAAGGGGGATGAAAGATGATGTTTAGCACTTACATTGTTGAAATTAGCTGACATAGAGACAGTCCTTGATAAGAAGAGCTGGTCCTAAGAACCAGCCAGTAAGGTAGAGACAGTTCCTGATAAGAAGCAGGAGCTGGCCCCAAGAGCCAGCTAAGACTGGTCTTGCGGCTTGGGTGAATACCAAGAAATCACTGAGCCTGTGCAAGAAAAAAAGGTTACTATAGGTGACGGAGTCATCTATCTTCAACTCTGCGACCACCAGACGACCACCATAAAGAGGCACTGCACAAGCGCAGTTGAGAGGAGACTATGGAAATGACCTCTCGGAGCTAATTTTAATATGAAGCGGGGACAGGTCATGCATATGTATAGGCGTATTGTGAATATGTAACACTTGACTGTATAAACTTGAAACGAACTGCCGAGTCGGGCGCGCACGACTTTGGTGGGACTACCCCCCGTGCTGCCCAGCGCTGAATGAACATACCTACTTTACAATCTCACTGACTGCGGAGTCTGCTTCCGCACGTCACAGGTACAGTGGCTATGGTAGTGGAATGAGAAAAACATTTTCGTTTCCCTTTCGGCCCTCTATTGCCACTGCTAAGCACAAGTGTGTATTACCTTAGCCCACAAATGCTGTGAGCTTTCAATTAAAGATGGCAACATCTATGTGGGAACAGTAAGTGAAAGAAACATTTAATCCTAAGGAAACTTGTAGGTAGCTAAAAGAAGTGGAAAGATGCTGTGTGTGGATGCATGTGTGTATGTCTGAGAAAAGGCACACTCTTCGTACTGATAAACTTTAAAATATGATTTACTCTGTGCAGGCAGCAGTCTCAGACATCAAAGCTTCAGACACAGTGCAGTGTCAAAAAACCATGAAGCTTTAAGACTCGACCAAGCATCAACACCAAGCTGAGGCAGAAGCTTTTACTCTTGAGACCGCTGACTGAACGGATTAGATTAAAAAAATCCCACAACTCTCTAAAACTGCTAGTTGAAAAATAAATGACTAAATGTGTGTTTACTCAAGTACACCTTTATTTATCCTTCTGCACTCTACACATCAGTATATAAACTCACTGCCTTTTAAATGAAGGCTAAAAACAGCTGTATATGCACTAGTCAATGAACTAATGATAACAAATGCATCCAGCGGAGGAGACAAAGGTTTGCTTTTAATCAGAGAAATGAAACAAAGACCAAGGTAACAGTGTATTAGGCATTTTCTCTCATACTGCAGAGTGAGTTGGCCTAGAGCCATGCAGCAAAGTACACCTCTTTCCTTCGTGCATGCATTTTTACAGAGCCACTGATGATCCACCCAGGGTTATTGTACCAGAAGTGTGATGAGGAATGGATCCAGCGGCTGGGCAGAGAGGCAAGGTGTTCTGCTGCGAGTGCTGTGGTAGATCCTGATAACTCAAGGACTACAGACTGCTTAGGCCCTTCTGTCCGTACAGTAGAGCTGTGCCTAAAATTACTGTGGTGCCGAAAGATCGGACCTCCTTTTGCTGAGCTCTGTATGTGGTTGGAAAAAGCTCATTCAGCAAGGAATATCCAGATCTAAACAGGCAATATACATAATCCAGAAGTGTTATCATTTCTATTTTATATATCAATAATAAAACATGGCAGAACTCATAGAAAGTTATTTAAGGCCTTTCCCTTAATTTCAGAGGGAGTTACATACCTCAGTAGCTCACAGAAATCGTGCCAGATGATACCCACCCAAGCTTTTCACACAGTCTGTGAAAGAGATGGGAAATGACTACAAAGCTCTCTTGTAGGCATTACAGTCATGTATTCTCCTTCTTAGAGCCACATGGTTTCATCCTTAGATTTTGCCACCAAGTGAACACTTGAGGAAGACGCGAGCGGAGAACCTCAGTTCAGTGTTTTGAACTTGTGACACCTTCTACTCCTAATGTTCCTGTTGAAAAGGGACTGAAGTCAGTTTTATGTGGATTCCACACACTTGTATGAGAAGGTGACTGAACTGCTAATGGGGGACTGCCTCGTTTTCAACAGCGTACTCAGATTTACAAATAGCCTGCACCAGCTGGTGGGCTGCAGCTGAAATGATAGTTGGCATTAATGCTGCTTGCACAGCTTATCTACAGGTCTACTTTGAGAGGGTTTCATTATTTGGACTAGAATTGGGCTCCTAGTATTCCGCACAGAAAAAGATTTCCTCCCTTCCATCAAGATTTTACAGACTGATTTAATGGTAAGAGACACTGGTTACTTTTTCCCACAGTTTCTTTCCCCTCCCCATGTGCTCACACATAGCAACCTCTCTCTGTGTACCTTGGTGGCAAATTTGCACACTTCAGAGCCTCTCACTTCCAGCCTGCCTAGGGCAAATTGCAAGAAAGAAAAAGGCAAAAACCAACACCACCACCACAACCAAAAATTGATTTCCTACAATACAAAAGAAAACTGAATCTCTTCCTGTTGGGATGTAAGCCCTGCTACTGACAAAGAACAAGATGGAAGGGAAAACAAAGAGAAAGATAAACGATTGAATGAAGATCCCAGGTAGGAGGCTGGCAGCTTGCAAAACTCCATCTCTTCTGCCACTTACTAACACTAAGACCATTTAAAAGGCACTGCATTGTTATTTCTGTAGCAGGGCAGCAAACCAAGCTTAGTGACATGGAACAAGTTGTCAATAGGCCTACAGATCTGCAGGAGGACTTTAATTGGGTAAGAACATATGTCAGGAGGGGGTGGAGGCTGAGTTCTTTTTATTAGCAAAAGATGTTACTAGGCATGGTAGCTTTTGAGAAGGAAAAACTTTTATTCCTTTGTCTCTTTTATCATAAAAATCTGCTAAACCACAAACCGTTCAGCTTTGCAATGAAAGAGTGCCTTTTGTGTCATTTATATTGCCCAACTGTGCTCTTATTATTAACAGTTTTATGCTTAAAAACAGCACTTGGAAAAACATGCTCTTAAGAGCTTGAAAACACTCCCTGCAAAGCTTTCTTCCGTTGCTCCCACCCCAGAATCCCAATCAACACATGGATTTTGTAGACAGGCTCCCCCCTCCACCCACCCAGTCACTTTTGTTAAATATTAATTCCTCCTCAGGTTCCAAAAAAAAGCTATTGAAAACTAGCCTGAGACACTTTACTCCCTCTGGGAAATGCCATCCAAGACTCTTAGGGTGTCCGGAGAGCAGGAAGGTTAGGGGGTGAGAGGTAGGAAAAGCTATTGCCCTTTATGAAAGAAAGACGAATCTGAGAGACAGTCAAGAAAAACCTGTCAGGACATGGAAATTTGCCTCGCTACACTGAAGTCTCTTGCCTTTGAGAAAGGTGGGGGAAAATATGGCAATCCACACTCTCTCTCAGGAAAAGAGGAGCTTGCCTGAGCATGTGTGCTATTTGAGTTCACAGATCCCGTGCAGCTGAGGAATGATAAGTTATCACAAGCTCTAGACTAGAGAGTAGAGCAGACGTATTTTCATCTTCAGCCCACTATCCTGCTACATGCTACAATAAGCATCTCTTCTCTGCCTTTCTTCCTTTTTTTCTCCCTAAGTTAAATTAGTCTCGTCAGTGAAAAGTGCTGGCCTATTTGAGCATCATGGGATAGACCAAATTTGGGAGATCTACAAAATCCCAAGAAATAGGGGGACAAGGGCCAGGACTGGCAAGTGATGATCTCTACCTATTTAAGACACAAGCAATAACAGTGGAAAGTTTTCCACTGCCATCCTACAGAGTACTCACAAACACAATTGTTTTGATCAGTAGAGCAATGCCGTTGTGTGCTAGTTCAGTTTGTGGACCCGTTTTGGTGCATGCCAGCTAGGTAGCTTTTGGAGGCAGCTAGGTCTGAATCTCCAGTCCAGGCACACACCAAACATGTGCCAGCCATTAATGGGGATGTGATGGTCTGCACCAACAACCGCACCTCTGCAGAGCTTTTAACATGCCTGGTGGGGAAGACTAATTTAGGGGACCAGGCAGGCTACATCCAAAGTAAAGCCTTCAAGCTGCATACTGTGCAGGTGTAGAGGTCTCAGCCCACCTGACTTTGTCTGACTCTGCCTGATAGATCCTCTGACTGATCTGCCCTAAGGATGCCCAATTATTCTTGTACCCAAGGCCACAGCAAGTCTCCTGCGGCAGAAAGGAAGCCTAAAAAAGACTAGAGGACTATGTAGTTTCCATGGGTTTTTTTCAGACTACCGGCAGGGAAGTCGGATGCTTCCAGTGCAGCTTGAAATGCTGAGGAACAGTGGGTCTTGCTAGGGTCTCCTCAGAGACTTGACTGAGTCTCTAGTCTGCCAGAAATTAATGCAAGAATCTTAAAGTAAGATGAGCTGAGACAACTGCAACGAAAACATGGAATGGTCAAAGGATTGATGTTTGGGGGATCTTTCTTTTGATACTGTCCATCTCTCACAGAGAGTTTCATAGTAAATGATTCTTAATTTCCCAGACGTACACTCATTTCGCCTGAGTGTGTCTTTTCAGAGACTCAGATAATACAAGCTCCCATGTATCTCTGGGTAACGTTTTGCCCTTTTTAGAAAGGACTTTGGACACACAGCTCTCAAGTTAAAATTGCATGCAACTGATCAATGTTCATGTTTAAATATAATCAAATAAGACATTTCTCCTCTGATTAATTTCAAGTGCATTGTCAAAGGTGGTACAGAAAATATCAAATTCACATTGCAAGGCAAAAGAGGCAGCACAACATCTCTGTACTTTTCAGCTGTCTGGTTTTATGAGAGGGTAAGGGTGGTTCCACTCTCGGCAGGGAGGAGCACATCTCACATACATACAAAAAAAAAAGAAGGTGGTATTCTTCATGGTTCACCAATAGGGGACAGCCTTTCGCATATTTGTCAGATTAACATATTCTCGGATGGCATTTCCCAGAGGGAATAAAGTGTCTCAAGTTGTTTTTCAAGCTCCTGTGCACTGTCTGAACAGATAGTTATGAAATTGCCTTGCTAATGCTTACAGTGGAGAGGTTTTCTATTATATGCTACAGTGAAAAACATTCAAGATATAGCTACACGTACTCACTGTCTCTAAAGGTACAGAACAGCTTGCTCTGTCCTAAGCAGAATGCCATGCAGTTAAATGATGGGGCAGCAACCAGAGAATATTTCATGTGATGGAGGAGCCAAATTTCATTGTGAAAGCACATGCCAGCTCACCTCAGCCGAACTGGTTATGGTGCACTCTACTTACAGTACATCAGCAATATATCTGCTCTGTCTCTTCTAGAAATTTTCAAATCACCATCTCTGTCCCGCTCTCAGCCCTTTTTCACTGTCTCCTTCCTTCTTCCCCCAAATGTCACTTCCCCGCCTTTTGCCAAGTCTTGTAGTTCTGCACCCAGAGAAACAGAAACATTTTATTCTCTCCAAACCCATCCCCTCTCCCCCTGCTGTTTCCCTTTCCTCCCATCCTATTGGCATTTACGAAGGCGGAAAAAGACTAAGGTGGTGATGTTAAAACATGTGGACTTGGGTACATGGGTTTAACAGCTTTAATCTGTCCCAAACTCAGAAGCTAACAGGGTTACAAAGGTAACTATTTGCCAGACCAAGTTACTCAAAGCACAATTTCTCCTTCCCCCTACCTCCAGCCATGCAAGTATGTCCGAAGTCGCTGTTTGTCATTCCTGGGTAACACGGCTCTTTCATTACAGCCATCAGTTTCTAGTTCTAAGGTCACAGTTCGTTCTGTCTGAGAGCCGCTGACAGGGTCCAGGTGAATTTAAAGGGACAAGGCTTATTGCTTCAGTTTAGTATATATTTTTATGAAACCTGTATGTCAGTAACAGTTGTTGCTTTGACTGATTAGACAGTCTCTAAGTACAATGATTAAATATGAATATCATGGGATATTTATTCAGACTTAATCTCCCCCTCTCAATCCTTGAGACATTATCTGTAGAGAGTTGCTAATGCAGAAAATGTTGCTGCTATCACCCAAATAGCAATCTGAGCTATCCCATGTAAAATTTGATGGATGTACTTTCTAACAATGGGGTGGGAGGCGGGCAGAAGGCAAGGTTTCCAACGAGCAGGTTTGAAACTCCATGCATCAGAGTTGTCAGCTAACTGCGTATCAGATTTACTAACAAGCCTTACTGGGGCAGGGATTTCTAATTTATCACTGTCTTACACTGGAAGGAATGCTTAAAATACGTGGACTGGGCTATTTTAGGTAAGACCTGCAAATTAATCTCCATCTTGTTGCATTCCCCGGATCTTTACAGTGAAAACACCTGCAATGACTGTAGTTGACAAAAGGCTGCCTGCTTCAGATCTGCAAATAGCAAATAGTGTAACACCTATTGCAAGGGAAAAAAGCATGTAGAGGTAATATCCCGCTCCTGTAGTTCACACCTACCTTAATTTCATAATGAAAAATACTCTGTATTTTGAATAATAAGTATCCACATCCATGATAGGCTGTCCACTACATTTTTCAGTGTAGTTCAGCTCACAACTTACCAGTCCATTTCTCAGACAGGCTAAAATCTTTTCAGGTCTCTTTGTTTGCCTAAAGACTTCCTTCAGCAGGGCCAAAAACATTACCCAGAAGACTCCCTCTGGCCAGAAGTTTTGTCCCACCTGTGAAGAGCTGGTTTCATGGCTCCTCACTGACTCTCCTTCATCAGAAACCTGGGGCTGACTGATGTGCATTTTGGATTTTGCAGACACTTGCTGCCTTCCAGCCCCCAAACCCATTCATCAGGAATATGTACCTGTTCTGCACTGATGGAGGAGCAGAAAAGATGGCCCCCAAACACCCCAAATGCCTTAAAGTTATCCTCAACTTCTTCCCCCGAGTGTATTAGATGAGACTCAGGCTCTAAGTACATCACAAGTGCCAGGTCTCCTGTTCCTTCTCACTGCATTTCATCAGCAGAGCTCAGTGTTTGATCTGTTGTTGAGTGATTGAAGGTGGAAACAGTGTGGTCACCCTCGTGTTATTTAATGACGTTTTTCCTCAGTTTAGCAATTAGCACAGTCACTGAGCTGTTTTACAGCAGGCGTTGCTATGCTGAATTGTTCTACAGCTGGACAGGATCAAAGAGTCATGAAGGGAGCCCGGTGCGTAGATCTGCCACATGTTCCTTTAACTCGGCTTTGGTTGATGTTAATAGTTCTGACTGTGGTCATTAACTCTCTTTCTCTCTAAGATTTTTTATTTCTTGCAACATGTCTGAAAGCTTTGTTCCAGACTAGCAAGCCTTGACAGTGAGCCAGGGAAGATGAGACTGATGGAATATAGCCAGGGCTGTGGCACTGTCCTGCAGAAGTATTTTACCCAAGAAAGGAAAGATCTCTCAGTGTTTCAGTTATCATTAGCGCTAGTGTACTTAAGAGCCCTTAAGAATGTGTTACTTCTTTTCAGAAATCTAAATATGACTACATAGCTAGTGAGCCTTAAGAACTATAGTTTTATAGGTATATCCTAGGGAAACATTAATGGAATTGACCCAATAAGGAGAAAACAAGTCAAAACTGGAAGAGTCAGCTGAGAAAAGCAACACAAACCTCCCACCTCCTCCCCAAAATATTATAGCCATACTTGTTCCCATATTTTCTCAAGTTTAAAGCTTCCTCCTGTAATAAAGGTTTTGCATCAACAGCTCTGTCTCAAGTTGCTGTAAACCTTCAAAGCCAACAATGAGAGTATGACATCCCAATAGCTTTGGCAAAGGGTTTTCCAGAGCTTTATGAGTAGGTACTGCTGCTTGTCTCTCTACTCTCTTGTAACTAGGGCTCCAAAATGTAGCACCCTGTATAGTCTATGGCAAAAGGCAGGGGGGAGCAGAATGCAGTGCTGAAGGTAGAGAAAGGGGAAGGAGATGAAAACAGTGTCTACAGTTACAAAAAAGGACAAGGAAAGTGGGAGGGGGATGGTTTGACCGCACTAGCACATAAGGAGGATAAAGAAAACACATTAAAGTTGGATAAGATAATATATAGCAGATAGTATGTGAGTACAGTCATGAGCTACTGCTTTAATTGTTTTATTCCGTCAACATAACAATGAATATATATTTTACCCATTTAAATGGCACTATTAAGATTTTACAGAATTCTGGGCCTTCTTCAATTAACCCCATAAGGCAATATGCATTCCAACAGCAGCTTCAAAGGTATGGCTTTTCCACTCTATTAAACTCTATTAAGCTTGTACAGGTCATAAAACTGTAAACATGGCAACCTGATTATCATTCATTTTATCTTTCTCCTTCCCGTGTCTTCACCAAAGTCTATAGCCACTATCCCTTTACTCCTGTGTTCTGCCACTTGACATGATAGGCTTTGTTCTCTTCCTTCAAGGTCTGATTTACTTTTTGAAGACACTCTATTGACCTAAACACCGTGATAAGATAGGGAAGCCCAAAGCCTATGGCTGGGACTCAAATCTGGAAGGTGTCTCCTTGCAGTCTATAGTCTCATGCAGCTCACGAGAGCTCTCTCTTTGAGAAACTGTACTCCATTTCTTTAAATCTGAACAGTAATGCAGACAAAAAAGGGTTGACGGTTTTCTGGGAGTGGTGTAAAATTCTTCCAGCAATGAGGCAGAGTGTAAATCAGAACTTTTAGGGATAAACTTTGTTTTAGGAAAGTGATTCTTGCTACTGCTGCATACAACTGCTTCTTCAGCAGATCATGTTAACAGTGAGATTCATCCCTTGCTTGGGGATAACTTGTCACAGAGGATATGGATCCTATCATTTTTCCTCACTGTAAGGACAGATGTTTGCTCTGACTGGCAGATCTAAAAACCGAATTGTTTTTCTCTCTGCTGAGATAGATATACTCCCTGGATAAATTTGAGCATGATCAACAGATATCTTCTTTAGAAGATTGACACAGAACTTGAAAAATGATGCACATGTCCCCTGGCAAGAACGTCCTCTCTGCAAAGCAGTGACATAGAACAGGAAACAAATGATCTATACTCCTTGCCCATTCCATCATTTTATCCTGTGCTCTACACCTTTATCAAGGCAATCATAAGATGAAGGCTTGAGACAAAGTAAAAACATGGTATATTGCCAAATAGTTTCTAATAGTATTTTTGGCTTCTCCATTGTTCATTATTCCTTAGGAGGAACTTTGTTCCTTGGCAACTAGATGTTGAGTGTTATTTCCATGCTGTGCAGGGAATTAAGACTTCTGTTTGTAACCTCTTCTTACCTCCACAGTATTAGGGCAGCTCAGGGAAAGGTGCTTCTTATTTAGCAGAAGCACCAGAGGAAGACAAAAAGTGGGCTAAATCCTGCTGTGCTACCTGTGAGCCAGGAGAGCTTGTCAGAGCCCCACAGCCTGCTCGGGTTCTTCTGAAGAACCTCCTGTGCTAGGAACTAGCACCTCCTTCTGGCCTGGAATAGGACAGAACTTCCCCCTCCTACTTCTAAATGAAGGAAGGAGAGGTAATGAATGAAATCTGAAAAAACAAGATATGCCAGAGACTCCACAAAATCCCCTCAAGACTATGCCAGTGGACAATATTATGAACCCTAAAAACAAGGAGGGAGGGAGAGAGAAAAACCCAGTCAGATAATGGACCAATAATTCACCATGTCTAAAAAAATGTATACCATCTTATTATTCAGTGCCTGTTTTCCTTTTTCTCCAGCCTTCTAATGACTTGCCAGATGGACCATCCACTGTGCAAGCAACTATGTGTGCAGCTAGAATTCCTTTGAAATGTCATTTGACTCTTTTTTATTATTGGCTTAATTTCTTCTCTGCATTATGCTAGCCCCACTTCAATCCTAAATGGCCGTGGAAAAGGTTGCCTAGCGTTTAGACAGAGAATCCTATTTAAATTGAGTTTAATACTGGATACTGAACACTGTTTACATACTTCTTGTGTTCCTCTGCTACTTGAAGCAAGAGCTAATGCGAGTCTTTCTGGGGTTTTAAACAGTTTTAAACTTAGCCCGTTAATGAGACACATAACACATGAGGCACGGGATGTGGTGCTTACTTACGCTCTCCAGATATAGCTGTAATTAAGCACTGCTCTGCTTAGCACTGAGCCTTCCCCAAAAATCTCATCTAGGTAGTGAAATCCTCCATCCCAAACGTGGAACCCCATGACTGATACGCCGGGGGAGCCCTCAGTTCTGGGGAGGGAATATCCTCCTCCTCTTCAGGCGGTCAGTAGCTCTGCGGAGGGGCACAGCCCCTACAGCGGCTCCCAAGAGGAGCTGGAGCACTCTCAGGACCAGCTCTGGTGCTGCCTGCCAGCCGTTCCCACCGGGAAGGCTTCTGATGGAGCACCCTCAAGAACGTGCTTATCGGCAGCCCTCTTTCTTACCTCGGTGGCCGATGAGAGGGAAATCAGGCGCTCAAGAGACATAGGAAGGGATGAAGGGAGAGTGTTGGACTCAGAGCTGCCAGGAGAGGTTTTGATGTGAATCAACCCCACAAGAGGTTTTGAAGCTATTTATTTGGCAGGCTGCGTATACCCTGAAATGACCATGGCCTAAGTGACTAAATTAGATCAGCCAATTCAAAGGTTTGAGGGCATGATGTTGTTATGGTTTATGTGACTTTTCCTGAATTTCATACCCTTGAAATTTTGTGAGGAGAAGCCTTGGGTACTACCTCTGGCAAAGCTGCTTTGTGGAGAAGGGATGGAGAGGGGTGATGCAGCAACACCACAGCAATCTACGCATTTAAAATAGTCTCATCGAAGTGTTGGAGCACTACCAAAACTCTGACTTAACAACCTCTCTCTTGTATTTTGTTTGCTCATCATTTCCGCTCACTGTGCCCAATTTCAATTCAGATTGTAAATACTTCTGAACATAAACTATGTCTTTATTTGTTTCTAACACTCACTGGGTGCCCAGCACTAATGATCACCACAGCCATTAGTGACTCGGAGGATTCTGAGTTCTGGCTTTACTTCAAAGAACCTCAAATATCTCAAAGTATGGAAATTCATAGTTGGGGCTTTCAAAATATTAATTAATATGTACCCCACTGCTAACTCCCAAGTCCCCATCTCTGTTCCATTCACACTTACTTTGTAAGGTGTGTTTATTTTTTCCTAATCAGTTACTTTTCTTGGGTTGTGTAGGAAGGCTGCAGCAATACACTAAGGATATAATCCACATGGAAGAGCCACTGTAGTTGTACCAATTATTTGCACACCACAGAGCTTTCCTTTTATAATTGACTTCATACATTCATGTCTTCAACGTTAAGTGCACAGCTTCATCACCACACTAATCTTTGTTCTGTTCAGAAAGCAAGTGTAGTAATTTCCTGATCTGGGCCTGGGAGGTTTATTTATGCAGACATACTGCGTCCTATATCTAATGACATTTGTATAATTGGTGGTCCATGCAGAGGGAGCATTACAGTCGTCGGAGCCCCGCATGGTGGTTCAGGCATGAGCTCCTCCTTGTCTCACTCTATTTGCAGGGCTCCCTAACTTAACCACTTGCCCCCAGTTCTCCCTCCTCCGTGGCTGGAAAGCCTCAGGAATTGCCCCAATACCTCCCTCTCATTCTGTTCTGTACGGACAAAGCCTGAACTGGGAAGGAAAGCTTGCTGAGCCCATGTTTTCCTGATTGTGAATGTGGAGTATATGTCACGCACTTTTCTTTGGTCTGTGTTTGGCCATAAAGAAAATCAGGGCTGGCAGAACTCTACTACAAGATTTAAAGTAAGTCACCGATAAAACAAACCTGTTTGTAACAGAAATATGAGATTTAAAGTACATCACTGATAGATAAAATAAGCCTGTTTGTAATGGAGATAAAAGCTATTTATATTGCAGTGGTGCTGGGTAAACATATTTTTTTGAGTCAATAATAAAGTCACCAAAAAACGCATTTTCTGTTGTCCAGAAACTATTTCTGAATTCAGGTCAAGTTTCCTAATGGTTCCATCTGAGAAAAAAATACTGAGCCAGGACTCTCAGAAGAGATGGTAGATGGTGTTTTTACCTTTTACCCAACAGTTTAATGCAGACCTACTCAATTAATTTTTACTGAGGTCCACTTCCTCTCAGCAGAAAGCAGTATGCCATCTCCCGCCCTGCCAGGATTTGCGTGTTGTCTTTTCAGCCAAGATGGACGATTACAGCTGTTCCCTCATTTCCCTGTCTTCCCACCTAGCAAGATGTTAGAGAATGGTGAGCAACAAGAAATTTGGAGTTTTTTGCTTGAATTGCGCATCTGGAACTGTGGTGATGCCTAAGGGAAACGCGCACAGGATCTGATCCAGCCCATCCCGGTATGGCCTTGTTTTAAGGGTTCATACATCCCTCCTGGGACATGAGGCAGTTTTTCCTCTGACACTGTTCAAGCAAATGTTAATTGGAGCAAGACTTGTGAGGCAGTTCCACATCCCAGCTGAAAATCCTAACCCTTACACTGAGGTTCACACGGTCTCCCTTCCTTCCTCACTCTTCCTGGGAATGCTGAAGCGTTTCACACGAGCGGGACAGGCTCAGTGTGTGGCATCCAGCACCTGCTTCTCCTGGGAGGTGGGTTCTGTGTCCATCAGGCAGGGAAAGAAGCTAAATCTGGTTCTCTATCTTGTGGTGACTATTCCTAATCAATGACCTACTGAATGAGAAGAAGATGGTATCTAAATCCCTCCTGCCTTTGTTAATTAGCCATCACCTGCTTTCTGTAATCAGTGTTTAAAGAATGACAGATTTTGGTTTATATTCCATAGAACTAAATAAATTACTGCATTTTATAAATTTTGATGATTTCTTACACCATTTGGTTGAGTATTTCTATTTTGATTTCTCCCACCTGAAATAGCCCTACATTGCACTCATTTTGACTTTTCAGTGCAATTCTATTTATACAGGGCTAGATGAATTACAGAGATGCTTTTAATAGCAATTTTCACACTTCTAGTGTCTAAATTTTGGAAGTATTCCTGATAAATTAGCTTACCTTTGAATTTTCTGGCTTTACTGATAGCTGGAAGCTTTAAAAAACCCATAAAATCTGAGAATGGTTTTTAAAACAACCTTGACAGAAGGAACAATATATCCAGAGGGAGCGCTAGGACAACTTGCAGAGATACTCAGGAGCTGAGATAGCCTATTTTGCTTTGGCTTCTCAGTCTTCATGAGTTACCTGGCATTCCCCTCACCTGCCCTCCAGTTCCATAACCAGTGTGTCTGCTTGTAAATATTAGGAGCTGCTGCAAAGGTAATATCTCAAGAAAAGCTTGAAATTATAATAATAAAGAAGTATCTTAACCAAATCCACTCACCTACATTGACCAAAATCATTAGCAGTTTTGCTCTCCCCTTTTAGGTGCAATTTTCCAAAGAGTCTGCGTACTTGAAACATTTCTCCCAGCTTTGATCAAATGCCTAAAAAAGGGAGGGGTGGAGAACTGAGACAGGCACTGAGATCTCAAGGATGCCTAACTTTGGCTTTGCAGGTTTGAACATTCTTTTTGTCAGAATATTAGTTAAGGACATTTCTGGAGAGCCCAAGTGGCCATCTGAGGTCTGAGGCCGGGCTGAACATCAGCCGCACAACTAAACCCTTTGTGTCCATTAGCCTGAAGCTGTGAATGACGAATGCACTGGGCAAAACACTGACGTCAGTGAAGTGGGAGGGAAAAGTCCCTTTTTCCTCTGAAGGGGAAAGGACGAGTTGCAGGAGTTCACCCAGGATATTGTATTGCCTATGGTCGTGAGACGGGAAGCCCCTTTTTTAAAGACAAATGTGCAATAGTTGAAATTGAGCTAGCAGAAGCTGCCTGAGGAACAAACTCACCTTTTATTAAAACAAAAGAAAGCTTGCCAGAGCTGCTAGGCTCAACACAACTTGATTAAAGACATTGGGGAATTTACCAATCAAGGAAAGGGCAGAGCATGGTAAAAATAAGAAGTGCTAGATCAGTTAAAAGTAGCTAGAGAAAGCCCTGAGGCTCTGCAGCTGGTCATTACTGATGCAAGAGATAGACTGCCTCATGGAGAAGGGATATAATGGGAGAAGAGCAACACATTAATCTGCAGAGTTCAGCATTACAGCTGACTAATCACACGCGGCACTGGCAGCTGTAGACCACAGACCACCTTCTTAGAGCTGGGTCATTGATATTGATCCCTGTTTGTCATGAAAACTACATATATTACCATGCCTGCATGCCTTAAGCAATGCAGCTCACTATTACCCTTCCATGCCAAAGAAGATTGGTGTGAAAAGTAACTCAAGACTGTGTCCACACTAAGTGCAAATTGAACATGCTGCAGTGAGCCGCACTAATCGAAGCATTGCTTAGTACTTTGGCGGCAGGTTATCACTAGCCCTGCTGGGCAGTCAGCCCTGCTGGAAATCATTATCACCAGAGAGGCTTCAGCTAAAAAAATCTCTTCTAAAGGCACTTTAGTGAAACAATGTTAATTGCTAATTCTGATTCCCCGCCTCCCACAAGGCAGCGGGACAGTGATGGTAAAAGGAGGATGCACAAGTGAGCTCCCCGAGGCAGGTAAGCGAGAGGTGTGTGCATTTACCTAGGCACAGATGAAGGATAACCACATACCTCTCTAAGTCCTTTTCACACTCTCATCAGTAGCACTGGGATAAGAAATTCAAGGTTTCACCACGCAGAATCCATTTCTGCTTTATTGAAGAGCTACCCGACGCACATTCAGGCTATAAACTAACACTGATTAATAACAGGACTTTAAGGCACATGGCCGTACACCTGGTCAGACCACAGACTTTCGCCAGGATCGCGTACTTGCTATACGAGAGAAGCAACTGAGGCCACCAGGGCCTCACATAACTCAGTCGCTTTGTCCGTGCCTCTCATGAAGACAGAGTTATTCAATCTCCGTAGATGCATTTTCAGGCCTGATCTCCTCTGCCAGAAAGGACATGCACTGAACTCAGCGTAACCTGCCTCCTAGTCACAGCCAAGAGACTCTGTACCTGTGCTAGAAAGCAATTATTTTGTATTTGCCAGCGTAACAACACAAAAGAATGGCAACAAATCTTTTTTTGCCCTGCTGCATCTCAGAGCTTTGTACATTTTCTCCCCCCATCCACCTCTCCTCCTGTCTGCCATGAGAAGTGTCAGAAGACGTCAGATTTCAATGTCTAAATTAAATGTAGTAATCTGATCAGGATGAAATGCCAAATGAGTCACCTCCTTCTGCATCAGCCTCTGTGCCACCTGCCCTTTGCTGTACTTCTTGGCTTTCATAGTTTGCTGCTCAGTACGGTGTCCAAGATAATATAAAATGGGCATGAAAAAGAAGGGGCTAATGGATAAAAACTTCATGAGAGCTTTCAGGTAGAAGACTTTGCAGTACAAGCAGATATAAGTGATGACATTTGTGGGGAACATGCCCTATACTCTTCTTTTTTAATGGGAAGAGTAAAGTGAAGTTGATAGAATAATTCTGAATTTTTAGCCTTCTCTCTTCTAAATGGCACATAGGTGAGACACTGACAATGTTCTCACCATTAAACCTGACAGAGAAATATATGTTTCCTGATTCCAGAAGGCTTCAATAATGTAAAAAGCATTATGAATCTCAACCAGATGACCAGGTGGGGACCTGAACACAGAACAATGTGGGATCAATAGCTTTTAATAAACTTGCTGAATTTGGCACCAGTTGTTGTTACTGAACATTAAAAAATAAATTAATTTAAAGAAGGGATCTGTATTAAAAAAAAAAAAAGACAACATGACCATTTTTTTCTGCATCTTCTTTGACTTTATGGAATTGTATGAAATACCATCATGTGAATCAAGATATTTTAGCTATTCCTTGCTTTCCCCCCTCTCCAAGGCCAGAGCTAAGTTTCCATGTGGCCAAGATAGCTTTTCATAACCACTCATCTGTGGTATAAGCTAAGTGAAGGTCAGATCATTTAAGAGTGCCGTGCCTTAAGTTGAAGATATTCAAAACACTAAGCTTTGATGTTAACTGGAAAACAGAAGGAAAACTTCAGAAAACTGTCTGCCACCTATACTTCCTTCTCATCAGCAAGCCAAAATAAATAATTTTGCACTAAAATTTAAGAAAACTCAAAGAAAGACCCCACCCCACACACCTACTTTTTCTCTTTGGTTATGCACTGTATTAAGTTCAGTGTAACTCACTGCTTAGGCTTCCTGAAGTAGGACACCTTAGTAAGACACCACTGTACCTCCCAGGCTATCCTAAAAAGTAGATGAGGCCTTTTGTCTTTTTAAAGCTTCCTCTTCTAAACCAAGTTGTCTCCAAAATAAAACGACCAAAAAACCCTCCAAAGTCCTCCCCCCTTAAACAGTGGGCTTTCTTGCTTCATATACCTGTTCCCCATGCAGCCACAAGTTCTCAAGTCCCATGGCCAACACCTCCCATAGCAACCAGATTTTATCAGTAGTAACTATTTGCTGCTATCAAGGCTAAGGTAAAAGGCAAAACAAGAGAAGGACTAGGTGGTGGGAAAGCCTGCTGAAAGAAAAGACCGATCCAGTGGAAAAATGGGCCATGCTAGGGGAAGATGAGCCTTTCACACTGCATACAGGAGTTTGTCTTCCCTGTTTTCTTTGTCCTTTCCCTATATCTGGGTGGCTTCCTAAGGGTTAAGCCATCTTTGATAGCAGGAAGGTAAAACTGTCCTAAATGTCTTCAGAAATCTGCTTGCCTATTAGTAGTTCCCTAGTGACAATGTAAAGAAAATCAAACACCAGGCTTCACATCTTGAGCAAGCCTGGTTATACATATTTAATAAAAGGAAACATACTATAAGATAAAAATGGGTGTCCATGGAAACTGCATATCTATCTTTAAGGAAAAAAAACCAACCATCCCACATTAAATTTTATGTATTTCTTTCTTTCACATACACTCTCCCTCTACCAGTTTTGGTGTTATGTATTGACTGTCAGAGATCTTCACTGCCTGACTGTTATTTTCACATCACCGGGATGATCTCAGCATTGTACAGCTCTGAGATCTGTCGTGTACTGTACACAGCTTGGACTGCACATAGGCTTGTCTGCACCAGCCAAACATGGGCTGCAACAAAGCGCTGGGCAGGATGGCTTGCCCCTAGGATTTAGAGCTCTTTGGTAATTTTTTGTAAGGGGTTAGATGAGGGGAAACAAAACAAAACAAAACGGGCAAGACAGAAGCAGTCTGTGCTCTGCAAAAAAGAGGGGGGGGGAGCTGTGTTCCCAGCTCTCACTGCTCCCTGTCCTCACACTCTGCAGGTACAAGTGAGAGATGAGAAATATGGGTGTATATCTCCCCATGGGGACATGGGGATCATCCATGGGTGATTTTCGGAGGCTACCTTGAGCCCATGCTGCTGTAACAGTCCAAAGCTACGACCAGCAGCTGTCCTAGTGCTTTATAAGGGGTAGCTGAACTGCAGCTCTGAAAGCTGGGGTTCAAGCTCTGGACAGTGTAGAGCACAGTGGCAGAGATCAACAAACACTGAATCATCTTGTGGTTCTCTCAGCTCCAGCCACCACAGCAGTGCTCAGCATCAAGAAGTGCTCAATAAGCCTCTTTGTTTGCAGCACCAGCTGCTAGGCGCTATGAAGAAAGCTGCAGTAAGCAGTGGCTTGCAAGAGATGCATGTGCAGAGACAGACAGCAAAAGGGCTCTGTTACTATTAGCATAGGATGTACAATCAAATTTTTTATCAAAATGAAGGCAATAGTTGGCTTCCTCAACGTTTCACCTTTAGCAAACGGGCAAATATGCCAACTCTACCAGCAGCTCTGGGAAAACGGCGAGATGTACACAGTGGGCCATACTGAGTGACACACAAAGGCACCACCCAATTGGTGGTGATAGCAGAGGTCACCATGGAAAACTTGACCTCCTCCAATCTGTTTCCACATGGAGTCCCATTGTATAAATTGCCTTAGCACTCAGCAACTTTGAGGATCGGGACCCTACCAAAGAAAAGCCTGTGGCAGGATTGTGAGCTATCACCTTATTACCATTGTTTCCAATAGAGTCACCATTTTCTCCTCTTCAGTAACTAGGCAATTAAACTCAGTCCCCACTGCATTTTTTTTAATAGCAGTGAAGAATTTCCACAGTGGGATCAGACATTTAAACAAAGAGCAGCAGTTTCCCACCTCACTCTGCAGAACACTGACAAACCCAACCTCCATCCTCCTCCTCTCCACATCTCTGCACACATTCGTTCTGTAACTGCTGCCTTTTCATTTAACTTGCTCTTAGGGAAAGACTTCCCAAAGGTTTTAGTTGCCCAATTACTAGACAAACATAACCACACACAGCTAAGCTAATGCAAATAGATTCTCTGCTCCTTCATCCAGTACACTTGCTTCAGGCTTTACTATGCATTCATAAGCAAATTCTGTTTCCTCCCTCCTTCCCTCCAGTGTTCATCTTGAACTAGAGAGAAGCTTTTATCCTGTTCCCTTGTTATCATACCGAGCATCCATAAATTCATTCCTCTGCTTGAATGTCCTCACATTCCTGAAACTAGGCACCTGCAAAGCCTGCAGGTTGAATGAAGGTCCACTCCTGCTGGTAGAGTCGTTCAGGAACAGACCTACAAGCCCATGCAGCCACGCAGAGGCTCCCTGGCATTGTCCAGATCGTCCTGTTGTAGTGCTCCCATTTGTGCAGTTCACATCTCTGACTTCCCATACCCTTGCTCAACAGTACTCTAAGTTTTTGGAAAGATCTGAAAGACTGATTGCACAAGTGGAGGGGCGTCCAAGAATGGGAAGTAGCCACAGAATCAGTCTCAGGTGCAAGCTTCACATGGTCACAGTCACTATCCACAGCGTTTTCAGTCTAAAGACAAGGTGTGCTCCTAGACCTCGGTTTCACAAGTAGTACTTTTTGAACACGTGTGGGGATTAGAGTGCATGAGTAGCTCAGGTACCGCTGTACTCCTCCTGCCAAGCAGAGCACGCTGTTGGACTCACCAGAGAATGACAGCCTTGATCCATGGCCTTGCCTCAAGAGTTTGCACAGCTTGAGGGTTATCGACAGTCTCCTAACGTACGAGGAGGCCCACAGAGTACAGGAATGCGAGTGAAGTGGGCCGACGCAGCCGATAGCCCGGTCCTGGAGGTCGTGGTGCAGGGGGAACAAGCAGCACCTCTAGAGGAATGCCGACACCGGCCCTCAGTGAGGGCAGGGTTTCTGGTCATAGAAGTAAATATGAGTCAGCAGAGGAAAAAGCACAATCACGTTTCTGATGAGAGCTAGCAGTCTTCCTCTCCTGGCTCTTCCTTCTCCGTTGTAGGTGGTCCCATGCATTAGGCATGGGACCCCCCACAGGCCCCAGACACTGGCCTATCCCAGGACCTGATGAGTCCTGGCAACCTATGGGGAACAGGTGATTAAATGCTTCTATTAAGCTTACAATACCGGTTATGCTTAAGTTAACATGAGAGGTAAGGAGGATGGATGGCAGGAGAAAGGGAAGAACTGCACTACGCGGTCAGCAGCAAGGCTACGACGACACACATGAAGCTTCTGGGAATCCAGAATTTTGAACTATGGGTTGGCAGACACCTCATTCCACTTACTATTCCATTTGCTCTTTTTTGTCGTCTCTTTTGTTCCCAGCACCAAGCTCTTTCTATGTGACTTGCCAGGGTTACATACTAAATATATTTCTTCCTGTCAGGGTAAGAAATGGGTTAAGTAAGCTTAGAAGTGGGTTTGTTCTCCAACTAGCATCTCTGTGCCCTAATAAAGTCAGATAACTGTATTACTGGGGTAGCTTGAAAACAGACAAAATCTGCTTTCTCTTTTTGCTAAATCCACAGCTAAATGATTTTTGAGGGGGATGTTTTCATGGGAGATAAAAGACTAAAATCAATGATAGGACTGTCTGAAGACTGAAGTTTCATTTTATCTCCACAAAAAATCAGGAGTCAGCTATTCCAGTCGCTCTCTATTAAGTTTTCGTTCAAAAATGTCACTTGTACTCATAGCAGTGCTGAAAAGATTATTTATCTGAATCCAACTGTAGCATAAAGATTCTCTTGGAATCTTTTGTTTATCGAATTGGATAAGCACACGTAAGTAACGCTGTTTATTACAAGAAAGGACTTGGAGGTGATAAGAAACCCAAACTATGATATGTGACAGAAATTAATAACAGTAATCATAAATGGTTATGAGAATGGTGTGAGGTCTAATGATAACACATACATACACTTAGATATCAATCTGTGGTTTAGGGAATTTAGGAGAAAAGTACCTGACAGTCCAAAAAGGAAAATTACCATCTCTTCCAAACGCTTTTCAAGAACCGCAACAGCAGTTTAATGCTCTAAATTATGAACTTTACTGTCTAACTGTGGTGATGGGTCTGCATCACACCTAAGTCTATATAAGAACTTTGAGAAGGGAGAGAGCAGTACAAGATGGGAGTTAAAGATTCCACAATCTAAAGGGATGCATATTACATTGTTTTACCTTCCTGATTGTACACTACTGTGACATCTTTTCCAGAAACACCAGCTCCTATAAAATGCCATCAAAGACTTGGTTTTGGCCCAGGTAACCATGCAGACAGCTGGCAATGGTTCCTCAGTTCCTGATCTATCTGGCCACTAGACCCAAAGAAGAGCTAACAAGTGTTAGGCAACATGGTTGTCTACAGTAATTGGGTGACTAGAATTGATGGTCCTTGGTGTGCTAGTCCTAAAATCCTAATTTTCCAATCAGTCTTCCTTTGCAACCGGCTCTGTCTAGAGACTCCTGCAAGAGGAATTAGGATTAACTATTTCTTTCTAGACACTATACTCTTTAAACACAGATCTAGCTGTAAAGCGCAACTAAGTAGAAATGAACCCCTGCTCATTTTCTCTTTGCAACTAACTTCTTTTATAAAGAACTTAATCTCCAGTTCAGCTAAGCCTTTAATTGTGTGCTTAACTTTAAGTATGTGCTTAATGTCAATGGGACATATGGGTAAGTATGAAACTGTGTATTTCGTTGAATAGAATAAGTTACCTCAAACATTTAAATGTTTTGCTGAACTGAGGCCCTGCCAAATAGAAAAAGAAAAAGCATTTAAAGGGATATTGAAAAGAAATAGGTTCCTAGCATCAGTTGGTAGAACTAGTATTTTAAGTTTTTTCTCCTCATTGGTATAATTATATCAATAACTCATTTCTTTTCATCCTAAAAGGAAGGATTTCTTTGAATGTTAATTGAAATGTGGGAGCTTAAACTAAATAACTGAACTCTTTGCTTTTGGGTGTCTTTGATCAGAATGTCAAAGATACTCGGATAATTATTTCTATTACATCAGTGCTCAAGACCTTGCCATTAAAATATATATACATATCCTCTCATCCTCACTGCACTTCTAGGATTACTACATTCCTGTAGGTATTCAGCCAGAAAAATGATTAGGCGAGTATCACGCATAACAATGTGATAAACCCAACATATGCACTCACTAGAATTTCAGGGTTGTTGTGACGGTACCCTGCTGAGATCCTTGCCCCTAGTTTATATACATTCTTGTTACCTAGCAGTGTTAATAATGGTTCTAAAGCAAGAGGAGAGGTATGAAATGATAAACTCCCTCTTGTTGCTGCTCCCATTCTTGAGTCCAGGGTATTTATCTTCCACGAGTTTCTGTACTTAAGCACTTTCTTTCACAAGTAGTTCGGTCATTGCATTTACCATCATTTGCTCTGAAACGGACGCTACCCTGAATCATCTGAGGTGAGCAGTTTTTGAAAAGCTATACCTGGTAGACAAAAGCAGTCTGCCTTTTGGCAGCTCTCTTTCCTTTTCTGTCCCTGAGCTCACCCTGTAGCAGAATGAGGTGTTACCCTGTAAAAAAGAATAAATGCTACATGCAGGAAGAGTGTTTCTCTTCTCTCTTGCCTTATCCAAATGTGTTCTACTCTTGTCTGTCCTATTGCTATTGCATCACATTCAGCCTCTACTTGTCCTCTAAATCTTGCCAGAATCTACATTTTTGCCTCTTCAGCTGAAATTAATGACCACACCTATTCATCCTTCTGACATGTCTGTTCTCATTACTCCTTCATCCTTTGACTCTTTCTGGTGTCATTATCATACTAATATCTTTTACCTTGTGTGTCTTCAGCAATGGGAGCAGTTCTTTCGCATGACTTGGTACAGAGCATTACTAAAGAGTCAAACATTTTCTAATGCCTCACTAATATTTTTCTTCATTTCTTTCACATGACAAGCCACAGAAATATAGAGCAGTGATACCAGTATTTCAAAAAATGTCTCATCAAAACTCTTATCTAATGGCTATAGTTTTATGTCACGATCTTGGCTACATTTCAGTGGTAAAAAGAGAAAGTCAGTGGCAAGTTAAAAAGGGCAATAAACAAGATGTATCTTAAGCGATATGCCAATAATTATGCTATAACTGCATTCAATTCTTAGTGCCTTACCTTCCCAGTTTGGTTTTTTCCTTTGGCATTTTGGGACAGCTTAGACAGCTAACAGAATCTCATGTCACTGCTCTTCTGGTTTCCCTTTTAAATTCTGATGCATAATATTTGGGTTGCAGCTACCACTAGAGGTTTCTTATTTCTTTTAAACACTTCTCTTGGAGATTTAAATGAATCAAGCACATATTCCTATAGGTCTTTCATTTTGTAAACATTTTCTTCTTCAAACAAAAATCTGCATTCTGGGTCATATTTGGAGATTTGTAATGTCTCTTTAATGGATTGTAAAACCAAAGGGATTGTTACGATAATCTATTTTAAATTAACTTCTGTTTAAACAATAGTACATTTTTCAAAAAGATAATCAGAGGGGGAAGATACATTCTGATCCTAGGTAAATTGTTCTGGTAATCAATTACCCTCAGTTTTAAAACATTGTGTGGTTTATTTAAAGTCCATATTTGTTTAGCTCCAGCTTCCATCCACTAGATACTGATACCCTTTTTAGTGATGTATTCACACTTCTTCACAATCATAAAATAGCTATTTTACATAGATATTGAAGACTGGTATCAATACACCTATTAACATACTCTTAGATAAATTAGGTAGATTACTTTTCATAAATCACATGTTATTGGAATTTTTTACCACAGGCTCAGAATCATTCTTTTGTTCCTCTCTGAACCTTTTCTGTTTTTCAGTTGTTTTTTTTTTTTTTTTTTTTTTTTTTTTTTAATGGGTGAAAACAAGACCTCGACAGAGAACACTAGCAATTATCTCAGTCATACCATGAACTCATCTCCCTCCTGCTTGACATTCACTGCCTACCCATTCAAAGCTAATGTTTTTCTCTTAGCCATTATATTGAACAGGGAGCTCATATTCAGACACTACCTATCACAAACTCTAAATCTTCATCAGTATGACTGTATTTCAAGGGTATTTTTCTGCTATTCTGTACGTGTGATTGGAATTTTTTGTTCCCAGGCATATGACTTTGTATTTGACTGTATCAAAATGCATATTGTTCAGATGAGCTCACCTTACGGAATGATGCAAATCCAGAATATAGAAATGATCTGTCCTGTCATTATTTACCACTCCACTAATTTTTATGTCATCTGCAATATTTACCAGCAGAGATTTTATATTTTCTTCCAGATCATTGCTAAAGAATAACTAGCATTAGGCCAAGAACAGATTACTGCAAATGTCTCCATAGGATGCAGATTTTCAATCACAGTCCTTTTGAAGTCTATCTACTAAATACATCTTTCAGTCAAAGCATAAAGGGGTTTGGAATAAGCTCTATATACACTGTAAAATGGTAGAGAAAGGTTAAGCTGTTTTAAACAATAAAAATCTAGCTGACCAGGCAATAGATTGGAAGCTATTGTTGCCATCTAATAACATTTTAGACTATCCAGTCATAAAGTTTGAAAATCATCATGGGAATAAATACAGAACCACATATAGTGCAACTAGAAGAAATCCAGTCCCTTAGAAATAATGCCAGACAGCTTTCTCCTTCAAAGACATTAATCTGAGTAGCTTTGCGATAAATACGATATGATAATATTCAGTAAAAGAACTTTTAATATCCTACGTATTGGATAGAGAGAGGCATCTGCCTACTTTGTCCCCAAAATAAAAGCAAAACCTGGAAAGCACTTTGACTCTGGAAGGGATGCACAGAGGCAGCACTATATATGCATCTCTCATCTCAGGAATGGACAAATATATATGGTAGCATCACAATAACCTAATTCTGTCCTTTCTTTTTCTTAGTCAGCACAGTACACAGTAATCTCACATGAGCCTGCGTCTTGCAAGTATGTAGGGTTTTGGCAGAACTGTCACTTCCCTTACAATACAATGCATTTTGGGCTTGGATTCGTTATTAAAGAAATAGTATTTGTCTAGGATTAGTCAGTCCAAATGCAACACTTTAAGTTTAATTTTTAGTGATTTATCTGGGTCATATATCAGTATGTGATATACAACAAAACTGTATATTTATCTAATCTTGTAGTAGGAGGGATACAATTATTATTGCAAAATGGGAATAACTCTAATAAACTAGAAATCGTGTTTCCTCTGGCTTGGACACGACTAGTTAGGAATAATATTCCACTGAAAAAAATAATTGTCAAAGGTTTTGTGTGGATTTCAAAACTGCTTGCCAAGAAAGACCTCTATTTCCACTCCTCCAGCCTTCCAGGACCAAGACTCCAGTCTCACCTTATTATTCAAGAAATTAAAATACTCTAGATTCTTATTGCTTTCTATTTTCAGCACTTCAAATGGACAAAGAAATACTATTTCACTTTTTGGCTTTGCTGTAGTTTAGTCAAATAGCTGTGGTTTGTCTTGCTTGTTACTACGATCTGTTTGCCACAGTCCAGACAAATAAATATGCTATCATGTTATTGTTAACAGAGAGGTCAAAACTTGCTCTTTGTCTTGGTCATCTGCATTGATGTCGGGCTCTGTCATAATGCATATTAAATGGGGATTGAAGGTCTAAGCCTTTGGACCTTACCACTGTAGTTTTGTTCAGAAACTCCTGATGTCTTAATAGGTTAGCCAGATGTGATATTTCTCCCCTCTTCTATTTTTACTTGATGTTACAGGATTTGGTAATCTATATGGTGAAAAGGAAAATACAGCATTCGCAACAGCTCTTTCCTTCCCGTATGCTGTACATCTGAAGGAAACTAATGTCATGAATAAAACCATTTGAAATGTGACTTCATAGTCTCCCGGTTTTAAATATTACAGACTTTCTTAATGCCAATAACACAAAGTAGGTATTTAAAGTATTCTTCAGCTTTACAAGCTCTTACTATGTTAAATATTTTTACTTATGGCATAATATATGTTTTAACAACTCTAGCATGTGTAAACCATTTTATAGCCCTGGGCTTCATGGAATTAATAGAGGTTTAAAGGTAATAAGGCTCATCTATTTTATGAAGGGGATGAGCTACCTTGACATGCTCATATTTTGCGGGTACTAGAGTTTCCAAGTGCAAATAGAATTAGACAGATGGGGTGGAACTGGTACGAAAACTGACTGAGTTTAGTCACATGAATTGGATTTTCTAAAAGTGGAAACATGAAATCACCCTTTCATTATCCTTGCATCTGACAAAATACATTATCATATGTTTTTGCTTGAACAGTGTAAAGACCGTTCAAAACAGATACAATTGCAAATCAGGAAAGATCACACTTACGTGGAGCCCTGACAATGTGATCTCATCAAGCTAGAACTTGAAATTGCAAGTGTCACTTCAGATAAGATCAGAGAATGCTTCCTGTCCCAATGATGTGACATTATCAGGTTTGAGACTGTAGCAAAGGCACATGCACAATTTTGTGAACTAACAAGGCAGATTGAGAACACACTGGTTGGCAGGATATTTTAGATCCTGAGATTGCCTTGAGCTGGGCATAATTACAGCTCATTTTTTGCACATGGGAGAGCCATCTCGAAGACGAAAAGAGCAGGGTACTCACTGAAGAAAGAAAAATGTTGATCTTTCAATTAGCATAAGTTCAAGCATCTGAACTGTGTTTCACAGTGTACGGACAGCTTTTGAGTGAAAAAAAGCCATCTTCTACAGGAAACTCTTAGACAGCTGTGCTTCCATTTGCACAGGAATCATTTAACATAGGGAATTCTACTTTTAGCTATGGTGTGTTTAAGCTTGCTTAAAAAAAAAAACCCTATAGAAAATAGAGAGTTTGCTGCTATTAAATTGCATAAAGTTCATTCACCCTTAAGATAGGTCATTAGGAATTTTTTAGCAGGATTTTTCGGTTGATTTGGACTCCTGAACTACAAAATAAACACAGTGATTCACAGTCAGAAAGGAAGAAGGGCAAGATGGCAGGAAGCCATTTCGATTTCTTGGCTTTCTGCATATTTTTGGCGTTTAGAGCTTAGTACACAGCACTTCGCCAGGAACCGATTCAGAACTAGAAGTTAGGTACCAGTCCAAAACAGAATTCATGCATTAAAAGCAGTAATTGGGAAGATGCTGGAGGTCACATGGGAATTAGCAATCTGAGAGTGTTTCCTAACACTAAAAACCTCAAAGCCATTAAATGCCTCTCCTTCTGATCTGGAAATTCCTTAGCACCTACAATTTGCCTTTAATTGAACAGGTGCCAAAATACTGCTTATACAGGAAGACCAACTTTTTGGACTTAGGTGTCCTTAATGGCTTTAACTCTGTTCAGATGGCTGAAGACCCTTGGAAGCCAAGGCTTGGGAGCACCTCCATCTGTTGAAACCACAGGAGTAGAAGATGCACATTGGTACTGTTTGCATGGTGGAAGACACGAAATCTATCTTGGTAAAGCAGCTGGAGGAGGCAGAACCGTGAAGTGCTTTTGCTTCAGTGCTATAAATAAATCTACTTAGGAATAAAACACTATTTTATCAAGCATATACATGGTCTACTTGGAAACCATGTGATTTCACGTAGCATGGGCTGCAGCATTTCAAATACTAATTCCATGAGCACAAGATTACAGAAGGTCACTTTGGCCAAGGAATGCATGTAGTGTGATACTAAAATAATTAAAAACTTAACATTTAAATGGAGAGCATCCTATCCCTCACAAAACCAGCATTTTTCTTCCAGTGACTACCCAACATATTAAGACCACAACAATTGACAGCTCCTACGTGATTGACAAAACATGAAACTATAACATTAGTGCATAACTAAGAACAGTGGTGAATGCTTTTTAATATCATAACTCTTGTTCCAGCACCTCATTTTTGCACAAATGTTCACATCAGCTGGTGGAAAAAATACCACACGTTCTTCATCTTAACAAACTTTCTTGCATTGATTAACGCAGCATTTTATGAGACTTGAAAGAACAAAGTTAAATGAACAAGAAGCGAAAACTTATGATGGATGTGTCCCTCATAGCATTTAGATCTTTTCCACTTGATTAAAAATTCCTAGTTCCTCTTCACTGAATTGTTTAGTTTTTTAGCAGTCTCTGTCCTGATTAAAACAAATTAGCATCAAAGATCCCCAGCTGAATGAGGAATCATTAATTGAGAAACATGCAATGCTCCTTAATTACCTTAGAACAGTCAGAGAACAAATAATCTTAGGTTTCAAAGGGGTTTGCACGCACTGTGCACCGTGGGCTTATTCTCTGTGTCTGCTGGAATAAAAGTAGACTCGCTTATACCGTTGAGGGATATCAGTACAAGCCTCAGTAAACACATTGTAGATTGTTTATCTAAAGTGAAAAAAAAAAAATAGCAAGGTAATGGCTGACTGGAAGAGATAGATGTTTCAGTTTATTATGTTGATCATAGCTTTCAATTTGCTTTGCATATGCCAACATTGACAGTGAAAGAATGAAAGCTGTTCGTTATTGATACAAATTTAAATACTTCTGGAGCTGGAGCGTTTTACTCAGAAGCACCTAACAAAATGTCAGACACGTAGGTACAGAGAGTAACTGTGCAGCTTGAAATAGCAGACAAAAAGGCAACAAACTTTCATAAAACCTGGCTCAAAAGGAATCCAAGGAATATTTGCTATTCCTTGGTTGCTTGTTCTTTGGTACACAGTTCTTCTGACTTGTTTTTTTTAAGCTATGACTCAAATTCCACAGATCAGTTAGTGCCAGCCTTCATAGGAGAAGGAGTAACTGACTTTTTTAAGGGCACAATATACTTACTAATATGAATATCTTAACATTTGTTTTGCTTCACCAGCTGATAGAAGAAATCCTGCAGAAAAATGTCACTCAATAGCACTGAGTGTATTCCTGGAGCAGAGCTGTTATTTACATTGCTTTGGCACTAAGGTTAATCCAGCAAGTGTTGCTAACTTTGAAACTAGACAGCGAAATTAAACGCTGTGCAGAACTACCTGAGTTAGCTGGGAACAAGCTGGCTTGTACCAGTGCCAGTATCCTGTGCTCTCTCACTGAGCTAATTAGCTCTGCAGAGCAGTAAGCTATTAGCAGGGGTGCAGTACAGTGCTGATGCAGCTGTGCCCTTCTGGTACCCAGAGTAACTCACCTCGAGTTAGCTGGAGAGATCTGCACCATACTTCATTACGCTATATAAACCTATCCCTACAATCTTTGGCATACAAAACCCTGATGCAATGTAATACAATGCATGCAGTTGACATAACAAGATGATCCCAATAAATATAAACACCATAGTAATAAATTTTAAAAAGAGTCCCAACACCACAGGAAAGCTTTGGGCTTGCTCCCAGTTCCTATAAACCTGTGCCATTACTCTATCAACAATGAAATTTTGCTGACATACCTCAGAAGGGTGATTCTAAGATCCATTAAAGAACTTGATCTAAATATTACATTCTGTCCTTAGTACTCTGGCACCTGAAGGACAGGAGTGGCACATCCAGCCTCTTATGCTAAATCTAGTTTGCTTGACCGTGTTTCAGTCCACAGCCGTGAATTTCTGTCTAACTGGAAGGCTGAAACTTTCAAAGATTTCAGTGGGGCTCATTCTTCTCCTAGACAACTAAGAATGGTACCCTCTCACAAAGCAACCCCCCCTTTTAGCTACAGTCTATGTAAAACTAGAAAGGAAAGTCAGAAAACTCCTCAAGCCCCTGGTGGACACCGCGCTCTTTATGCAGAAAGGTATCGTATATATTTGCAAGCAAAAACACAGACCTTGAGCCAAACTAACACTTCTATAGGTGAGACACATATATATGTATGTGTGTGAGCACAAATGTACCATTTGGGGTAATATATGAGTTAGCACTTTATTTTGTCTCTCCTCCTGTGAAACAGAATTTCACCTGTACATCACACTTCTAACAATTAAGTGAGAAATCAGAAGGCAAAATGTCATGTTGTTTACTGGTTTTAAGTTTTACTTATTTAGAGTTTAGTGATGCCGGTTTTGTTGCTGTTGAAATCATAATCTGTATGGGTACAGCTTCTGATGCCCTTCCTGTTGGCCTTCATTTTTAGAGTCTATAAACCAAACTAGTTGATCTTCCCAGACAGCAAAACTACTGTTAGCACATTGCACTGTCACAGGAACACAAATAAAGAAACCTTTGCAATTCTGGGTTGTTTGCCATCAAAGCAAGGTTTTGCAAAGCAGGCAAAAGCCAACCAAGCTTCAAAGCACTCCTTTTGGGTTGGTAATTTTTATAACAAAGGCAGTTTGTCATAACAAAAGGTTGAGCAAATACAGGGTAAATCACAAGTTCTGAATGCTTCGATTTTGAGCTACCATTGAGCCATACAATTTTAGAAAATAAACTAAATAATAACATAACATATACCATTAGTAAGATCAGTGGCTCAGTGGTAAAGAGAACATAAAGCTGTATGTTTTCCTTCTGATGGGACTGGGACAGGCACAGTGGGAGGCAAACCATACAAAATGGCAATCAGGTTAAGCAAGATGAGAACACCTATACGGCAATATGATGAGTTCACTTAAAATATTTCAATTTCTCAAACATTCTCCCCTCGCCCTCCAAGTATTGCACAAAACAACCCCCAGATCTACAGTACTACCAAAATAAGGCAATGGTTTGGCACATCTCCTCTGGCTCTTGGCAGAACACAATACCTTGGGTACATGGGTGACTCCAAAAGTTCTGCTGACTGTAAAAACCAGGGCAGGCTAAAGGAGTGGGGTCACATTAAAATAATATCGCTTGGATTTGAAGGCCTTTTCTTCGCAAAGAAGCATAAAACCTTAGAAAACACTTGAATAAGGTTTGGGAAAGCAGATAAAACTGCAGAGGTCTAAGGAAAGAGGGGACACCGAGGACATGGAACGTTTTGAGGGCAGATGGTGCAAGTGAAGCCAAAATGCAGTGCAGGGGAATGGGAACAACTGGCTGGATATCAAAACTTTAAAGGCCTGTGCAGGAGACAGCCTTGTCCCAGCAGAGTCAAAGTAAACATATATGCTACAAATAAAATTTACAAATTCTGAGGGATCCAGGAATCACTGAGTAGCAGCTAAGGACAGGTTTGAAGTTTTGGAAGATTTCTATATGAAATGTGCAGACGATGCTGGTACTAAGTGTAAGATGATTGGAGATACAGTAGGAGAACTGCTGAAGAAACCAACAGCATACTTCCAAGAGGAAAGATAAGAGAATTTGGAAAGGAGTCAGGATCAGCATGCGGCAAGGCCTGTATGCCTTCAGAACCTGGATCGGTTTCATGATGAGATTGAATCCAAAGGAAAAGCCAAGAGAGAAAGCCAATGCAAAAGACAATATTTGAAGGGCATGGTGGAGCGGATGAGGAACGTTAATGCCTGAGAAGGCGGCAGAGGCTACGCCTGGAGGAAAGGGTATCGTTTTCTTGCAAATCTGCTGAACAGCGAAAAACTTCTAATTTCAAAGAAGGAAGTTACAGAGGGATGGACCCGAGTTGTTTGTGGAGCTCAGTTCTGAAGAGATCCAAGAGGCAATTACAACCCTTTGGGAAGAGCTTGGCACCATGTGTTGACAGGGTTGCCATTAAATTATTAAAAGCAGGAGGAGGTAAATGAAGCCAAAAGCTGTACAGAATAATTCTGTTGATTTCAGATATCTGAAAAAGTTTCAGAGCAATGGAAGGTGGTTTTCATAAATGCAATGTAAAAGCTAGTGTGGTACGTGTCTTTTTCTTAAAGTCCATAAAGCTTCCTCAGAAGGCTTTTTTTTTTTTTTTTTTTTTTTTTTTTTTTTTTTTTTTAAATAAAGCAGGAACAGTTCAATAACACTGGTGGGCATTCTAGAAAAGAGTTCTACCAAATATTAAGTACTTTCAGGAGAGATTTGATAAGATATAACACTATAATCAGAATGAATACGCAGACTTACAGATTTTAAGAAATCTTATGATGCTGTATCATGGCCTTTGAGCTACATTGGAGGAATTTATAACTCCATAAAACATTTTTTAAAAGGCATAGTCACTATTTCCAATGAAGAAGATGGAGCATGAAGAGGGTGTAAAATCTCTGGCCCATTTAATATAAATGAGGAATTAAGGCATGGAAATGCATCATCCCCGATATTCTTCAACATGGTTAAAATGGTACAATCACTGACATTTTCAGACTACAGTGAACATCAAAATAGTGGAGCACCTTTGGGATCCTATGGTCTGGGCAACTGTGAATGAAGCAGAAGGTACAGTAAAAAGAATGGCTACTTGAAGAAGAAAACCAAAGAACAAATAACATAAAATCAGACATCTAAGAAGCCTGATTAATCAAAGATATCAGTAAGTTGAGTAGATTAGTAAAATGATTTACCAACAATGGGAAAGTGACCCCAATAGGAGAAATTGAGAGCAAATTCTGTGACCGCTATTGTGTGAAAAGCCACAGAGTATGAATTATTTAATGTCTGCCATCAACTGTTTATTTTCTTTTTTTTTTTTTTTTTTAATTATGCCTCAAGTTGTGGTATAGAAAACTGCAACATCTAGCACTATTAAATAAATCTGATACTAAATAACTTAATAACTAAAACATACTTAGCACTCACACAGTGACTGTTATTTTTAGATCCATAAAGAGCTCTGAGTACTCTCTAAATATTAATTAATTAATCTTCAATATTCCCATGTCATTAGTAAGGTTAATTTTATCATTCCTAAGTATTCAGTTAGGAAAATTAAAGCAGAAGAATGATTTGCCATATTCCAACCATCTATTTCGAAGCAGAAACAAAATTACCTGTATTAATACACACAGAAAGATTTTTATACCTGACCATTTGGTTCTTTGTGCTCTGGGAAGGGGGGAAGAAGAGACTTGCAGGAATATTAACCAATTTAATTTCTGAGAGAAAACTTTAGGACACAGACAATTTGGGTAGAGTTTTGTCATAAGAACATCCATATTGGTTATCCTAAACATTATATTCCAAAATTATGTTTATTTTTTCTCAAGTACATTTTATAGCTGGATATCATAAAAGAGCTTTAGGACTTCACATGAAAAAATAATTTCCTTTTCATGTTAACCACTAAAAATCACATCATAACAATGACTTTTGAAAAATACTGACCTGGAAAGGAATGTTGAAATGACTCAGACTTTCAGCAGAATTAAGATATCTTCTAGGTCTAGAAGCGTATTTGAAAAGCCCCATTGTATTCTTTTCTTGCTTCTTGTCTAACAAAAGGTCTTTTAGAAAAAACCATTTGCTAAAATTGGAAAAGAACATAGCTAAGCATTGTTTTGTTGATAACATAGAAAGGTAAACAGTTACTGGTAAATGAGTAACAATCCTCTCAAACTCCAAATTCATATAAGCTTCCTGTATTATTAACTATGGCCTTAGCACGTAAAAACTATTACAGAAAAATATACTAAAAAATAAAGTATATAAAAAGATGGATGACATTTGCCTCACTTTATGCACTCAGTCTCAGACAAGCTGAAAATATTGATAGCCAATGGATAATAATTGATAACACTTCATAATTGATAACATTCCCTATATAGTATTTCAAACAGACTTCTATATCCTCACTCACAATGATAAAGAAATGACCATTAGTATACACATAAATAGTCACTGATTCAGTTAGTCTTCATACTGTTCAATATGATATGCGAGAATATGTAAGGAAATTGAGAAAATGTTCTGATTCAGATCAGCTGTGAAACCAATTATGTAATTCCATACATACAGGTATATATATGCTTTCTCTATGTTTTAAAGAGGGTTGTTTGGTTTGTGGGTTTTTTTTTTCCTTGTTGTTCATCACTCCCACCTTTGCTTTCTTATTTCAGAAAAAGGAAGTTTTTAACATATCTGAAGAGGTGCAAAGAGATGTTTTTTACCAAAACATGACTCACCTTCAACTTACGTGACCAAAGAAGTTTCAACGAAAGAAAGCCTGGGGTAGTAATAGTCCCCTTTCAGCTTCGCAATAAATTTCAGAGGGTCACTATAATTTCAACTACATGTACAAGATGATGATTTTTTACATCAGAAATATCTGTAGCCATGGAAATGACCACATATTGCTGTATATGCAGTCATATAGAAATATAAGCATTCATTTTGAAAGTGAAATAGCATTAAATAAGGAAAAGTTGAAACAACATATGGCCCCGAGTTGTACAAGCCCAGGTTCTGCAAGGCCTGTTTTTGCCAGCTTTGTTCTCCTTCATTAGTATTTAACAAGCAAGTACAGCTGAAGACAATAGGGGAAGTTCTGGCCACCTGTAGACAACAGTAGTTTTGCTATTATTTGCCATAAACATCTAAAATAGCCTTAGGTATTCTATACTTTACTTTAGAGATGATCCACAATAAGTATCAGTAAACTACAGCTTTTCAGGTAATGCTGCACCTTAGAGATTGAAAAAATAGAGTTAATTTATTTAATTTTCCCCAGTAACGTCAAGCATTCTAGATAGGACAACTTTGCTTAAAAAAAGAGAGGGATTGTTAATTACCTTTAACAGAGACTTTTCCTTTATTGTCAAGAAACCTTTCAGATGCTTTTTAAAAAACTGGTAATGAAATTAGATACATAATGATTCTATAATTTAGATAAATACTGTGAAAGTTATTATGCATGAAGACTGAACATCTGTTAAAGTGATCCCAAACTAAAATTCTTACCATCAGGTTTCCAGCTCTCCACATTAGATTATTTGGAAAATAATTATTGCTGCAGATTTTACCCATAACAAATTCCACGTCCCAATCTGAACTTGTCTAAATGTTTTTGATTTGGGAAGATGAGAGGGGACTCTAACTATAAAGAGAGCGGTCAGCTATGAAAATTTTCAAACCAGATGAATCTGAATACTCCTAATTAATGGTATCTTCATGCTTTAACATACCTAGAATTTGGTCTTTTTTTTTTTTTTTTTATATAATTTTAATAGTGGCAACTTATAGACAACCATTTTTTGTATAGGTGAACTAGCATTTCATTACATTTCATAGGAATGTAATGAATGGAAGCAAGTATTCTAAAGTATTATTTATATGTGCACAAATTTGATTTAAGTAGTTTCAGGACTTTATATAAATATACAAGTACAGAGAGGAATTGAAGTACTGGTGAACCCATGCTACCATGGACAGTCTATCTCAAATTTTGAACAGTAATTCGTAGCTGCTGAATTTCCCTCAGCAGAATCCACGGACTGAGGGAGTGGAGGTGGAGTCCTGACAGTCAGAACTTCACTGGGGCTTACTTTCCAGAACAGCACTTAGTTGTTTATTTTTCATCCAACATAAATCACATTAGGGGTAAAACAAGCCATTCAACATTTTCTGACTCTAAGAGAGTTCAAAAGTTAAATTGGAGAACAGGGTTTAAGAAAATTGGCTTTTTCATGAAGCAATCATAATGTGACAGTTGATAAAACATCTCATCTGATGTACAGTGATCATTACTAAAAAGTTTGCGCTTGCCAACAACTAACAAAATGTAGTTAACATCAGACATATTATGCTATTTTTATACCTTTCAAATAGAAGGCTGTAAGAGTTATTTTGAAACTTTGGTTTGAGATGTGTTGGCAAACTTCTGGTATTTAAGCATGGCCATTATATAAGTATTTTTATTTATTTTTTTTATTATTATATGACCTTACTAATTGGCATGCAATCAAGGATTCTGGGAGAAGAAAAACACTTTAGAAAAAAACATTCTCAGAGTGAATGAAAATGCTGAATGATCCCATGGCAAACATGCTTTTCTTCTACAATAAAATAACATATTTAACTGTTAACACAATAAAATGGCTGATAGCTATTTGCCCATCTTCAGTGTTGCAATACAATATTTTAATCCCTTTAAAACTCATACCTGCTTTTCAAGTATTTATCAAACTCCAGTTGAGATACGGAGGAACGTAATCCTTTATGAGTGAATACAGTCAAAACTGTTCTACAAGACTACGTGGTCTTTCTGTGTATGGGGTTTCCAGTACATTCACAAAACACACACTGTATATTTCTTATGTGAAATGTTTAGGTTGAGGATAATACAGAGTTTGGAATATATTCCAGACAAGTGGTTCTTTCCTTTTCATAAGTGTATGCATCATATAAACCAGTTCCATTGGTTTATATTCATTTGAACAGATCAGCTTTAAAACTGACAGAAAGGGTTGTTTTCAAAAGACCATTTTTTTCCACTATGCTAAGTAGCACTGGTTGAAAGTTCCCAACAGAAGCTTTAAAAAGGAATTTTTAAAGTTTTAAGATATAAGAGATTGAGGTCAGAATAGGCAATAAAATTCACAAGATTGTGATGGCATTATTTTAGGATAATAATCTTATTTTAAGATATGAAAATATTGAAACAATCATGCCAGCATAAGAAATAATTATACCATAATTCATAAGTGCATAATTTATCAAAACAATAGAGCAGTCATGGTTAGATGCAACCTAATACTCCTGTATAAGATATAACTACATACTGTACAATCGTTCCTTTTTATAGTTATTTTTACATTTAGTCTTCATCCAAATTAAGCTGAGTACTTCTATGTATGAATGGCATTACGAAATAAACACAACTCACAACAGGGCTTTATTACTGCTACTGCACCACCATGGCATGCAAGTAACTATGTAGTCAACTATAAACAGTAAAATGTCATCATCTTCATGAAATAAAAAGAACATGAAAAATACAGATATAGTAGTAAACATCAATTATCTTTTTATATCTTTCGTATTTACCAAAAGTCTATCATTACATGAGGTATTTATACCTCTGTATCACTCTCCTGTACTAGTACGGTGGCAAATTTGGAGTTGAGAAACTATGCTTTCAACAAGCTTGTACAAAACTACTAGTTTCATATTATACTGCTGCCAATGTGTAATGCGTAAATGAGAATATGACACATCTGCTACCTACCCCTTAGCATTCTCTTACTTTTTTGTATATTCATGAATTTTGAGTAAATAAAAAGACTGAGGGCCATTAAAGCTGTTTGCTAGGTTATCTGTCATGGCGACTGAGCCCCTAAAAGACTAATGTCCTATAGAAAGGAAACTCTTTCATCTGCTTTTTGTTGCTGAGTACTGATTCTGTGAGGTTCCATGCTGGATGTTGGATTTGAGAACCACTGTTGGAAGCAACTTGGATTTATAAATATTTATTTATTTAGTGTTTGTTATGCAGGGTAATTCCTTAACTGGTGTGAAAGTGAGAATGAGATGAAATTCTGCAGCTGGGAGAAAAAAAAACCAAACATCCATACTTTATTATAAAAACAAGGATCAAAGTGCTGACTGGGATTCATTTCTTCTGCTTGGAGGTCAGGACAATATATAGATACTAGCAAATTTCAATATTGAAATGGGAGCAGGTAGAATAACAGCAAGTTAAACTCTCCTTAGATTTGCAATCTTGGAGAGTCTCTTGGAAAAAAAAGCAAACTTTATTGCAAAAGAAGCTTTTCCATGCTCAATTAATTTTGCTAATCAGTTAGCTGGCATGGAGGACCCACATGTGCTCTTTGTAAAACATATCATTCAGAATTCAGAATAGACTCTTAGGTACAGAAACATGAAAGCCCACCCATCACTCTGCTGCAGCCCAGATTATGTTTCTGAGGCTTTTGAAAGGTAAAGAAAAATAATCATGAAATGCTCAAATCACGTTTTTTTGTGGAATTATGTTTCAAATATTACGTGTGGTGTTCTTGGTTTATACCTATGCTAAATTCAAAAGCTGCCTACCTATTTCAGGCAGTGATAAAAGAACACCTAAATCCAAATTATCCTCTTTAGTTCCTGCTTGCTGGAAAGAAATCTTAATGCTGATTACAAGGAAAGAACTGTACAATTCTCTTTGTTACATTAAGCTATACAAAAATGTCCTTTAGTTTCCTGGAATTTGCTTAGTTTTCAATTATACAATTTTCTTCTACATTACAAAACAATGTACAGTTTTTCCTAGTTCTGTTCAAGGATTTTCCCTGCTCTGATATGTTCAGGTTTAAGAATACTAGGTAATTTGTTTCATATTTTGTTGATACCAGGATCCACTCTTTATATTAAAGCTCATCAAACATATTCATACCTACCATAAGTTTGTTCTGCTTTGGGGTATAGTAGGCTGTGTGACTAAAACAGAGCACAGTACCTCATATGTTCATTCATAGATTTGCCTCCATAAAAACTGAGGCTGTAGTATAGCTTTCAATGGAAGCCATTTAAAAAGAAAACATTACAGAATATACAATTGTAGTTTTTGAATCTCAGACGCAAGTTCCTTGACGTGTTGAAAGATGATGTTTTCGATTTCTGACTCCTGAACTCTTATCTTTACAGTCCGCGGGCTTCTGTTGTGAAATGTCTATCAGTGCACTTGCAATTGCAAGACCTGTAAGATAAATAAAGGAAAAACAAAATTTAATGCCCAGCTTTCCTGAGAAGAGTTCCAGAGCAGTGTGATGGTTAGTTTCATGCCGAGTTTTTGTACTTTCCCACAAGTGATCAGTTTTATTTCAGACTTAGATAACAAGTTCTCACTTTTTAAAATGCTACCTGGTAACAGTGAAGAAACAGAGGAAGAAAAAAAGTGCAGTTAAGACACTAGCCTGGAAATCAGGAGAACTGAGTTCCATTTAAGTCTCTCATTGATTTGCTTTGTGATCTTAGCATCACCTCTCTTTATCACCATTTTCTTGGTTATGGTTATGGTGGACCAGCAGCAATCTGACATGGATTTTCTCTTATTAAATGTTTGTGCATTGCATTTAGAAATGGATGAAACTATCAAATCAGAAAATAAAGGAGAAATGGAGACCACAGTTAAGACAAAATTGTATCCTTGAATATTTCCCTTTGCAATGCCTCCCTAATTTGGGAATATGAAGAAGTTAGTATCTACCATGAACGAAAAGATAGAAAATGTCTTTCCAGAATGCATGGATTTGTGAACAGACAGTGAACTGGGATGCTGTTGGCCTGGATAAATTCTAAATGTTGTCAACTCACCAAAACTCTTCTTTTTCAGATTCTGGTTAAGTTGTTGATATTTCATGACCTGTTATAATCTTAACAGGGTTTTACAGAGGGCAGGCACAGCCATGCTTAGGAAATGAGTAGTTTAAGAATTTACTCTTTGATTTGCTTTTTACTGCACACGCGCTAGAAATTACTGACTTCTGCTGAAAGGCTGTGGTTGACAACACACTTAATACATGGTGGTTCTGAATTTTTAAATTCACATAGGTGATATTGCAATGAAATGGATTCGGAGTTTTTACATCATTCATATGTTCTACTGCACCCCAACAGCAATAAAACCATGACACTTATATCTGCAAAAGCACGTCTATATAGACCCATAATGTAGGTAAAGATGGTGCTGGTTCTCCATACTGCCCAATACATCTCAATCTCTAACCAGTAGCAGTACTACTCCACAAGGAAACCTTGAAAATACTTTTCATCATGTTTAACAGGCAGTCTCTATTTTTTAACTCAGGCCAATATCAAACTCAGTTTATCTATTACAGAATCCAATTTTGTAATATTTTTCAGGTGTTCCCTCATTACAGCACTGATCTACTAAGAAACTGTGCAAAAAATATTTCTCACAAGTGTTTCTACAGGCTTCTTTCTTAGTGTATGATGTACTGTCAGATTCGGTTCTGGTTTCCAGTATCCTGAAAAAATCTATGCTATTGCACACTGTAACACTACCTTTCTTACTTCACAAAAATGTTGCAAGAATTAATTAATGTGCATACAGCTTTTTGAAAATGTACAGCACTATACTGTAAAATGCTAAGTACAATTATCATTGCTACATTTCAAGTCATTTTTCTCACATACACATTTATTTCCTGGCATGAGCTAGTGATGCCTTAAATTGGACTTTGATAAATTAAATTTTTGAAATCTTTGAGGCACCTTTAAAGTATCAGCAGTATGTGGTATTAGCAAATTCAAGGATAAAACCTAAATAACATTTTGATGGTCGCTTACATGTGATCCTGTCTTTAACAGCTAGGCTTAGGGAGTATGCTAAATGGAGTGAATATTATTAGGAAAACAGATTTTCCATTTTTTATAAGATATTTTAAAATATACTTGCATGTATAATGCTAACCTCAGTTTACATAACAATTAACAGAAAGGAAGAACTATTTCCTTCAAATCTAATGCTGCATACTGGGATATACTGGCATGCTGTTAGAGTTCCATTAAAATCGGGTCACTACAGAAGATCATTTTTCAAAACGTCAAACAAATCATCTGATGAAATTCATTTATTATGTTCTCTACGCCCAGCATAGTTCCTTGTTATCAAAGCAATACAATTAACTGGGGGAACAATTCATTATTTCAGACTGGCAGTCTAAAGGAATTTCATTTACCAAGTCAAGCTGATGCACAGGCACTGCAAGTAAGCAGAATTTACATCAAAATACAACAGAAGATTTGATAAAAATGCTGTGGCTTAAATATTCATTAAAAGAAAAAAACCAAAACAGTCCCTGTATTTTACAGGTTTTGTATCTAAACAACAACTGTGAATTCATTTATGGTCATTGAAGTTGGAATTGTAAATCCTATAGTGCTCTATATCTGTTTCCTCAGTTCATAAGTTATTACTTTTACCCATCTTCCCCGAATGCTGCCATTTGAACGTCCTACCTACCATCCAAACTGGTATTTTCCAAGCCAGTACATGGGCTTTGGTTGCTTCTGACTCTTGAGTAAGGAGGCAGAAAGGAACAGTGGAATCAGTAAGCACCCCACATGGAGAATCAGTGGGTCACCTCTAATAGTCTAATTTCTGGAATTTCAAGCCTAGCTGCAGAACCGGACCTATTTGTAAGTTTAGTTTGTTTTTCTACTAAATGTTATAGAAATAACCTGACCTAGTTCTACGCAGCTAAATCAACCTCTAGCTTGTTTTAAGGACATGTATGGGAAGATCATTAAGAAGTGAGCCCAGTCAAATACATAAGTGGAAAGTATATTTTTGTAAGAGATAATTGCATCCACAATGAGAAAAATACCGGAGAAAGCAATATGAACTTGGTTATCTTTAGCAGAACTATTGTCTTTCCTAATGGAAGTTAAATGGTAATAGTTTATTCTCAGCAAGTAAGTGTCTAATCATAAAATTACTGGTGTGTGAATTTTTTGTTGTTTTTTTTTACAATTATGCAAAACAATTAATAAGTACAGGAATAAAATACAGCACATCAAAAGAGATTGCCTTGAAAAGCGCATTCCCGATTTATATACAAACAGCACTTTAATTCTGCATTTGAACAAAAGCATCTGAAAAAGTCATTCATTTTGAGATGCTCTCCTCCCAGTCTCTGTAAAAACAGGCAGTACTATATATTTTAATTTTGCAGCAAAACAGCTTCATTAGGCGTGAAAGGTTAATTGCAGGTTTAAGTGCAGTTCAGGGAACAATGCACGAGTCTGTAGTGAATAGCACAGTCTGCTACAGGAAGGCTGAGTGCTATAAACTGTTTGCCCTGCTGAAATGTTTTACTACCTCATTTACTAACTGTCTTCTTTTACTGCTTGTATTTGTAGTTCTTCTAAACCTTTAATAGCTACAGTTTTATTTCACTGTAATCAGATTTAAATGGAAATACCCATGCTGGGATGTTTAAACATTTTTCCTCTGATTGTATACAGCTACATTTGAACTGATGTAAGGCTACACTATCTCTCAAAGTAGAAAAAAAACCTTACATTGAAAAAGTTAGTCTTACATGCTGACGTGCATATTTAAAATCTTTTTTCCTCCTCTATTGTTCATTTTAATGAGAAATGCATTGAGTTCTTACTATCCGCTTTGTTGAAAGTAAGGGAACAAAGAATGACCTCAGATTCATGGTTAGGCAGGTAACTGGAAATGTTTTTTTCAATTTAAATATGTATTATTCAGAGATAACATTTGGATAGATGTCTTCATTTGATTAAATTCTACACGTTTTCATTGTTATGCACAATCAGAACATTCAGAAAGCTGAAGACAATAAAATAACTGCAGCTCGGGTAGATCAATTAGATTTGTTTGACGTTTTAACCAAAATTATAGTCATTGCTTAAGGTGACCTTAAGCAACGAAAATAAAATGACAGCTGCCATACAGAGACTTAAACAGAAAAGACTGGGTAAACGCTGTACTGTTAAAGTAATAGCTTCACCCTTCAGGACCCAGCAGTCTTTGTGTTACTTCCATTTGTTGATTCTTTAAAGACGTGTTACTGTACATGGTCACCTAATAGTGGGCAGAGTCCTTTTATCATAAAGGATCTGTTACTTGAAGTCTTTCCATTGTACAAGATGCAATGTCTGTGAATATCTGTACAAATGGATCTAAACAGTTTGAAGACATACTAAGTGATGAGAATTACAGACTCTAGTGCCTCATGAAGATGACCATAACACACAGTGAGGCCAGTGAAGACAATTTCATGCTCATCAATAAAACTACCAGTTATTATTATAGGGAATTTTAATGAGTTCTGTCATTTATCATTATTTCAGGTTGATAAAGAAAAGTTTTGTAAATACACAATGTATAGTATGTGTGTATAAATGACATTTATATACAAACCCACCTTGTTAACAATGCAGTTTTGTATTATCTGTTTCTTAATCTGATGAAGCAGATCACATTCACCATAACCTTTATGGATGCATACCAGGACTGCATACATTTATTCTTCATAGGAAATGTACATGTTAGCTATAGTGTCTATAATGGCGGAGGAACATAACTTTCAAGAAGGTTGTCGTTAGGCGAGTGTTTCTGAGTACCCACTGAAAAAATTCTCTCACTTTCTGTGAGACATTGTGTTAGGAATATTCCTATTCAGTTTAGTTGTTTGATAGAATTTTCAAGATTGTCTGGTACTTCCTACACTTCTCCTGTTTTCTCACTCAAACTTTCTCCAAGTAGACTAACTCATGATTAACTTTCATGACTGAAAAGGCCAGAATGTTGTTTGTGTCAAGTCATGTCAGGAGATATCCAAAAGGTACATAAAATGGAACCAGAACAAAATCTGGGCTGCAAAAGCATGATCCACAAAACCTTCTCCTAACCACATACAAACCTGATACTCAAGTGCCTACTTTCCAGGAGAAAAATTAAGAGTCATCTGAAGTTCAAGACTGTACATGCCTAGAGGAACGACTCTATCTCACAACAGAGCTAAGTTCATTTCAAAGTCAGAAAGTAGTCAAATCCTTCATGAGTATCTGAGGGTCCTGATCTGGCAGGTGTGCCTAGACGATATCCAGAGATCACGGACTTAGTCACAGAGAAAAAAAAATCATAAGCAACTGCCAAGAAGAATAAGAATCTTCATAACCTGTCATATTGAATGTTTTTTTATTTGAATTAGAATTTTTTTTAAAGGACAAGCTGACAGCCCCTCAGAATCACAAAGTCTTTTTATGGGCTTCTCTTCCTGTTTGGTGCATGTATGTGTATTTTAAGCTGACACCACTCTTACTATGAGAAAGATATATTAAGCAAACTAAACTAACTAGGAAATTACTTTGGGCAAGTAACCCCATCATTTTTTTTCAGTGATAATTTTTGCTAGATGGGAAGACAGCCGAGTCCAGGAGGTATGTTTTCCTTTTCTTATGCATGTAACTTAATTAAATAAGTAAAATATGAGACAGAGCTTAAACCATAACAATAATAAACTAAATAATGATAGTGTGGAATTAAACAGCCACACACTAGTAGAGAGGAGATGTCATGATCCTTTGTACTATACCCTTGGTATTTAGTAATAACAGCTATCTATAAGGGGCTAGGAAACTCTTATTCCCAGAATAGACTTATAAATTACTTGCTGTCAGTTTGTGGGAAATGCAGACTATACAATAAAGGATCTTTTACGCAATGTTCAGCCTTTCCCAATTTTTCTCATTTTGAAAAGGAAATGGCCCTACATATTTGTGTGAAATATTTGTGCTCCAAGGGGTCAGTAGTGATTTTTTTTGTGTACGGTCAGCCAGTTTCCCCTTCCCTTTCCGCGTGAGATATCTGTAGTTTAGTCTGTAATCCGGGTCTGTACAACATCTGGTGCCTTTAAACTATCCAGCCTTCCAGTGGCTAAGAGGCAGCGTGGGCTGTTTGGTCTCTCTGGCAGTTTGGGATAGCTCTTGTCCATTCAGCAGGGCAAACAAACACCGTACTGACGAAGGGGACCTAGTGAGGAGTTGGAGACGCTATGGTAGCGGGACTGGTGCAATCTAATGTTGATTAACTGAAGCTTTTGTCTCCCACACTCTTTTTTCAACTCAAGCCCTCCTGGAACACAAGAATCATAGAATCATTTAGGTTGGAAAAGATGCTTAAGATCATCGAGTTCAACCATTAACCTAACGCTACCAAGTCCACCACTAAACCATGTCCCTAAGCGCCACATCTACACATCTTTTAAATACCTCCAGGGACGGTGACTCAACCACTTCCCTGGGCAGCCTGTTCCAATGCTTGATAACCCTTTTGGTGAAGAAATTTCTCCTAATATCCAATCTAAACCTCCCCTGCCGCAACTTGAGGCTGTTTCTTCTTGTCCTATTGCTTGTTAATTGGGAGAACAGACTGAGCCCCACCTCACTACAACCTCCTTTCAGGCAGCTGTAGAGAGCGATAAGGTCTCCCCTCAGCCTCCTTTTCTCCAGGCTAAACAAACCCAGTTCCCTCAGCTGGTCCTTCACTGATTACTTTTAAAAGGAGGTAATATGAGATTATTGCAATTAGCTGGACTGTGTCATCAGACCTGTGCACCAATCCGACCTGTGCACCTTGCCCAGGGAAAGCAGCACAGATGGAAATAGAAATGCACTTACTTAACAAGTGGGAGAGGAAGACTGAGATAATGGCTGACCTGAGCTGGGAGAGGACCTCTCATCTGAAACTGCGTAAGAGATGATAGGCAAAGAACAGTAAATCATGGCGGGTCTTGAAGATGAATAATGATATATGAGGCATTAGAAAAAGAGAGTGCGTGGAGCTACTAAAAATGACTTCTGCAATAAAAAGAAATAGTCAAGAAAAAGATATGAAATAAACGTGGTTAAGACAGTAGTTGTTCAAGGTGGCAGTAATTCAGAAGCAAGCTGCAGAGATCCTGGGCAAGGGCTATTGTTTTGGCGATGCAGAGGGAAGATGGAGTTTTGGAGAGGCTGCAGCAACAGAATTCAGCAAGACTAGGCACTACAGGTGGTGAGGAAGCAAAGGAATGACAGTCAAGGAATACTTGGGCAAGATCGGAGGGACAACAAGTGTAAGTAATAGTGGCATTAAGACATGCTCAAGGGAAAACAGTGGAATACAAACTAATATGAAGAAATGTAAAATGTTGTGGGAATGAAAAATGAACTACATAAAACTGGTCTGTGACCCAACCTGTTGGTGAAGAGTAACCCAAATCTAGGTGTATGGAATACAGACTTCTGTTAAAGTCAAATACAGTTCTACAAATAGAGGAAGAAATGGAACTACAGATACTTTCCCAAGATCTCTGACACCTTGCTTTGCCAAAAAATCTTTACATTTGAAGAGTAAAGCACACCTTAAGCTATGATGGTTAAACAACATTACTAGGTATATTATCTATTTCTTGGACCCTACTCCTTGGGGCTCGCTGGCAAAGCTTGTCACGGATCTGTCCAGTGATATTAGCAATATGACTGACTCCAAAGACTATAAAAAATAATAAAAAAGGAATTGTACTTGACTGCTGAGTCTGAAGACAAAACTTTCTTCTCAAAACCTCTTATTCACTCACTTTAGATATTACAATAGGCTTGGGAAATGGTTACATTTAGACTAGTTTAGTAATAGCTCCTAAAGCTGCAATACTTATCAGTAATAAATTTCAATTAATAAAGCAGGCATCACATTTAGTCAAGAAATATATTCTTCTCACAGAATAGCAGAGCTAAGAGAATTAAAGCATCTTGATGTTTTTATCTAAGAAGTTTTACCTTGGCAGTAGTTACAGACAAGTGATCTATTGTTAGACTATTATTTCAGTCCATTATTGTAATTTTTGGACCTTGGACCACAAATGGTGATTACAGAAATCTGACAATGCGCCTAACTGTTCCATTGTCTTTCTCAGCATGGCTTATTTTATACAAAATGATGGCAGATTTTTGTGTGCAATTTTTTTTTCCCTTTACATTAACAAAAGAAGCAACAAGTAATTACTGCATGAATAATTATGCATGTGATCAGACTTTCTCTACCCTGCATTTCTTGAATAAAAGTTATGGAGACTCAAACAGGTGTATCAGTAGCAAAATATGTTTACATTTTTAGGGGGTAAAAAGCAAATTCATAGGACACATAACATTTTCAGAAAGCTATCAATCAAGTACATGAATGGCAAATCACCTGTAATTGACAAAATAACTGTTATTTTAAGTTATTAGCAAAAGAAGCATTTTAGTTTTTAACCAATGGGTATTAAAAATACCTAAAAAGGAATAATCTGCTTAGAATATGTGCAAACCTCATGCAGATTAATTCCTTGATTCTCTCCCACTGCATATTACACATCATGTGTCAAAATGCAAGTAATTACACAGGTTTCTATAATGGACAGTAATATTCGAAACATTTGGATTTTTTTTTTTTGCACAAATGATTACATTTTCAGTTTGATTACATCTTCTTTCCATTGAATCATTTATCCATATGTTATGAAAAATGTCTCTATTCTTGTGATGTTGTGCAGCTGTTTAATTTGTTTTCAAGAAAATCACTATAAACTAATTTGCTACTCTGCAAGAATTTGGTGAGATGCATTAATCATGCCAGAATCTAATTTGGTCTTGTAAACCTATTTCTGTAGAAGAGAAAAAAATCTAGTTGGAGTACTGAAGAAGCACTATTTTCACTTACTTTTAGCAATACCTGTGTTAATACAAACAAAATTGTAATTGGTTTTGTTTAGAAGTCAGTATCACAGCCGTGACCCAATTGGGGTTAGTTTATGAACTTCTCTATAGTAATTAGACACATTTGGATTGCGAAAGCCTCCTCCAGACCAGTACATTGAGGTTACTTGTACGGCATTATTTTACTCTTTGTCTCTGTCTTCAGCAATCTCCTTTTACTGGGATCATGCATGCCAATCAGGGAAAAATGAAGATATGAAAACTGTAAAAAACCGTGAGCTTGAGTTACAAGCTTTTTACCCAAATCCATTCATGCAGTTGGACTCTAACCACTGCAATGAAAGCTAAAGCCTTGCTAAACACCATGAGTAGGATGAACACCTGTGAGACAGAGATTTATCATCCATATAAACAGTGTGATCGACCCTCCATTAATACAGTGCTGAACTATCATTTCATGTGATTAAGTAATCGGAGTATCTGCACGTGTGTATGCGCATACATGTGTACGAGTATCTGGGAAACAGAAGGTTCGAACACAACTGAGCAATCGGGAGAACAGTTAGGAGAAAAGGCAGAGGTATTCACCGGGGTTTGCCTCCCTCCGGAGGGGCCTTACTTGCAGGGGGTGATTTAAAGCAGATCTCTCTCTGTCTGTAGAGGAAATCTGGGGTGATTAACCTCACCAGGTGAAATTCAGTTTTTTTGAATACCTCTCTAATGTTCCGTCTGGGTCATAACATATATTGTCAGATTTGCAGCTTTACTACTCTCCTCCTCAAGACAAAACACACAACTTTAAAGACAATAGGTTTAAGGGCCCAAGAGGGGACAATTCTGCCCCCACTGGAGATAAAACAACACTACTTACATTATCATTTACTTTGAAGGAAGAAGATCAGAGCAATAATGCTCAAAGATGCTGTTTCTCACTCTTGCACCTTTATTTTGCAGGTGCTGGGTTTTTCTTCCACTGTCAAAAATTTTATTTAAACCAGAAAGTGATGAATATGTTCATACAAACGAATGATTATTGTTCACCAGAAATTCAATAGGATTGCAGCTTAATCAGAAGTAGGCATGATATCTGCAGTGCTTTCCCATAATGCATTCTCACTTGCAAGTTTTGCTTTCCAAGGTTGATGAAGTACTGGACTTGTTTTCCATTTCCAACATACTGCTGCAATATATCATCGCTCTAACCACTGTTTGGCTTGTAATTTGGTTCTGGCCAAATAACAATGCCAGTTTTTCAGTATTCTGCTGATTTCCACAATTAGACATTCAGTACATCCCCAGCTACATAGCCAGCAGTCACTCTGACAAAATAAACGATCTTGGGAATGTAACACAGAATGAAGTCAACAGGACAGAAAGCGTGCCCAGAATTTTGAACCATATTTTGAAATATTACTAAAGTGACAACTTCAGTGTCCTTAGGATCCCTAACATAAGGGTATTTGTAGTTTCAGTAGCTACTAATGCCAAAGAATAAGGAAAAAATAAATAAAAAAAAAGAAGACACAAATGCCCTGCTGTCACTATTAGGGTGGCTCCATCAGCAAAGCTAGTATCAGCTTATGCAGAATATTGATTTTTATTAATTCTAGCAGAAAAGCTTGGTAAAAGGCTGAAAAGCTCAAACTATAAAAAACATTTAAAAACCCAAACATTTTATACGAATGGCCCTACCAGAATCCTGGTCAGCACTGAAAGGGAATAATTCTGAATGGGATTCCAGTATATACAGGCAAGCTATACAGCTACTCATTTATTCATTCCTGAATCTTCTATGTTACACTGAAAACACTATATTATGACTTTAACAGGCAAAATGACACACTTAGACCTGTTGAAATGTGTGGAAATAGGGTTCCATTTCAAACACTGTGTGTTCATAATTGATTACATACACTTGGTCCTGCACAGTCAATATAGATAAATATCAGTAAAATTATAGTAGCAGAGAACCATTTCTGTTTGTGTGACATATGCAGGTAGAGCAAATGCCTGAAACTGTGAGATAGTAATACTATGACCGCATATCACTGAAAATATATTATATGCCCTAGGCATGCTTCCTAGTTTGGAGAGGAAAAACTAGAAAAGTGACAGTAGATAGTCACAGCTTGTTACCTAGCTCTATGTGTGCTCACACTCCAACAAGTAGCACTCATTGTCTCATTTATCAATCCCATTAAAAATTTTAAAAGAACTATTCTGGTACGAAGATTACCAAACTATAACTTCTGCCATTTAAAACATTCCTCTAGATGCTGCTTTGCATCTAGAGGATTTAACTGGAAAAACCTGAGAAAGATCCTCCTGACACACCAAATTCAGGTTCAGCGTTTCTCCTTTTAGGAACTACATCCACAAGAGTTGCAGGAGCTGTGAAATATTCCCCTCTTGGCATGAGATCTGGCATAAATCTGAGCCTGATGTGCACACCACCCTTTTATACAACAAAGTAAAATCTCTCACTCATTTCCTGTTGCACAGGACTTATGCGACTAAATGGATATGAAAGTAAAAGGTAGAAACCAAGTGAAAGATACAGTCCAGAAATTCTCATAAAGTCCATTTCCCAGCAGTGTCAGCTCCCGGAAGATGCTCTCAATGAAAATAAACCTTCAGATACTGAAGAGTTACTACTACAGCAGCCCTTCCTCATCACTAGTCATGGCAGGAAGAAATAGCAGAAATGAAGCCAGGGAGAAGAAGATGTGGCAAGCGATACACTCTGCTTGGAGTTTTCCAATGTCAGGATGGTTCTTTGAGACAGCAGGCAAAATTCAGAGCAATTCTGTGCATTGTTCTTCACAATATTTTCATTAAAAGCTGACATGCTGTATAAAGCACCATGCTGGCTTTGTATTTCCAGGATGTGATTAGGAGCTAGTTTTCATTTATGTATTTTCAAAAAGTTTTTATAATGTAATGAAGGAGAAACAAACCTTCAGCAGGACATTAGAATTCCCTCACTGCAATTTTGCTAAATCTCCCATCTGTTTTTTAAAAGCAGAAATTATGTTGTCTTCTGTTTTCTATTTAACTGCTGACCTTTTCCCCCTCTATTTTTTCCCATATGCTTTTTGATCACATGTGAAAAACTTAGCTTCAGTTCTCTCATTTCCTGATTTTCTATATTTCAATTATACTTTAATGGCTATATATGCAGTGATGATGATACAAGAGTGTGTTGTGAATGAAATCTGTTTTGTACTATCCCAGCTTCTGAGAACTGCTACAATTTGAGTTTCTTTCTTCCGTAGCCTCTGAAGTGCATTCTATAATATAATAATATAATAAACCCTGAATCCGCTTTTCCCTTTGCAATGCAATCCAGCATTCTGTTTCCCATAATGCTGCTACATTATGATTTGCAACTATAAATAATTATCCTAAGTTATAAAGATAAAATATAAAACTTTAAAGCAATACCATTAGACACCATACACTTGAGACTCTGAAGCAGCCATAAGCAAACATTGATTTTCATAAAGAATAGAAAAGGCGGCAATAATAAAAAGCGTGGTTCCTGCTTAGGATTAGTTCATCAAAAGCTTGCTGCAAGCTTGGGTGCAAAGAAAGGAAAGGGTAGGTAATCAGTGGCAAACTGCACCTTGTTTCTAACAAGTGGGGCACCGGGTTTTATGACCTCTGTCTTAAAAGGTGAGGGGGGAAAAAAGCCAGTTGTGGGAATGGGATTCAACAATGTGTGAGGTTCAGAAACAGAAGGTATTATCCCCCCAAAGGGGAAGCATCAGAGATGAGAGGGACTTATCTAAACCTCTGTAAGGCTTGTGTCCGGACGTGTGAACTTTTGAGTTGACTTTTGTTCGTTCTGTCTTGTCTGGTCAAGCATTCAATATAATGACAGTGGAATATATAGGATTCCTGGCTTTTTCCTACACTATTTTGCATTGCCTTTCTTCCAAATAGTCCTCCATTTTCCATTCTTATTTTTGCTTCTTCTTGTTCCATTAAGCTTGAGTCGCCACACTAATTAACTGCCTTTACAAAGTACTTGTTTTTCTCTACTTAGACTTCCAATAATCAGGAATTCTCTTTGTGAATCTGATGTTAGTTACTAAGACTACTCTAATTCCCTTCCACATTCTTTCATCTTTCGACTGTATTAGTGTGAAGAGGTGGTAGTATAGCAGGTTTTAAAAGCTGCAAACATCTTAATAATCATTTATACTATTTGTCCTTCTCCTGACTTCTCATTTTAGTGGGCAGTTCTTTTCCAAGAAAAATACACACGTCCACTATTTACAAAGAGAGATAAAAATAACCGTTCACATTTGAACGATGATCTAATTATTTCTTTAAGAGCGATGAAATAGATTGTGAATAATCTCAATACAGCCAGCCTTATTGCTTTATTTGAGTCCCACATGTGCTTTAAGAACAATATTTACATTCAAGATTTTAAAAGCGGTGTGCTAACTAGTGCACATTTTTTATGCAACTTTTCATCTTTGATGTGTTTAACTGTACTTTCGCTACTCACGCTGCAAAAGGGTTGGAATTGTGTTTTTCTCATTGGGATGGCCTCAAGGATACAGCTATCCTTTGTGCCAGTGTGAGATGTGCGTGAAGCTGCCGAAGGTCCGCAGAGGCTGAGGCAGTGTGGTTTGAGTCCTCTCCGGATCCACCGAGATGGATTTCAAGGGGAGGGAAGTAGGGCCAGGAGGCTCTTGCAGGAACAAACAGCCTTTAGGGTGACGTACGTCATTGCTGTGCTCTGCTGAAGCTGCATATGCTCAGTAATTTAGACAACTGGGTGCCTCATCTAGGACGAAGTCACGATACAGTCTTTACATTTTCATCTGGCTTCCTACTCTTTGCCTTTCTATTTACCCAGGTAAAATCAACCTATTGCCCTGAAACGTGCCTCTTCTGGTCCATACCAGCAGTTGCAATAGGTCCAGAAAATGAGAATTTTTTAGTGAAACAAATGCTTAACCATATATGAGCCCTTTAAGAGATCTAAGGCTTGGTAGGAGAAATCTGGCCCTCCAAATTGAAGGCCTGACTTAAGTTGAATTTTCACACTTTTTTTTTTCTTTTCCTCTTCAAAAAACTAACTCTTTCAAGTCATATTTTAGAGCTTTCTTTTATAAAATCAATATTTACTGACCTTTCCACAGTGCTTTAAATATGAAGAAAAGAGATGTGTCCAGGGAGGAAAAATAGTATTAAAATACTGAGCTTGTTATCTCCAAAGTGCTACACAAAAATTAACCAATGCATGCTAATACAGTGATTAGCTAGTTTGCCTAGGTTTAGTGCAATGACTATGTTTTCTAATGCCATCATTCAATGAGAGATGGTTTGGTATCACACTGAAGCCAGGAGAGCTCTTCTTCAAACATAATGTGCTTAATGTTTCTGTATTCTCAACTGAAAAGAATGTAAGTCTATTTAGAGTACTGAGATTATTTGCAAAAGACAACTACTTTTGGAGAAACGTTTTGAAATCAAGATATGCTCTGAGTTACTGAAAGATTGCAATACTAGGCAAAACCATAACGGATTGTTGTTGGCTAGGTGGGAAGAGGATGGAGGTACAGACATTTCACCTGGAATGACTACTGCGTTCTGCATAAATTTCGTAGGCATTGACCCTTCACAGCATCTTCTCAGGAGCACATCGCACAGAAAGTACGCAGAGAAAAGTGCTGTCCCCTCTGTCCCATCCCTCCTCCTTTGGGGAAAAAAGTAACAGACCAAACAGACTTTGCCTGCGGGCTTCCCAGAGGACCACACTCCATGGACACTTGCATGGCACATAAAATTCCAGCGTTCGTAGGCTAGATTAGGTACATGTTTGTACACCTCTCGGCGTAATGAGGTCCCAAGCCACAGTGAGGCCTCTGAAAGCCTCAAGAATATAAATAATAACAACAACAAAAAATAGTAATAACTAGAAATGAAATTGGTAACATCGCAGGTATTTGTGGAGCTTTGTAATGACCACAAGAAAGCTGGCACAATATCACTGGTATGATGTATACTTAAACAGCTTGGAAAAAGCAATCTGGAAAAAAACCCAATATGAATATAATGAATGCGCCTTTATTCCACATATGAAAGTGTTTCTGATACTGACAAAAGAAGGTACAATATTTATCATTCTAGGATCGCCGGGGACAAAACAACAATATTAAATCATGAGAGGTTTTATTTGTGAATTGGCATTGTTTTCTGTCCCTTGCGTTACCAGAATGATAAATGCTTTCCTTTGTGTAGGAAAGAAAAGGTTTGATACTGGCTGTGCATTCTATATATTCGTGCTTAAATTTTTTTGAGAAGTGTGGTTAAATCCTCATAAATACCAATGTTTATATTAAAGGTGCTAATAAGCATTTTGGGGTGGTGGTTTGCTTTTTTTCCTCCTCCACAGGTTTTTTTTTTGAGAGTCTCCTTCATAATATTTTATTTTCTAGGGCAGATGAAACGAGATTCAGTTATCAGAGTTCTTAGGATAACTGGTGGGAATATTGCAGAAGCACAATGTGATCAAAGCGGATGGAAAAGCAATCCCCAAATGACTAAGGGCAAAACTGTGCCAGTCCCAGAATTACAGAAAGAGCTGATGTGTATGAGACATATTAAACACTTGCATTTGAATTTTTAATATCGAAAATAAATGTCAGCATTTTCATGAAGAATCTATTTGTCTTGAATGCAGCTCATCTGCTACCCCTTTCTATGGATTGTACCTTTTACTTTTTATCCATCTTTAACTCCTGCTGAACACTCACTCTGGCAGCTGCAACGTCTGATAGGAGGTTATGGGGGTTTTCATATTTTTCTTACATTTTATGTTTTCAAAAGCTAGCACAGAGCATTCCAGTGGTCACATGAGAGTTAACATACTCTGTTGCCAATATTTTCAAATGCAAGCAATATCTTCTGGTTTGCACAATTCAGGATGAATATGGTGCATCGCTGTGCCATCTAATGTGACTCAGCTTTGAGAGCTTCAGGGCTTGGCTTTGCCTTCGGTGCCCTAAGTACACATGGCTGAATTATTTTGGACAGTAAATACCGAATGTGTAAATAAATATATAACTAGTAATCTGATTTCCAAAGATATATAAGCATCACCCCAAGAAAGGATTATTTTATAATAGTATAATTCTGTGCATGCTCTGAGTGCTGGGGAAAAATTCCTAGAACACAGCCAGTTTTATCACACTGATTTCAATTCCTAGGTTAGAAGCACTTAAGAATAATATTTCACATTACACAGAAATGTATTCTATGTATGTTACATATTACAGCATGCATGGATAGAATGGCTCTTCAAATAGTGTGACGGGTTTTCATTTTCTTTTTCAGTGCAATTGCTATTACTGTTACTCAGACATCTTCCTGTAACCTCTCTCAGCCTGTCAGGGATACAGCTCCCACTTTGCTGGGTGTAACATGAGCACGGCACCAAAGAGCTTATAATTGAAACAACTTTTCACTGTGCTTAAATTTTCATTTTAAAAGAAACGTATTCACAGACCTCTTTAACCCACAGACTTTTAAAGTCAGGCTGAACGTGAAAATTTACCTGGACTTTTCTTTTATGCAATAACCTACTAAGCAATAAAAGTTCCGCAAATCACTATCACTCTCAGTTACACTGTGTAGTTCAGAGGCTTCAAATTATATTTCTGACATCCTGTTACACAACTACTACTGAGTAGACCTTTGTAAATAGCTATATTAATGATGTAGAAGAAAGAACACAACTACTACTGAGTAGACCTTTGTAAATAGCTATATTAATGATGTAGAAGAAAGAACACAATCTACCTCACTCCTGCCTACCCACAGTGGCCTTGCAGTTCTAACACAAGTAAAAAAAAACTATTTTACATTAAAACCTGTCAATATAATTGCTGCATGGATCTATGGAGCAATAAGACTGCATTAACATTTTTTTCAGAGAGAACTGGACTAAATTATTGTGAAAACTAATAAATAAATAAGCTGCAAAATTCTATGACTTGTATAGATAATTTTAATATTGGAAGGAGTGAATGAGTTTTATTTAAAAATAGCTTATGCTTAGAGTTAACACAGAATACGCAGGTAAAAAAAGATTTGGAGTTTTGTACAGACTGTAAAATTAGCACAAAATTTCTGGGAAACTTTTAGAACCTGTGCAAACAGTTTTGTGTAGAAAATCACACATACAGAAGTTACAATGAAAAGTCAAGAAGTTTCCAGATTTTGATAGATTTCAGGCTGGATGTGTCAAAAGATAAGCCCTGACACTGGCAGGCAGTCTCCCTTGAAAATTTATACTCCATATACAGAGATCTTCAGGTAAACCAATTTCTACTTTCACCTCTGCCTCCAAATGCTGGTCTCGAAGGACTTCATTTCAGCCAAGACCTGTCAAAACCCCCAAATGCTTTTCATTACTGAATTCCTTCTGTATGTTCTCTGTCAGCTGTGTTAAAATAATAAATTCACAACCAATTGATTTCTGAAAAGGGAGAGAACGACTTGAACTCATCCCCTCATTTTGTTATTTCAAAATGTAAAACGTGGGGCATATTTAAAATTGTTGTTTGAAGTCTTTGTTTCCTATGCCCGTTATGGGGTTTAAAATAGCAACAGGTTTAGAAGAAGTTATAATAAAAATCATTCTCAGTAGGCTGACTATGAGACATTACGGGTGTGTTCCAGTCAGTGCATATCCTTTTAAATCATTAATATCAATGGTAACTCACTCACAAACATCCAGCACAGACTACGTGCCCTGGTGTTCTTAACTGGTGCTATGAAATAATAAAAGTATTTTTTGTATTCTGATGTATCTGGGGGGAATTCAGGATATTTCTAAAATTCCTTTGAGAGGTGGTTCTGTACAGTTTTTTTCAGCATCAAGGGAGGAAAATACACAAAAACCATACTGCTGCATTAAGAAGGCAACAATGGTTATTTTACCTAAAAAGTAGAAAAGAGCCTTTTCAAACTGTGTGTGTAGACAAGGAGCTTAGTTTGGATGAAGCAGTTGCAAGAACACCTTAATGGGGGACAAGAAAGCAATTAACAATGAAAAGTCACTGATGCAAAAGATAGTCCTAGAGATTAAAATCTTATTGAAACAAATGCTTCTCCATTTGCTCATAATGAATTGAGCTGAAAGATCTGCAAAAGAAGTTCACTGAACACATGAGAAGAAAATAATAATTTGTTACTCAATTATAGTACAAAGCTTTCTGACCAACACACTGCTCTACAGCATCAGTTAAATAGAAATAGGGATCTTGGGTAAACTGAACAACACAATAGGAGAATTATGCATAGTATTATTTGAAATTGCAATGTGATAATTATGAAAATATATACAGATATACCAATTTGTACAGTGCTTTAAAAACACGGGAAGAATATGCTTTATCCCAAATGGATAAACAAAACGTTCAAGGGAGCAGAGATGAAATGGGCATAGCAGGAGGACAGGGCAGGGATAGACGAAGCTAATAGTGCAGGGAAGAAAGGCGCAGCGGTGGAGCTAAGCCGAGTGTGGGGCAACTGGGGAATACTCTGAAATGAGAGAAATTGCAGAGTCGGAAGCCTGGAAGAGAGAAAGAACATTAAGAAGTGACGATTGAGAGAGGTACAATACATGTGTGGGAACACACTGCTTAAATTAGAGAAATCCATTAGATCGAGGTAGATTGGGTCTTTCTAATGGGGACAAAGGTCTCAAATTCATCCCATCTGCTGAGACATCCAAATCATGAAGGTATCACATCAGATTTGAAAAATCAGTGGAGAGGCATGTCCAAAGAGGAATCAAGATTGTAGGTGGGCTGAATTGCCCTTTGACAGAAGCTTTAAGAAACATAAGTGATCAAATTCGTAACACATCTAAAATAATAGGCACAGATTATGTGAAACCTTTGGATTAGATGAGACTGCTATAAAAGAAATTAAAGGAGGGAACAATAAATATAACTATTTACAAAAATAGCTGTCACAGGGAATTGCTATTGAACTTTTTTTTTTACAATGCACCCCTAACAGGTCCTGTGTTCTTCAATCTTGCCATTTATGGTAAAATCTGGCAACAACAGAGACAGACACTACAGAACAGTCAGCAGTGGTGAAGATGGCATCCATAGGAAGAAAAAAATCTCTTTGTTTTTTAAATGGTTTATATTTAAATATTTTTTCTTTTCAGTTGCTTTGCCACTATAGCAAAATATGAAGTTACACAGGTGGAACAATAATGTGGGATATAGCAAAACCAAAGCAGTGGCTTCAGAAAGGCTCTCCAATTCATGAGTCAGGTAAAGGGGAAATGATTTGATTACATTTTGGAGGTTGTAAGGAAAGAAAGATCACGTGCTAAAAGGGCTCTTCCACCCTTTCAGCAAGAAATATTTAACATCCAGGTTGAACTCAGGAAACCTAAATGAGATGAAATTAAAGGAACTTTGATAAACAAGTCATCAGAGTAGGTAAGTCAATGATTCACTTCTTAAACTCTGTGAAAATAAGAGATAGAGCATAGTCTGAAAGGTCAACAGACTTGGAAGCAGACCATCAGAAGAAGAACCATAACAGAAAAGCACTGAGAGGGACATACATAGGGGGGAGCAATTACAAAAATGCCAAAGTGCCTTGTTAAAAATCGGTTATATGTATATAAGTATATATATACACACATATATATAGTTATTCCAACTGAACATATTTCACTAATAATTTGCTGACAATTTATTCTGTCAATGTCACAAACTGAAGAACTCAGAAAAGATAGTTCAATAATTTCAGGATGAAACAAATTATCTGAAAATATGGATTTCTACACTGTTTAGTAAATGAAATATTTTTAGCAAATGAAAATAAACCCATTAAATAAGCTTCTAGATGAGAAAAACAAAATTGAAATCATCAAACTATCAATACATTTTGGGTTTGTCAGTCTGTAAACAATCAACATCAATCCCATCTAAAATTAAGCTGTAAATATCATATATTTTCAGATCACCATCTACTTGCATTTCAGTCACAAAAACTTCGAAGAAACTCAGTTGTGTGTTCACGTTGCAACTATGTTTTCTTAAACGAGCTGTATGTAATTAAGCCTGATGAACCTTGTCCCTTCATAGGGACAAACCCAAGGGTTAAAACTTAGGTATGAACAAAAGAGAGGGCAAAAGGAAGCAGAATGTATTGCCTACAGAAAGGTCTTCCTAGATCTTCCTAGATTTGGGGAATTATGGACACAAGCTTATGTGCATCAAAAGATACCAAAAAGAAGTTATAAAACCTGTTTAAAAGCAAAAAAAAAAAAAAAAAAAAAAAATAGGACTGTAGTCCTTCAGAGATACCTAATCTGTATTGAGTGTTCTGCTGTGAAAAAAGCCCTGTCCTCCACGCCAGGCATGTACAAACCCCGTAGAGGAACCACCCAGTGAACGTACAGTTGCATGTTGTGGTTCTTACTGCGATAATGAAATTAAGTTTTAAACATTTTCTGCATGACTAATCTCTCTTGATTACATTTTGAAGTTTTTCAGTGAATGGTTAATTAATGACGCACAAGGCCTCCTCTTTGTGGTTCTGCTTTCTCCAGTATGACAGGATCGCTGGACTTTGGTGCACAGCTTCCACTGTCTAGACTCTTCCCTCTTAGACCGTTCCTTGCCTTCCCTTGGAGGTGTGCGATAGAGATACAGTGAACCTCAACACTAGACTCAGCACCCATGGAACCATCACTGGATGAACTCCATTTCCTCCTCTTGAAAAGGGAGCTTTGAGGGGAATTGTTGCTCTCCGAGAATTGCAGCCTCCCCTCAACCTGCCAGATCAAAAAGGGGAAGAGAAGTGGGTGTTCATTGCTGAATAAAAGGACAGGACCTGTGTGGATTTCCTGTCTGTCGGACTTTGTTCCTATTGATTTAAGAAATATTCCTCATAATGTTAATCTCTTCCTGGAGCTATGTACACAAATGCTTACCATCAAGTCAATGCATTCACCGCATGCTTAAACTTTTACCCAAGCTTCTTGATCAGGACTTTACAGGGACCCATCAAGCATCTATCCCTTAATGGAAGCATCTAATAACACTTCTAGGAGATTCACATGATTTTTTCCTTCCCTCCAGTTGTCTTCCACAAATTATTTGTGGAAAGAGATGATCTGCCCACAGGTTTCGGGACATATAACATCAGAACTGCAGAATGACCCTCAAGCATAGCAGACATTTGCTTCAAACCAATTTTCCAACAGCCTTGATGCAACTGTGCACACAAAAACATTCTCTTTGCAAATCTCTTTCACAAACTGAGGCCAATACCTGGACTGTCTAGACCAGAGATGCACGACAAGGATGTGAAGCTCTTTATAAAATCTCACTGAAGGAAAATCAGTATTACAAACGTACCCATAAAAAGGGATCCACTACTACTACAATATATAAAACAGTACTGTGCTATTCAGCAAGAACTTATTTGTAAGGTATGTGTCGGGAGCGGGAAATTTTTCAACTTTCTAGGAATATACAGTGATACAATGTCACCGAAACTGGAAAATATTATAAGCATACCCATATGTTCATAACCTTAAACAGAGTTATCCACCATAGTATATTCTCCTGTGCTTCGGTCCCCGTATGGTAAGGTTTACTTTAGGCTTTTAATCTGATCATGCATACCTCTAATTGTTTAAACTATAATTATAGATGTTAAATTGTTTTGCCTTCTATGGAAAATGTGCTTTGGAGAGACCAAAACAGAAATTAAATGCATGTAAAATAATAGAACTATTTCAATGGCACTAATTGCAAAGCAATTTAAAAAAGCATCTTTTGATGAAATAATTGTTTTAATTATACAGTATACTTAGGTTTACCAACTATAAACACTTCAGCTTTTAGCATTAAGATAATTTTATGTGTACTGTTTTCCCACACTTTATTCCAGAGAGCAAATAAACTAGAAATATAAATCACTGCAAAAGGACACCTGAACAGAACAGAAAGAAAAGTGGTGATTTCTACATATAACAGGGTTCTACCGTAGTATATTGTTAATGCATATAGCCAAATAAAAACAGGAAATTCATGAATTGCCTAGGAGAAACCTTAATATTGGGGCATTAGTAGGGAGACCAAGCTTTAGGTCGTTCGGAAATGGCACGTGCCCACAGAAGGCTCTGAGCAGAGCTCAGCGAGGTCCCTCCCGTTGTAGAAGGGCTGCACCAAGGCAGGTCTTCTGGCAGGGGATTTTCTAAGTGGAAGTCTTCGCAAAGGACAAGGTCCCCATGACTGCCTGCCTTAAACTCACAGATTCATAGACGGTCCATTTCAAAACCAAAAAGAGACGCTTCTTGACTGCACACTGTGGCAAACCATGAATTCACCATGGTCCATTGTCCACTGTGTCAAGAAAAAATAAACGCAATAATTCTTATCCATGTGGCAGCAACTTTCCACTGAGTTGGTCTTAAAGTTTTCTTTGAGGGTGAGACACCTAGAAAAGGTGTTATAATTCAAATACTGTAGTAGGGAACATTTATTCAATAAAATTACTATTAAAGGTAATTGATATCCCCAACTAAATACCTCAAATTTGGTAATGTCTTTGGTAATTGTCGAGTGGATACAGACATAGTAAATGTCTTGTGACATTTGGTAGAAAGTGGAGGGGAAAGGAGATATTCGTGACACAGAATGAATGTGGAAAGGAGATGTTAGCGAAACATTGCACATGTAGACATGCTTTGGCAGAATTGCAAACGTTTTTACAGCTATAAAACACTCAAATCTCTTCTCAGTTTAAAAATACGCCTGTAAACAACTACTTTATATTATTCTGTGAAACAACTACAGTAACAACTGCTTGTATTCTCACCGCCTGCAAAAGCTCAACACACAGCAGTGAGGAGGTTCCTGCTTCAGTAAAAATCACGGTATTATTCTTATGAAATTTCAGAACTATCGGTCCTTCGCAAGACAAAGAAAAATCCTCTGTGCTCTGACTGCTGAATCAGTTTGTGTAAATGGAGCAAAACCAGAGGAACTGCTTGGCAGGATTTTAAGTAGCCTCTTATCTCTACACTGCATTCTCGCTTGTACTGCACCTCAGTACCCACACAATACTTTCGTGTTGGTCTTGCTCTCACCTTGTAATCCACCATTCAAACTGGTTGAAGGATGCCAGAGACTAACGTATCTGTTTAAACTTTCCCACCAAGTAATTACATTTCAATTTTTTTCTAGCTGAAAAATTTATCTCGTTGAGCTTTTTTGTGAGGAATGTTATTTTAAATAGCATTACTGATTAATTCATATTTTCGGCTCATTGAATTTCCACACTGCCCTTGAAATTTGTTCCATTATAAAGAAAAAAAACCCTTCTACAACATATTATATTATGAAAGATAATGTTGAAGTCTTCAGAAGAGCTATGTGTCATATCTTTGGCTGGTATTAATGGATGCTCTCTACTACAGGCAATGGGTTAATCCCAAATTTGGCTAGCTGGGGTTCGGGTTCTTTTTCTGCCCAGCTAGCAAACCACTAATGTCCTAACTGATGTTACTTGCAGTATCTAGGTATTGGAACCATATATACACTGATATACATATATATATGAGTTTATTTCTGCAATTTTCAGAACAAACTTTGGTAAGAAAAGATATCATTACTGTCTTGTACCTGTTTTCTTTAAGGATTATCATCTCAGAGAATTCGTGCTCCTCAGCTGCAAAAGTCTTATTTTTTAATTTTACTATTTAACTTTCTTTCTGTTGTTTGTCAAATACGCCTTTTCTGGAATATGTTACATAACACTGGACAAAATCATGCAGCAAAAATGTTTGAAAATAGAAAATGTCATAAGGTTGATACAATCTCTTTGCATAGACAGAGGCATCTGATCATTATGGGGCACATTTTCATCACTACCAAAAGTTTATTGGCTGTATCTTTAAAACTGACAGTGTCTTTCAAGATCTATCAAATGTATCATAACATAAGCTATCAAAATGAATAAAATATAAAGTGCATACTTCTTAGAGACATCATTTCCAAGCATGTAAACTTTTATCTTACTTTTGAAAAAATGTCAAATCACTTGGAGCAGCACTTTTAAAATATGATTTATGAAAAAGGCTTATTTTACAGGCTTTGAGAACTACATAAAAGTCCTTCAAATAGCAGGGCTACCACAACTTTTAACAGAGCAAGTAGTAAAACAGGTGACAGATGGGAGCAGGTGAGACAGAATCATGGTCCCTGCACTCAATCAAATGCATCTGCATTTGGTAAATAGCTCTAAGAATTAAGTATGTTACAGCTGACGAAACACTCTTGCAAGCTCTCAATTTGCATTCAACAGATCAGATGTTTGTGGCATAATAGATGCTGCCACACTAAGGTGCCAGCAGTAATCTAGTGCACAGAAGAGTGCTCTGAGTGTACAGATAGGCGAGAACCTTATGGCTGAACTAAAGAGGTTGATATGAGAACAGTCCAGTCATGCAAAAACATACTGCTCTTTTAAGTGAAGCCTCTCCTTAATGTAGGGATCACAGCGTGCGTTACTACTAATTATTTACACAGCACTCAATATATGACATTGTTCTTACATGAATTACCTCAAACGTCAGAGCTTCTCAAGGTGAGAAGTTCCTGTTAAAACTAATAGTCATTACTAAGCCTGGCCATCCTTTTAGCTGTATAACATCCAGGTTAACAAATGCAACTATTCTACCCTGGCTCTATACAGGCTCTCCTTACATTCCTCCCATACTTGCTGCTCGAAGATACGTCTGCTAACTGCATCTCCGTACTACGTTTGACAGGCTGAAATAACAAACAATTCAGCTCAGTTTCAAAGGTTGGTGTTAAGCTCATCCAACTTCAGCTGCCTAGAGTGATGTGACTAGGCTAAGCTAATCATCCAGGCTTCCTCTGTAGACATCAGAGGAGTAGGGCCACCTCAAGAGTGAGATTTAAAAGACAATTTTATTTCAAGTTCATGTAATAGAATAGGACAAGATGTCCTCTCCAAGTGCTACATTCTTTCTGTTGACTATCAAGGAACCTTCGATTAACTTAAATTAGAAACCTAACTTCTAGATGAATGTGAGACAGCTCCTGGTTATTTTGATATAGAATTGGTTAAGAACAGCTGTGGAAGCAGCCTTATACAGACAGCATTAAAGATAATTCTTGCTTCAGGCAATTCACAAATTAAGCTAAACTAAAATCCCATTTCAGCTATAAAACTATTTTAAAAGATGCTTTTTGGGTTCATCTTAATGGGAGAAGGGTGCCATATGGAGGGATTTCATTTTGTTAAGAGATACTCAGTGCTCTTCTCCTCCCTATGTACAGCATGGAAATTGAAAACAAACATAAAGCTTATCATATATTTTTGCAAGCAATTGTCATTTTAAATACAGAGAACTTTATTAATATAGCCATGGGATACAGAAATACTAAAGTGAGAGATCTCAGCGTAAAGGCTCTTTTAACTCAGTTAACGCCATCTAGCTGTACGTAGCTGTCTTGCATTTATTGGTTTGCATATATGGATCACGGCTCTTTAAAATGTCATGTATTATTTTCCAAGGATCATTTTCAAAGAGAAATTGTAATTTGCCAAATACAAGTGGCATATAAAATAATAGCTAATGTAACCGTATGATGAAATTGCTGTCAAGTTGTTTACCAACTGTCCAGTACCATCAAACATGGTCTTGTGATTATTTTCCTGTTCTGCTTGAGAAAAGAAATTAATTTGACTTCCAAATCCAGGCTTTTGTTCCAGTAGCCTTTGAATTCTGGGAGTACAGAAGTATTTTGTAACCTCCTTGGCCAAATAAAGGATTTAATGCACTCAAAAGTGAATGTCATCAAACTCTCCATGGCCAAGAAGTGTCTGCTGATATGATGGGGGTGAAATCTTTCAGTGAATATGAGAAGAAGGAGCATTCTTTGGAGGGTGCTCCACACTTACAAAGTAGATCAAAGGCATGCAGCTTTAGCTCGCTCCTACCTACACGGAATGCTGCTGTAAAAAACGTACTTCTGCAAAAATTTTGGTGATATTGCCACCACCTGTGTGCTTTCTACTGCCTTCCTACTTTCTATGCCCTAAACCCCGAGATATTTGGCTTTACTTCCAAAGCCCCTCCCCATCAAACTGCCTCATTCTTAGAAGGAGTTCCCTACAGTCATCTGCAAAGCTGTCTTAATTATCTCATTTCAGATCCTGTCTTTGATGTGTTGCTTATAGAAAACTCATAGCTGGCCTGCTGCTCTCCTTTGAACACTGGCTTTTTGGCTGACCAGTACTGTCACATTGCTTCCTTATGCTCCCCCGTCTGTCTAGCCCCATCTGTGGTCTCTTGTTTTGTACTTAAGTTATAACCCCTATGGCAGCGGAACTGCCTTTTTGCTCTGAGTTCATTTAGTGCCTAAAACAATGCAGGCTTGACCCGAGATTAGGGCTTCCTAGCACTAGAATAATACAAAAAAGCAAACATTCTCACAAATAACCCAGCTGCAGTGCCAGATACAGATGCTGCCTCGCAGACATCACAACGTGCAGGAATCAAATTCCACCAAAACTAAATTACCCGGCAATACTGGTCCACTTGGTCACCACTGCAAAATAGTCTTTGTGTTCCTCTTGCTTTTCAATCTCTCTCACAGTCTTTTAGCTAAATCATCTTTCCTCTGAATAAAACTTGTCAAATTATTGCATTGTGCTCTTCAGGTACTGGAGCTCTGCTTCCCGTGTCTTGGCTCTTCTAAAGTAAGCAGGCTCAGAATCTCCCTTTCTCTGTTTTACCAGAAAAAGTTGGAATTTGAAACCAGCTCTGTTGAAGCCAGCTTGGATGTAAGGAGATGTTCAGTCACAGCTTCACCGGTTTAAGGCATTGCTGCCTTCTGGTGTGTGTTACCGTGCCTTGACCCATACCTCGTTCAGAGAAGAGATGAAGGAACAGCACGTGTGAGTGCTCCACATCTGGGACCTTTAATTCGAGCTACCTCCTGTGGCAGTTTTAAACTACACCCTTTCTTTCCTCCTTCGGTCTGTCTTGGTCTTGCCCGGAGTACTGCTCTCTCAACTGTTTAGCTGACCAACTCATGCGTTGGTTTCTGTCCAGCCCTGGTTGGATTCCAAGCCTAGCTCCTCAGGCTCCTCTGCCTAGACCCCACAACAGCACAAGGAATACTCATGGTCACCCAGTCAAATCTCTACTATGTCGGAGGGGGACATAAAGATTAAGAAGCCGCTGTGAGTGGATCCCAGAAGAGCAAAGAAACAAAACACCACATGTGTGTCTCTGGATGCAGCAAATGATGAATCCTATAACATCTCCAAAACTCCACGGATGCAGAATCCGCGGCCGTCGGGACCGACCAACACAACCAGGGAAGTTCACAGTGCTTACAGCTATCCTCACAAGTCGCCTGCAGATTCTGGCAAGGGACGTGGCACGGTTATATCCTTATTCCCATTTCAAGGCTGCCTGTATACAGATGAGCAGAATTTGGGACAGGATTTCTCTTGTGATTCTTAAAGTGCTGATTAGTTTAATTAACTTTTTCATGAAAGTAAAATAGGGAATAAATTTTAGCTGTATTCCTATGAGATCAGATTATTAATGGGTCTCACTAACTTAGATTTCTTCAAGCACCTCTCTTTCATATTGTCAGTGTTTTGCCAGTTTGATTACATAGAAAAGGTGGCAGCATGGTGACTGCTAATTAGAACTGAAGTCTCAACTTATTACCAGTCCACCTTTTTCTAGGTTTCATATTAGCAGTTCAATACAAATAGATAATGTGTGTACAGCTGTGTTTACCTCTCATACAAAAGCACTCTAGTACATACATGTCTCCTTTAAAATCTTTTAGTCTGAAGAATTGATATTAAAAAAAAAATAATAGAGAAATCCAAAAGTTCAGCTCTAAAAGGAGGTTTTACCACAAATAAAGTTTTATGACTCTAGTGATCAGGAATGTCCTTGAGCTGAGAATTTTTGATGATATCATTAACAAGCAGTGGCATTACTTGTATGCAGGCATCAGCTATAAATTATGCTTTATATACAGTCACTATATATTTCTCAGGGATTCAGGACCTCATCTAGCACCACTGGACTTTAACAGGAGCTGAGGATGTTTAGCAGCCTGCACTACTATGACCACAAAACACAACTGTGCAGTGCATGCTGAAATAATCATGAGGTAAGTACCTGGTAATTTCTCTTTTCTAGACAAGGTGCACAATCCACCTTAATTACAGTTAAGCCACCTAAGCACAATTATCAAGTATTCTACAGAAACATGTAATTTCTATGCAGATTTTATTTGGCAAGAAAGCTTCATGAATCTACTGTGTTATTCTGTGTTGCCACATATATGTGGAAAATGCAAACCAAGCTATTAACAAACTAAATAACCCTGAAAGACAATTTAATATTTTAATATTTATTGCTGCACAGACTCACCTTCTAAGAATACCAAAGTAGTTTAAAGCATGGAAAAGAGTAGATTATGAAGGACATATAGATACATTTCTTTATCTGACATGCAGAATGCCTGAAGAAGGTAAGTCCAGTACTCTGGCTTCTCATCAGTTGCTTCTGAATTTTACAACAAAATGGTAATGATGTGTCCAGGTGGCAAAAATTTTGTTTTAACAGCTGTATCGACTGTTCAAAACTCAAAAGCAGCATCTTAACAGATTAACAGTTCTCCATAATATTATCTTTGTAGCATGCAATTTGTTCCCAATGATAATTGGGTATTTAGAGACACACATAATTAGAGAGAAATGACTGGATGATTTTTCATTTGCTGAGAAATCTATTGTCAGGAAAGGAGATCCACTATGGGGACTAATGTGATTCTGGTGCTAGAATTAGTGTCAGAAGGATATGAAAAAATGTGGTTTAAACTATCTAGATGGTAAAATAATGTACCAATACAGACCTACACACAGTTAATACGTGCATAATACTTTTTTCTCCAAATGGAATGATTCCATTCTCCTAAGATGCATTTCATAAGTGTGGGTACCGAGCGGAATATATAAGATTTAGTAAAAGATGCACTAGAATATTTTTTTTTCTGTTAAATAGATCTTTCCTAGTCTAATTTGGGATAACAGATAAAACATTCAAGGGACCATTAGTTCTAGAAGGCATTTGTTTCTTCTTTCTTCTTATTTTTGCGTGCCTACTGCAGGGATCTATTTCTGTTTGCCTTTGCTGCTTCATTGCCTGTCACTAAAATACATCTTTAACTGTATATCATTTTTCCTCTGGATTTTATTTACCATGTCACTCACCAGCTAGCTTCATATAAGTACACCTCAAGCTACTGGAAAAAAGCATTCTCCGCATTCACTACTAATATCATTCCATAGATTGAGTGGAGTGCTTTATGAGAGATGCTGCTATCATGCAAAGACAAATCATGTCTATGACATATTCAGTCGGCTTTTACCCAGGGCTTAAAATCATACATCTACAGCACTAAAACGTTTAAGCTGGCCCTACAGCATCCTTCTTCTGAGAAATTGATAGTTCTTTTTGTGCAGCAACAAAAACCTCCTCATTTCTTCAATTACAGGTGCACACGCACGTATACGCACACATATGTACCCCCACCCTTATAACTACACGTGCATCCAACAGCATCCACACTCACAATACGTTAAAACATATGTAAGTGGCAATACCAAACATTCAAACATTGCAGCTGTTTGCACAAACATAATTTTGTCCTTTCTTATGTCCAAGCCTATGCAATCAATGTTGCAGGTGTTCTGCAGAAACATGCGATGATGTTACGTTATTGAAGGCTGTACCACAATGCACTCACCCAGGGGAACTGAAAAATGGCTGCACAGCCAAATCTGGCAAACCATTACCTCCAAGAACTTGGCTTTCCAGTTTCACTGATTTCCTTTTAAAACAACCTTTGAAGCATTTTTTTCTGGCTTTTGCTGTTTGTTTATTTTAAAGGAAAAGCCTTTAAAAGTTTGCTAGCTTAACTGCAATGTTCTCCCCAGAGCCCCGGTACTTGATACTGGACATATCAGCTGAATCACATGAATTTTCAACTTTATGTTCAAGACCTAATATATGAATTGTCAACAATAATCCCGTGGGTGAAAATTATCTTTTCTATGACCCTCCAGAAGGGGCAAAATGATAAGGGTCAGTGGCAGGTCTGGAGAGGTATGATTGCAGAGCAGAGAGCCTTGACTCTGCCTGCTCCTTCCTCCCCACTGCTCCAGCAGCTCAAATACTTCACAGTGCAGCCGGGGCTGCTACAGCTGCTCTGGCAGCAATGTGAACCTGAATCTTTAAAAATGTTTGAGTTCAGTTATTATTTTGGCCTGCTGCCATTTTTTTCCTATGAAATGCAGCTAAAAGAAAGAAAACTGTGATGTTCTACAGTTTATGATTCCACTAAACTGGACTGATTTCAGGGAACAAAGAAATGGCACTTCTTTAGTTCATGGGGTTTTTTTCCTTGACCAAATTTAAAAGTTTGCTGTAAACAACAGAAGTGTTAGAAATTGCCTTTGAAAGTAACCATATTTTTCTGCAAAAATCTTTCATTTCAATGTGCTGGGAAACTTAGCAGATAGCCCTAAGTTTGTCTAAATATATGTTTCATATATAACTACACAAGCACTTCACAAACAAGTTTATAAACATGATAAAATAGGCACCCATGTAACAGCAGTTGCATTCAGACTTGTTAATTGCTTCGGATAGCTAGCTGCAGATACAGACAACCTTACATATAGTTAGTAATGCCTTATACATTATACATTATACTAATGCCTTATGATTCAGCCCAACTGAATCAGGAATAGTATTAGAAAATAAACTTCTACTTAGTGTCTAAGGAATCAGAATTTGAGCATAAATAAGTACAAGCAGTCAGTTAATCCGGTTATTTACGATATTTGAAGTAATTCCCACAGTTAGTTCAGAATGGCAAAGTTCAGAGTACTGAGGTACTTCTGTCCACTTATTCTGAGTAGCTCTCAAGATCTGCAAACTGTACCATTGCGTATCTCCAACTTCTTAATTTCTACATAACTTCGATTTAAAAGATCAGCATCACAAAGTGTTTCTGTCTTTTCTTCCCATTACAGAACTTACTGGCCAAGTTTCACGACTCCTTACGTACAGTGAACAAAACAAAGTACTGAAGCACTTACATAATCAAGGTTTGATATTTAACGATGCATCACAGTGATACATCATTAAATGACACTGAGGTAGGATTTGTATGGAGAGATGGTATTGACCAATTGATAAAGTTGGAAAAACACAGACTTTCTTAAACAGGACCCCTTCTTCATATTTGAGCTTTCTAAAGAGAGGGTTCCCAATGGTGCTATGATTCAGGTGGCTAAGAATCATGAAATTTTATCAATTTTTTAACCTGGGCAATCACATGCACACGCATTTAAAAATACACTCAAATGTCTCAATATTTCTAACACAGTACAGGTTATCAGGGTTTTCTTGTTTTAGCCAAATGCATAGAAGGAATGGCACTATGGTATGGAAATAATTTCTAAAGCATCTGCTTAAGAGCACTTAAAACTTTATAGCTCATTTTTTTGATTAGCTGAGTTCACCCTAAAAAGAAATCCTTTACCTTATAGAGCCATACTTTCTATCATGTTCTCCAAATATGCATATACAGGTATGTGTAAAAGAAAGTTGAATATGTAGAAAGAAGAGCTAAATTACTAATACCAAATAATACTGTAAGATTCTTGTCTTTCCATTAAAATAATAAAAATAACCGCTTCCACAAACAGAACATAGTAAATTACATTTTCCCATATGTGTAGGGACGTTTACTTGCAGCAACATCTACTTCCTCAGCGAAGTAGTCATTTTCTTGTCATTTCCAAGTAATATGTCATAACTTGTTCAATCTCTTGCATGTTACTTTCCATAATCACACCTTGAAGTGTCCTAAAAGTCTGGGAGAAGTCAGAATATTTTATGCTGTGATATCAACACACCACTCTATATGCAGACAATAAATAATTAAAGTTGCTAATGAAAGAGTGGTATGTGTTGTTAAGGTTGACTTAATTTTGCATTTCTGCTTCTGGTTTTGTTGTTCAAAAGAAGGAGAAGGCATTAGCTTGAAAGATATTTGTAAGTGCAGGACAGTGTCAGAAGTTTCTTCCCAATTAAATATTTTTCAATACAAAGATCACATTCAATTTGAAAAAAACCCCAAACTACTACTTTTTATCACATTACTACACCCATGTGCAACATCACAGTTAAAAAAGCTGTCTACTGTAACAATTCGATCCCATGTTGGCATTTCAGCTTACAAATGGGGTATTTAACTTTACAGCCTTGTCTAACAATGCCTTCTCATTTAGTCAGGGAGAGATCCAGGAAATCGAACTGTAGCATATCTGTCTGTCTTTGTGGAGTCAGTGTATATAAGACTGGATGTTTTTTTCTTCTCCACTAATGGGAAATAAAATTGGTTTCAACTGCATCTAGAATGAAACAAACTACAAGTAGACCTGCAACTTCAATCAGGTTCTTTTCTTTCCATTTCAACCTTACCAGTCTGGGACAAGAAAACAGTATTACAACATACTCAGAGTTTACAAGAAAGGCACATAAGTATAGAGACAAAATCAGCCAGCTCTTTAATTCATGACTGGTCAGGTCATAAAATGAGCATAATTCATAGCCTTGCTTCCAAAACAAAGAACATGTTAAAGCAAGATTCCAGATGCAATAATGAGTAGTCTGCTTGTATTTCTTTAAACAGAGATCTATTTCTCTACATAAGTTGTTTGGCTTGAAATGCTGAAAATGTTTTGAACAGAAAAAAATGTTTCCTTTTCGAGCTCTGGCAGAACAGCATTCCAATTAGAGAGTGGTAGATTTGCGGTGTAAGTGGCATCCAAAACCAAAGAAGACCAGAATGCACTTCATGAAGCATTGCCAATGAGGTACCTCACCCCACCTTTTTCAAGCGGTTTCATTTTCTAATATATGATTTCTTGAGAAATCAATATTCCATTCTCTTCCCTATACTGTGGAGAGTGCTTAGAACTACTGATTTGAAGGTGGGGCTTTTACTCATTACTGACTTTTCAATAGGCCCCTTGTATTTGCAATCCAAATGATATAAATAATACACACCCCCCCAACAGTTAAGAGCTCATAACTTCAAGTTATGCTCAGTTCAATCTTTCAAATACAAAGCAGGTTAAGTGCTCAGACGTGGTCCTCCTCTTCAGCTACAGATTATTACTGCTACCATCTGATTATTATTTGGTGCTCTCTGTGACATGAATGCGGTATTTTTTTCATTTCATTCTACTAGAAAAATCATTACAAGAACCTCAATAACCCTCACTAACATCCATATTTGCTGGCAATTTCTCTAGGAGCGTTAAGGAATAAGTAGAAACAGCTTCCTTCAAAGTAAGGGACCAGACACATTGGTGAGCCCTGCTGGGAAAACTACCAGTGCTGCCAGCGCTCAGCTGAATAAACAAAGGTTTCAGCTCCCAAAGCAAGGAATGCAGCATTAAAATTCAAGCATGCAATTTGATATCAAAAGAAAAATAATTTGGGGAAGCAAAGTCTCTCAACTTTTGCTTTTCAAAAGGGAAAAGAAAATACATACAGTAGCTATTGCAATTAGATAGGGAAATTCGAAGAGGAGAACTTAACAAGTACTTTCATCAAAAGCACGCGAACAATGCAACACAGGCTAAAGAAGGCAGACCAGGTACTGTGCAAAAATGGATGTAGTCAAAACATGGAACAAACAAGAGAAACATATAAGCTGGTTAATTCGAGTGCTTACAGAAATTATTTGATTTGTGAAGTTTCTTGGGACTTTTCTACGAGTTTTTTATTCAAAAACCTAAACTGTTTTAATGGCACTGGTATCACTATAGTGATACAATTCCTCATGTGGAAAAGGTTCTGGAGATGTATCTATCGATATAAAGGTGGTGACAGCAGCATATCTTACTTCTGAAAGAGAAAGGTAATAATTTATCCCAGTACATGGTATATTTGCACACTTTAACTCTGTCCACACAGGCTGCACTGTGCAAGCATAGATCTTTTGATTGGAATTCATCTTTTTAAACATAATTGCTTTATTAGCTTATTAACAGTGTGCATGCCAAGCTTTCATTTATGCTATTTGGGTACTATTAGTGAATATGTAAATGAACAAAAATTTTACTGCAATTATAATTATGTTCCATCCTTTAGTCAGCTATAGGAGATACAGTTGAAGTGACATCAACTTTTACTAGAACACCTGAAATAGGCTAGAAAAAAAATATACAAGCATACCCATAAAATATGTTTAGAAGATGAGCTTGGGAACTAATTTCATATTTTCAGGTGGCTAGATATCTTTCATTCAGTGGAAGTACTGATTTGATGAGGGACCTACCCTTTTCATTTGGATAGGCTCACATTAACTTAATCCAAGACTGAGAACTAAAATTTTGTAAAATATATTAATTTACTGGTAGCTGGGAATTTCTGTCCTCCACGGATCGCAAGTTCACTCTGCTGTGCTGCGGTTGTTTAGTTGCAGCTATATGTATCTATAGAAATAGATGCATTTGGTACATTAGAGGATATAAAAGCACAGAATACATGGAATATGATGATACAGAGCAGGACACTTGCTGAGGTGAATTATTTTATATTGATTGTACCTTCTAGACATTCATTGTCTTTGTACCAGTTTCCATTTTGATGGATAAGTGGCAGCTACAGGCTTTGTGTAGCAATCAGTCAGGCACTCCAGATTAGGTCTGTTAGCATTTCCATGTCTGAACGTTTTGGATGGGATCTAATGAGGGATTAGAGAACAGGGAATGGCTGTTCAGCACTCCTTGGAGCTGTTGAGTAAGATTCGATACTGTAATTGCTCCAATATGAAGAAGGGTTCTGGGTCTTCCCTGAGCTTTGTGTAGCACAATAACGGGATGTCGTCTGCTGTTGGCTGATGTAAACTTTCTTCGAATAGTTGGGCTATACTGTCTGAGTGAGACAGATTGTGACTGTGGTCACATTTGTTGATTATTACATTGTTCCCATTCTAGTCCATGATAGGCATTTGTCTGGTTTGGGATATAAAACCCAATATGTCTTGAATTTTTCATAGGGACTGTCACAGCAGGGAAGAAATGCAAAGTGGCCTCCCGTAAGTGTAGAAAAACTACTTGTGCTGAAGTTGGCAAAACCAAATTCTAAATCTAATGCAAAAACTGAGCCTTAAATGCTTGACAGTTTCTGATTGTTCATTTGACTATCTGGAATATTTTCATGTACCTACCATCGAAGAAGAAAACCAATAAGTTATGATAGGAAGATGCAGGAGAATGGTGCTTTCTAAAAATCTCTTTTCATATCACTACTTTTGATCAATGGAGAAACATCAGAGAAAGCATCACTGAAGCATAATGTCAAGGAAATGTCATTTGAATAAAGCTCTGGTCACCTAATAACAACTAGTGAAAGTTTATTACAGAACTATACTGATGGAGTAGGTTGAGGGGAACCTCAATCCATCCCACTCCTACCAGTTTGATGTCAGTGCCAGCAACAGATGCCCAGAGCCTGGAGAGGGATCACAGGTCAGCAGGAGAGCACCCGAAGAGCAGCACAAAGGAATTCCAGCCACTCGAGCCAGTAAGTCAGCTTCACCAGGGATCCAGCTTAAGTTTGCCTCTATGCAAACACACATAGCATGGGGAATAAACAAGAGGAGTTAGAGACGTGCACGCCTGCAGGGCTATGATCTTATTGGCATCACAAAGACGTGGCGGGATGGCTCCTATGACTGGAGTGTTGGAATGGAAGGATACAGGCTCTTTAAGAAGGACAGGCAGAGGAGACAAGGAGAGGGTGTCACCCTCCATGTCAATGACCAGCTGGAGTGCGTGGACCTCCACCTGGGGATGGATGAGGAGCCAACCAAGAGCTTATGGGTCAGGATTAAGGGGAGGGCAAGGCCAGGTGACACAGTGGGTATCTGCTACAGGCCACCTGACCAGGAAGACTGAGCGGATGAGGCCCTCTATAGACAGATAGGAGCAGCCTCACGTTCACAAGCCCTGGTCCTCATGGAGGACTTCAACCACCCCGATCTCTGTTGGAGGGACAACACAGCAGGTCATAAGCAATCCGGGAGGTTCCCAGAATGCATTGATGACAACTTCCTTCTCCAAGTGACAGAGGAGCCAGCGAGGAGAGGTGCTATGCTGGACCTTGTTCTCAGCACCAAGGAGGGGCTGGTGGGGAATGTGAAGCTCAAGGGCAGCCTTGGCTGCAGTGACCATGAAACAGTGGAGTTCAAGATCCTTAGGGCAGCGAGGAGGGTGCACAGCAAGCTCGCTAGCCTGGACTTCAGGAGAGCAGGCTTTGGCCTCTTCAGGGATCTGTTTGGTAGAGTACCATGGGATAAAGCCCTGGAGGCAAGAGGAGCCCAAGAAAGCTGGATAATGTTCAAGGATCACCTCCTCCAGGCTCAGGAGCAATGCATCTCAACAAAGAGGAAGTCAGGCAAAATCGCCAGGAGGCCTGCATGGATGAACAAGGAGCTCCTGGACAAACTCAAACACCAAAAACAAGCCTACAGAAGGTGAAAGCAAGGACAGGTAGCCTGGAAGGAATACAGAGAAATTGTCCGAGCAGCCAGGGATCAGGTTAGGAAAGCCAAAGCTCCAGTAGAATTAAATCTGGCCAGGGACATCAAGGGCAACAAGAAAAGCCTCTATAGGTACATCAGTGATAAAAGGAAGACTAGGGAAAATGTGGGCCCAGGAAACGGGAGACCTGATTACCCGGACATGGAGAAGACTGAGGTACTCAACAACATTTTTGCCTCTGTCTTAACTGCCAAGTGCTCCAGCCACACCGCCCATGTGGCAGAAGGCAAAGGCAGGGACTGGGAGAATGAAGAACCGCCCACCATAGGAGAAGATCAGGTTCGAGACCATCTGAGGAACTTGAAGGTACACAAGTCCATGGGACCTGATGAGATGCACACTTGGGTCCTGAGGGAACTGGCAGATGAAGTGGCCAAGCCACTATCCATCGTATTTGAGAAGTCGTGGCAGTCTGGTGAAGTTCCCACTGACTGGAAAAGGGCAACATCACCCTCATTTTTAAAAAGGTAAAAAAGGAACACCCAGGGAACTCCAGGCCAGTCAGTCTCACCTCTGTGCCCAGCAAGATCATGGAGCAGACCCTCCTGGAAACTATGCTAAGGCACATGGAAAATAAGGAGGTGATTGGTGACACCTAACATGGCTTCAGTAGGGGCAAATCACGCGTGATAAATTTGGTGGCCTTCTATGACGGGGTTACAGCATTGGTGGATAAGGCAAGAGCAACTGACGTCCCCTACCTGGACTTGTGTAAAGCATTTGACACTGTCCTGCACGACATGCTTGTCTTTAAATGGGAGAGACTTGGATTTGACGGATGGACCACTTGGTGGATAAGGAATTGGCTGGATAGTCGCACTCAGAGAGTTGTGTTCAACGGCTCGATGTCCACGTGGAGACCAGTGACAAGTGGTGTTCCTCAGGGGTCGGTATTGGGACCAGCGTTGTTTAACATCTTTACCAGTGACATGGACAGTGGGATTGAGTGCACCCTCAGCAAGTTTGCTGATGGCACCAAGCTGTGTGATGCGGCTGACACGCTTGAGGGAAGGGGTGCCATCCAGAGGGACCTTGACAGGCTTAAGAGGGGAGCCTGTGTAAACCTCATGAAGTTCAACAAGGCCAAGTGCAAGGTCCTGCACATGGGTCAGGGCAATCCCAAGCACAAATACAGGCTGGGCAATGAGTGGATTGAGAGCAACCCTGAGGAGAAGGAATTGGGGGGTATTAGTGGATAAAAAACTGAATACAAGCCAGCAATATGTGCTCGCAGCCCAGAAAACCAATCACGTTCTGGGCTGCATCAAAACAAGCGTGGCTAGCAGGTCGAGGGAGGTGATTCTCCCGCTCTACTCTGCTCTCGTGAGACCCCACCTGGAGTACTGGGTTCAGGTCTGGGGCCCCCAATGTAAGAAGAACATGAACCTGTTGGCGCAAGTGCAGAGGAGGGCCACGAAGATGATCAGAGGGCTGGAGCACCTCTCCTATGAAGACAGGCTGAGAGAGTTGGGGTTGTTCAGCCTGGAGAAGAGAAGGCTCTGGGGAGACCTTGTAGCAACCTTCCAGCACCTAAAGGGGGACTACAGGAAAGCTGGGGACGGACTTTTTACAAGGGCAGGTAGTGATAGGACAAGGGATAACTGTTTTAAACTGAAAGAGGGCAGATTTAGATTAGATATTAGGAAGAATTTCTTCACTGTGAGGGTGGTGAGGCACTGGCACAGGTTGCCCAGAGAAGCTGTGGCTGCCCCATCCCTGGCAGTGTTCAAGGCCAGGTTGGATGGGGCTTTGAGCAACCTGGTCTAGTGGAAGGTGTCCCTGCCCATGGCAGGGGCATTCAAACTAGATGATCTTTAAGGTCCCTTCCAACCCAAACCATTCTATGATTCTATGATCAGATTATAAAGGTATATGTGAGTCAATATTTAGGAGACAATATTTATCCCACAGGTAAGGATTACCTGAATAATTTACAAATTCCCTTGTGAATGAATTACACATCCTTGTAAGCAAAATGTACATTACAGCTCCTAAATTGCCATGCACCACTTTTGCTGGGAACTAAGTCACATTTGCTTCCTAAGATAAATTCCTCTTCATTAAATGCAATTTTCATTGCACCTTGCTACAAAGTGCCATAAACCTGCAGGAAGAAATAACTGATCCCTGCTGGCTGACTGTACCAGACATGAATCATTGACTCCACTGTGTATGGAAAGAGATAGGCATGTTTGTGGGAAGAAGGAATTAAAGCCCAGAGCCAAGATCTCTGCAGGAAATCCTAAAAATAGCCAAACTTAGGAAGAAGTGTGGAGTAAGCTTTCTGGTTTCAGTATCAAGTCACTTAGTAAAATTAAGATTTGGGAAGTAGAAAAACTGAATCAACGACAGCTTTCATTTTCCTGCTACCCTATAGATCCTGCACATTGCCCAAGTTCAGAATTATGATGTCAACATATTGACAGTTGGACTCAATGATCTTAAATGTCTTTTCCAACCTGAACGATTCTATGATTCTATATCACCTACCTCTCATTTTAGGTATGCCAGCCTTTCAGCAAATCATTTCAGCTATATCAAACATCAGTAATTAGCAGCGTAAGAAGGATGGAAGTTGTGCTTGTGAAAAGGGCACACTGAAGAAGAGACTGAAAGATAAGCTGGTGTACTTGCAAAAATGCTACTGAATGCTTGGTATCATTTTAGGATGATTTCCTTTTAAAATACTCAATTTCCCTCTCCAGTCCTCAGTATTCTACTCTCCTGCTGTACCTATCTTTGCATAGGCATAATATAGAGGACTAATACAAAACAATCAGGTCTAGGAAATATGACCTTGACCAGCTTGGAGGAACTGGAATTATTTTGATATAGAGAAAGGTGATAGAGGGGAAACATAAAAATATAAAAGGCTGCAGAGAAGAGGAAGGAAGGAAATAATCTTTTTTCCATGCTCATTTTGGGCATGATAAAAAGTAATGGGCTTAAACCATAGCAGAGGAAATTTAGGTTAACCGTTAGGAAAAACTTTCTAACAGTTAGCACAGCAATGCATGGGAAAAAAATTTCCTAGGTAAGAAGCAGAAACTCCATTTTTGTAAGCTTTTATGAACAGGTTAGACAAACATCTGCCAGGAATTGTTTACATGCAGCTGATACTGCCTTGAACAGGGGAGATGGGACTAAATGATCTCTAAAAGTCCTTTCCAGCCTTATTTTTTTATGATTCTGTAATCAACTTTGAAAGGAGCTTGGCATCACTCCTATTGAAAATAATGGCAGTTTGCAGAGTGTTCTGTAATGGCATTCCAGATTTCCTCCAGTACAAACCAAGGTGGAACTGTGTGCATTTCAGTGGAAGGAAGTGGGACCTCGAGCTCCAGTAGCTGCAAGAAGGGTGGTAATTTATACCTAGCTGCATTTGTCACACTCAGTATCTTGCATTACCAAGCTCTTTACAAAGCAGAAGAAATTTGATGCCTCTTTCAGGCCATTCTTCAGATTCTGTTCTGAATTGAAGCTGATGGGTAGCTGATAATGCTTCTTAGGTGGATGAGTAACTGATTCTAATTCATTGTTTCACATAAATTAGAGCTTTCTCTATTCTAAATATTTTTCTGAGCAAATAGTCTTAAATCATCAGAAAACATTAAATTAAAGGATATATTTTAATTTCAGGCTAACAGAGGATATAATTCTACATATAACTCTTCCCTATGTCTGTCTGAACAATCTGATGCAGCTCAGGATATGGCTCACTGTGCTGCCAGCTATGGTTTGCTGTTTTCTAAAAAAAACCCTGTTATTTTCATCCTCTCCATATACAAATGCAAATAGAATTTATTCAAAGGATATTTCTTCAATAGCTGGTATTTAGAATTTAATAATTACAATTTCCAGAAATTGTAAAGAAAATTCCATCTGAAGTTCACATTTATACCTAGGTCATTTTGCACTTTATGGCCAACATTCCTTTGCTGCTTCTCCAGCAAAAGAAACAGTCTCTTCTTGAAAGTAATGTGTTATGCTCTAATAGTCTGTAGTGTAACTTGTTATGCTTTTTGCATATTGATACATTTTCAGGTAACCAAAATATCTCTACAAAAAACTTCATTGTGTACTCTCAGCTGCAATGTGCTACCTAAGATTCTTTATCTATTTTTCCCTCATGATGACTAATCAGTATTTCTCTATTGTGGACAAAGATTCCTGCATGAGTATATTTGACAGGAATCATTTATCTACAGGAAGAATAATGGATTAATCTGCACTTCCATGGAAAAAACAAAACAAAACAACAGAGTTTCTTATATATTGAGATACTGATCTGAAAATTCATCAACAAATACTGAAGAAGAGTTCTTAACTCTGTCCTTGACTCAAACTTTCCTGCTGAGGCAATGCAAGGATCTGGAAATTAATGAATGATGTTATGCATTAAACCATGCTATGAATGATGGTTTATATTTTTTCTATTACACTTACAACAATGAATCTGAGAACATCTCAAACATTAATTCATTTATTCCCACAGCATCCTCACAAAGTAGAATTCCTGTGTTAGAGAGAGTATAGAGAAACACTGTCCATCCACAAACACATGGGGATCTGGTAATAGAGCAGGGACTAAAGTCTACTTTGGATACTAGTTCCAGTAGGTACAAGTCCCAGCAAGTCTCTTCTTCCTTTTTGATATGATTAACTACAATCAGCCATCTAAACCTTCCTTGCTTACCTCTAGTCGGTGAAACCATTTCACTACAGGGCAAGTTCTGCTGAAGCCACCGTGGTGTGAATTTGTACTAAAGAAGTGAAAGACAGATACAGCTACAGATATGTAGGAAAGGGAAGGGTTGATGGGGAAAAGAGAGCACAAGCCTGAAGGAGTTATATACCTGGAAAAGTGCCCTCAGTGATGCTACCAGGGACAAGTCTGAAGCCTTGGACTTGCAGCTGTGGGTATCATGCTGGTATATCACTGTCAGAGGACAAGGATAAGGAAGGTTACCCTTTGATCACTGAAATCCAAGTATAGTGCCTTACTGGGTTTGCCCTATGGCAAGACACTGGATATTTTAACTCCCTCTTACAGTCAGTTGCGTTCAAAGCAAGCTGAGGACACAGAGTACTTCACAGAAGATACTCAGGACTGTGTATCATTGAATCCTGAATTATAAGTAATAAATATATATAAAAATAGTAGGAATTAAACACAGAATGGGTGAAAAGGGTAGATACATTGTCATTCTAAACTTTCCACGATTGTGTCACATTGAGTCACTCTCAACCCTAAATATAGTTTGCCATTGTAATTTTCTTTGTAATCCTTCCTTTACACCCTAGCATGTTTTGAGCACTTAAGACAACTTTATTGAAATGAAAGACTTAAAGTGACAAGAGGGGTCTTTTTCTGCTACCAGTCAGTTCATGCTTCTTGCTTAGCAATTTGGAAAATTCACTTAATATTAACATTTTTCAGATCTAAGAATTTTAGGAAGATTAGGTTTATAAAAAGGCATTCTTTTAAAAGTGATTCATATACAAGTACTAGTTTAAAATGTCCCTCTTATGGATGGATTATTTTGTCTACCGTTTTTCCATATTAACTAGCCCTCAGTCATTTTCAAGCTCATCTTCTCCAGTATGAAAAATATATACATTTTGGTGTGTGACTTACTTGCCAGGTCCAATAATATTTACAGAAACCTAGCTTCATCTCATTTAGTATTTTCCTTATCTTCATTTTTTATGGATTTAACTGATCCTTGGATTTTTGTTTGGATTTTTTTTCAAAAGCAATATTTTAAACAGCCTGTTTTCATTTTATGGACCTGCTAATTCTGTATGCCTAAACTTATCCCTTCTTGTTGTTTCCGCAGACCTTTACCTTTGCTATATTTTGTAAGGAAGAGCAGAAAAATCACCTTCTAACTTTTATTTTTTCCCCACCTGGGTAATTGCAGGCAGGAATAGCCCTGATATCAGAGAAGCCCACCCATCTAGCGTATGTACTACAGATAGTGGTGCATCCTGCAGAAATTCTTGAGCAGCTCTGCAGTGAAGTATGATTCACCAGGGTGTATGAATTCTGACAGGCCTGCTAGGCTCAAACTCATTCCAAAAAGCAGCATTTGGTGGTTTCTACACTGTTCCCCATTTCATGTTCCACAAAGACTTAGTCATTTGGATGCACCGTTCAGCTGGTTGTATGTGTAGGCACAGTGCCATACCGAGATGCTAAAAGGGTAGTGCAGGGAGAGGCAGAACTCAGCCCTGGTCTTGTACAGACTGTACTGACCTGGATCTACTATATTCCTACAGGACATGAGCTGACAAGTAGATGCCTCTGAACTATATTCCCTACACCTCTCAGTTCCAGAATTATGAAGCAGAACTATCCAAGGCACATGAATAAGAGAAGTTGAGAAGTTGTCACAGTAAAGGAAGATGTCATAACAAGCAACATCTCTTCTCTAACAACCGTGAGCTAATTAACACCAACCCTGAGTTCTCAGCTATCTGCGGGGTGGTTTGAGTTAATATCTTTGCTGGATCCAGACTAGTTCCTTCAGAAGGACATTTTTAGTGATTTCATAGTTAAGGGACAGTTAATCCACAGCCACAAAGGATGCGGGCAATAACTGAGTTCACTGTTATGAACTCACTCGTTACAAGAATGAGAGTATCCCATTAAAATGAATTTCCTCAGTCTGCTATTCAATTTTATTAACAGAAAGTTTTGAACTTCAAACCTTGTGTCTTTTCCTTTGTACTCACAATAGTAATTGAATATATCAAGCACAGAGAGTAGTTCATCTCCCATCCTTCATCTTAAAAGTGTTTTGTACTTAATAATAATGATAGTGATATTAATTTACTTGTGTCCATAAGCTTTAAACCTAGCCTTCTACAATAGTTACACAATATTGATTGGAAGGGGTTAGATCAAACAATTCTAGAAATTGAGCTGCTCCAAACTTTTAAGAGCTACTTTTAAGCCAGAACTGTCCCTATCAGGCTTTCAAACTGTTAACAACAGAAAGCCCTGACATCCTTCTGTCAACATTTTCCTGAACCACAAATTGCTCATGCATTAGAAATTCACTTGAAATGGCATAAAAAGGCTGTGAAGTAAATGTATTCCTGAAGCCTGGGTCTGCAAGCCAGTGTAATTTCAGAAAACACCATACAGGCTGAAAAGGCAGCAGTTGCGAGTACTGAATTTAACTATACATGATAACTCAATTTATTTTCTCTGTAGACTCATAACTCAGTAAGTCTTTAATGGTTTCATAAATAAACAGATGGATGCCATCAAATGCCACAGAATGATAAATCTGATTGGCCTCTCTATAATTTTGGATAGCTTTATCCCAAAAATAGACAGTGGAAGCATCTTACTCCAAGAGTGTGATAAAATAAATGTGAGAAGGTAGATTATGGGCAATTGCATTGTCCTAGTGATGAATAAAACTTTCCATGATGGTGTGACTAAGAATGAGGGCAAGTCTCAATGTAACTCATTCTAGTCGTAGATTTGAACAGATTTGACTTCTGTTGATAAAAAAAGGTGCTTCTCTTCAAAGAATTCAAAGTTAGAGGAAGGAGAAATAGGTGATGGGACCCCCTGCTGAAAGATTTAAATCATCTATAACTTTAGCTTTGAAAGGTTTATGGTTCTAATTTAACTGTAAGCCATCTGCTCCACCTAGTATGTGTTGACTGAATATAAAACCAGACCACCAATTTCAAATAGGAAGGACACTTATCATCCAGTGTGTCACTTGCACAGGGGTTTGCTCACTTTACCTAATTTTGCAACTCAAACTAGACATCTGTTGAATCCTCAAAGTTTAACAGCACAAAATTAAAATAACCTGCTTGGTTTTCAGGAGGAACATGTCCAAATAAGATGCTCCGTTAGGTAAAGCTGTACGTTCATGTGGGCTGAATGCAGACAAGACAGGCCCCACTGCTGCCTATTTTCTATGTTAGGAACACTGGGTCTTTGTGTCAATATCAAGAGAGTAGAACAAAACACTGCTTAATAGCATTATCCTATCACCAATGTTTCCATTTGTGTAAAATAAATCATACAAGTGATTTTTTTTTTTCCATGAGATTTCTATTAAAAATAACATAAGTATCATATAACCTGTCTTAGCACAGTTCTCAAGTGAGAACTTCACATGTTTGTTAGTTGCCTTTATCGCTTTTTAGGGTTTTTTTGTTGTTTGTTTTTTTTTTTTTTTCTTTTTCTTTCCTTTGTCGACATCTGTATAGTTTGTGTTAAAAGAAGAAAAGCAGACTACAATTTCTTTCAACTATGGAAAGCTTAGCCCTGCAGAGTGCCTAAGGGTCTGCCTGGGAGAAAATCAAATTCGAAGACCTAACTTTACAGAACATTTTCTTCTTCCTATTCATGAATTACTTTTCTTTGTACAACCTATCAATTTTACTCTGACTTTCCAAACCCTACTAATCCTGTGCCTTCCTCACCACAGAATAGGCAAAAAGGAAAAAAACATCACATCCAGTAATACAAGTATAGGATTTCACAGCCTAAAAAAGAAAATAAGACCAAGGTCTGTAAACTACCACTTTGTTTAGAGGAATTGGTCATGGTGAGGAAATTAGAGCTGCGAGTAGAAAGGGGCCAAAATCAAAGGGACAGCAGTTCCCCACTCCGCCACATGGAGCCCATCATGGGATCCTAAGGCTGTCCCTGCCATTTGACAACGTAGGGAGCACAAGGTCCTGGCTACCATAAATCTTGCCCAGAGCCTCCAAGGGACAAATCACTGCTAGAAATCTGTCCTTTTCTACATCAACAGAAAAGCACATTGTACAAGGTTACTGCTGACCTGCAATACAGTCATCAAGAAAAATTCTTGACTCTTCCCTGACTTCCAACAAATACATTATAACTAGGCTATACGGGAGCCAATGAGCTTCTAAAGGAAGGAGGCTGTGCAGATTTTTTAAATTCAGAAAGCCTATGAAAATGGATAAAAACGTCAAGTAACAAAGGAGGTTGTGTTTTAGAGGTAAAGAAATGTAAGAGTGAAATAAGAATTGCCAAAAGTCAAGCTGAGTTAGCCTTGCAAAAGTTTATTAAAACAAGCATCCGAAGATTTTCACTGTATAAATAAATAAGAGACCAAAAAAAAAAAGAGAAGAGTTATTTTGTAGAAAGAATGAGGCGGAGATCAAGTATTTTCTAGGTATCGTCCCAGGAGTGAATTATTTGATGGTTTTCAAGGAGGAGATAATGTTTATCAAAGAAGGTGCCATCAACATGGATAATGGAACAAGGATATGGAGATAGAAACAACAAAAGTTTTATGCATTGACATTGGGGTAATCAGAACACTAGTTCTGTAAGAATATAAGAAAACAAAGGCTGGTAACAGGGAAATGTAATAATCTGTCATGTCAAATGCAGTGGCATACAAATTGAGAACAGTAAGTGCTGTTTATTTCATACTAAAAATTGGCTAGATTCAAGAAAAAATATTTAGTTCTTTACTGATCTATTAATCAGACTCAGCTATATGATACTTGGCAAGAAAGAATAATTAAAGGCAGGTAAATGGAAAATGGGTCCAAATGCATCAACATTTCATCAAAGATTGTGCCAGACCAACCTGATAGTTTTCTACAATACTAACTGATTTTCTGGGTAAGAACATGCAGAATATTTTCTAGATTTCTGAAATCTTATACTGGGGGAAATTATCAACAGACAAAAAAGATGAGAGATTAGTACAGGAGTTATGGAGAGTGGACAATTGCATGAAGGAGAGAAAACAGAGTAGTTTTGGAGAGGAAGAAGTCTGCTGAAGGTATAGCATGGCAACAAGAATCAATCTTTTGACCAGCCTTTTTTAATATATTCATTAAAGAGCTTGGCATAAAAGTAGGAGTATGCTGTTGAAATTCAATCGTGACAAACATTGGTATGTATCATCAATACAGAAAAGGAGTAGAATATAATCCAGAAAGAGATGCATGACCTCAAGAAATTGAGGAATATAAATATACTCAGATTCAAGAGTGCAAATTTCAAAGCCGTGTATTTTGGGAACAAGCAGAAACTTATACACTGAAAGTTCACTGTTTGAGGAAGAGAAGAAGGGCAGGGATGTAAGAAGTTGGCCACAGAAAGACCGAGTTGGAAGGGGGGAAAATTGTTTAAAGTAAAGTAAAAGTTAATTGGGATACAGCAAGGAAATGTTAGTGCCATTGGGCAACACCAGATGGGACTTCACATGGCACTCTGAGTACAACCTGGCCGTGCAAGGTAAAAAAAGCTGAACTGAAGCTGAAACTGGGACAGTGTTACAAAGGTGTTCAGAAGACTGAAGAACATGTTTAAGGCAGACCTCATTCGCCTTAGCCTGGCAAAATGAAGGTGAAAAAGAGATACGACTGCTGTGTTAGAACATTGTGTGTGATAGATGTCATGTTGAAAATAGGGTAACCCCTGAATACTTCAGCTGATGGTCAGCAGGCAGGTATGGTTGAAGGATGCTGTTTCTTTCCAGGTTAGAGCCTTCGATTTGAAGGTTTGGGTTCTCGTGCGTCTGTTCACAGCCAGAAGCTTAGGATCATGAGCATCCATCATTGCATCTCTATTCCCCATGATGACTGGGGAGAAGAAATCACCAAATTACCATCTGGATGCAACCTGAAAATGGCTCAGCCAACTCCATGAACAGCGCAGGGGATGTACCTGACTGTACTTACATTTCACAGTGTTCAGAACTTTTACAGCCTTGTCAGATATTCTTTCAGTTCCCTTTATGCAATTAAAGCTGCAAAAGCCCCCAAAAGAAAAAAAAAAAAAAAAAGCCTATTTCTAATACTCTGGAGGAACAGTGACAGTTTTGGTTTGAACAATGAATAACTAGTTGTCAAAGAAATGTTCACGATATTTAACAGTTTTTATTAATATTGAGTCCCTCTAGGGCAGGAATTCCAGCGATGAAGTTGTAAAACAACCATATCTACATCCTCTGTTCTCCTCTTTTTTTTCCTTTTCTTTTTTTTTTTTTTTTTTTTTTCCAGCTGATAGCTCTGCAGTATGCAGGTTTTACTGTCCAATCAATAAGTTACTTTTGCCAAGATTTGTGGAAGACACATTGCTAACATTATACTGCATGTTCTTCATATTAAAGCGTTTATGTCCTCTTCAAATAAATTCTTCAGAATATAAAGGAATCAAGGTTCTATGGCAAGAATGATGTAAAAACTAATTCATAACAGAACCACCTAAATTCTTTAAAACACAGACAAAATCAATACCCACCTCATTCTTCACCACTTACAAAGCTTACTACGTTAAGAACCTCACTGCTGCTTTTCAGGTAGACTTTACCTGCAGGTTGCAAAAATAATTGCTTTGGGTTTGGGCTGGAGGAGGGGTGGTGGCAGCTACTGGGTCTTATTATCTACTTTGTTTTTGCTATTGCCATAAATATTTTTTAAGTAATCATCAGCACCATCTGCCACTTACCACTGTGTTCTTTTCACAGTGTCAATACTATAAACACAGTCTGCTCCCTCATTTGATGCAGTGCAGAAGAATGGAATTAAGCAGAAAATAGCCACTCCAAAAATAGGCCTTACTATTTAAAAGCAAGCAACTCTTTCTGTAAAATGATCTTCAGAATCAGTTTCCACCAAGTCTTAAAGAGCTATTTTGCTAAGCATCTCCAGTTAACTAAAAACAACTCCAGATTTTACTTCTTTTGAGACCACGGCACTTGACAAACCAGTCTCTCAGTGTCAATAAGTTGAAGTTACAGCTCAATATATTAATTAGGAGTTTAGTTTTATTTATAGTCATTAAACTCTTACAAAGACCATTTTGATTTTCTTACACAATTTTAACTTTTTCTATTTTTTTGAGCATTTAACTGGCAGCATATTGGTAACTAATATGGAGTATCCCTCAATGCAATTACCAAAACTGCATTTCTATACAAAATGGTCTATTCATGCCTTAGGTTAGAGAGACAGATTAAACTCAGTCTTCATACAGTCTAAACAGTACAGGTAAACTTCCAAAAAATTCTTTTCCCTACTGAGTCTTTTAAAATAATCCACCTTATCTGCAGAGCTTCTGGTCAAATGAATACAGCCATGCACCTTTGCAAGCTGAGCTATGAGAGTTGTCCCTGTCATTTCCATCATGGAAGCATCATTTGTGTAATCCAGATATATAATATTTTCTGGAAACACTTTTTTTTCTAGGCATGGTGAATTATATGGCACTGTAAACCGTACTTTAGTTTCGGCCCAGATAAAATGCCTGACTCACCCCTGTATTTTAACACAAGTTCTAGACATCAACACTGTTTTGTTGTAATGCATAGTTTGGCTTATTTCCAGTTGCATGTTGGCACTTCAGAGAAGATGAATAGAATTGAGATTTTTTTCAATATTTCATAGGAGAAATCTTGTTATTTAGGGGGGGTGGGGGGTGGGCAATGTCCCTTCTAGGGGTATTGTGAAGTTGGTTTTGCTCAGTGTTTTTATAATGCTTTCCATGTTTACATGTCATTTTATTCTACCTAAATAGTATTGTTAGATTATAAATATAAAATCTACTTCTTTGGTGCATCAATAAAAACTTATGTCAATAAAACAGCAAATGATGAAAATAAGCCAATAGTCTGCCTCCAAAATTACAAAGAAGGAGAAATGACACTCAGTCTAGAGAGGCGGATGGGTACAGAACAAAGAACAGGATGATGCAGAGAAATACGTTTACTTAAATACACATGTAGGATGCCCAGATACTACTTTGATGGGAGTAATAAACCAGCTGAGAAAAAACAGAATGCAGAACTACATTCTGTTTTATCTAGACTTACACCCTTTCACAGATTTCTTTTTTTCTTTTGCAATATCAATTTTAGATTTCTTGTTTATGTGTTTAGGAGTCTAAATAGCCTACCAGTTATGAATATCTTCCCATTTTTACCTCTAACCCCCTTTTCTTCTCCCATCGTTCAGTACTCATGGTCCTTCTTCACTAAAGCCTGCTATATATATGAATGATTAAAAGTCCCACTTCTAAATGAAGGAATAAGAGGAACAAAGCCTTTTTATATAACTTCAGTACCTCTTCTCTAGGTTAAGCTCTTCTCTTTCCCTGGTTCTCTTTTGCTCAGTTGAAGGCGCTTTTTTTGTCAGTAGGTATTAGTCCATGTATGCTTTCAAAATGCTGCATATGCAAGACTCTATAGTTAATGCCACATTTTATATAGCATGAAACGTATACTTAGTGTAAGCATTATTCCAAAACAGATACCTTGCCAGCACTCCTCTGTACTAGCTACCTGACATGATACCATACCTACAGCTCTTGAACTCGTAAGTCATTGTTCTCCCATTTGAACAGAGACCACACAAAAGACAAACAAGATTAATGATCTGGCCTAGTCCTCTGCTCTAAAGAGAAGCAAGCCTCAAGCGCCCCCCCACCCCCCCCCCCCCCCCCCCCCCCCCCCCCCCCCCGCTCCTTTCTGAGTATAAGAAAAGGTCTACAAAGCGGTGAAATAGTGTACCAGAATATGTATGTCTGAGAAGACAAGGGGCTAAAGTGGTCCTTAGCAAATGAGGCTCTGAACTTCACCCTTGACTCTTCAGCCTCACTGTTACTGGCGGGCAGGAGCTTTTCAGTAGGCACACGGATATACTTGCTAATGCAGAATCAGATTTGGGTGTTTCCCTCTACTGCCCTCGTCTTTTCCCTTTGAGTACATGAGAAATGCTAGAACCCTCAAAATGCACCCACAGGCCCTTAATAATATGTACTCCATACATCACACTGTACAATTCAATTTATATTCTGTTATTAACTTTTTCATTAATTTGTCCTGTATTTTCACTCCTTTAGTACTCTGTAAATACCCTCCAACACGAAAAAAGGCAATAAGAGATTCAACCATCTTCTGTACATCTTAATTACAGTATATTTTCATCAACAACTTTAACATTTTTCTACCAAAAAAATCTTTGCTTATCCTTGTAGTCCTACTGACTTTATATTGGGTTATTTTGCAAGTGTGAAGGGACTGAGCAAGGAATGTGTTTGTAGCCAGTAGAAATTCATGGGACTTACTTGCCCCTGGACTATGTCTGCAACTGTTTCACTGCATACTGAGATAGGTACACACATGAACCCAATCTACATATGAAAATCCCTAACCTATGGTTTTGCTTCCAAGGGTCAGAACAATTGACCAATATCATTAAATATAACACTTTATAAAAACTATTTGTTATTTCATATTTATATTCATGTGCCTATTATGATATGTATTGCCTTTTCTTGTATTTTAATCAGAGAAAATTAGAAATAGAACCAAGAAAGCCTTGTTACTGAAAACCCCCCATCCAGAGCTAATTGTCTTGTAGAACACTTAATGAGTCGTTATTCATTATGATGGTGAGTACAGGGAAGGCAGATGGCATGGTAATTTTATTGATTCTGTGATCCTACTGTAGTTTGCTGATTAAGTAGGATTGAACACCACAGTTAGTGTGGCCAAAATTACATGAAATTCTGTTTTGATTCAAGGATATTGGAGAGTAACTTTCAGATAGCACTGTTGGAGAGGCCTGCTGAACATGAAATTTTGCTATCTTCATTTGTATTTATAACAACAGAATATTGCACGCAGTCTTCCAGGATGTATGTTCCACAACTTCCACTGTAAAACTCCACTGTAAAATATTTCCACTGAAGTGGCTCTATTAATTACTATATTTTATTTAGTTCTTTATTTTAATTTCCAATTGTTACTTTTAACTATTAAGTTAGATCCACCTCACATAGTCATAGCCATCTAGATGTTAGAGTTCCTCTATGGTTTAATAGAGAGACACATATACATACACCTTCAGAGACCATTCAGCTCACTGTCTTAATAGGAAAGCACCTCTACTGGGTGCTCTACCACTTTTACCTGCTTGGTAGCAAATTTTGCTGTGTGAAAGCCACAAACCTGTAAATAATTCACAAATTACATTGTGCTTTAAAGCATTTACTGGCCTTATCCAAGAACAATGCAAATGTCAGAGTTTTATAAACTTATTGTGCAATACCTCGATACCTCAATGTGTGGGATTTAGTTGGCTTTAATAATAAGGATGATATGGTCACAGAATTTATCACACTACCAAGCTATTCTTTCTGTATTGCCCAATATATCACCAGAGCTGTATGAAGACCTTGAAGGAGTTATTCTTGGTCTTTCCACTGCTGCTAATTCATTGACACCTTTTCTGTATTAAGTAATTTATATATTATTACCCCCCCCTCCCTTTTTTTTTTTTTTGTGTCTAGCTTGTTTTGTTCAATACCATTTGAGATGTATAATTTAGTTCTTTTTAGAGATCCGGTTGCAGCTGCTCTCATTATTAGATCTCCTTTGATATTAAGAAGAGTTTAAGCTATTTAAAGCATTGGGTCAGACACTACAGCAATAATAGATGATCTCTAGCTTCCAAAGTGTCATAAAATCTGTAAGACATGTATGTGCATTGTATATTATAATCTGCCCACAACTGCTTGAAGGAGTGATTTTTCTGATATGCACATACACTGATGCATGCATATTGATATACTCATGAATTCTACAGAGAATTGCTATTTCTTTGAACCTTTGAATTTTGGTCTGACTACTTAGGTACGATGCAGCCAATAAGACAACTGAAGAATGAGGAAACTACGTGTTCTACCAGTCAATCCAAAATTGAGAAATTTTAGTTTTTATCACTGCTAAACTTCCTTAATGTTTTTCATTGCTTATCCAAATTTATTTGTAATTTGGTTCTAATTTCTGCCTTAATCCAAGCAAAATTTCATTTAAAAACAGTTGTTACTCTAGAGAAGTATGGTTGAATTGTTAGGATCCTCTTCAAAGCTTACACCTAAAAGAAAATACAAGGTCTACTGTGCTACACCTAACCTACTACAATGGTAAAATTAATTGACTTTCCAGATTTTCAAGATGTTTAATTCTACAAATCATTCCTTTATTGAAGAAGTCCCTTTTTAAAACATAAGTCACAATGAATAGGGTTTCTTTTTTGCAATAAATCCATTTTTATTAATATTTCATCTGAACCTACATGACCAATCTGTGTTAGACCTATCTTAAAGCACATATTAATTTTAAGCAGTTTAATTGTGTCAACATAGCTGTTATTTGTATACTTATAGGATTAGCACATAGAACTAAACAACGCTGTCAAAAGTCTGTAAAGTTCTGAGTATTTTCTGCAGGAAGTAGAGAGCACTCAGATCTCCACTGGGACATATGGTCTCTCCTGGAGAAGTTTTTGCCTTGCATAGCCTTTGGCCAAAGCCCACCATCTGTAGTTTCAACTTTTCTTCCAGCTGCTGATAAAGGTGAAGTATAGAACATTTGCTGCAGAAAGAGTAACCTTTATATTAGGGTTTGGTTTGGGGTTTTTTTTGTAATATTCAAAGTCATTTTTCAACAAAATATTTGTTAATGTAAACCTTGGAAACAAGTAAAACTCGCTTTTGATCAAATTCAGATCTTAAAAACATAGGGATACGGTAACGACTCCAGTGGAGCATAGACTAGTTATTTGTGGAAAGAATTAGCTTTCTCGATTTTGGAGAAACAATGTAATGCAGAACAAAACAGGCATTCCCTTCTTATATTTCAGACATACGCATATAAGAAATGAAACCCACAGACTCTCATTGTGAACTGAGAATCAGCATCATTGACATATCATTTAAACAAGTACGTTTGACACACTGTCAGTTATATCCTAGAATGATCCCAATGAGATTGAAAATGGTTATATGCAAGTAATAGAGGATTCTAAAATTACTTGACAAGACATAATTACTGAACACACTACTTCCATCCACCTAAATATCATTGTTTTAACCTAGCTTAGCTCATAAGGGAAACCAACTGCATAGCAAACATGTCTGCCACACAAAGCTTCCGCATCATTTCAAATAACTTGGCACAGTTCACAGCATCTGCTCCCAGGAAGCCCAGGAAAGAAGCAGCAGGTAGTGCTGCGGGACAGGAATGTGGTGAATTAGTAGAGCTACAGGTATGCCAACAAACTTGCATAATAGCTTCTGCCTAGACTACGCAGGGTTACATACAGTGAAAGCAGTCCATGAGTACCAAAATTCATTACACACAAGAACAAACAATTATAGCAATATAATCTAATATAATCTAATGGTTGAATCAGCATGGTTGCACACCTCAAGCATTTCTATTTGCTTTTGACCCTGAACAAAGTGAAAGTTGTGGGACTAAAAATTTTAGATATTTTTAAATACTAAATGGCTGACAAACACTATAATAACAAATGGAGGAATAGCATTTGAAATACACGCCTGCAAAGCTGATGGAAGGCAAAGTAATAAGAGGACAGAGCGGAACAGGAGGACATAACGTGTAAAAAAGAGGCGTATTCTGTCACAGACTGAGGAACACTCAAAATGACACATCTGCTGTACTGTTGAACCCAAGTCCTGTTTCAAAAAGCCTATTCCGTCCACATTTTACACACAGCAAAGAACAGCAATTACTTTTAAAAAAATTGTATATAGTAAATAGAAGCTGATTATGAAGTAACTAGATAAATACATTTTTACTGCCGAGAAGCACATCATAGGTAAATTTGAAAACAACAGAAAAAAACATTTTAAGCTCCAATTTCAACAATTACTTTTAATTTCCTTTCATAATGTTTTTCCTTTTTGTAAGACTATAAACACCTTCATTTCTTTTTCATTTCATTAAAACATGAACACGTAATATGCTAAACATCCTTCCTCCCTCATTGCTCTCTTCAGAGCACTTACATTTATATACTTCTTCCAGGAAATGTATTTGACAAAGCATCAGTAACACTTATTTTCATAGCACTTCCAGAAATGATATTCCAAGCCATAAACAGCATTTTAAGAACTAAGTCCTCATCTCAGGATTCAGGGGAAAAAAAAAAAATTACACACCCCACCCAACCAAAAAAACCCACCCTGAACTAAAAAAAAACCCAAATAAATAACAGATAGTCATCAGGCCAAAAGAAGAAGAACGAACACTCAGCTGAGCTTATTTCCAACATAAGTCAACTTAGTTTGCCCTTATCATCATTACTCAATACTTTTTAATCTCTTAAATGGATTTTTGAAGGTTAAAAGGATATCATTTTGGCTCTTAATAAGAAAAGTTAGCCTTAAAGCATATTTTCTGGTTTATAGGAGCATTTTGGGTACATACCATGCAGCTTACTATTCTTTACAAAGGTGTTCATTTTGGCAACAGCTCCAAAGAATTCTGGAACATTAAGCTGGTCGTCTGTGCAGTGCCACGTTACTGTCTCAACTTTGTTGTCATGGCCATTTTGTATCATATCGTTGTAGGCAGTTATTTAGAGGATTTTAGAAGTGTATTTAAGTACCTCCTGTTTAGGAAGTATTTTAGAAGAATGGGTGTAATGGTTTTGTACAACAATCTAGCGTAGATCAGATAAGGTAGATTACCACAAGAAGTGCTTCTAGATAATGCAAATGCTGCTTTAAAAGGAGCTGGGATCATTTCCAAAGTGAACACCTTCCTAATGAAGCAGACACATCCACTCACGCAATCCCAGGTTTCATCTGACAGGCATTCTGGGAAATGCTAGTATTTTAATTGAATCCTGGACAGCATAGCATTGGGATTCATGGTGCAAAGGAACTTAACTAGAAGTTAGTGGACTAAACATCAACTTGAACTGAGAATACTCACTGGTATTCCCTACATAGCCTCATTTATCACAACTTGAACTGAAACTCTAGAAGTGTCTGCATCTGAAATTTTTTTGCCCTACAAGACAAGGTTGAAGAATATCGGTGTGCACACATATTGTTTCAGGAAGCGCTAATGAGATATGGCATTTGTACACCAGCCTAGTCTGATCACTGGGCTTTTTATTTGGGATACCACAACAAATTCCAAACAAAAATTCCTCATTAAACATTGGCCCTAAACTTAACATCAATTGGACCGAGTAGCCCCTTGTATTCACCTGCTGTGCCATTATTTTGGGTGTATGTGGGTGCCTTTGTCCAAGCAGACTGCACTGCACGAGAACGGACGTGACGCTCAGCAACACGAGCCTTACCTGACTGACCAGGGGGTGGCACTCCTGATGATCCTCTGGGCAGACATAAAAATACCGTGAGGACTGCGGCTCTGTTTCCTGAACACGGCTCAATGGCAATCGGTTTAGGAGCACCCTGAAAAAGGAAGATACCTATGTAATGTCCGAGATTTCCATTACGGTTTTACTTGTACATCTTTAACTTATTTTAAGGTTCACTGTAACAGTAGGAAGATATTTTTCCCAATTAGTTCTTTGCATTTAAACAGACTGTCCTACCCATGTTAATTGACTTAAAAATGGGCTTTAACAGCCCACACTGTAAATCTAACCAAACAGAAAAAATGAAATGATCATAAAGACAACAAAATTATACTTAATTTTATAGCTCACTAAATGAAGAGATATAACTTCTTAAAGCTTAGAAAACAACAAACCCTTTTGGTATACACACTGGTATCCAAGAGTACCAGAATTTCCCCTATTCTAGTAAGAAGTACCCACGTGAAAAAACTGTGCTTCAGCGGCATTCATTACCTAGCCCTCCTAATGCCAAAAACATAAAATGAGAGCAAATCTCTATAATATAGATGTATATAAAGATAACCAATCCCTCTTGAGTTTCCCAGACCAGTAAGTCTGCCTCCTCTATGTCTGTCCTGGTAAGCAAATGATTTCTTTGAGGCAGGAACTTCCTGAATTTTTTTCCATATGCAGAAAACAGGTGCAGTGTTACTATATTTAAATAAAGTTAGAAAAGCTCTGAAAATGTTGCCTGTGTGATTATCATCTTACTTTATCTTATATGAAGCTATGACAATGCTGGTTTTGCTGGTGGGAGGTATGTGCTGTTACCAAGCATCTCTCTTATTAGCTGTAGAGATCTTTTCATTTGTAGTTAGCTTGCAACAAAATGGTTGCTACCATATTATCCTCAAGTTACCAAGACTGAGGATATGAGGAGCAGGAAAAAAGTAAAGCAGTCTACAAAACCATAGAATAATAAGTTTCTAATATGACAATTTGCAGTGTTTCCATATTTACATGTTTCCATGTTTTGTGCTCACTAAGAGATAGGCATTTCACTTTGGAGAGCTTAAACATTTAGTCAAGCAGTAAAGATATTTCTAAAAACATTAGGTCAAAATCAGCATAAGCATTTGTTTCTTTTTTTGTTTGTAAATTTTTAGAATGTCTGTCATGTTCCAAGGCAAAATACGAGTTTGATGTTTTGATTCAAAATTCAAAGCCATAAAACTTTCCATTGACATGCAAAATGCAATGTATATATAAATGTCAACTGATTCAAGTTTACTAAGAAAAATGATAGTTTAGCCAAGTTAAATACACTGCGAAGTATTAGATATAAAGAAAACAAAGGCGCTTCCATCATGTAAAGCAATTATCATTTTCTATTTTTCTGCCTCCAAGTAACCAACATTTACATTCCTTATCAGTAAAGATAAGGAAACAGAGAATACAGCAATAAATCGAACAATAGATAAATATACTTATTTTTTACTTCATGGTCATATTTGAAAGGCATTGCTGTAGATGTATTTGAGGCGATAGCATTAAAATAACTTGGGCGAGGAATGTCATCGAATTTAAAATTGCTATGACATAATGAATGACAACTTATATTCACTAAAGCCTTACCAAATGATGAAACGGAAAAGTAAAACCCCAAAAGCTTCAGCTAAACCCAGTAACTTTTCAAAAAACAACATAAGAAATATTTTCTAATCTGCGTGTACTGGATTTGTAGCATTTACTAATAATATTTTGTAATGCATTGGCTCAATATAGGCCAAAGGAACAGATGAAGAGAACAGATTCTGAACCTGTGTAAGCTGGTGTTTATCTGTTGACTTCCGTAGATCTATTATCAGCAAAACATTTAGACAGGCGTTGCTGGATGATATGATTCTATACTAAAAGCAATTCAGGGAAGGGGGAAAACAGAATAAGAAGCTTGCTAATATTAGCAGCATTGATTGTACGTGCACAAAAGTAGCACGAGTGGATTATTGGAAAAGAAATGGTGTGGGAAAGTTTGCTTTCTTATTACGGTTTCTTTGACTTACACGTGTTGAAGGGCAATGTAAAAAAAACCATACAAAAATAATGGTATTTCTTCTGATCATAACATTTAATATAGAAAAGGGTCTTGATGGGATCATTCAGATTAGCAGCTAGTCTGTGCCCTGGGCTGTTTAAATCTAATGAGACAAGCGTAGGCATAGCATAACATAATATAACACAGCACTGACAGCAGTCTGGTGTAGACCTCTCTGCTTACTTCTCCCACTATTACACGCTTTCATTCACTCCTACCTGTTGCGCTTTCAGTTGTCAAAATCTAGGGCTTCCCAACTGTCACACACTCATATCAGAGCTCCCCTTAGACCTAAATACGTGTCCCTTCAGTCCAGCAGTTCTCCCTATACCTCTCTTCCCCAACCATCCAGAGAGGGATGCAGCTCCACGCCAGCTAAGTCATCTCACTTCGACCCCGTGCTTCCGACGTCACCCTGCATTGGCCTTGCTCCTGCATCTTCAGTGCAAAATAGATTTTGCAGCTCTAGGCAAGCTCCTGCAGCAGGAGCTGTGAACGGAGCAGACCAGGTGCTCTTCACGTCCATGGACAGAGTGCCATAAATTGGGGAGGTGGCTAGTCAGTGACCCCCGTGCACTCACTAATATGATAAATAGATTTTCCAGATAAATACCTTTGCATGGGGTGTCATGGACCGTCTTCCACTATATATGAGAACAACAGCACCTGAACCCTTATACAGCAATTATGATTAAAATAGTTGCTATTACTAATGCAAGCGATAGAGCATTTAAGTCATCTTTCCTGATTTGTCACAACGGCAAATCAAATAACATGATTCCTTTCAATTTCAAAAGGCAGAAAAAATGAAATCTTCATTTTAAAATGTAATTCAGGATACAGTTTATGCAGACACACAACTGAAAGGAACAAATTTACCATTGTGCCTTTTAATTTGGTGAATAATTACTTTATTCTAAATCAAAATGATGATATTTTCTATTGCTGTGTAATATAAAACCTTTTATTAACAGGCCCCATCCTTTTCTGTTTGAAGTTTATACTAATGCTTTTCAAAACACAATTGGAGGGAACTATTTCTGATAAATATTTTTCAGAGGACTTCATCCAAAAATCAAATACAGTAAGAATTTCTATTTGTGTTTATTTGTTCTTTATAGAACATTACGACTGGAAAAGCAGATGTCTTATCTTACCTCACATCATTCAGATTCACTAGCAAAAAACCACAGAAGCATAGAGCAAATGATAATAATTTAGATACCCTAAGGTTTGTCAGTTGTTTAAAGATAAATACATAACCATGAATCAAAGTTATTTCACAGTGACATAACATGTTCTCTGAAATGTGCCATTTATCATGCATTTTCCACGGGTTTTTTGGAAGAGATAAGGCACATGTTTGTTTGCCCAAAGCACTTAGCTACCATGATTTACTTGCTAGAATTACCTTTTTTTTTCCCCCCGTACAGAAAGTGACTTACCTTTTTTTGCCAAAAAGCACAAATGACAATCACAGAGTTAATAAAACTTTATCAGTGGAAGACAGAATAAACAAATACTTCTTTATTTAACAACGTTTTACTCTTATATTCCCTTTCTTACACCCACTGTGACAGAAAGAGGTATGTCAGTTGGGAAGGTGAAAAAGAAAGGGGAAGAAAACCACGAAGGAATAGAAGGGTGAGAGAACATATATTATTATTGATACCAGGAAAAGAAGAGTAAGTCGGTGGATATAGAAAGAAGAAATAAGTGCAGAGCATAGGGGATAAAACAGAGAATAATAATAAAAAAAAATGAGATAAGGTTTTATCCACAGTTTAAATGTGTTGTCATATATTTATTCACAGAAGACAAGTATCAGAAGTTATCTTCCCAGGGTCCTAGTTTTTTGTCACAGAAAACGTTCTCCAGTCTCCAGATTTTTTTTCCAAAAATCCTACAAAGACCCAGCCAAAGTCCAGCTGCCTGGGTGAGTTTGTGAGGAATTACCGAGCTTTGGGAAGATTCTTTGCTCACCCTTGAGTTGTTTCTGTAAGAAATAAATTTTGGCTGGATTTTTTTTTCCTATACAAAGGACAGATGACAATACTACCATTACTGACATAAAAACATATGTCAGTATATAGTATATCCATACCTGTATTAAAAATATTTGTTTCTAAGTAACTTTGGACATCTTCTTTATGACAAGAAAGTAACAAAAAGTGCATTGTATTATTTGGCTGTTTAGGAATAACACAAATGAGCAGCTTTAAGAGTTCAGACCAAGAAGAAACTGGGAAGTATATTTTGTCATTCTTGGAGGGCAGGACAGGCAACAGAAGGCAGCAGCATGAAGAGGTGAGAAGAGTAGGAGAACACAACGATGACTAAGGGGATGTTCATGGATCTGCTATAAGGGTTCAGAATCTCTTTGGGGGAAATGCACTGAAACTTTAGCATCGATTCATATCAACGAAAATATTAAATACTGTGAATACGGGAAGATGAAAAGTGTAAAGTGTTTTGGCTCTATCTGTATTCCAAGAAGTGGTGTCCCACAGAAGTGCTATAAAACTTTGGATTTTCAGTACTAAGTAATATCTATATATATATTTTCTGTTCAGCATCGTAAGTTAGGTGCATCCAATTTTTAAAAGTGCATTATTACACCATAAGACAAATAGATCACGTAAGACTAAATGGCTCCAAACTCATGCCAAAAAAGCAATTAGAAAATTGAATCAAGGAATTAAGGATTAATGCGAGCATGTTACACCTGTCAGCAGTAATAAGTATTTTGACAAGAAGAGAATAAAGTTTGACAGTGTGCACAAATACAGTTCTCATATATAAATCAAGAATTTAAATGCAAACAACTATGCATTAATCACTGTAAAGTTTCCTAACTAAAATGGTCTTAGTACTACTTAGGAGAATTCATTATAAATAAAACTCCATCTCTTCTAAAAAACCAGCTTGACTTACACTTTTTTGTTTTAGAAATAAATGACGCCCATTTAAACCTAGTTTTTAATCATATTATTAAAACAGAGTTAATCTGGTGAATTCCACATAAACTAAGCTTGATGGCTTGGCAAATAAACAATCAAATCTGTTGTTGTGACAGGATTAGTACCAGACTCAGAATGTAAATAGCCACTTTTCTGGAGATCAGCGTGCAGGACTTTAGAGGGGAGAGAAGAAAAGAAACAAGACTGCATCCTCTGAAGAGGTAAGGAATGTAGAAAAGGAGGAAATGTAAAATTTAGACCGTTATATTACAAGTAATGACATCTTCATCTTCCCTCAGCTTCAGGTTCTTTTCCTGAATTCTTTGGTTATTTTCTGAGTTTCTTGATTTATTTGTGATAAGCAAGTCTCAATTCAGAAAAGCACTTGAGTACCTAAGCTGGATTTTGGTCAAATTTAGATACCCACATGCAAAATCAAAAGCCTCAAAACACTGTTAATCTTAATTTCAATATTAAAAATTTCCCAATAGCTGAAGCTCTCCACTATCTGCCCAGGCACATCCTGGTCTCTCTTACACCCACTCAGGATTCACTGGCATTCCTGCAGCTGCCTTGGATGTAGAGCTTGATCTAGGTAGCTGTTTTCAAAACAAGCTTACTAAATTAGATTTTTACAATACGGTTGTGGCCGCTTTCTTTTTAAAATGCAGTTGAAAGCAGAGGTAGCTCTATTCTTTGTGGAAAGAGGATTAATCCTGGTTTTCCTATTCTGCTTTTACTAAATGCTTGTTTCAGGTGAAATACTCTGACCTATAATTAAAGATGTGGAGTAAAATGCGATGACTGCTCTGACCATTTTCAGTGCAGTAAAGGCAGACTTTTCAGCAGTGCAAGGGAGAAAAAGAAAATTCATCCTTTCAGATTCACAGAATTCCACTGATGTCAATTCGGTGGGGGCTTTTGGGGCCATTTTGCTGGAGAAACTCCAAATGTCCTTAGCACAGCTATCCTGCCAAGAGAAGGAGATGGGAGACTCCCACCCGTAGCCAACCTTCATCCTATCCCCATCTGATTTTCTCCATGGTCATTTGCCGAGGGAATCAAAACCAAAAGTAATGTCAGAGGAATGAAGAAACGCTGTCTGCTCCTCCCAGCAGCAGCTCACCGCTTTCACAGTACCCACTGCTGCCCCGAGGAGAACCTGGCACTTCTACCAGAGCGCTGAAACTAAGGCAATGCCTCAGACAGAACCAAAGACCGTAATCAGTACTGCTGTTTTCTTAGACTATCAGTGTTATACTGCATTGCTGTTCTAAATGTTGGGTACATATTAACTAACGCTCATTAACCTGCTTTTGAGTATGAGCTTCCCACCCACCCAAAAGTTTTGACAATTTTCTCTACAGATTGATTCAATGAGTAATAAGCCTTAATGGCAGGGAAAAAAAAAGCTTTCACCAAACATCATCTGTGTGCCAGGAGAAATATACTTTAGGAAATACCACAACAGACTAAATAAGCAAGGCTGGAGTTCTGAACACTGCTTTGTGGCTGGCATAGGAAACTCCAGTTCTTCGTATGACCCTAGGGTTTTACTGAAATTGTAAGCATCCACTAAAGATTTTCATTTAATCCATCCCGTAAAGTTCCTCTCCTGCTATTAGTGAGCGGAAAGTTTCACCTCATCTAAACCTACAAGAATGGCCCAGAGCCTGAGTGTCCTCAACGCTTTGGGCTTCTACACTGCACCTTCTTTTGCCTGAGGATTTCTCAGTGATTTCTAACTTTGATTAATGAGGTCACACTAAGCCAGGCAGAGTACATCACTGCGTTACCTACAGCAGAAAAACTGGAGAACGTTTTGGAGTACCTTACAATTCTTCCACCTTTAGTGAAAGAAACTTGAGGTAACATCTTTGCTTCTCTGACTGAGTCATCCAGCCACCGCTGATTTACTGGGAGGACTCTACCAATTCTACTTAACCTTCAGAATGAACCAGTTTTCCCTGAAAACTTCTACAGTGTCTAATGGAGCTGAGATCAACAGGCTTATTGATAATAAAATGCAACCTGACCAAAATTATACTAACATTTCTTCTTAGAGATTTTTTTAATATTGAATTATCTTTCCAGAGTAATTTTGCCCCATTGTCTTTGCAGAATATAAATCTCCATTAATTTTTTTGTTTCAAAATAGCAATGGAAATCTTAGAATATGTTGGTCCATTATTTTCCATATGAAAACCAGTGGGAATTAACAATAAAAAGAACACATTATGATTACCAAGCTGTGATTATGGCCCCAGTGAGCAAACCGCATTGTTATCCTTCAATTTATTGTCTTAACTCTCTCTCAACTATATCAATATGCAGTGATAGGCTGCATTCTTTTTTGCAGTCTTTTGAGTAGAATGTGGTGGTTAACAAAGGTTATGTACTGATGTTAAATTTATGTATTAATCTCAAAATTTTTATGCTCAGAAGAGCCATATTTTTATTGTAAGAACTATATTCATTTGCAACAAAGTTACTTTCAGTTAATCTAGTAAAAGACTTCGTTTCAAAACCTAATACTATGTCATACAGCATTTCATTAGCAAGAGTTATGAATTGACATTCTGATTAAAACTGATTTATTAAGACAAAGCTTCGAGAAACACCTGCAGAGGCATTCATTTTCAATGGGGTTTCCAGAAAGAGCTCCTAGTCAGGTTTCCTAGTCAGCTTTCATCCTACTGCCTAGAGGTTGCTTTTTCTGAATTGTGACACTAGTGTGAACCATCCTGCAGTTTTCTTGACTTTCACAAGTGGCTGAACAGAACACAAGACATTGAAGTTAAATCAAAATATCAGGTAGCTGCAGGGCACACTGCGTTTCTTTTTCTGTATGTCCACGTATGCAGTTTCCTATCTCTTCATACTGTTAAATAAACTTGGTTTTACTTTACTGTTACATCTTGCTCACTAATAAAAGTAATTTCAGGTTAATCTGGAAAATATTGAACATAACTTACAACGGATGGTGTGTGTAGTAGTTGTACTGGATTACTGCCAGAGGTATTCCCAAGAGCCTCCAGAACATTCCCCTATTAAGCTGTATGAGTCTGATTAAAGGCTGGCAATGCTAGCGTCCAGTTTGTGAAAAGAAATTTATCTTGGCAGCAGCTAGCTAGATCCTGTAGGGAAAAGCAGCTGAGACCCTATGTCTGTGGCATATACCAAGCACCATGTATCCCCAGATACTTTCCTGTAAATTCTTCTGACTGCCATTTCAAACTCTGTAAGTCAAAGTGGTGTTGTGCAGTGAAGTGATGCTAATGGGCATTTGTTTTCCAGATGGGTGTATCTGTTGGACCTCCAAGGATTAGAAACAAGAAGTGGAGAATTCTGTTATTCCTTCACAATTCAACCTTAAAGGCTTGTCTATGAAAACTCACATTTCAGTGGTGACAAATCACTGACAGTGCGTCACTGTTTGAATTTGGGCTGATCACTTACGACCAGGTTGTCACTCCCACATTTCACAGTGGGTTAACTTTATCCCAGACTGCCTGACAGAAGACGACATGGTCCCTCCAGAGCCACTACTAACTTTTCAGGGTGAGAAAGATGAAGTACTAGGCACACTTTAAATTCTGCCTAATTTGCAGGCTAACAAGGGTGGCTATGGTGGAAGGCAGGGGAATGCTGAGCTAAGGATGAGCACAGTACAGGTTACTTTCATTGGGAACAAGCAAACCGAGTCAGCTACAGATTTCTGAAATGTCCACGAGGTGGATAAACATGGGTTGTCCTTTGCTTGTGGTGGATCAGAAAATTTCAATCTGTCATTGAGACAATGAATCTCGGGCAGATGTCAGAAGTTCTGACTAGCAGGTGCCTTTTGTGACCACAGAGATCTCATTCCTGTAGATGTGCAGCATCCTAGAGTCACTAAAGACAAGGTTTGATTTTCATTTAGGAGATCTATGCCAGACTTGAGGGTTAGGAAAGGCAAGTGTCCTGAAATTATTATGCAGTATTTTGCATTTCTTGCAAAACTGGAAAGAAAATATAGTACACCATATGTCATCCAAAATACGCTTTTAGTGAACTTTTCTTTAGCAATGTCTTTTAAAGTTCTTGTGTAACCTCCTGGCCAACATGCAGGATGCCTAGCAAATGATAAATTAAAATATTTATACCTGGAATCGTATTAATGAAAAAGAGAACTAAATCAAGACACATTGTGAAAACTAGCTGTCAGCAGAAGGGATTAAAGTGCAAACTTGGCAATATTCTTAATGCAGGAAAAAATGCTAATGGCACCAGAATAACAAATTACTTTCTATCATGACAACTTACACAGATCACAGCCTACTGAACGTAGGGAAGACACGAACCGAATGTCTGAAAGCATGACATAGCTTTTATTTTGATTATCCTTGCCATGGTCCAAGGACAGCTGTAAAATGTGTACACCATAGCCAAAAACATTCTGAAACAAATTATCCCCCTACTTAAGATTTGTAAGTCTATGGAGTTTCTCATCCTAGTGTGTGTGGATAGTGTGGATCAGATCATAGCTGCTTGAGCAGCAGGAAGAAACAACGATAAAAGACTTGTCTGTCCCAATGAAAAGATATGTGATGGCAGCAAAAGGGAACCTAGTTTTGCTCTATCATGTACTAGTAGCAACAGCATGTGTTAAACCGACTAGCGGTTTTGCCAGTAGTTGCTGCCAATGAGGTAGAAAGGGAGAGTTCAGTCTGGCAGGCTTGTGAAAGCACAAACCAGACCTTTTTAAAGCTGTTGCAAGATGCGTCTCACTTTCCTCTCTTGAGGACCTCCATCACCTACTCTGGCCCATTCAGTAATTTGAAAGCATAATTCGGTAGTTTTTCACTTGAAGCTTATGAATTAATTCAAATCTCAAATATCTGTGAGATAATCCTCAGCTGCCTAAATCAGCACAACACTGAAGTAACAGCAGAACTATGTTGATTTATACCAGCTGCAAATCTGACACTATATTATTAATTTCTTAATGGTGTCCTTTAAAAATCCTGCAAATAAACTCAAGTATTATCACTTAACGTTGCTTCCCAAGATGCTCCCCATCAAGATTGTTAGTACTTACAGTGGTCACAAACATATTAGGAACTTCACTGAAAATGCACAAGAAATGAAATTTACAGGATCTAATCTGACAAATGATTAGACACATGAGAATTAGTGCTTGGAGAAGCTGTTGCATTAAAGCAAACAGGATTACTCGCATGAATGGAATTATTTATGCATGTTACTCATGTTAGCTTAACATAACTGATGGAATATTTTTTTTTTAAGAAAAAGAGGCAGGTTTTTTTAATATAACAAAATAGGAAAAAGTCTGCTCCTTTAAAATACTATAAAACCTGCATCATTTTTACTAAACCAGCAAAGATCTATTGTATAAAGTGTTTGCTGAACTTGGATTTGCTGAATCCCAATTACTTATTCAACACTTACTTTTATGGAAAGTAAGTGTTATTTTTTTAGAAAGTACCATATTCCAAGCCTGCTTAGCCCCTTGAGCACTGCTAACTGAAAATGAGTGGTATGGAAACATAGTCCAGCTCAGCTTTCGATTCTATTCCATGTGTGTTTCCTAGGGCACAGCAAGACCTTCTAATTATTTTATATTTTATTATTTCCTTCAGTAAGGTATTTCACAGTCACCACCAACAAAAATTGTTATTCACATTGAATTCTATAGTCCCCATCCTTATTGCATGAAAGTACAGAAAAGGTTGTTATTTTTCTTCAAAAATGTTCTTACTTTAAATTTTACATTGTAAAATTTAGCAGCAGCGATGACACTTGAAACATCTTTTCTTCAAAAGACATACCATTTTCACAGCAGACTGACCATCTTTTTTAAAGAGTTTCCCTGAAAAATCAGATTTGTGAACTTTTCATTGGAGTTTGCTTCCAATCCTTGCATTCCATGAAGCTTTGCACTCCCCCTCATATATTTTTCATATCTAACCAAATGATTTCTCTTCCCCTAATTTTACGCAGAGAGTTTAATCCACTGCCAGTAGTAAAAGAGAGTAATGCTTGTCCTGTACTTCAGTCAAGAGAATAGTATAACACATTTACTTTTGTACTATGTGTAAACTAATTTACTTTAGCAGTGACTACTATTAGGCTAATGAGGCAAATCTTGCATTTCACCATTGTTTTCTGATTCCTCTTCCCTTTTCCCACCCCTTCCCAACACCTTTCCTAGTCTTTGGGTGCTCTTCCCATGGAAATAAATGCCCCGTATCAAATGGCACTGACTAATACAATAAGCAGAAGGAGCAGGATCTTATTTACTTAAACAAGGGTTGAGATTTGAGATCAGTCATCAAGCAGATGTTATTTCTGAAGCTGAAAGTATTCATGATGATTGTTACTATAGAAACCAAGCTTTGTAAAATATTCCAAACAAACACTTCTTTATTAGCCTGCGCTGTAACTACAGCGCTCTGCATTACGCTGCATCCCACGGTAAGTTATCAACCGCGCATATTTTCTTTCTGGTTATTTGCTTTCAATATTAACTACAAGAGAGGATTTCTACAGGTCTTAAAAGATAGTGTATCACAATACCAGTCATCCATAAAATGACACACACTGTACTCATTCAGCACTAAACTCCCGTCTGTTTCATTTCCCCCCTCCTGCGGGCAGCCACTCAAATCAGCATTTCCCTGTTCAGCAATAGTGGAAAACAGGAACCCACTGCTAATTCCTGTGGTTAGATCAGCAGCACAAAACCAGCAGTGGTTACTAAATGCCAGCCCCAGCCTCTTTAGCAATTAAACCATTCTTCATTCTTAGTAGACTTTGTGAAGCATGTGCGTCACTCAGAAAGCATCTTTCAATGGCCTGTCATATCAGAACCACAAGTTTCAGAGTTGTTGCTTTATTTCTTAACCATACAAGAGGAAGAGAAAAATTTGAATCCCAGTTCCAGTGAAGTCAGCGGGACTCCAGCAGCACAGGGACCCTGAGCCCGAGCGCATCCCCAGGGAAGAGGGCTGGAGCAGGTCACAGCCCTCACAGCCAGGGGACACCACAGCCTGCGCCAGCGGGAAGGGGCAGGTAAAGTCCATTACCCCAACCTGTGCCTGGTATCTTACCCACCTCTCTCTCTTGCTACAATTAAACTACCCATAGACAGGTAACAGGGCAAACCTCTGTTTGAAGTTAAGCAGGTGAAAGCTGGCTTGTTATTATAACACGTGGAAAGGAAAACTGTATTTAAGGCTATGCAAGGAAATTAAAAGGAATTTTTTTTTTTAGAATGAATGCATCGCAGCTATTGGAAATATTCCTTCTCTGAGGCCTTTCTGTCTCCTCTCACACAGAAATCCTTAGAAAGGGTAAAATACCACTAATATTTCCAATTGTAGCGATGTTCAAGACAGCTATGGTAGCAACTTCTGATTATTATAATTAAAATTCCAAAGCTGTTTTCATTCTCAACTTACTGTCATGTGCTCAAAATCTCCTTTAACTTTCTCTACTGTGTTTCTGTTCAAACAGACAATTTTGCCCAAGTCTTTCAGAAACTTCTCAGCTATCTTTGAGATGTGGGACAATTAACATTTTTTCCTAATACCAGTTCTATCCAAGGCTTACAATTTAATTTAAAACTTGGCCTTGACTCAGGTAACGTTGAGGATTCCTGCCCTTCATTATTGTAAATCAAATCTGTTTTAAAATACAGTGATACAATGAGAGCATGATTAGATTTCCATAAGAATATACAGAAGTATGGAACTACATGTGGCACTGGTATCTATTTTAACGGACAATACTGCCATGGTGAGGAAAGTATTAAGCAAAAGAGCACAACTAAGGAGCTGGTTAAAAAGTTTTAGTTGCGGTGATTTGTGCTGTCTGCAACAGTATGCTGAAGATAATAAAATAAAAAAATCTGTAAAACATTTTAAGTGGGAGAGATGTGTGGCAAAGGATATTCTGGAAACCGGTCACAGACAAAGCAAGAGATCACAGACAAGGCAGGCATGTTTTATGAAGACAGAGTTACAATTTAGAAGTGATTGTGTGGGACTGAATACAAAGAATGCACTTAAAGCATGGCACAGGTCCTGATGGACCAACATCCAGAGAGGAAAGCACTGTAGTTAAATACTGTAGTTACAGGAAGGCTAAGGGTTCAGAGAACACACAAGCTGACTTTTAAATGGCAGTTACCTATGCACTGCACTCAGAACATCTTAACGGATTTTGTACGTCAGTGCAATAGGTCATGCTTTCTCCATGGAGGAGAAGCTACAGACGGCTGGGCCGAACACGGCCAAAGCATGCCAGGTCCTCTGGATGGGGGCCCTCAAGGAATTACAACAGCTAGCAACAAATCGGACTGCCTCCTACTTCCCAGCTTAATTGAGCAGTTGCCATTTACAGCTACGAGTTAGGGCAACCTTCAGTACCTGCCTACAGCGAGCCAAACCCATTCCCCTTTATGTGTAGCAACTTAGCTTTTCTAAGGGGTTTTGTTTGTTTAATTTTTCTGAGCTTTTTTTTTTTTGCTGTATTCTATGTAGTGTGTACACATAATGTAAAAAAATAAAATACATATGCATTTATACATACATGCAGCTAGACTACACACACAAGTATATGTCATTATTTCTAATTATGCTATCAGAAACCTCTGGAATGCTATGTCGAAGCAAAAATGTAAGCATAATAAAAACTATGTCAAAGACCTTGAAAGAGAAACCCTCTCAAAAACCTCCTGAGTCCCAGACAAAGCAGTTTCTCATAATTCCCCAAATGTCTATTGAAATGAGTTGCACTAGGAGGTTCTAGAGCCATCAATATATTTAAGAATTTCATAGATGTCTTTTAGTTCTCTTTGATCATAAATTGCCAGAATGGTTTCTACTCTCTCCAGTTCCCTTGTCCCTGATTTTTCTGCTGTGACATTTCTGGATGACTTCCAGTTCTGATTGTTGCAAAGCCCGTGTTTTTGCAGAATCACCTAGTGTTGAAATTTGCAATTCCAAACACTATCTTTTTTGGTCTGTTTATCAGCTAACACTCTGCTCAAGCAATCTTTGCCCTTCACATTCCAATTGGTTTTGTCCTTATTCAAACTTCTATGAATTTACTGTAAGTAATATAACTTAAAATATAGATGAATATTTTTTTCATTTAAGAAAAATTTTATCTTTGCATAACCTTCAGTTATGGGAAGTATCTGAACACATACTTAATGACAAACTTAATTTGGGGCCTTAACACTTCATTCAATTGATCTTTATATTATTGAGTTTTATTTTTACGTTTTTGTTATATATTTAAAACAATTTTTCATGTCCACATTAAAGGCCTCTTTGTATAGTTGTAATTTTCCTCCAGTTTGCCTGGTTTTGGTCATTAGAGTTTCCTAATTTTCAGCGAACTGCTGAGCAAGCTGAAGATGTTAATTGGATGTATCACTTTATTTTTTTCTTGTAAGATCTTCTTATTAATGGCTGCTCATGTAGATGATATAGGTGTTAATCAATTTGCATCTGTCCTTCTAAAAGATTTAGTTAGGTCCCTAATTAACCATCTGTAAACAAACCCTTGTTCAGTAACAGGGCCTCAGCCATTTATTGTGAGCTGGTAAGGGCCTTATGCTACCACTCTGCCCTGCTGTAAATACTTGACTTCTCTCAATATAGAGAAAGTAATTGGAAAAAGACAAGTGACTCACAATCTAGGTTGTGGATCACTGGATTCTCTCTAATTGAGTCATTGTTATTATGAGAAAGCATCAAAAGTTGCAGGTGTCTGGTGCTCCTGTGAAGTGTCTGGTGCTTTAGCAATACTAAGAGTTGTGTATTCCATAGCTATAAGAAGTGACGATAATGAAGATCATATGTTCCTATGGTGAAAGTAATAGAGAGACAGTTTTCAAAAATAAAATTACTCAGATAAAAATGATATTTTTTTCCCCCAAAAGAAAGGCACATTATTCTGAGCATCTGCAAAGATCCCGGTCTTCGAGAACACCAATGGTCACCTGCTAGAAAGTTCTTTCATATTTTTGAGTTTTTAATCAATAAGTTTATCAGTTATTTTCCTTTAATATTGTTTTCAAAGCTGTCACCTACCTAGTTCTGCACTGTAGCACTTTCTACACTCTGCAGTGACCACAGGAGTTTCTGAACAGCTCCAAGCAGAGTAACTAACCTCCCTAATAAATCTTGTCTCTCACCACCTCCTGGGGAGCATGCTTATTTGAGCATGCTAATGCAACGAGGATATCTTTTTTTGTTACAACATGCATGGCATTATATACGTAAGGCACTATATATTTTTATATATATATATCCCATTCCCAGTACGCTGTTATGGACCACATATGTTCACAAAGACTTGATGCACAGCCTCTAGCTCTTTTCTTATGGGCTGCTCGCAGCCATGACAGAGACAGACACTAAGTTATTGTCCATACTTAAGAGCAATTTCTAGCACAAAAGGAAACTATCTTCTCTATTCTTACAAGCAGATAACTTACTGATATGTGTCAGTAGGCATTATTCATTTTTACCGCACAGAGGCAGATCAAGGGTGCCACTCAATCACACGGAAGGGATTACAGCTACTCTGAGGCCCTTCCAGTTCTGCCATCATATCTATTTCTCATCCTTCCCTATTCTGTTCAGTACCTTCCTATAACTATTGAAAATTACAGGTATTACTTACATTCCTGTTAATCCACACCAAAGATTTTGTGTGATGACCACAAATACTGGACCATCTGCACAAAACACGTACGTGGAAGTGACTGCTTTTACGTAGCACGTCATGTGAGCAGAAAACATGACAGAATCCACATAACTTGGCATAGATGACGTTAGAGGCAGGTATTCACATTTTTATTTAGTGCTAGTATCTCAGTGATAATGTTTTATGCTTTCCACCAATATTTCAGCAAGGGATCATTTTGACTCTTATGTTCCAAGCAATTTATTCTGTCTTTAATTCCCCAGTTGTTAGAACTGTTTTCTGGAAAGCACTTGTATGTAATTAGATCCCTACTATATAGTCTTTAGGAGTTGAGCAGGATCATTAGGAGTTGAAAAGAAAATAAAGAAATAAAATTAACTTGTTAATCACCAAAGGTTGAAAAAAAAAAAAAAATCTATGAAGGAGGAAAGCAGAGCCACAAATCAAAGATCTAACCTAAGGACTTTCATCTTCCTTCTTCTGCAGTTCTACTTTTCTCTGACTCAGTGATCTCCCTCAAAATCCAGTTTTGTTATAGCACTTCTATTACACATTGATTGCAACAGATTGTGCAACATGAGACATCTTCTCTCTGCAATTTTCCAGATTCTTCTGAAAGTAAACTCATCAAATCATCCAAAAATTTGTTACCAGGGTTCTTAAATATGGCACCCACCGCTGTCTTTCCTTTCCATTACCATGTACATGCAAATGATTAAATTAATGTTCTCCCGCATCCACACAGGCTATTATCATACCTGTTGTGTCAGACATAATCCGTTGCATACCTCTGTTGACCTGTTATATGCTTAAAAGAAAAAAACCCACTCTTTTGGAGATCTAGTCTGACTTTGAAAATACCTAAATACATTTTGTAATAGTTTTTCCTAACTCAAAATGCCAAGGCACTTTTCTGTTTTTAAGATCTGGAATTCATCTAAAAGCTCATGATATATGTGCTTGATATTTCATTTAGCGCCAGTGAGCACTTTTGGGCCTGCTATCTCATGATTTTAGGAGCTGGAAATTAAAGGGTTGGATAACCTAAATGGGAAAATTCACAGCTTTCCACTGAGATGCATAGTACCTGCTTCAGGACTTCAGATTTAGACTGCTACAAATGAAGGAATTAGCTTTATAGTCTAAGAATACAAGAACTAAACCCATACCACAGTTTTTAATTTCTATTTTTTTCTGCTGTGAAACATGTGGCATATGCATAATGTATGACAATGCAATCTACAGAGCTTTTATTGATGGTTGTTTGGTGTGATCTATATAACTCATATATTGCTCATTTATGAGTAATGCAGTCCTCCCAAACTCTTGCTCACACACATATAAAAGATGAAAACATTCAATGAATATCACTTTAGGAAGGCCACATTATTCTTGAATGTCAGAGCTTATGCAAGTCATGCCGAAGAAGGCATAACACTAACTGACATCACACAATTATGCATTCTAAATACATTATACGTTTTAGAAAAAGAAGTAATTTAGCAAAGAAATGTGAAATTTTTCCTCTCGTATTAGTTTTTGTATACTTTGGATGTAAACCCAGTGCCTTAGCTTCCATCAATTCAACCACGTAATGCTGAAAACCAGAAAACTGGACTGTAAAATCTTCTGAGTTTATAATTTCATCTAGCAGGGACCATTTTTACTGTCTGATTTGCATTTGATAAATAAGAGGGGGGTTTTATAGCATATATTTCTGGTTCTTATTTTTTTGATGGTACCGAGGTTCTACAACTTCCAGTATGCACAGGCATCTGACGCCTTCACCATCAATATCTATCTGACATGTAATGATTAGGGGCAGATTTTTACATGCTCAGTTTTTTGAATTTTGAAGAATTAAAGCTAAAAGATTATATGTTTTTTTCTATAGTTGGTCACTACAATTTCTTCTACAAATATCCCAAATTTTAAGAAGCTGTCACACTATCTCCAAAGGCCTTATATGTTCTTATTTTAATGGAATTTATTTGATGTATAAGAATATAACTATCTATTCAATAGTTAAGTATTTGCTGTGAAACATTCAGCAATAAATCAAAGGTGATTATTTTGTTAAAAAGGTGTTTTCAGTATATTAAACACCAAGTACAAAATTCTAATGTTGATTCATAAAGTCTCTAAACTATCTATAGACCTTTCAGTTTCTTCATAGGATATGGTTTGTAAATCTTTAGGATATACATTTTAAATTATTCATAATCAATACTAAAATCAAAGAGTTGGCAGCTAGCTCATTCTAAAAACTGCAGCCATGCAATTCATATTCTGCCATAGTGGTCAGGTCAGAGTAAGAAAACAGAATGAACTGATGCAGCTAATTACAACCTAATTCCAGCTTCCCAAATTGAAACAAATGATTGAACTCTATCTGCCACATTGAACTTAACATCACTCAACCACTTGATGTTGTACCAGCGTGATAACTTGTAAGAAAATGGACACTGATTATGAATAAGCCCATGCTGAAGTGCTTTACACATTTGAGACCTGCCTATTATATTGTTTTAGGCAGCTCTTAAGAAAGATTTGAAGGTATGAAAGCACATGATGGTATTCTTTTAGATACATCTGGTTTAATATTTCCAAACGCTGAAAGTCATTTCTCTCACTGCATGTAGATTTCCTGTCTCTACTATTCAATCTCATGATGATACCCACTGCAATACAAATCAGATGGGTTTTCTTCCAATCAGTTAATTCACATATGCAAGCAGTTAATCACAAGTATGTAGTGTGGCTAGTAAAATAAAAATTACAAAATTTTTCCTATAAAAAAAATTAGTTTTGTCTTGAAAATGGAGCAAGAGAGAAGATAGAAGCAAAGCCAAATAATTGCAGGAACGCTTCTACCAAGAATGTGAGAAATAAGGACAAAAGTCCTGTTTGTTTAAAAGTAAGGAATTGCGCCTGTGTCTCCCACAGCCAAGGTGCACACCATACTATCATATGATGGTCAAACATTAACTGTTGATGAATATTTATTTAATTCCTTCCAAGTGGGATGGATCACCTGTAAGATACTAATTTATAGCATATTAATTGAGGCACTTTGCTAGGGGATGCGAGACTACTGCTACAGGGATGAGATCTACCATGGTTCTCTGATAGATTTCTAAATTCTGATGAAGTCTAAGGTAATTTAAACAACAAAATTTCCTTGCCTACGTTTCTGTGTTGCTTTACCTTGGAGGGTCCATCAACTCACTGAGCTTCTCCATCTGGGTCAGAAATCATTCTGATCACTTAAGCTGTCTCCATGAAGAGAAGAGGTCCTCATTTGCAGCCAAGTGTTTGGTTACTACCTATATTCTGCTGAAACTGGAGTCTCTTAGGAGGGGCACCTCATCACCATCTGTCCTGGTTTCAGCTGGGATAGAGTTAACTGTCTTCCTAGTAGCTGGTACAGTGCTATGTTTTGAGTTCAGTATGTGAAGAATGTTGATAACACTGATGTTTTCAGTTGTTGCTCAGTAGTGTTTAGACTAAAGTCAAGGATTTTTCAGCTTCTCATGCCCAGCCGGCGAGAAAGCTGGAGGGGCACAAGAAGTTGGCACAGGACACAGCCAGGGCAGCTGGCCCAAACTGGCCAACAGGGTATTCCATACCATGGGACGTCCCATCTAGTGTAGGAACTGGGAAGTGGGGGCGGGGAATCGCCTCTGGGGGACTAGCTGGGTGTCGATCGGCGGGTGGTGAGCAATTGCACTGCGCATCATTTGTACATTCCAATCCTTTCATTATTGCTGTTGTCATTTTATTAGTGTTATCATTACCATTATTAGTTTCTTCTTTTCTGTTTTATTAAACTGTTTTTATCTCAACCCACGAGTTTTACTTCTTTTCCTGATTTTCTCCCCCATCCCACTGGGTGGGGGGGGAGTGAGTAAGCGGCTGCGTGGTGCTTAGTTGCTGGCTGGGGTTAAACCACGACACATCTAAACCTCACACAGGGGCCTGATTTGTTAAAAATGCATGTTACCTCATGTTAAAAATGGGTAAATTACATGCCTTTTACATAACAATCTTTAAGCTAAAGTACACACCAAGGATGTGTAAATCCTGGGTTCAATCTCCCATAAACTGGGGACACTCAAACACAACTTTACCAATTTTGGTGAGGGGCCTGGAGCACAAGTCTTATGAGGAGCAGCTGAGGAAACTGGGGCTCTTTAGCCTGGAGAAGAGGAGGCTGAGGGGAGACCTGATCGCTCTCTACAGCTGCCTGAAGGGGGGTTGTAGTGAGGTGGGTGCTGGTCTCTTCTGTCAGGTGGCTGGAGATAGGACAAGAGGAAATGGCCTCAAGTTGCGGCAAGGGAGATTTAGGTTGGATATTAGGAAAAATTTCTTTACTGAGAGGGTTGTCAGACATTGGACTAGGCTGCCCAGGGAGGTGGTTGAGTCACCATCCCTGGAGGTATTCAAAAAGCATGTAGAAAAGGTACTCCAGAACATGGTTTAGTGGGCATGGATGATGGTTGCACTCGATGATCTTGAAGGTCTTTTCCAACCTAAATGATTCTATGATTCTGTGATTTTCTGGAGACAGTTTTCCCACAAGGGTATGCCAAGGGTATGGCATAGTCCCCACTGGGGCAGCTTATTATTCTAGTGGCAGGACACATGGACAAAAACTATAATCAAGACCACTTGCAAGGTTTAGATTAGAGACTAAATAGGAGCGGGAATGGGACGCCCTCTCTTATCCGAGTGCTTAAACGCAAGGATACAATTTAGCCTCTTTTCCTGTTTTTTGTTTCGGATGCTTACATTATTCTAGTTATTTAATGGCCCACCTTCAACCTCTATTTTTTTAATGAAATCATGACTTTTAATTACTTTAAGTCAGCTTTTCTTCCTCGCTGTCACTGATAGTCAGTCTTTGACTGCTCATTCATCTGTAGGCACGTACAGGTGCATATTGAACCTGCAAATGACTAGCCAATAGTAAATTTGGCCCAAAAACTATTTGGGGGCAGGGGAGAACGTGTGCTCTTCCACTAGTCCTGATTAAATGCAGAACACAGAAATGAAAGAATAGCTATAGAAAAATACAGTTAGCTCTTTAGTACTAAGCAAAATTAAATCTAAACCAACACCTTCATTATACTTCATCCATGACAAAGACCAAAATGATGAAATGTCGCTTTTCATTCAATGCCTATGTTCAGCATGAATTCAAGATAGTACTTTAATATCATTTACAAATATATATTAGCTATTATAACATAATTTGTTTCAGTTACTCATTACTAATACTTAAATACAAAGTATTAGTTCAACAACTCCGTTGACAGCGTGATAAATTACAAGAAACCAAACGAGTAAAAGGTACTATACTTGCCATCACACAACTAGGGAGATTGTAAAAGTAACAGAAATCTTTAATTAACTCAGGAAATTAAAAGGTGACTTTAATAAAGAAGCTTAATAACAAGACACACTCAGATGAACTCACTAGCACATGTTAATCAAGAACAAGAAATAATTTCAGGTACACAAATTACTAGATGCTTATACACAGCCTAAATTAAACAAAAGACAAACGTTTTAAACTGGTATCCACATGAATGATGAATCTATGATATTAAAGACTATAAACACAGGCACCGACCATAGGTGTCTAATAAATAACAACTGGAAGCAGGGTTGATTCCTTAATGAGCACATGTTAAATGACAGTGCAACTACATCGAGACTCATTCTGCAATTTATGCCATATACAAGATACTACAGGTTCAGAGCTAGTAGTTCTATGTTTGCATGTAAATAATAAAAACTCTTATATAGGTGGGGTTTTTTTCCAGATGAGAAATGCACTATTGTTCAATTAATTATTGCAGCAAATGTGAGATTGTTATGTTCTTATTTCTGATAGCTGCCCAACCATAATTACTTTGGTTTCAACAATCATATTTACTGAATGTGCCATATAAACACAGGAAATAAGCAGTATTTGTGGAAAACTCACTGTACATATTCAATTCTAGAAACAGAATTATGTTCTTTCCTATTCAAATATACGTTAAAATACCAATATTGGCAATAACTGTAGGTCCTGAAATATTTAATTTGAGAAAATGGAGAATTTTACAGCATTTGAGGTGTTCAAACACACAACATTGCTACTTCAGTAGCATTCTTAATTGATAACAATTGAAAACAAGATATTTCAGGTAAAAGTCCCTACAATTAATTGAATGACTTAACGACAAGACCTCCCCATAAGTAAGTGATAAACTCCTGAAACTATAGCATTTAAAACACAGATTCAGAATATAAATGTACTGAATTTAATGGGCAAAACTATGACTAAACTCTTCATTAATTAACATCAAATATTAGTATTGTCCTTCTTCATCCATGTGGAAAATGTTTGGAAACGTTCAGTCTCTAGTTTTAATGCAATTTTCAGGAAATAGCCACAGGCTTCAGCAGCTTACACTTCCATGGTAGATTTTCAGTTCCAAACAAAGGTAACTTTTTAAAGCCTAGCCCAACCCTTATAAAACTGTTAACATCCGGAGCATTCCAGATGCTGCTTTCAGCAACAAAATGCAAATTCAATGAAAGGAATCGAGATAATTCTTTTTTTTCAATATAGTATTTGAAATATGTCTCAATACCTTACTTAAATATGGCCCTGATAGTGATAAACTACTAAGTGAATTTTAACATTAGAATACTATTATAATGAACATTTAGAAATGATTGTTGGCTTTCCTAATCTCAGTCCATATTCAGCTTAAAAATCCTTCTGCTTTTATTCTTCCTACAAAACGTGTAATGTGAGTTATGGAATTAAACCTACTCAATTTATAAACCATGTTTGTTAACTAATTCAAATGAATTTGGCAATGTACAGTGGTACCACATTTATTCTCAGCAGCCATGCCTTGCCCCCCTCCCCCCCAGTTTATTCATTTCCTAAAGGAAATTGCAAGTTAATAGAAAAAGCAGCACTGGAACTGCCTCACATCCTATAGTTATTAATTAAGTAAAGTCTGGTTCAGTAACTCTGGATACTAAAAATACAGAGTTAAACAAAGCCCAGTGCTTTTTGAAATGAAGTTTCAACTTCGTCAGTCATTCTACAAAATTTATGCATTAAGATCTGTATCTCTCCTTTAAGGAGTTTTTCCCAAAAACTCCAGGTAAAAAAATAACAACTCTTGACCATTTCTCCTGAAGGACTCATGTATGAAACACAATACAGAAGCATCAAAAGAAGTTATGTTACTGTCGCGTAGAAGCCGCTAGCTATATAATTCTCCTTTATTCCTATATGCAGATCATTACCCTGCAATTAATAAAACAAGAAGGTGCACTACCTGATTCATTGATAATATATAGTAGTTAGTAAAGCTTAAAATGCACTAATGGAAGAAACTTTTTTAAATGTTCCTGATATCTGTAGATCTTGCATGATAATTTATAGCTGCATTTGGTATTGAATGTTAAGTGAAGCAGGTAGCACGCTGGGAAAAATGCACATAAACTCAGGTTATAAGAAGTCCATTCATTTATAGCGAACCTTTTCTTAAAAGTGAAGAGGTTGTTATTAAAGTGATTTTTTCGAATCGAGGACAATAACAGGTTCGACAACTATGTTAAATATCTTTTAAATTCTGAATGGAATCAAATATATAAACATTGCAAGTTTAAAAATTGGAAACAACTGATGCTATAAATGCGAAACAAAGTAGGAAATATTGATGAAATTTATCTGTGAACATGTATGTTACAGAGAATACTTGAAGACAAATCAGTTTGTATCCTGTGGAGGGACTGAGTCCCCTCTTCCCTCAGGCAACTTCAGGGACAGGAGCCTCTAACTGAAACGCGATGACAAAGAAAGAAATATGCCCCAACAGCCTGGATATTATGACAGATTGAATGAAATTGCTCATTATAGATGGAGTGGTATTCACCTTTGATTAAGCAGTAAATACTTTGTTTTGCTCTCATATCTGCTTTTATACTCTAAACATTTGTGTCAGATAAGAGGAGTTTGCCATGTTTGTTCCAAGTTAAACAGTAAGTGATTGCTATGACCTACCTTCAGAGGCTGAACTGTGCCCTCAGCATCACAGCTTACACCTTGAGAAGAGAGAAGGAGAGGCGCTGGTGGAGAAAGGAGACCATCCCTCACGGGAACAAAGAGGAACCAAATTACTGGCAAGCGAGCGCCAGGCAGATGCCAGGCAAACCCCTGCGTTTACCCCTGAAGCCACAGAAGCTGCCTGGGCAGCACGAGCACTTCTCCTGTTCAAAAAGAGCTGCCAGCTTGTGCTCCTCATCTTCAGCTAGAGGGTTTGGGGGCTTTTTTTTTTTTTTTTTTTTTTTTTTTAATGAGGTAAGCAGACCCCTGTCTCTAGCTATTAGTACCTCCATCTGCCAATTTCTGTAATAACAAAGTATCTGTGCTTTGGCAGGCTAACTCCTGCAGAAACACGGGCCTCGCTGCTGCCAACCTTATAGGCAGTAACACGCATGGGACTGAACGAATGACACCAGATCAGGGTTTATAGCAAGAAAGAGAAAAAGGGGAATAAAAGATCACTCATAACAATAAAGCAGAAGTTACACGATAGCCAGCATCAAGATCTCCTTAACTATTACCTTAAATGGAAAAAAAAAAACCCAAACAAAACCCCTACAACCTCTAAGCCATTAAATATAAAACTGAAGCAACCAAAATATTGTATTATTAGCAAGTTTTCTTGTAGAGGTTTAAAACCAATTCCACCAACCTGGCTACACCTAATTTGTGTGTGTTTAGGAAAAGAGATGAGTAATGAATGACTGCTTTTCAGACTTGCTGTTGCTTTTCTTGTATTGGGAGGGAGTTTTAGCTCCCCTTTTTCCTTCCCCTCAAACAGATGCAAACAAAAATGTTGTGTATTAGCAAATCTTCCCATAATTTATATGGTCACCTATGGTAACAGTGCACAGCAGTCATGAGGCCTTTTAGCTTGCTTTCTTTTATGGAAAAGCTCTTATAGTGAGCAGTGGATATACTGAATACCTCAAACAGTATGGAAAAGTAAGGCCATTAACCGAAATTAATTTAAATTTTTTCTTTTCTTACAGACACTCTTGCTCTACTGCACCTGAGCCCCAGTTCCCTTCTCCCCTGCCAAATATATTCAGGCCCTAAGGTCCTTAAGATACTTTTTAAAATCTTTTAATGACAGTGCTGAAATTCTAGTTCAAAGGCTAAAGGATCTATCCCTGACTGCGACACGTGCTGTGCCATCCCACATGTGCTGGTGGTACTTTACTGTAAAAACAACTGTAAATTATTTTATACAAAACCCCCACGGACTTAAGATATCAGTTTTAGAGCACAGCATCTCCTTTAAAATTCCATGTGCGCTAACCGCTCGGCTCTTGGGCTGGGAATTGGTGTTACCTCCTCCCCTCTGCACTGCAGCACGCTGCCCTGCCAGGTTCCCCAGCGCAACGATTCATACAGTCACACCCTGAGAGCTGGACAGCTGAAATGATCTACCTTAAAAATACCCCAAGAAAATAAAAGCAGGTTGAGGTTTTTTAGAGTAGGATAACTTCTCCGATTCTCTTAACGGAGTGGTTGTTCAAGCAGTTTTGGGGGACACATACAAAAGCATACAGGTAAAAGGTATAAGCGATAGGGGCCTGATGCAGAGGACCGAAAATATTGCAAGCCAGTACTGGCACTAACCAGCTGAGAACATCAACCTACACATTCCTTTGCTAGCATGCCTCTCTGCTCACAGGAGCTAATTTCTCTCAAACTAACCATTTATGTTATACTAATCAATCTTAGACTAATTGCTTAGAACCTGTATTTAACTTGAAGATTGCCATATTTTTTTTTCAGGCTGAAAGAAGTCTTGTTTGCCTTAAAGCTTGCCTGTTTTTATTTCAGAAATATATTAGTTAGTTTAATAAAATACATGGCTTTTCTGGGAAATCTTTATTCTCCTACAGAGAATGCGATTAACAGGCTGGTGAGTTAAATTTTATGTAAGCAGGATATATTTCTCCAGCCTCTTAACCATCTTGTCTCAGTTTTCTCTGGAAGACTAGGTCTGTTACAGGAAAAATGACCACTATTTCCCTCCCCCGGAGAGCAGGGTTTTTTTATATCAGCTCTTTATCTTCCTTGATCTAAAAACCCCCTCAGCTTTACCAATGAAGAAAACCAGAACTCAAAAGTAAGTCCTCTCACTACTTGCTCACAGAAAGGTATAAAGCACTACGCTTCCAGAGCTCTGGGGCATTGCCTCACTTTTCTGCAATTAGAAACAGGTTCCTAGGTACTGCTGTTTTGGCAGAGATTGCATAATGCAGACACATTTAAGTAGGGAAATAAATTAGGCACAGCCTGCCATAATAACCTTCAGTTATGAGTGAAATAATAACTGTAAGTTTTTATTGGCCTGGGACATGCTAGAACAGAAAATGCAGAAATGGAAAGATATCACTTTCCATAAGATTTCTGAAATCATAAAATCTTCCACAATGTCATCCCACTGAAGTTTGGTTATTTTTTGAGATATTTTAAGAAATCAAGTTTCCCCATAAGCTAGTGAAGTATTTAACTTTTTTTTTTTTTTTAAATTTAAATTCCGCACAAAAATGAAAGGTTAATTTCTGTTCCTCCCCTTCAGGAATCTATGTATGTGACTTAGAAAAGAAGAAATCCCTAATTCTTCCTTCTTTGATAAGATAAAATGATATTTTAAGTAATTTTACCCCCAAATCTTATTTTTCTTATCATTTTGAAAGAGGTGAAAATTAAAAGAAATCAAACAGCTAGACCAGATTAATAAATTAATCACAATAATGGGAAGTTCTTTCTCAGACCCTTCTATTTATACTATCTGTATATATATTTATGTATATAATGATATGGGGTGTATTTCTACCTGCACTTTCTAGATCATGAAAGAGGAAGGATAAAACTGTTATTCAGCATCACGATTTTGTGTTGGTAAAATTTTTGTGACACTTACACCATTTCTCCAGTTCCCAGAGACTTTGACAACCAATATCTGCTGCATAATACAACTATTTTTGCCAAGAGAACAGTGTTGCAGTTTGGCAGTGGACAAATTGTAAGCAAGAGTCAATAGAAAGAAATATATTTTCAATAAATCAGTGTATAAATCAGTGGGTTGCTCTGTTTTACTAGAGCCAGACCTAGGAAAACAAGCGTATGTACAAGGGAAAGCCCATATCTGCTGGCAGGTAAACCTGTCAGTGAAGGGACAGATATTCATCAAGGATATTCAGATACTACAGGGACTGCAACAAAGTTCTAGCTAATGAAGATGTGTGGCAGAAATGAGGCAGTGCTCAGAAGGAATGAAGGGAAAAGGATTATCAGTCACATAGGAAGTAAGAGGTAGATGGGAGCTGGGGGAAATTACTTTGGGAGAGCTATGTGGTATGGCAGGAAAAAGTCTTGATAGGAGCTACTCTTACTGATGAAGACAAGTTTTATCACAGTGATGGTTAACGAAGAAGCAGCTTGGACACTAGGCTACCAGATTTCCCGACAGAAGCAATGCAGTAAGTAGAATAAGGCTAAAAATGGCTGCCGAGGAGATAAACCGAGGTGAGCAGTCGTCTTCTACCAGCAGAAAAAACAGTAAAATCAAAAACATTCAGGCCTTTAACTTGCTTATTGCAACATCTACAATATGTCCCAATGGGTTAATACACTTCCTCTCAGTAAGCATATTAAAGAAAAGGAAAATGGAACAATACATTTATTCATATGGATATGATACAGAATTGCTTAAAATAGCTGGTGATGTACTTCCGTTACTGACTGTTGCCATGCTAAAAGACTAGCTAAAAGGAGAAAGAGAGAAGATACTACCAAAATTTTGCATTTCCTGCAAGGTCACTTCTAAAAATTACTACTATAATCCAGGTAAGATTGCACTCCTTAGTGCTTTTTTGGCCAGTTTGTTCACATTTTCTTATTTAATGACAATACTCAGCCCAGTATTATTTAACTCTATCCTTCAGACAAAATGATGCACCATCTAAAAATATTAACATAAATTTCACTGTAAGAGGATTAAAACCAAAGTAGTTCTATCCAAATTAATTTAGGTAAGTACACTAGATAAATAAATCAGCACCCTTCAACTCTCAGAAAGCACTTCAAGCAATTTCAAGTCATTAAAAATACTTTTAGTTCCAACATTTTGGCTCTTAGAACAGTCTTAATGGTTATATGACAGTATGTTCTACTACTGGCTGTATGGCTTTTATTACATGCCCTGATCTATTTGATGATCATGGCAGCTTTTTAGAGAACTACAAAGAATAGCTGGAATAATGAATTATTTTTCAGACAAGTCTAATAAAAGTGTTAATCAAAAATACCATAAATGTCAGAAGCTCTCATAAATCCTACAATTTCTATATTCCTCTTTCTAAACATTCAACCAATGGAATAACAATCCTAAAAGGGCAAAAAAACCCAAGAGTGAAAGCCAAGGAAGAGAACAAAAGCACTCCGCACGCATTTACAAAATCTCACCGATTTATTTATCTGATCTCATTTACTGATTTATGAGCTAGTATTATTCTCCTATGACTTAATTTCTGACAACTTATAAACATCTCATATAGATTAATATGATTATGTTTGATTTCTAGTTAGATTATAAGGTATTCCCATATGACAAGATAAAGTCAATTATTTCCCCCTTATGCTACTATTATGAAATATTAGTGGGTTTTAATATACTTCTATCAGAATAAGAATCACTCCTCAACCCATTTTCCAGTGACTTGCACATCACTGATCCTGAGACAACAAACAGAGTTTCAAAGTACAACTTGAAATGTATCTATCCGATTTATAATGATAATTTTCCTTTTTCTGGTGACATTTATCAAGACTAAATGTGATTTGACCCTCTTTCCATCCACTTTTAAATCCTCCTTGAAAAGAAATCCTCATTGGTAAGTGAGGAGAATATAACTACATATAACACTGAAGATTTGTTAGCAAGAATTCATTTTGCATTTTTATGAGGTTCCAAGAATATTATGTTGGAAGGTGAAATTATAGAGCTGTCAGTTATGTCTGTTGGATCCTGTACTGATGTTAGTACAATGCTATGAAGTTTCAGGAATTCTTTCTGGGGTTTCCATAGAGCTGTGCAGATGCTTTGTTCTACCTTTGGTGCAAATACCTGCTAATTTTCTTCACTTTCTAACTGAAAGCACTGAACTAAATTTAAAAAAAAAAAAAAAAAAAAAAAAAAAAAAAAAGTAGTAAAATTTGTTAGACACATAATGCACAGGCAAAAAGATGGAGCTTTGTAACAGGAGTCAGAGAGGCTTCCAGATCCCTTCAGTCACAATATATATTTTGCTCTACCATCAACATACACGCATAAATACTTCTAGCAACATCTAGAAAAAATAAGTTGCCAATTGACTTGAGCATGCATTAGCTACTGTTTCTCTTACAGTATATTCCTCGTGCAAACACAGACTGTGTATATATAGACAGATAAATATTTCACACCTTACAGAGATTCCACAGAATTCTTCAAGAACCTCCATACCCAGAGGAGAGTCCAGTTATTTAAAATGCATGATTCCTGGTGTGACAAGTGAAATCTATACAAAAAGCTCCATGGAGTACTTTTAGGAGTACCAGTGTGACACTTCCAAGAGTGCTGTTCTAATACAAGAGCATCAAAAGATATACACAGTCCCCCCATTTGAAAACTGTGATAATGAATGTTTCTCTACAGTTCCCTCTTCTGTAGAACAACCAGTGGCAGAAATTGTCACCATAGGCTTGAGGTTTCATCAAACATCCAAAAAAGCTCGTTTTATGTACTTGTACTTCTTTCAAAATGTGTACATTTCTTAATTTTATTCCTTTCCCTATATATTTCGCCCTATTAATATAATAAACCAAATAAAGTTTACTGGTAAGCTTTGCAAGAACCAAGACAAATAAAATTGAATTTTATTTTTCCCTCAGCCTTTTTCATCAGTATAGGTTTAATCTTTTCACAAGGGAGTCTGATAAGGACAATTTTTAGCTAGGCATTAAAAAGAAACATAACATCTATTGAACTTCACTTTTTTCCACATTTTGTTGAAGCATCATTATGCAAGAATAGGGTCTGAGAATTCAGGGAATACTGTCATTTGAATATTGCATCACTTTCTTAAGTAGCAGAAGTCTGTAGTCATTACCTGAATAGTTGCATCCATACTTTATTAAGATGTGATGGATTTATGTGACAGGATCTATATGGTAGGAGAAAGTCATACATGAAAGGGCAATTTCAAACAAAACTTCGTGTCTGGATTCACTGCAATCTTGAGCATGATGTTTTCCCCACTGCACATTTTTCTGAAGAACTGTGACTAACCAGAAAAGCAGCTTGGTTTCATAGATCAAAGTCGGGGCTCCTGTCAGTTGAGAGATGAGATGCTGTGCTTTTGGTCGGCACAACCAACATTACCAGGGACTTTTCAACTCAAGCTACACCTCCTGCATCTGCTGTAACAGCAGTTCCAATGGGATACAATCCTTTCAGGCTGAGATTTATTTCACTTCATTCTAATTAACCTGATCACTATCTAGCCATACACATCTGTTAACATGAGACACCAAAAAAGAGTTTCTATCGTCATCCGCAGAAATTGTCATGACACTGTCTAAACATAGTGTGCTGTCAAAGATTTAAAATGTCAGAGGAAGATGGTGAATCAGACTATCAGATTAAAAGAGAGTGACATGAGTTAGGAAAAGGAGATTAATGTACATTGCAGAGTTACTGAATTCTGTTTAGGTTATCAGATAGAACCCAGCATTTAAATTTGAATAATACAATACAAATAGATAATGGACAAGTTCACACATATTGATTGCAGCATTAGTCCAAAGAGCAAAACATACACTTAAGCCCATAAATCATTAGCAAGATGCAATACTGACCAGATTACTAGCTATCAAAATTCAGTTTCCACTTCCAATGAAAGAAACAAATTAAGTGGTTTTTTTGTTAGTGTCAAACTTGGAGGAGGAGCACACAATGAATTGTGTTATAATATTACTTGTAGTTTTGTATTAACTCTTCCAAAAGCGTTGCAGGAAAGAACAGGATAAGTTTTTATACCAATTTCATTGATTGTAGAAGAAAAATAAAAACGCAGCAGTATCATAGGGTGATTACTAATTATTTTAAATCTCAGGAGGTGCAGGACAAGAATTAGAAGCAGCCTGTCATAATCACTTTGTAACTTTAAATATGAATGGAGCAATTTTATATATAGAAGCAATATGTGACTCTTGCAAAGAAAAAGAAAACTTGAGGAACAGAGGAGCCAAAGGAGGGAATTTGTTTTTTACTTAAAATGAGTCAGTATTTTGCTCTGATGACAGCTTATTTTGTTTTAGCAGATCTCTACCTAAAGCAGAGGGAGATATTCCACACTGCTGAGTTCAGTATCACCTGATTGGATCAATCTCTGGAAATTTTGCTGAAAAAAATCTCTGCTCTGCCATTTAATTGTTCTGTGACCCTTATCAAGTAACTTCACCTCTGTGTGTTTCTATTTTCTTGCCCACTTCTATTGAACTATAAAGCAAACATTTTAGGGCAAAGACTTTTCTTACCACAATCTTGCACTGTGTGTAGCCCAGTGGGAATTCCAATTTCACTTGGGACTGCAATGTGTATAATAACCCAAATAAAGCATAACAGGAGTTCATATAATTATGCAGCCACAAAGATATGAAAGAGCAGCAAGAGAAAAAAAAGTAATAAATTAATCTGATTTTAAAAATCAAATGACAAAATTTGGATAGTGCTGTGAGTAGTGCTGAATAAATACACTTTGCTGAAACCTTATTTATTATTTGATTATTCCTATAAGCAGACACACCACTTCTTAATGAACGTGTCCTTCCAAGATGACACAGGAAAATTTGACTTTTTTTAATTCTAAGGACATTAGCCTCACCAATGTCTGTCCCAGATGGAGGTCTGGTGGCAGATGTCTGCTTATATGCAGAGATTATTGATCTCTGAAATCTGAGCTTCATATTAAGGACTTTGAGGATGAATCTTTCTTTTTGGGTGAGAAAATAAGCTCTCTTTCAGAAACAGAAAAAGAAAACCCAAAACTTTAATTTATTATGGCCCTAATGCTCCTTAGAATTTACTCCCACTGACTTCCCTTTGATAATAAAAAGCTTCAGTGTCATTCTACAGAGGGTCCGGGCTAATGAGCGCAATTTTGTACCTGAAAATTTAGGGAACTTTTACTTAAAATTTGTATTTTCATAAACCCAGGTTCCCAGCAAGATCAGAATTACAGTATTCTGTATTGGACCTCTTGCGATTTAGAAAATCTAAAAGGTCTACTGTTCCAAGCAGCAACATTTCTAACTCATCATTCCTTATTTTACCCATCCTGTATTTAAATCTGGCAGAGATCAGGCTGCTGTGAAGGGGCTGCCATGAGATCATGCAGAATGCACCAGTGAAGCTTAATGTGTGCAAGGACAGAGGTACAGGAAATAACTAATTTCTCATTTTCTGCCTCTTCCTCTCTGTCCTGTCAAAATTCTAATTATATGAAAAAATTGCATTTTACTGACATTGTGTCAAGTAGTCATAACTGTTACCCAATGTAAGTGTTTGACTCTGGCTCCCAAATAATAATGTTAATGAGATAACGCAGAGCAGAGGGAGTGTGGGCTGCCAAGCCTGTGCAGCAAGCTACAACAAAATTTCTAATGCAAATTATTTCCTCCTGGACACAACTGCATTTGATTTGAAGATTTCTTAGCAGCTTCATTTTCAGGCTATATCATCCAACACGCTGCCTATGTCATCAGCATTTTGCACAAATTCGCTTTCTGCCAATGAAATCCTCTCTTTTAAATGTTCTTACAAGAACTAATCCTGTTTGTACCTATGACTGTAAAAATCTGCCTCATGACAGAAATACACAGAGAGACCCAAACAGACAAAATACTGAGGACTAGGGAGGCCAGCACTGAACTGGATGGGATCTCTGAAAGTAATTTCACACTGTGGAAGAAAAAGAAGTTTTAAAAATAACATAAAGTAATGGTAGAAATTAGACCCATATCGACAGGGCATTTCACATGTTCTTTCAACACTGACTTGCTCCAGACTCCATATTTTCAGCCATAATTTTCAACCTACATCATTCACCTCTCTCCAACAGCAGTGCTTATATTATTTGTCTTGGGAAGTTATTCTACTACATTGCACCCTCATATCCGACACGCATCTTTCCTCCTCCTCCTCAAAAAAAAAAAAGTGCAATTTGCCCTTTTAATGTCTTTGGATTTAACTGTAGCATCATCCTCTGTTTTTTCCCTGAGGAAAAGAACTAAAGTACATCTTATTGGACAAAACTAAGCTCTCATCAGACCTCAATTTCTAAAACAAACAAACAAAAAGAATTGTGTTGCCTCCCCATTCTACTTTAATCATATCTACACCAAATGTCTTCAAGTTAACTAGTTTAAGCAAAAAGGCTTTGCAGTAATTGCACACTCAGCTGGGGTCTTTGTACTTCTGTCTCTAATGGCACATGGAGGTCCCTTGACTCCTAGAATTCTGTACAGGCATCAGGGATGGGATTAAGGGACACAGTCCTGTTGGTGAAAATGCAAAACTGAACAGAATCAGCTGCTTGCCATCCTTTTCAGTTGCTTTATACGTGCAGGGTCAAAAGAACAAACTACAAGTTGCATACTATTTGCATTCCGTAATGAACTGCTGGAGGCAATTGGGACATTGTAATGATGAAAACAATCTAAATGGAACATAATTAAAAAACTTTTTTGTTTGTATTTTTTAATACTGCAGTTAACCCCAGAGACACAGAAGACAGACCTGTTAGGAAACTGCTTTAACAATGACCTTTTCATTCTCAAAGATGCACACTGTATGTCAGGCAATCTATGTAAGTACCTGTGCTCTCTCTTCTGATTTACAATTAATTTGTTTTATTTCCAGGTGGGTTAATATATTAGTAACAGACCTTATGATGTTCTATACCCTCTTATTCCTCTTGCTGTCTGTTCCATTTCAACATTTAGTAACCACAGGGATATTGCAACCACCCTCCCCAGGGATTCTTCTATCAAACTTTTCATTAGTCAGGAGCTGCATGCCTGCAGTTAGGGTAAAATTCAGTATTAAAAGCAGAAATTACATTTCTTTCTTACACGTGAATAATAAATCAAATAATTGCATGATTAATATCACAGCGCTTTCCCTTCTACGATGGCTGAATTTTCCCAGAGTTTAGATAGAAAGCTAATGATTATTTTGGAGTTAAAATGAATTACAGTTGGGCCCTTCAACTAAAAAAAGTAAACAAAAAAATCCCCCCACCAATCACCACACTCCACCCCTCCAAAAAGACCCCAAACCACCAAAACTAGGATTTGGTTTTCAATGAGAAACAGAACAAATTCCCCCTGTGTAATTTAAACTCTTCAAGCTCTTCAAGTTCTGTGCTTATTTCTCTTTTGAATAGCGTTCTCTGAAAGTAACAGTGATTTCCCCATACAAGAGCTTACAACTAATGGGGGTTTTTTTGGTTTGGGGTTTTTTTTGTGTTTTTTTGAGGGGTTTAGTTTTGTTTTTTCTTCAGTATTGCCAAATAATAACGTTCTGTTCTAGAATTTCCATGAGGAACCACTCCAGACAAAATACTTGCCTTTTGCTGCTCTCCCTGGAAATGAAACAAGATGCTGCCTACAAGTGGCCACTAAGAGAAAGACTTGCATCTCCCACAGCTCTCAGCGAAGCTGTTCTCCCTCGAAGCACAGACCACTAGCTAAGGGCAATGCAAGAAAAATCGAAGGTGATGGCCTCTCTAAAGGAGGACGGTTCCTCATAAACTTTTCAGACAGGCAAGATTTTTTTTATTTTAGCCTTTCCTGACATATTTCTGACTCCTCTGTTTAGGACTGACAGGACTGCTGAGCACAGGAAGCATTCCTGATTTTCTTATCAGGAACTTGACAACAGAAGGAATTAAAATACAGGATTGTGTAGGACATAACTGGTGAAAAGGGGGACATCACATTGGAAATATTCTCTGAGGCACTAAGAAAATAAATCAATATTTGACATGTAGATATAATTTTTGTTTTGCAGGAAGGTTGTAATACACAAAACATGAAACTAATTTCCTTTGATTGAAGTTATTAACAATAATTCTGTATCACCTTTTATTTTTAGCAAAGATGACCTCAGAGAACCTTAATCTTTTTTCTGCAGCTTTGTAGTGTAAGCCAAGACAATTGAACCCTTTTAGTAGTAACGCTGGGTGCTCAGAGAGGAACTCTCAAGTACTATTATCCCCGATACCCTCAAACACACTATAATTTGTGCTGTGTATAACAGTTTTGAAATGTGTCATGGAGATGGAGTGATTCATACTTTTTATTTTTCTTAACAATAGATGTTAATATTTTCTGGTATTTAGAGTGTCAGCTTTTTGACAACTTATATTGCATTTTAGGGTTTGGTTTGGTTTTTTTTTTTGTGTTAGCTGAAAACTAAATTGTATGACTTGGTACAAAATAAAGCCTATCACTCAACTACCACTTCTAACCCCTCTTCTTGTGGATACTTTCACAAAGTAAATACCTTGTAAGGAGGCAATGAAATCTTGGGAAAGAAGGGAGAGGTAGTAAAGGAGAAAAATGGGGGAAAACTGGGATCATGAAAACATTTGGATCTCAATGTGAACAATTAATTTTGAAGATGTTTTCTTGGGGGAAAAAAATCTTCTAATTTGTGATTATTAAAAACACTTCACATCTTGTTTTCAGAGACATTCACATCTATGAAAATCCTGCTAGCACATACTAGATACAAGCTAAGTCATAAAATAACAAAAGGTCTTCCTCTAGCATCCCACTTCAGAATATTCCAATGTAATGCTGAATTGCCAGAGCAATACCTGAAAGTTTGGTAGAAGCTTCCATGGAAAAGATGGAATAGAATTTGTGTGGACATATGATTTCCCTAATCAACTTCAGAGTGCCCTTGAAGGCCCCAGGCAAAGCTTCCAGGTAACACTGACTGTACTTTAAAAAAAAAAAAAAAAAATTTAAAAAAATCTCAATAAGTCTTAGTTCTGCTCTTTTAAAAATTATATTTTACCCTTCTTGCTTCGAAGCAGCAGTATGGAATAACTCAGGTGTTAGGCTCTGAAGCACATAGCTTTTTTGAAGCACTGTTGAAGAGCAACAGAATACAAAAGTTCATACAAAGGAGGGAGTATAAAAACGTGACATTTCTAGTAACGAGGAGGTAGCATGGCTTGTTACAAAGCTCAACACAAAGAATAAGAATTACAGACTTATTTCAGAACTGCAGCACGGTCTCATACACCCTATAGGAATTCAACTTTAAAGCTGCCTATGACATGCTATGTGCACGTTGGACAACAGAAGAAAGGGACAATGAGATCGGCAGAACTGCCGTGTTTGGTACTGGTGTCAAGATCGTTTCACGGTTCATGCTTTCCCTGCAGAAAGTATCTAGGAGCAAATCACCTCTTTCAGGCTCTCAAGAAACTGTTACTGTGATGAAGGAAAATCATTCCTCAGCTCCTAGAGGAAAATTATCCTCTGCAGATACTTTTTACTCTCTCCCTCTCTCTCCTTTCTCCCACATCACATAGCAATAGCAGTTAATGAAAGCATAATGGTTCCACCTATCAGAAGCAGGAATACTGGACATTTACCAATAAAAGTTAATAATGTGACCACATTTACAGTAACAGACCTTCACAATAAAATTATACACAACAAGGTAAAAAAAGGTTCCAACTTTCTGGGGAAGGAAGAGGGATGTAGTAGGAGAAAAGAGCAATTATTACAAACAAAATTATCACCTGGTAATTTCTCTGATATCACCTATCTAACAACTGAGGTTGTAAAAGTGAAGCTAAAGAGATGAGATGTAAGTAATAGCACTGCTTGGAAGACCAACCCACAGATATTCATTAGACAAGGTCAAAATCGTTGGATAAGGCTAAAGGAAAGGCCTATAATATGCAAAAGTTGATACTTATACTATAAGGGACTTTGAAGCCTAAATTTCCCAGAAAGACAGAAGTGGGTTAAGCATTGCAGAACTCTTCCGGTTCCAGTTGTCTATGCACAAGTCAGATACAGAAAAAGAGCAAGATTAGTAAGATCTGGGAGATCAGTGATGAACACATAGCTCTAGGAATGAAAAGGAATGAGTACCCAGAGCAGAAAAAGCCTCTAGACCATCCTGAAAGTGTGGAAAGTAACTGGAAATTTATGTACTTAAAGTGTGTCCTTGTGTCTGGAAGATATGAGGGTGCCTGTAAAAAACACAACAGTTTGAAAATAGCCTCATTTCTCACAATAGTGGGCTCTGTAGCACTTGAAGATTTTATTAAGCATGTACGCTAACAAGAACTCTGAAGAATAAGATGCTGCAATGGAAAGACTATGATGGCACATAAACATTCGTAAGACATTTAAGCCTGCAAAATTAATTCTGTAATTTGGGTAATTTACAACAGAATTCCCGGAATCACCAAGGGGATTTGTTCTGTCCAGCATTAAGCTTATGCAGGGTCCGATGTTGTTATGTGTTTGTAATCCAGTAGTGGCAAAGACGATGCTGTGACTAAATCCTGTAACAGGCTTCATGTGATAGCGGAGTTCTACCTAGTGGAAATCCTGTGAACATACCTAGCTGAAATCCAGGCAATTTAACCTTTTTTTGAGCAGGGGTGCCACTGCTGTAGGCATCAGCTGTCACCTCATGAGAAGCACATCCCAGGCAGCAGCCCACCCGGGGACCCCCCTCCACCCCACCGCCCGGCTGTGGGACAGCAGCAAGTGGAAACGGGCAGGCAAGGCGCAGCCTGATGCAGCTGAGAGGAAGGTAGGGGTTTGCACCATGCTCCATCCACCATCTGTGTATATTACACTATCTTACTCAAAAACAGACAAATGAGATTGTAAAGGAAAAAAAAAAAAAAAAAAAAAAAAGAACCAAAACCCACCAAACCAATGCAGAATAGTCCCAGAAGCAAAAACTCTAACTCTTTGCTTGCCAGCAGATGTTAGTGCCCTAACTTCTAGTCCACCAGGAGGTTCTCTGCTGCTGCTGTGCTCCTGACCACTGGCAACTACAGCAGCCCAGCATCAAATAAGGGAATATATCATACTCATACAACATATATATTGACATGATAGCTGTGGCCCTCTCCTGACACTTGAGGTTAAACACTTCAGACTGAAAAGGGCCTAGAACCCAAGTCTTTCTGTGTAACTGTTTTAACCATTAAAGAAGAAAATCTACAGTAACATCATCCCTGTGAACTTACAGCTCTGACCCGTGAAGCTAAAAGCTGCTGCAATATTTTTTCTAAGTCTCCTGCCTACGCAAAGGCACCTGCGTGCTTCAACAGGCACTTCTGAGATCACACAGGCACAAGGTTACCTATAACAAAGTTAACTATATCATTCATCATACATGTTCTCTGATGCCAGCAGCATGAGATGTAGTTGCTTTAGGCTCCATTTTAATAATTTTCTCCAAGTGCCACTTCTGTAGCAAAAGTCTAATCTCACTTTTCTACAATAACTGCTACCATTTGTGGTATTATGGTACCCATATCTGACTCATCCTGCATAAAAAAAAGGGCAAAACTTCCTCATTCAATAATTCTTGCATCAGGCTCAGCTGCTTGCTCTTGAGGCAGCTTTTCTTTTAGAAAGATATGCAATTTTGATCAAAGACTTCCACTAATGGAAAATCTATCATATTCCCTGAATGATGCATTCCAATAATAAAATACTTTGGCTTCTTAAAATGGGCATCATCTTTCCTGATCAAATTCTCTGACTTTCAGCCTCAGCCTCAGGATCTTGTTATGTTTTTTCTTCATGATAAATGAATCCCCAATACCAAGCACCTACTCTGTGTGGAGTAGATATGTCATCCCTTACACTTTTCTTTGACAAAGAAAAGCCAACAGAAGAAAACAGAAGTGAAAAGGAAGCCCCCGTATGAATTTGTTTAAGGTTGGCTCAATACTTTTAACAAAAGATGAGGTTAGGTTTCATCTTAAATACAAAACAGATTTTTTCCACCTCCAAAACAAGAGTCAAGCACAGAGGTTCAGATTTAAAGGAAGACAAAAGGGAGATCCATTCCCCCCACTCCCTCCCCCAAAAAAAGAAAAAAAGAAGAGGACCTAATAGAAGTTGTTTCCCATGTCCTTTCTATGTTAAGATAGACCTATCAGAGGTGACTGAAGTAAAGAACTTCTAAGCACATGCACAAAGGGGAAATAAAAGAGGAAATCCTCATACACAGCTTTAAAACTAGGATTTATTCCTCTAAAGTTCCTTTACAGTTATATCATAGATTTATAGTGCTTTTAATTACAGTATTAGTAAATAAGCATGGTGAATTTCTATCAAAGTTAGAGGAAGCCACGCTACTGACCAAAGAGATGAATACACACAACATTTTCCCTGTTGAGGAACAATCCGCATTTGCCAACACAGCAGTACTAATGATGCTTAACACAAGGTGAAAACATTGAGTAAGAAGAATTCCTGGAAAACACAAGAGAAAGCAAACATTTTGTGGTCTAATCCAGCCTGACTCTGTTGTTTACCTCTTGGGAGCCGCAACAGATCTTTAATAGAGCATGGCTCTAGCACCAGAAGAACAAAGTGCTAAACTGGATTGAAAGCTGCAAGCCTATCCAGAAAAGTTTGCTGGTTTATATTCAGCAAAATTTCTAGAACAAACACATGAAAAAAAAATGGCTCTGTAATAACAGCAAATACTCCCCTGCTGACCCAGAAATAGATGTAGCCCCGATCTTAGGGAGAGCTGCAAAACAACAACATAAAGCATTACCTGACATGGAAGCAACACGCAAAATCAGAAATACTGGTCAATTTTAATGGTGGCCAAAGAAAGAGGAAAAATTAAGTCGCATAGCCATTAGAAGTCAACCCATGACTGACTTGAGTTGTTTTGGGGCACAATCACCATAAAAACACGTTGCTTTGGTCAAGCCAGACATGTCTTTTGGCCTTTTTGTCTCCTGTTGGAGAGATACCATGGACCTCTTTGCCATACACACTACTCAATAGCAAAGCATTGATAAAGGTTTCTTTTATTAGGGCAGTAACAAAACAGCATCAGTACATTAATAATCGATAGTAAACAATGGAGTTTAACTGTCCAGCATCTAGATATCTGAAGTGCTAGCCATAGCTTTCTTTACATATACACACATTCCAATAGCCTCAATGCATATTTACTACTTGGTAGCGGGTTATATTAACATCTTGCACAAACACATACATGTGTATCTCAATATGAATTATTTTATATTAATCAGCCCAGCACAGAGACCCTGCAGTAACTGACACTTCCAATAGTCATGCACAATTTCTATGATCAGTTAAGGCCAGATAAGAGCGGGGAGAGAGGAAGAGACACAGGGTGTTGTGAGGAGAAAAGACAAGCAAGCAAATTCACTGATTGAAGATAGGCTATTGTCTCCCAGTTCTTCAGGTCAAAAGCTAAGGGCTGCTAAGAGATAGTGTCCGTATTATCATATAGAAAAGTCTACTTCTTGGCTAAAAAGAGTTTCTAGAACTGTGTTTGTAAAGCTAGATGGGGTGGGAGGTCACGAAGAAATAGCTGTTGGAGAAAAACTTTAACAACTTGCAGAGGGCATTTAGGAGAATTAGACTAATATGTCCTCATCTGGTAAGGCTAGGCTTACCTAAGCTACCCTGGTGGAGGACACATCTTTCGATTAAATAGTTTCTGTTCAGGTCTGTCCTTTGAGAAGTCTGACTGGTGACTACATATACTAGTGGCCACATTTTTAGAACAGAGATACTGTAAATGCCTGAAATCTGGCAGACCTAAGGAAGCCCAGTTGGCACAAAAGCTACTATGGTGTGGGAGTTGGTATGAAAAAAGAATAATTACAGAATTCTACCCAGGACAGTGAAAAATCACTAAACCTCTCTCTATGTGGATTGATTCCAGGAAAGACAAAGGCAAAGTAAGCCCTTTAACTTTGGTACATCATTGCTCAGTATGTAGTCATTTTTTGACACATTAGCAGAATTACTTACACGTTAGGCAAGGTGTCTGTATACAGACACACTTTGAAGGTCAACTTTAGCAAACACTGTTACATGAGATCTATGGTTCAAATCCTATTCTAAGATACTAACTAGAATCAGTCTAGCAGAGCTGCATTTTATTAGAAAGTGAAAATAAGGACACTTCAAGAAGTGAAATAGTTAAATGTATAACCAAGTTTCAAGTATATTGAATTTTTAGTAAGGAAACTTAAAGTCACTAGTTGTCTTCCTACTGACTTAACATAGTTCAATATGTTAGAGTAAGAAATCCATTCGAATGCCCAGGTAGCCACGGCTGACCATGTTGTGAATGTCAGTTCATTGACTCAGTTAGTGAACTCTTGCCATTTTAAACTTAGGCAAGTCATTAACCATGAACAAGAACAAAGATTATTACTTAACTACCTGTTCAGCTGCAGGTACAAGCATGGTATTATAATCCGATGAACAGCATAATAAGCATTTTCTGCATTTACCTTTTTAGCTACACAATATACATAAATTCCAGAGGTGCTAATTTCACTACAGAAACTATGCAAGTAAAATTTGCTAATATAATTTGCAAATAGAAAGCAGGGGGGGGAAAAAGTGTGTGAGAGGCTTTTGGGCAGCTGTAGGAGACTGGTAACGGGTACAAGCATGTGACATTCCATAGTAGTGAGGCAGGCAGGCTGCGTGCCAGCCTCAGCCACTGTAACTGCACCCTGCAAGAATTCAGCTTTGCAAATCTTTGTTTCTTTTATGTCTTTCATATCTTTGCAATTCTCAAGGCAAAAGGCAAAGACAAAGTCTTTCAGCTGGAGTTCTTTCATCCAAGAACATTCTTCATCCAAGGCCAAAGGTTCACCATATCCTAAAAGGCCTTTGGATCTGCATGTTCAGTCATCTTCATCCAAATGTATTTCTTTGGGAGCATTATTCAGTCCTTGTGGTCGATCCTAAAAGAACACCAATAAAAACTATCTTCATTCCTTCAAATACAATCTTCAATGGTTTTATCTCTAGGACGACTGTATAAGAGTATTGTGTCAAAGGCGCAAAATGGTAAATGATTCAGAGATATTTCAATTAAAACCACAGCACATTGAAACGTTTCTCCTTCTATAGTTTTTGGGGTTTGGTTTTTGGTCAATTCTTTAGATAAAGGTTTCCAAGATGAAATAGAATTTCTGGAAAACCACACGTATGAACACAATATTTTTCCCTTGTGCTGACAGCAGTTTAAAAAGACTACCTATTAGCTTTCCCTGGACGATATTTCTAAAGTGATAAAAATTGTGATAGAAGACCCTGCCTGTATACTACAGTACTACGAAGTGGTTTTGAGTATAAAACTCTAGCATATGAGGAGGTTCTTGTATCCACTTAAATTGCTTGACTGGAGTAGGAAGAAGCAGAGTTTCCTCACAGAGGAAACAAGAGAGTTATTTAACAGTGCATGATAATGCTATAGAAAATAAAAAAAAACAACCCTGCAATTGCAACTTGTGATTGCCAAAAAAAAAAAAAAAAAAAAAGTCAGCTAATCTTGGTTTCAAAACCAGTCCCACTTTCTAACCTGCCCATCAGTATTCTATATCATCTAGCTTGCTTAACTGTCCTCCATCTCTCTTTTTTTTAAAATATGAAGTTCTCCAATCCTTTCTTTGCCTTTTTTTTTTTTTTTTTATTTTCCCTGAGCTACCTATTCACTTCTTCCTTTCTTTCTTATGTTCAAATATCTTCGTTCCTTTTTCTCTTCTGGTAGCCTTTCCCTGCTACTCTTCTCTTCAGGTCCATAAGCCCCCCTTTATGATTTTAGTCTTTGCCTTTCTCCCTCTGCATCACTCACAACTCTGTTTTGTTCTCCACAGTCTCTTTACCAGTTCTGTGCCTCCTGCCCCTTTTCAACCTATTGCCCCACAGTCACCTCCAGTTCTTCTTTGCCTTTATTATTTTTCAGTCTTCACTTGTCTTCACATCTCTCTTTCACCTAAAACCCAGTCATTTCCTGTCTTCTCAATTATTTCTTCACATGCTACCAAATTTCTGCTATTGCATCATCCTGCCAAACAACTGGGTCACAGAAACTGTTTCTAGGATAAGGGACTAACCCTGCCTTGCTCTGATGGTATAACAAGACTAAGTTGGAGGAAAGCTGATGTTCAGCATGATTTTAAAACACACAAAACCTCTCTGCAAGCAGTGCTGTCAGTTCTCATTATTTTATTACAATACTTCAAATAAGTTTGTTACTATTAAATCTGTAGCTTCTGAAGGAAATTTGTAAGAAACCTCTCTCAAAAGAAAGTTTCAAGTTCTGATGGTTACAAGAATAGCACAAAACATGCTCCTGTCCTAACTTAGTGAATCACAGGTGAGAAAGGCTATAATTCAACCCTAATATTTTAAAGTCTTATGATTTTTAAGCTGTGTGACCATTAGCATTCTGACTCATTGGGATAGACTTAAACCTGGTCTGAATAGAAAACCAGACTGCGTAGCAACAGCTTAAGTCCATACCTGATTTTGAACTGTTCTGATTTAGCACTACATACTGTATGATCAGAATATTAGAGGAAGGGAAGGAAAAAAAAAAAAGGAAAGCTAATCTCAAGCAGTCACCACATGAATGCCATTAAAATGTCACTCATTACACTGAAGTTGTAGAAACAGGCAGCAATGTTGTCAGTAACTTCTATTCAGTTTTGGATGGAAATGACCAGAAGTGACAAGGGTTTGGTGCTTTGCAGATTTCAAATCAGTAGCAAATGGAGGAAAAGCTCAATTTTCCTCATCAGTTTGAGAGATTTGTTCCTATCAAAAGTCGTTTCTTGATCTTAAATTAGAAGCTGTTTCCATTGTAATGGGAAATGGACAGGTCAGATAAAGGATACTAATGAGGATTACTTTTTCCTTGGATGGAATGTAATCAATATTCCTCTTTAATTATCTCAGAGCAATATGACGGGAAAGGAAAAGGGGTGGTGGTGTTTTTTTGGTTGTTTTTTTTGTTTTTTTTTTTTACTCCACTCAGCCCCCACAAAACCTTTAATTGCTGGTTTATATTTTCTAGAATTAATATAGTTAAATTGCCCTTGGGGATTCTTCTTTTACAGTCCTATCTAGTTTTCCAATGTAAGAGTAGAAAGGATTAAAATTTTTACTAGAAACACTTTGACATCCATCTTCTAACATAAATGATACCCCCTTATGACGAGGCTATGTTTGCATAACTGGGTTAATTACTTAAAGGAAAAGACACTGAAGGATTCAGAAATCAAATCCTTTATAACATTAACTTTTTGAACGATGTTAACAAGACACACTAGCTCCAACAGAAGCTTCCTATTGACTCTCTATTCTGCCTTCAAGGCCTGACCAAAGAAGATCTCAGACTTTAAATCTGATAAAACTCAAATGGGATTTGGTTTGTAAAAAACAACAACTCTAGGCTTCAAAGTTTATTAATTCTTTAGTGTCCTCTGTTCTTTAGCTTTTTATGTGTAAACTAGATTTCTGTGCACCAGAGTCAATAAACAACTTTTAGCTGAAAGGGGATAGTGATATAAGGTATCATGTATCATCTTGTGAAGGCAAACATCATAAACTTGTTTTAACATCAAGACAAATGTAAAAAGAGAAATTAAGGCAGATTGTGTCAGCTGCAGCCTCGAGGAAGACCTAAGGCAAAATGAGGGAGTGTGCTCTTAGGTCAATTTTTCCTAACAAATTTCAGGCCTATCAGATCTTGGACCTACTATATTATACAATTAAGGATCATTTTCTGGATGCTCAGGCCTTCCCAAATTTATTCATAAACAGGTCTAAGTTATTGCTTTCTGTCCCAGCACCTGACAGCAAGCAGTCCTTAGCCTTCCTCTGCTGACTCCTTCTGAAAAATCCAGTACAAAAAAAAAAAAAAAAAAAAAAAGTACCAACAGCAAGCTTGGTGGTGGTTCAATGTTTTCCCTGCAGTGGTGAAATACCATGAAGTGCTTGGAAGCACTCACAAACAATTTTCTCAGCATTCAGTTCTCAGTACTGAAGCTAGCTGTGGGTCAAGTCAATGCTAAGACAAATCTAAGCTTTACAGCTGTGGAAATACTTAAGCCGTACCAGATTTTAAAGTGATGTCATAGCAATGCGCTTTTTACTCGCCTGCCACAGGATCTGCTGATGGCAGTTGAAGTTCTTATTCATCAAGGGGCCCAAATAATTGAAACAATCCATCTGGTCTATGTACTCTCTTTCTGCCTATACTGTGACTACTTACTGCCTTGTTATATTTGCCAATGATGTCATACTTAATCAAGCAATTGGTGGCCTGTTAGATTTCCTGAGAACTGCGCTGCACTCCTGTGATGGAGCATAGGTAACTCAAATAACCCAACTGTTCCGAGCTTTCCCTTTGCAAAACCTGATGGGACATGATATTTGGCAGTGACTGTCATAACTGATCAAACAATTGCCAGACTTGTGCATATTTCCTGAAAGCCGCTGCTGTTTTTCATCATGAATTCCAGATAATTGAAATAATTGACCTGCTCTAGGGCCCTGCTTTGACTCTTGCATTTTCTGCAATGGGACATTTGCCTATTGTCATATTTGTTTAAGGGCTGCAGTAGCGAGGGCCTTTGATTACTTTTTCACAAGATGTCACAGCACCACAAAGGGAAGTGAAATTATTTGCACAATTTGTAGTACTGAACTGCCAGATGCTGCTCTGCTCTCTGTACTCATACCATGACTCACAAGTGCACGTGCTATGCTCTATCCAAGTGCTAGAGAGCTATAGGAAGAGGAAATGAGGGAAAGCATGCAAGCTAAAGTTTTGCAATCAGGCTGATAGTGGGAATACTATTACTGCTCCCATATGATGAGCGCCAAGTAATTGAAACACCCTAGCGCTCTGTTGGTTAAATGGACTTCTATTAAGCTCTTTTCCAGTAGTTAAGAAGCCTACAAATGTTTTAGAGGACCAGGTACCCTGACTTAGGCTTTTCACCACTTATTACATAGTTAAAGGACAGACTTGCCTGTTGATTGATAGAAAGATTTTTAGAATGGTCCAATTAAGTGTACTAGCTATAAAAAGATTGTATGTGTTCATCTGCTAAGGGGTATAGATCTTACCTGTAGTCAGACTATGTTGTTCAGTTTTATTTGAGATATACCACATTCACTCACTAGATCACATGCCACTCCTGAATTTACTTTATTCATCCCAAGGATGGATGTTCAGTTGTGTTCATTACTCTGCTTAGCATCTGAGCAGGTCACAGACTGACTGACAGTGACTGTAGGTGTCTAGCATATCTGCAATAATCTTACAAGTGTCAGACAGAGATTTCCACCACTTTCATTAAGATCTAACATTTCTGCAGCTGTACTTTTTTAAAGGGTTCAGTATTTTGCCCTGCACAAAGTACAGCATATACAATCATTTTTAAAAGCCCTCTTATAACATAGCATCCACCTCTAATAATGCCCAACTTTCCCAAAGTCCAAGCTTTTCTTTATCTGTAGCTTTTTCTTTTCAGCTCTTTATCTTCAAACAGATAACACTGAAATGACTAAAGAGAAATGCTGTGTTTAAAGGAAGAAAGCTGCCAGATCTTATACACATTTACAGCTAGGAATATCAACAACATTAGAGTTACAATTATCTACCCACTTAAATAATTTTTTTTTTTTTTTAATTTGGATGAAAGTGAAACCAACTCAGAATAACAGAGTTTACAAGTAAACTATGCAATAGAAGGAAAATATTTTCCTCATCTTACATCAAGCTTTTTAGAAAAGAAAGTGTCTCTTGATATGGAAGGTTTGATGTGTATTAGTGTAAAGATAAATTCAAATCTTGACATCCAGAAAGATTTATGTTTCCATCAAAAATGAGAGTCAGTACTTGCATACAGGGACAGGTAGTCACCGGAGGTCTGTTGCCCAGAGAGCAGCTAGGGATTACTCTGCTTCCCCATGCTCTTGACCTTCACTGCTGCCTTCTAACCTTCAGGTCCTAGTAGCGTCACAGCATGTGCAGCCCGAGCACTACAGCACTACGTGTATGCTTTTCCCCCATTGAGAAATATCTTCATTATGAGAAGGAACTAACCTAGTGGTAAAGTTTGAATTTCAACTTTAGAGAGCAAAGTTTATCTAGGAAGACTTGATATACTACTCCAGTGAGTGTCTGTCAATCAACACTTACTTGAGGAAAAAAGATGACAGAAAGGACACTGTTATATGGGTCCACACAACTGTGGGGTGAGGGGAAATATAACTTTTTTATGAAATAGCTTTTTTTTTTTTTTTTTTACATACCTAGGTGATGATTGAATGTAGAGAATTCAAAAGGGTGACTTCACAGATAATTGGCCCTGACTAACAAAAGAAAACAACACTGCAGCTTTTTGTAAGCAGTGGGAGGAAATTATGCATCATTAATTATACTGGCACGTCAATGAGAGGTCAGACAATACAATATAAAGGAACAAGAAAGTAGTCCTATACTCTAACAATGTTATTGTTCAAAAATGTTAGTGCTTATATAGCACTTGGGGTGGGAGGAAAACATACTTCATTTAAATCAGGTGAAAATCTGGGCTAGGATTCTGATCTGACTTAAAACCAAGAATGTGAAATAAAACAAGGTAATGGGAATAAAGGAGGTGTTGCAGACTTTAATGTAACCACCTACCCTTTTATCCTGCCCAGACAGGTCTGCTTATGAATGGGCATATAACACCAGGCAGCAACACTTTCACTTAGTAGGGGGTCAGTAACAGCTTGCCAGCAGTAGTACAATTCAAAGCAGAAGACCTAACTTCCCCTATCATGGTGCATGCTTTTATTAAGATAATCTACTGCTCTCAACATTATTTTTATTCGATACCTTCTCCCAGTCACTAGTCTGATTGCTCCCAGTGCCAGCTCTTCTAGGAGGTAGATTTGCCATTTGTGATGATGTCCCTCACTGCTGTGCTTTATTTGCAGGTTCTTATTTGACCCACCATTAAGAAGAAAAAAGTAAATTTCAGCTTTGTTAGCAGTGAATAGTTTTCTTTTTTTTTTTTTTTTTGAAGAGAAGTCACTTTTAGCTAGATTCTTCCCTGTCCACCAGATTGCTTCCCCCCCATTGCTTTATTTGCACAGACTAATTTGCCAGTGAATGATAAATGGGAGCAAGTTTTGTGGCTTTATAAGTGTATTTCAGATACCCTAGTAAATAAAAGACATAATAACTTACATGATGTCTTCTCTGCATGCAATATATACTGCTTTCCCCAATTCTTTCAATTTTCTTTAACTGATTAGAAATACATATGCAGTCTTGAAGGCCAAAAGTTTTGAAGTAAAAAGCACACAGTGTTCTAATGTTTATCACTAATGGAGTCGACCATGCCTCTTTGCCAGGATGAGAGAGGCTTGCAAAGACGTTCTGATACTTCTGCTTCCTTTCCCAAAGCAGGAGTGAGACTTGGCAATGGGTAGAGATGGGGGGAAGTTGTGCCAAAGTACATCTCAGGGATGCACCTTCTCCTTGGCAGGCTGGAACTGGGTTAGGTGATCTACTGGAAGGGGATTATAATGGTCTAGAGTTGACAACATTTGCTTCCTCAAGTTTGGGCTAGAAAGTTAGGGGTCTTGGGGGGGTTCTTTAAAAAAAAAAAAAAAAAAAATACAAACCACCAACCAATTTACCCCTGTCTCCTCATACTCAGATATATTCCCCTTCCCTGCCAAAAAGAACACGAGATTCAGTTAAATATTGAAGTGATTAGAGTGTTGAGGAAACAGAAATGGACTGGGGAAAAAATATTTTCACTTTTCTTTCCAGCTCAGTAGAGAACTCTTGTTTTTAGCAGTTCCATTTCACACACAAACCTCCCTTGAGATACTAAATTCAAAGCCTGAAACTGTCTCTTTTCTGCATGTTATTTTATCTTTTCACATAATTACAGAGGAACTGCTAATGGTCACACTGAACACTTAGATTAATCAATAGGGCAAATCAAACTTTCACAGCAAGATAAGTTATGCAGGATACATATTTCAATACAGCACTATACCACCACAGTTGGTAACTTGAAGGCAAGCATTTAATTGCATGAAAATTTTGGAGAGGTTGAGGGAAGTGGTGTAATGAGAGTGTCTTTGAACAAACTTAGTGGGATAAGCACTGATAAAAATATCAAAGAAATAATGTTGAAAGTGAAATTAAGCCAGAATAAGAAAACTTCCAATTCCTGGATGTTAACTTGGTGCAAAATGTAAGCAGAAGTGAACTTTAGAACTAGGTTAACCTCTCTTTCACTTTTCATTTCTTTTTACAATGCAGCTGTGGTTTTTTTTAAACCTGTGGTTTTGTCTAACTGCACAGCTCTTCTAATGGCTAATGTATCTTTCTTTTCAGGTCTCTCCAAGCTGCTAGAGAACAACTTAGATACTATTCACTGTATCCAGCCTTTTGCTTAGGCAGCAAATGTTACTCTTAGGCAATGGTTATCTTGAGTAGCTATAGCATCATTAACTTGTCTCAAATGCCCCATTTTTAAAGATTGTTCTTGTTAGGAACAATTTTGGAAGAGTACAGAAGAGCTGAAAAGGGCTGAGTGTTTTAGATTAGGCTATTATAGTAAAATTGAGCATCCCAATCAAGTTCTCTGGTATCTAAACTGATTTATTGCATCCTAGCTCTTCTGTGTTAAAAGAGACCTGACAAAAAGTATGCATCAGAAATTTTGTAGTAGTGTTTCACGTTAGGCTTCCTCCATTCCCACAGGTCCGATTCCAATTTAGATTATACTATTTACCAGAAAAATGAAAAATCTTCTACCTCAATATTATATTAATATATCAATGAGATGTATCCAATAGCTCTCACGCTCAATCTAGTAGACAGTAATTAGTAGACAGTGGAAGTGATTTTGAGAGAATCCTTGATTGTTTCTGAAGTAAGCTAGCAACAAAGAAAAAGGTGTTTGGGGGATTCCTGCTAAGACAGGACAACTGCCGTACCACCCCTTGCTCAGATACTTAGCCAGACCCCCAGTCTTCCCTCCAGCTCCTACTCCTGCCAGTTCTACAAGAAGAAAGCAGGCATTTGGATGACATCAGCCTACCTTACACTTCCCTGAAACAATGACTCATAAGATGAAAATGTTATTTAACTGTTAAAATTCTTGCACTGTATTCAGTTATTTAGTGACCAAATAAAGCAGGTACCTCCCATACCTCATATATCATTATAATCTTTGAAAAAGTTTTCAAAAACATTCACTTAATACAAACTGCTGAAGAGAACCAGAGGTAACCAGAATAGTACCCAAATGTTACTCATGGACCCAGATAAAAGATATAACCCTCCCGATGGCCACCTAGACAAGGCCAGTATTAGTTTTTAACCCTAGAGTTCTCTCAGAAGCTGAAAGTTCTACTTCTTTTCATGAACAAAAGGCATCTGTGGTCTGACAGGGAAAGCCCTGTGTCTACCCATGCTAATGTAGGTTAAGGTGAAAAATTACAGTTCCACAGCCTTCATTCCACCCAAGAATTAATTTAAGTAGATGGTTTCAGTGCCAATCAATCTTATGTTTTCAGGATCAGGTTCTTTCTGACAGACATACCAGCTTTTTCCTTCCAAGAAATATGTGAAATGGAGATGGGATCAGAGCTCCTTTATATACAGCCTAGCTGCCACAAGATTCACAGAAGTTGGACATGCAGATTCAGCTGCCTCTGACAAAGAGTTAATAACATTTATCTCCCCCAAAGTTATCAATATCAACTACATCATTGCCTACTCTGAGAGGACATACTTGCCACCATTTTTTTTTTTTTCTTTTTCCCCTCACAATGACAAGAAGAATTTAAATTGAATGCATTGACTTCAGGCAAGTCATTGCTTACCGCACTGTAAAACCCAGAGTAATCTGCATGACACCCAGCTTTGTCCATGAATCACTCTGCCAGCCATGGACCCACTGAGTACTCTCCGAATACCACCAGCTACAAAATCCAGCAGTGCAGCACACTCCTCTATGCTCCCAGATGCTCTACTCCATCAGTTCATTAGAACAGGGAGTAACAAGCGGGAATTGAACACCACCACCCTCGTCAGTCCTATTCCCTTCCTCCCCTATTAATTGGTGCATGCGTTTCCCAACTGGAATATTGACTTGTTCTCACTATAGAAGTACTTAGTGACCTTTTTAAAAAGGAAGTGTCCTTTATTTCAAACTTTCTCTTTGGACTATTTATTATTGTGTTGATACACTTAATTACCATCCCATTAATTTCCTGACCACGTTAACATGTTATTTTTAGTACAACTGTTCAGAATACCAAGAGGCAAAGATAAAGTGCTTAGGTACACCCTGTGTCTTGGAAGTTTTTAATAAGTAAAAAGGGGGTTTTGATAGCAGCAGTCAGGCACATAGCCTTGATCTTACTGACAAAAAGAAAGGCTATCTGAAATCAAGTCAGTGCACAAAGGAAGACAAAAGGCATTTGATCAGATTAATTTGCTTCTGATGCTTTTTGCCATTATTGGTTTTAGGTGTCTGAGAACCTGGACAAACCCAGTTCTACATCCCTGTAACTTTGATCCATAGAAGACTCAAACATTCATTTCTTATTTCATATTTTCAGCTTCAGGCCAATCCTTAAGGAAAAAAACAATCCAAAAGTTATTCAGTGACAATGAGAACCCTGAAGAACAAGACCGACATGGAGGAAAAAAGAGAATTCATTCTTTTAGAAGATGGCTATGGCTGCTGGTTCAGTCCATGCCAAAGGTCTTTGGGAATATACACAAGAAGGGATTGGATTTGCTCATAAAATTCAATATTCTGCCTTAACTATTTGAGGAAAAAAAGAAAAAGAGCTCAATCAAAAGAACTTTAAATATCTTTAAAAGCAAAAATTACACGTCCTTGATAAACTAATGTATTAATGGAAGTGTAATTTATCCTTATTCTAAGAAAACTGTCACTTGGCAAACAAGATCCAAGACACAGAATGACTGGCAGGTTTTATTCTACCAAGCTATGCTAGAAAAGGGAAGACACAAGTTTTTCAAAGGACAAACAAAATACAACCTAAATTTACATTTCAAAGCATTTCCCTGAGTATATGAGTTGGCAAACAAGTTTGTCAATATTACCAGATTACTTTGCATTTTGTATATTCTACATCCAGTGTTACCATTATTTATTCAAAAAAAGGGGATCAGGGCCATTCTCCTAATTTGTAAGAGGAATTCTGTGCTTACATGGGCTCTGGGCCAGGACTCATGTTTACCGAAGCAAGAGTTCATTTAATGGAATTTAAGGTTTTAATATTACATAATTAAGTTTATGTCATCACAAACCAAAATAAGTAATGTAGGTTCTGTTACTGCGGTCAGGGACAGGTGAGAAGACCCCTGCTCTCCAGGGAAGCCCTTTTGACTTAAAGGGCACTCCAGACTGGTGAATCTTGGCATTCTCTGCAGTCACCCTAGTCAGTGGAGTTCACATACTTAGAGCATCTGCCTAGAATAACCTGGCAGTAGGATGGAGTGACCTCTGACTTTTGAGAAAGCCTTATTTAAATGCAAAGGAAGATGCAAATATTTATTAGATAGCCTTAGAAGAACATGATTTGATGGTGCTTTTCATCATAATATTGTTGACGATTACTACCTCAAGTCTTTTCAGAAGTGGCTAGGTCTTTCCATGTGTGCCCAAGCAGCTTTCAAGAGGGAATGCAAGACTAAACATTCTGTTTTAAAATACTGCATAATGGTAAATATAGTAGAATTAGGATTTGTTGTGTGTTTTGCAAATTAGCATACATAATATTCAGTTTTGGTAGCAATTCAGAGAGCTTTAACACTTTAATTAGTCTAAGCTTGGTAATTCAGCCAATGAAAACTAAAATGTTTAAGTTATATTAATCGAGAACAATGTTAACAGTTAATTTTCTGAATGAAGGAGCAACATGAAAACAAACTTGAGTAACACTATGATTAATTAATTGATTAGCTAGTTCCTGTTGAGAAATTATATTCAATAAGAGTCCGTCAATACAAATTCTATCAATTGCCACTTTATGAAGTGCCAGGAATAATGGGTTCAGGTGCATATTAGGACTAGTTGTCATGAATGCCAATTTACACCAAAAAAATGGATTGTTTATCACCTAATTTAATTTCAGACAGCTAACTTACTTGTAATAACTCATTTTAGCATTGAATTTTCAAGAACTTGAGTGTTGTTAAATGCAACAGCTTGTTGTAATAAGTTTGCAAATTTAAATTCTTCTGTAAATAATTTAAAGCAGCCTATAACTCAATTTTGCCATTGATTACTTAGAAAGTATTTAGCAACTGTATTCAACATCCAGACACCCCCATTCCTCCCACTGGCAGTATGTTTCATACAAATGCTTCCCTACTGCTGCAGCATTAGACTTGACTCTGTGTTTTTAATAACATTGAGAAGATGTAGCATCCAATGTTGCTTCTGGCCAGCTCAGCCAAAATACTTTGTGGGGTCTCTTAGGTCATGCATGCTAGCAAATATACCACATGTGGAGGCATCTACTACACTTTATTTCAGCACATCTGGACAATTTGATGTCCAGATGCTGAAGAAGAAAATGCAGAGAATAGAATTCTGCTCACAGGTTAATAAGCAGAGTGAAAGGGTGCAAAGTTGCTCTGGTTTGGGACGAGGGAGGGGTATAGTTAATCTTATACTTTCTCCATCCTATTTCTGAAGTCTTTTAGGTTATTTGATGGCAATTACGAACAAGGAAAGTTTCAAGAAAAAACCCACTTTACTTGGAGCCTTTGAAAAATGATGCAAAGCATCAGTTTCTTAATGGCTCCTAGGAAGCTGTCAGCTAGAAACAATTTAACACTCCTCTGAAAAGACCTCCCCCTTCCAGATTTCAAATATTCACTGAACTTCAGTTAGCACTGCCCAAGTACAAATATGCAGTTACATTTAGCAATAAACTAAGATGGCATAATTATTTAAGAGTTTATTAATCTGCATAAAGCTTTACATCTAGGAGCCATGCCAATCTATGTCTACAATTGTAATACACGCTCTTGCAACAGTTTGCAGTTTCTGGAAATCAATATACTATCAGCCTTTTTCTTTACTTTTCAGACAAGGCATTGAAACCAATCATGTTCCAGCATGCTTGCAATAGGTACCTGACAAAGCCCACCAACTTGTACTCATATCTGTAAAACTAGTGAGCATAAAGGTTACTGCCAGTTTCATTGACTTGCTGCAACTACCTCACACTAGTGTGCTGTACGTCCATTAGTTGATGCAGATCACTTTATATTTCAAAATAACTATTGTATTAATACTCTCCTGTAATCTGTGACTTCAGGAAAGATCATAGTTGCAAACAAGCAGCAATAAACTAAAAGGTTTCAAAAGCCTTTTCAACTTTCCTTTAATAACATGAATTGATTTAATAAAAAAAAAAAAAAAGTACAACAGCAAAGTCTTTGAAATGCCACCTCAAAAATAGGTGAGATTCTTACCTCCTAGCTTCTCTTTTACAGCATGAAAGGCTGTGTTTTGCCTTATGACTTTTCTCCTTATGGGAGCTCCCATGATATCATTTCTGTTAGCAAAAAAGAATCCATTGGCTAAGCCTATCCTAGAGCTAAGAGACTGAGCTTCCATTGGAAAAACGCTGCAGGCTGAACACAGATATTGACCAACCTAGTTAAAAATATAACAGCACATAACCAGCACTACTCTAGCATCGCTGTTTATTAGATTTCACACAAAGCTTTTTCATAAGTGAGGAAGTATTTTAGCTCTAACTTCTAGTCAGACTAATAGCAGAACATTTTACTTCAACTCAAAAATTCTTCATTTCTACAAGTCTGATATTTCCCTCCCTGAGAACATTTAACTGAATTTTCTGAGATCCATTTACTCTTACTGTTCCAGGAACAGCTTAGGATGACCAGCTTCAGGAAGTTACTCTGTTCTTTCCATGACCGTTTTGGAACACCCTAAACTGCTGTCAGTGTACAGCAGAGCAAGGACAGACTACAGAAGCCCATTTCAGAAGCAGACCATTGCAGAATAAGTATGGCTTAGTACGTCTGCAATGTTAAAGTGCAACTGAAACTTCTAAAAATTCAATTTAAAAATCCTGTCAAATAGAGAGCTATTTAGACCATGTTCAAAGAGCCTTTAGTAATAACAGAAATAACCTTTTGCCTGGAGGATTACTTTTGAACCACATTGTTTCAGTCTTTTACTGTATTGATCCACAGCTATACTGACACAAATGAAGAGGCAATCAGAGATGGGAACTTCTTAATCTAGTTTCACTACCAAAGCTAACACCTCACATACCTATGCTGCCAGGAATCAAATGGTTATTCCCAACCCTGTCAGCAAGTGTTTGATACTTAAAAGGCAGAGGAGGAATATGGCATTTGAGTTTTTCCTTTTAAGGGGAGGGAAGGAATGTATTCTCAATTAAGAGTGTATGTATTTATCATAAACACACTTAGAAGGTTCAAAAAACCCTATCTATATTCACTGAATCAAGATAATAGGGTAGTAGACTTAAAAAGCATTCCCCCCCTGCTGCTTCCCCAGTATGTCGTAAACTTAGTAAAAACCACTTAATGCTTCAGTTTTGAAAAAAAATTGTTTGGAAGAACTTCTCTGTAGAGAAGTGTCACCATACTTCATAAGTTTAAGGCTGTATCACATCTTAAACTGTTACAAAATTAGAATTACAAGAATCTGCAATTACATCAGAAACGCCCCCCCCCCCCCCCCTTAGTATTCCAAAGGTTGCAAGGCATTACCACACGACTGAAAAACCATGAGTGGATCTTACTTTCAGTTCGACATCAGAATTAACTGATCCAAGTAATAGTATACATTAAAATACAGGCTGGTTACAATAAATTGTATTTGTGATGAAGTATCAACTAGTATTTCTATTGGCATCCTATGACAACTGATATTTGACTCCATACAATCCATTACTTTAATCATTACATGGTAATAAAGCCTTTCTAATAAAGCTTTCAGATTATAAATAACATTGATCTCTAAGAAATTGCTATTTACCATTGCCAGACACTATGTAGCAAGACAACTTTAAGGAAGATGTATGCATCACAATACAGCTGAATGCAAGGTCCTACCTAGACACAGGATTTTATTCATCCTTAAGGGGGAACTGGGAAACAGTAACAGATGAGTGCAGTGATGCTTTTATACAGCTTTTGTAAGATTATGTTCATTTTTGAGAAGAGCCTTACCAAGCATGAAGCAATAGCAAAACTATACCAGCTTACAACCAACTCTCAGATTTCATCCTTTGGCTCCAGTCCTAGTCCAAACAAGGAAGACAAAAGATGGAGAATTGCATTGCATTCAGAGAAGAGTTCCAGAACCATCTGCAGTCTGGGAAACATGCTTTGCAATGTGAAGAACTTGATTTGCTTTACTGAACAACTTTTAAAAGACTATTAAATCAAAATCTACAAGTACCAATAAAAGTACAAGATTTCAAGACCACTTTAATAAAGGCAAAACAAACTTAAGTGGGTCTTAAATTTATCATAGCTCAAGTTGATGTATTATTTTAAACAGGCCTATAAAACCAGGTGAAAAGTATTAACCATTGGAAGGGTGTAGATCCAGATCCAAAAGGGTCAACTGTGACTGGACTGAAGATGTGTGGAATTTAGATACCTATTCCTATGATGATTGTCCTCCCCCCAAAAAATTTCTGCATTATTTTACTGGCACCTAAGTCCAAAACCAAATAAATTCCTGTTGGTACACAGAGAAACTTTCACGTGTTCAGAATTTACTGCAGTCTAAACACTTAATGGCTTCAATGTTTATGTCTTACATAAGCACATGTAGCAATACCAAAGTAAACATTCCTTTGCTGAAGATCCCTACAGAACAATGAAAAATTCAGGATTAATTAGGCCAGAACAAAGTACAACTTTGTAACCTATTGTCAATATGTTACTAGGGAGAGAGACGAAGTTTTTGATTCTGCCTCGAAGGGCAATTCATGAACTACACATTACATCAGTACAATTGGATTAAAGGCTTGGACATCACTTGGCGCAGAAATTAGAAAACCCATACCCAATATCTTCTGTCTCCCAGGACAGCAGTTTAGGTCACAGGTCATTTTTCCACCAGACTTGTTGAGATCAAGAACCCTTTTCTCTACAACAGCAGTCACAGCAATGACAATAAATGACAAGAGCAGCCTATAGCCTTACATTCAGGTCTGTGGTGGGTTGACCCTGGCTGGATGCCAGGTGCTCACCAAAGCCGCTCTATCACTCCCTCCTCAGCTGGACAGGGGAGAGGAATTATAACAAAAGGCTCGGGGGTCGAGATAAGGACAGGGAGAGATCACTCATCAGTTACCATCATGGGCAAAACAGACTCGACTTGGGGAAAATTAATTTAGTACCAATCAAACCAGAGTAGGGTAATGAGAAATAAAACCAATTCTTAAAACACCTTCCCCCCATTCCTCCCTTCTTCCCGGGCTCATCTCCACTCCAGAATTCTCTACCTCCTCCCCCCCAGCAGCACAGGGGAACGGGGAATGGGGTTTACGGTCAGTTCATCACACGTTATTTTCTGCCACTTCATCTTCCTCAGGGGCAGGACTCCTCACACTCTTCCCCTGCTCCAGAGTGGGGTCCCTTCCACGGGAGACAGTCCTCCATGAACTGCTCCAGCGTGGGCCCCTTCCACGGGCTACAGTCCTTCAGGCACAGACTGCTCCAGAGCGGGTCCCCCGCGGGGTCACAAGTCCTGCCACCAAACCTGCTCCAGCGTGGGCTCCTCTCTCCACGGGGCCACAGGTCCTGCCAGGAGCCTGCTCCAGCACAGGCCTCCCACGGGGTCACGGCCTCCTTTGGGCATCCCCCTGCCAGCGGCGGGCCCATCTTGGAGCCGGCTGGCATTGGCTCTGTCAGACACAGGGGAAGCTTCCAGCAGCTTCTCACAGAAGCCGCCCCTGTAGCCTCCCTGCTACCAAAACCTTGCCACGCAAACCCAGTACAAGGTCATAGAAATGATTCTTTGACTGTTGGCTGATGATGGCCTGTAACAGCCATCTCTTGTGTTTTCAGTGACTGTTTGAGGCACTGAACTGCTGTACAAAGTATAAACACAACCGCACTCCCTCTGTTTTTGAAAGCATGAGCACCTAAATCCAGGATACCATTTTTAGATGTGAATCCTGACTTGACAGAAGACGCTTTCTGCAGCTTGTTTTAGGTACTTTTGAAGATGTGTCCCTTTTCAGTACTCCCTGTTGGCTCTGCTCCACACATGGCTCTGGATTCAGTTCTGAGTCAGGCATCTAAAAATGGATTACTACAGCAATGGGCATTACAATAGCAAAATCTTTTGGGAGAAATTTATCCCAACACTTCATTTGGTGTTTTTAAATTGACAACATATTTCTGAATGAGTTCTAGTTAAGCCTTGATTTTGAGGGAAAGCTGTAGTAATTACTAGGTTATATTTTATGGCTTCTATTATGCTGAAAGCCATATCTAGATCGAAGATAGAAAGGGCCAATATAAATACTGTCATTTATGAGTAGGTCACTGGATAGGGAGCAAAAAAAACCCTGGGCTTTCTTCCAATTTTTCTTTGTCAGTTTTCCTGTGTGTAAAGTGGTATTGATATCTACTAATATATAAGAAGCATTTTTATACCTAAAGATGAAAATAAACTTCATTTACTAATAGACTGTTTCAAATAGCTACAAGGCTACTGAAATATTGAATGACTATAATATTTGTTTTCCCTCAAAGGTTCTCATCTGCACTGTACAGAATTTACTACTTAAAGAATGCAAAACTGTAAATCAGCAAAAGGACATTCCCACTTCAGGGAGCCTGACTCCATACCCACAAATACCACTGGGATTATAACAATGACTCTTAGATAATACTGGAATAACCTCACTTTAACTGTGACACTTAAAAACAAGACAAACTGGAGCCTTACCAGCATTTCAAAAAACATTTTGGGCCATACCACTAGTAGAGTTATAACTCAGCTTCATGTTATAAGAGAGGAAGTATGAAGTATAACAGTGTTGATTTTCTCTGAACATGCAAACACATCAACAGGACACTTCAGGTAGCGTTCATATAAAAAGAATATTTGTTCCACTACAAGGAATAACTTTTATTCCTTTGAAATCACTCCTTTTAATTTTAATCTGTGCCCACATCGTGTAACATACATATTTGTACTATTATCTGAATCCATCACATGTATGAATACCTAAGACTCCATTGCAACTACTGCAAAAGAAGAAAAGCTATGGGTCTTGTCAAACACAATGTCCGTTTAAACAGTATTGTAATTTATGAAGAAAATACTAAATTTCATGCATTCATTTTTATAAGAAAACTTTAATCTTAGAAAAGGCTATGTAGATTATCTTTATGCAAATGGATTTTAAAAGATTTTTTATTTATTATTTCTTTTAAAAAGAATTTACTTTGGTTTTCTCCTTGAAAACAGTAATAAAGTCTTATCAGGAATGCAGATTAAGGGATTTCAGAATGCTGAAAGTATTGATATTCTCCCCCCTTTATTCTATGCAAGGGTGAAACTCCCAGCAAACAATTGTTAAAGAATCACATGTAAAAATCATAGGCATGACTGACTATTTTCAGTAAGATGTTATTGAAAACAGCCAGGTATGCATTAATCCTGCTTTTTAATCTTGAGTTTCTAGTTGAACACAAAGCATATACTGAGAGTTACATTTTCACATGAGAAATCAAACAGGGTAGTACTACAGTTTTCCTATGAACAAGCCTGCATTGTGTGTCTTAACATCAGAGAGGATGCCTCAGTCCTGCACAAAGCAGCATAAACTGGTTTGTGTCCATCTTTTTAAAGCTGATGGCCCTTTGTAGCAGCAGACTAGATCCATACTATACCTCACTTGTGTGCATCTTCCCAGCACTGTAACAATAGCTGCTCCACAGCCTTCTTACCACCCTCTCCCTCCAAAATGCACCCCCTTTCTCACTCATCTGTGTTACACACATTTTGTGATCACACAAGAATGCTTTGCATAAAGGGTAGGTACATTTATGTTCCCCTCTTCTGCTGCTTTGCAAGAGTTGTATAGATATGTTACTTATTGCAGCTACTGCAATGGGCAGGATTTGGCTTAGGTCTCAGCTTTTACTCACTCCATTGCTCAGCATTTCACAACTTCCCACCCTTTTATTTACGGCGGGTAAATGGAATCAATTTTATTTACCAGCTGCTCAACCTATTCACTGGTTTTAGAGGCTGCGACAAAATAGCTTATGGTATTAATCAGCTACTTGCTATTGAAACTCAGACCACTGTAATCTTGAAAGGGAAAGATTTGGATCTCCACTCGATGTGGGAAGCCTCGTTCCCATTGCATAGATCATTTCCAAGGCCCCCATATCATAGAGTCAGTGATGCACACTAGGCTTTATAAGCAGCAAAGAATTTTTAGATACTTGTGAACAATTGTTTTATTCGTAGCCTTTTTAAAAAGACAAAGCTGGTACTGTTTAAGTCACAGTGGAAGTGACCAGAGGTGAACCAAACTGCCATTCCCTTATTAGCTGCAGGGAAGACAACACAACAAGGATGCACAGGCTTTCTTTAATTCCCATGAGTATTCCCTTAGTCCTTAGCAAAGTAAATACTAATGCTGACTGCTCACTAAAGCCATCAATTTTCAAAAGTTTCCTCTGTCTTAAAACTTACTTTACAAGCACCATTTTAATATAATATTCTCTGACAGAAGAGCTTATAAAGGAGTGTAACATGAGAGTTCATTTGGCCCTACATTTCTGGTAATGGGCACTGTATGAAATATGAACTCCCTTATCTGTGATATATTATCTTTTGCTTGAAATATGGCTAATTACTGTCATTTGTTAGAGATGAGACAGTGGAGTATCATTTCTTGTGTCACATTGACTTTAAGTTGCTTATGATTGCATGAAATTAGTGACAGTGAATTTCTGAATACAAATTTTAGAAGATTCACGATGTACCTCAATTATTAATACACTGACTTCGCTGAAGTTTCCAGCTGAGGAAATGGGTACAGTGCTGGTTTTGGCTGTAATAAAGATAATTTTCTTCACAGTAGCTAGAATGGGGCTATATTTGGGATTTGTGCTGAAAACAGTGTTGATAATGCTGAGATGGTTTTGTTATTGCTGAGCAGTGCTTACCCAGAGCCAAGGCCTTTTCTGCTTCTCACCCCACCAGCGAGCAGGCTGGGGGGGCACAACAAGTTGGGGGGGGGGACACAGCCGGGACAGCCGACCCCAGCTGACCAAAGGGATATCCCAGACCATACGATGTCATGCTCAACATATATAGCTGGGGGAAGAAGGAGGAAAGGGGGGACGTTCAGAGTGATGGCGTTTGTCCTCCCAAGTAACCATTGGGCACGATGGAGCCCTGCTTTCCTGGAGATGGCTGAACACCTGCCTGCCCGTGGGAAATAGTGAACGAATTCCTTGGTTTGCTTTGCTTGCGTGCACAGCTTTTGCTTTACCTATTAAACTGTCTTTACCTCAACCCACAAGTTTTCTCACTTTTACCCTTCTGATTCTCTCCCCCATCCCACTGGGGGAAAGCGAGCAAGTGGCTGTGTGGGGCTTGGTTGCCAGCTGGGGTTAAACCACAACAGGTACTAACACTTAATAACTTCATTATCACATTCATCATAAATTAAAATATCTATAGAAGTAGATCAGTGGTCTGCATTAGTAACACCAGATCATATACAGAGGACAGTTTCTCAATTCGTAGCTTAAATAACTCATTACTTCTGCTTTGTTAAGTATTTGCACGCAACGCTAAAGATTCACTTTCCAAGATAACCAATTCTCCGTTTTCCAAGGCTGTTTTATATCACATACTCAAGAGTTTGCTCCCAAGATACAGATACAATAATCACACAAGTAATTCGGTTTGTAAATTCTATTATAGTGCTACTGACTATAAAATTGATCCTGCTAAATTGTATGAATACGCTTAACTGCAGCAGCCTACTTCCTTTTAAGTCAGATGGACTACTTTTGGAAGGACAGTACCACATGCAAATTTGACAGATTAGGACATGCATTACATTATTCACAGCTACAAGTTAATATATAGCAATGATTGTCATTAAATATGACTTATCTGTTGGAAGAGCTGGAAAAGAAGAGGTGCTAGTTACATGAGAACAAGTGCAAAGCGATTGCTAAGACTAATCAGATGACAGATTGTAAGGATACCACTAAGCAAGGGCTCAGACTACATGATCACCACTGTTGTGAAAGCAATTAGAGCATCCTTTTAACACTCTCTTTTGTTCATATAGCTTTGTGATCTAACATGCTTAGGTGAAAGGTGTTTGGCGTGACTCACTCTACAGTACCTGAGTACACCATTCCATCATCTTGGTTGACAACCAGAGCCACTAATAAGATACAAACACCTGAATAACAAACTGTATGTATCAATTATATTTGTTAACATACCTGTTGACCTAAAATATACAGTCTAGAGACTTAAGGACTGAAATGTGTCAATAAATCATTGAAGGAAGATGATGCGGGGAATTTTTAATTGGATGAACACACCCATTCCAAAAAGGAGGTGCTGTCTGCTTAAGCAAAACTTTATTATGATTGAGTGGCCAACCTGACTGATGGAAAAAGAAGATGGAAAAAAAGGAAATACATACTAAGGAGAAAAGTTGCATTTGCCTGGACTACCTGGTAAGCTTCAGAGGGAACACTAGCAAAAAAGTACTAACATGCACTAAAAAGAGATGATTTTTAATAGTGGCCTCTCTTAAAGTGCAGCTGGCACAGACAAATAAGAAAACTATGACTGACATGTTACCAAGAAAAAGAAGAAAAAAGAAAAACCAAGCAAACAAAAATCAGACCTAGAGAGAAAAACATCTTTCTCATTTACTCTTAGTAATAGGTACGTGAAACGTCTTTTTTCTTTTGTTTCTTTGAAGAACTAAAATAGCATTGCCAATTTGTACAGCATAGAAGCAGCTTTAGTACAGTTCACCTTTACTGAACTCCAGCCAAAGCATCGTGCATTAAGCAAGAAAGAAGAGAGACTTTTCTTTCCACAGCTCACCAAGTTTCCAGGCTGCTTTCTGTGGTCAACTATTACTCTTCACACAAAACTCTTTCTGCAGCACCTCTCGGGCCAACTCTACATCCTTTTCAGGAGAGCCTGCAAATTTGTTATTTACTTGGATCTAGGCATTTACAGCTGCTCTTTCTAATTGGCTAATTGGTCAAAGCTGAGGATAGGTAAAAGCTTGTGAGTGGGATCTTCATTAACCTTTCTGGTTTGTTACCCTGTGAATTGTGCCTAGTTTACCACAAAGCCTCTAAAAAAAAAAAAAAACCCAAACTGAACTCATCTCACCATACATGAGACACAAACTCATAGCCGCGTTTTGTAACTGCACATGCACTGCCAATATTTAAACACATTCTTTGAAAAACACTGTGCATAGTATATAAAGGTACACATTGCAAATACTAAAATGTAAAGGTCGGGAAAAAATTCTGGAATTTATGTGGTGGCATAAAAAGAAAACCTCAAATATGTCTCATCAAGATATATCAGCAGAAAAGCAGACATTGACCACTCTTACATGCAGCTACCGCCTTTACAGCAGTTCTATGATTACAGGAACGTCAAAGCTTCTCTAGTTTATACAAGAACTTTATATCCAACTTTTTTCCACATACAAAAAAAGCACCTGAAATCCTGAGCAACATAGATTTTGGTTTTTGCTAATGTTTTTCACCTGGTTGAGATAGTAGAGAGTACAGATAATATCCATAGTAGAGATATAATAAGCTAGGGACCACTTAAGCAAATTGGATGTAGACAGGTCCACAGGACCAGACGGGATACTGGGAACTGGCCAACGTCATTGAGAAAATGCTATCATCTTTGACCGGTCATGGTGATCAGGGGAAGTTCCTGATCTCTGTAAAAATGCAAATGTTACACACACCTTTAAGAAGGGCAAGAAGGAAGATCTGGGGAAATTCAGACTGGTCAGCTTAATCTGCTTCCCACCATACCTGGGAAGACTATGAAGGAAATCCCTCTAAAAGCCCTGTCCGGGGACATGAAGGACAAGAATTTGAGTAGGAATAGCCAGTATGGATTTATGAAAGACAAAGCTTGCCTCACTAACCTGGTTACTTTCAGTGATGGTATGACTAGTTCAGTGGAGGACAGCAGTGGATGGTGTTAACCTTGACTTTAGCAAGACTCTCAAAACAGTCTTCCGTGGTATCTTTGTAAACAAAACAGTGAGATATAGGTCGCCTAGGAGTTAGAAGGAAAGCCTGACAGTACAGGATTTGTTCAGTCTTAAAAGGAGAAGGCTAAGTTGCAATCCTATTGCTGACTGACTATGCCATGCTTTTCTCACAGGGATAACACAACGGGCAGCAGAAAGAAGTTGCAGGAAGGCAGATTCTGATGAGATATTAGGAAAAGGCTTTTCACAATGAGGGCAGTCAATCATTTGAACAGAGGCCAGCAAGTCTGCGGAATCACCATCCTTAGAAATATTCAAAACACCATTGGACAGGGCCCTAAGCAATCTGATCAAAGGTGGCTTGACTTTGCTTAGAGGTTTGGCTCATCCCCAGTGTCTTTGACTGACAGATGACTTTGAGACATTCCTTCCAACCTAAATTATTCTATGATTCTATTGTGCATGATGAATGCTGTTTTCTACAGATTAGGTTTACTGCCTAATTCAAGTTCAGTGAGCAAAAATATTGAATTTCAGCTTAACATGAACTCTCCTGACAAGGATCAGTTCCTTGGTCCTGTTAATGTAACGTCTCCGAAAGAGCTGATGAGAAGATGAGGTCTCTAGTGCTGTAAATACTCAGCTAACAAATAGCTGCATTTGTCTGTGAGAAGCGCTCGCCATGTTACTATCTTAGCGATCATAATGCTGAAACAGAATGGTGCTTGGAGAAGATCTGCATACTGATGAAGACAATCTGCCTAGAGTTAAAAATGGGCAAGGCAGAGGTGAGCAGGGGAAAGCATTCAGTAGACCCTACAATTACACAGAAGATGTACCAAACAACGATCAATACAACCCATTGTATAGAAGAGCTTTTGAATTTCTCATTCAGTCCCAGCTCTCATTAAGCAGCATTTCTGAATAATGCCTCCTGCCTTTCCCAGTTGATTTAAAGGTGTTGCCCACCTTCTGGAAGATAATGAGTTGATTGTACTATTTTCACCTCTCAGGGCAACTACCGTTCTATGGTATACTTGAACATTTTAAGTCCTTTGAAAAACTATCTGAAACAGAGTAATAGAGTATACCTCAGTAGTAAAGGCTATTGCAGAGATTGCTGTAAAAACATCAGACATACCCTTTGCTTTCTGTGCTGGCTTTCTAAAGAATATAAAGTCAAGGTTTCAGACCTTATCCTCAAGATACTCAGTGGCTAAGACAGCACATCTAAAACACTGCCTAAAGGTCTGTGATCAAAACTTTTTTTTTTTCTTTTTTGCTCATCTTGCACAATGGAACTTTTTGGAACAAAACCAATTCCAAGTATTACAGGAGATGTAAGTTCCTTAGGATTAGGTCAATAATGTTATTGAAATATTACTTGGTCTGCAGACTTTCGCAAACTTCCCTATCATTTACGCCAAATCCTAGACAAGTTTCTCTGACTTTGCCCTCTCTCACATAAATGCAAGGCAAAAGGTATACATCAAACAAAACTAAGCATGACATCACACACTCCTGCACTAAATGCACTGGGTTTATGCCATTTCCTGTTGTAAATATCAATAGCTATATGCAGTGCATATGCAAATTGTAGCACTATGTCTAGGCTTTGGGAAATATGGTTTGGGTTGCATGCAGATTTTGTCAACATATTATTCAGTGAAGAGGTCACATTAGGGGAGATACAGAAGCAGTTTTGTGCCATTTTATGGGTGGCTATTTTGTGCGTTTTTCTGGATATATAATTGTTGCTCCCAAAGCACCAAAGCATCTTCCTGTATGGCCCCACAGTAATTATTGCTTTCCTTCAGGGACCTAGATTGTTTGCGTGCCCCTTCCAGTTCTCCTCTTACTTCCTTTTCACCTTGAGCTGTTACATCTTCATATAAGTAAAAGAAAGTCACTAATAAGACAGACATCTGGGTTAGGGAAGCTTATTTAAAATCTTCTTTAGCTATTTATTTTGCAAAATAGTGGCACACTGGTTATAAACTGTTGGTAGATCACAACCACACTGCACTTTGCACTCACTTCAATGGATATTGTCCACGAATGTTTCCTACTAGAACAGAAACAGATCCTGTAACTCTTTTGGAGAAAAAGTAAATTAAATATTCAGATTGTAGTACTACTTCTACCACTTAATTATACTGGGAAATTAGAAAAATAAAAGTTTTTTTCAATTTTTTTAAAAAACATTTCTGCAATTACTCAGTATTTAACCATACATACAAACCCACTATCCCTCAACAAATCCATCAAAGTATACTATTTCAACAGTCTAGTTTTAATGGTGCTCTACAGACACATGTTGTGCTGGATTTGGACCTGGTGCAACTCTACCTTTCTTGACTTCAGCAAGTAAGTGATGGGAGAATGTAACTCAAGTAACACTCATGATTAAGCCCTGACGGTACATAGGAGTACACAACAGTAGGTTCTGGAGATTTTTTTATGCATATTCAATTTATGATGTTTGTCTGGCTCTATTTATAACAAAATGGTACTATATTTTCTTTCTTTTAGTATGATTTTAAAATATTCTTCATGCAAAAAAAATGAAAGACACACTTTATGGCATCCGTAGGTCCAGAGGAAAATGATCTCACCGGATGTCATTGCCAAAGTCACGTCAGTGTCTCTTGGTATCTTTAGTGGTGATCTTAAAGAGTGTCCTACACTTGTGTGTCTTGTGTTGCAAAACACAAATTATGTTTGTGAGTCACTGGATAATGCTTTTCTTTTCTGCACGTAAACTGGTATTTAAGTGTGTTCAGAAGGGTACATTTGATTCCTTCCAACTCCTACAATTTGAAAAATTTCTCAATATAGGATAAATTGCTTGTCTACTTTTCCAAAAGCCCAGTGGCTTTTCCTTTAATAACCATTAAGTTGTCTGTAGAACAGAATAACTTTATTTATTAAATCCAGCTGGTTCAATATTGATACATCTTTTTTAAAGGCCTAAACAGTTAAGACAAGAAGCTGACAGCAAATGTCTCTTTAAACTTCCCAGTTTCTTACTGAAAGCTGGATAATAAAGATAAGAAAAAGGTCATCTTGCCAAGGATATGGTATAAGAAATAGCACTTCGAAAGGCAAAATTCTACTTTAAATAAAATGCCAATAACATGAATATATACCAAAGATAAAAAAAGGAAAATTTTATTTCATACATATCTGTTAAAAACTTTACTGCTTCACACTAATGAACAATAATGTTTTACAGTCTTTGTTACAGAAACCTCTAATAGATTTGTAAAGTACACTATACTTGTAACTGGAAGCGATCACATATCACAAATACTGCTTAATTTTTAAAGAAGTTCCTCTCGTAGGGATGGCCCTAATACAAATGTACTGATCTTCCCAATTTCACTGCAGTCTAACTGCCCTTGTAACTTCTACTTTACTGCAGCTTCTACGTTACTGCAGTATACCATTCATAATCTTTTGATTTCCAAAAGATATTGTACAAGGACAAGACTCCTTCAGGACCTTTAAAGAATCATACCATTGGGCCCTAAATCCTGATTGAGCCCACTCATTTTTCAAATTCTAATATTATGGTATTTTCCATAATAAAAAAAATTGTTGAGATTGTTTCTGAAACTAACATCTTATACCTCTGCTTTGCTACAGCCAGTGAATGGAATCCATGCCCTATAAATTACATACCCAGCCTCCTTATAGCCTCTTTGAAATTTTGGGTTCCTCACATCAAAGAAGTGATCTAGTCTGCCTGTAATTACTACCGTACCTTTCTAAACAATCAGGGTAAAAATGGAAACTGCCTCTCACAATATGCAGGGGGAAAAATAGGACTCCTCCTCTTCCTCAGTACAAGAAGGACATAGACCTGTTGCAGCAGGTCCAGAAAAGGACCACAAAAATGATCAGAGGGATGTAACACCTCTCCTATGAAGACAGGCTGAGAGAGTTGGGGTTGTTCAGCCCGGAGAAGAGAAGGCACTGGGGAGACCTTATTGCGGCCTTTCAATACTTAAAGGGGGCTTGTAAGAAAGATGGGGACACTCTTTTCAATAGGGTTTGTAGAGACAGGAAAAGGGGTAACAGTTTTAAACTAAAAGAAGGTAGATTCAGACTAGATATAAGGAAGACATTTTTTACGATGAGGGTAGAGAAACACTGGCACAGGCTGCCCATAGAGGTGGTAGATGCCCCATCCCTGGGAACATTCAAGGTCAGGTTGGACGGGGCTCTGAGCAACCTGATCTAGTTGAAGATGTCCCCGCTCATTGCAGGGGGGTTGGACTAGATGACCTTTAAAGGTCCCTTCCAACCCAAACCATTCCATGATTCCATGATTTCACGGAGAACATAAGGATGAAGAAGAAATGCTATGTAGCACGCTTATACTAAATTCCCCCAGCTCTGATGATGGGCACATAATGACAGTGGGATCCGCATTTGCAGAGCAGACATCTGAACAGTGATCCTGGTAAGGAGAAAGCTGAACTTCAGGCTCTACTCAGTCCAGTGGGCTCATGATCCATCTAAACAGGAACATGCTCCACCCTTTTTCGTGAAATTGAGCCACGATGCAACCAGAAATTCAAGAGCCACGATGCCCAAAGCGCAGCAGGCAGAACCGAAGTTAGACACCGAGATGGAAAGAGCATACTCTGTAGCTCTGGATCCTGCCCGCAGGGAACATTTTACATCTGCTCCTTTCCAGAGGAGTGTCCAGGTCATCCAGGCAGTCAGATTCCCTCTAATCCGTTCTCCTTTTGCCACCTGATTAATCCACTCTTGTAGCTGTAAAGATAAGAGTGTGCTCCCACAGGATGCCTGGGGCTATGTAGGTATAGACCCCCTCAGGTTCAGTGCTTTCTTACCTCATGGACAAATACTATTCTCACGATATTATTGTGCAAAAGGTTGCCATCCTCAAAATTAGTTTAGCTGTAGTCCTGACCGGACATAATATTTCAGCCTTTTCTGTGGACTCAGGCAAAGCTTAGCTAATAACTCTCTGACAGCTAAGTCTGTAGACTGAGTAGGAAAGTGCCTGCAGGGCTGAATAGTCTTGGCAGGTAAGCAAATCGGATGGCTCTCTGAAGCTGAGGTGAGGTTTAGGCATCTGCTGTCCAGGGCAGGTGCATTGCCTTCTACGCAATGAATTCACATTCACTTCAGACTCAAATTTAGTTTGATAGAAGTTACAGAACGACAAAACCTCACTGAAAACTGGCATAACCTATCAGATTACCTAACAATACATGTAGGTTGTCAAGTTCTGTGAAGAAAAGCAAAGGCGCTGCACTTTTGTCTCCTGTCTGCTGCAGTTTCAATATGTATTGTTGTTGGCAGGAAGAACTGAAACTCAAGTACAGAGCTAGGAAATGGCATGCAGGTAAAGTCTCTGAAGCAAAGCTAAGGACTACAAGTTGCCAAATATCAAAGAACACTCTACAGTAGCCAGTTGCACCCAGAAACATGGGAAATAGCTGATGACAGACTGTAGTTTCTGTATCTATTTCTTCTCCTTTCCTTTTAAAGAGAGAAATGTCCTACTTTAAAGATGAGAAATGACTTTTGATCTAAAACCAAAAGAAATACTAAGAAAATATATATAACTAGAAAGAGCAGCCTGTCAGAGCATGGCCTGTACAGATCAGGTGTACAGAAAGGGCCAGTGAATCAAACAGAGAAAAATTTCAATCTATGTGCTTTTTAGCTATCCTGATAGAATAATTATTTCCATGCTTTGGTATGTTCAATTTAACCAATCCTGGAAAAATCTCATTGTCATGGATTTGCTATGCAAAGGCAAGATTCCCATAAGCAAGCCTTGTTCAAAGACAGTCCTAGAGGTACATATCTATTCTGTTTTGCATTCACTGAATTTTGTACCTATCTACTTTATGAAAAATTGTTTTTATTAATTTTAATGAACATAGGACATGTACAGTGTCATTATTCATAACATTTACAGACACATCTAAACACTTCTTGAAAACAATCAGAATGTTTATTTTGATACTTTCAATTTGTAACTATGAGTAATACAATAATTTAACAATTTCTATTCACAGCATGCCGATGTCGCTGAAACACCTACATTTAGCTAGTCAGCCAAAATTCCTGCTAATTGTTCCAATTGAGCATGAAATTTGTTGGCAATTTTGTTCAACACAAATCATATATTTCTATCCAAACAATTCCTATAGTCATCTGATTATGCAGTACATGTGCCAAATAAATTTTGTGAAGTGGAAAGATACACTTCTATCAAAAACCCTGAACAAAATCAGGTTTTCAGAACTAATTGTGAATTCACAGATCCTACAGCTCATAAGCAAATAAGCGGAGGCTTTACTCTCTTGTCAGTATGAAATATTAGGACATCAACCCGCATGTAGGCAAATCTCCTATACATCATGTTTAAGGCATTCTTGCAATGTCTGTTTGCCCATGAGGGTAAATTGGCTCAAGAGAAATAAGCAAACAAGAGAATGTAGGGATTAAAAATATGTTTTCTGTAAATTTAGAGACTGGATACATTCTGGAACAAATCCATAATTTTTAAAAACTTTCTTTACATTAAGGATTCTGGCAAAACATCAACAAGTTTTGAGATGTTAGTATATATTTTAGCAATAAGCACACACAAAAAATTTTGGTCTATATGAAAAAACAATGTGGTTTGTTCCAGGCAGCATTTCTCAGACTATTTTTAGATTTTCCATATGCTGATGGAGAAAACTATTACTTAGAAATCTTAAAGTATTGTTAACTTGATTCTGTACAAGGAATTGAACATCTATACACTCTAGATTGAATAGAGTTAGTATTCACAACACACATAAAAAAATCATTGCTGTGACCAGTATGCATGAGCAGCTAGATTAGGTATTTGTTCTGAATCACAGGCTCAGAACATTCACACATTGCTAGACATAAATTTAAAGAGAAGCAACAAAACTCTTATGCAAATGTAAAGATATTTAATGGGGCAGAGCTACACTGTTGTATATGACCACTGAATGAGGAATTAAATCGTGTGAAATCTAAAATTCTTATTTCATGAAAAACAGTTCATTATATGAGGAAGGAGTTATTGCAAACCAAACAACGCTACTTTCAGGTAAATGCTTTTCTCTAATGGAGGAACTGCCGAATATGAATTTTGCGTATGATATAACACTCACACATGGTATCACAAAAGGATACCCAAGGTGAATCAATCATTTGCAAAGAAGAAAAAAAAAGATTTGAAGGTAGGATTTAACATAAAGTGACTCAATAGTTTAGGAGAAAGTTTTCCAGATGAACAAGACTGGGGGAGAGGGCAGAGAAGAATGCAATAAGCCATCAAGGTCAAAGTGTAGCACAAGATAATGGAGTTCTTGAGGCAGTGGACAGCAAATTTAGCATGATCTTTGAGTAATACAGAAAAACAGAAAATGTGATCCAATATAGATTCTTCTCTTCAGTGTCAGGTATATCGTCTGACTACATTTCTCTGAGATCTAGTAGTGTAAGATGCATGGATTTTGAAAGGCTATAAAAATGGTAATGCACTGATTAAGCCAAAAAATAATTACATCATGAATACAGACTTCAGGGAGAACATTAAAGCTATTCCAGAATGGATTGGAGATCATGTTAGACAGACCTACAGTCACGGAGAGACGGGGGGTCAGAGATAACTTAAGAGTTTCTGATCTTGCAAGAAAACTGAGGACATAAATCAATGAAGGTAACAGCAAAATTGAAGAGAAGCATCAGAAATATTCAGTAACAGAAAACTAATAGTGCAATGAAGGTAATTAAAGTGTTCAAACAACAGAAATGGAAAAATTTCAGAGAGTATGCAGAAGGAAGAGCTAGGCGACAATCAGAATAATAATAAAGACAGAGCTGAAAGGAGAGAAGCTAATGCAGCTATGGGTGCATGGTACCTCAGAAATGTTTGTCCAACCTGTTCTAAAAAGCTTCCAATAAAAGAAATTCCACCACCTCCCCAGGCAATTGCTTCCAGTGATTCAGCTTTATTATGAGAAGTTTTTCCTGATATCCAGCCTAAACCTCCTCTGCTACAATTTAAGTCCATTACACCTTTGCTGCCTACAGTGCATGCAAAGAAAAGCTTGTTGCCCTCCTGATTGCTACTAACCTTTTGCATATTTGAAGGTTATTATTCTGACTCTTTTCTATAGTCTACTCCAATTTCCTTGACTTTTCCTTGCAGTTATATTTTCTAAGTCTCTGATTGCTCACATTGTTCTCATCTAGATTGTCTCTCCTCTGGTCCTCCTTGAGCTGCAGTGCCACAGACCAGACACAGTACTTAGCAAAGCCATTTCCAATGCCAAGCAGAGCTTGGCTTACAGACATAACATATGGACAATATGAATAATCCAAACTTGGAATTAGCACAAGGTTAAAAAAAACCCCAAAAACAACCAAACAACAAACAAAACTTTTCTAGGAAAGAAAAGTATTAGTTAGGAAACTAATTAGAGTTAAACTCGGGGATGAGAGTTCTAAAACCACCAACTCCTCACAGGCACATCTAAAGCCACCTAAGGGGCAGGTTACGAAAACCCAATGTAACCTTTGTTTCTGAATAACATTGAAAAGAATGAACAGGGCAAGTGTTTCTAAACTATGTTGCTGCTCCTTTGAGTCCAGCTACAGCTTTTGCAGTCCCTGCAATCATTCAGAACAACCTGCAACTTGTTCTATGTGATCATGGCTGAACTGGCTCACAGGCTGTATCCTACACTTGGCATTACACCTTCCTCAGCCCTAAGCATGACAAGGATAGAAACATGGATTAACCAGTGAAACCATCTTTCCCCATCCAGGAGAATGTCTGGTTTACTCACAAGATAGTGTGGGATAATGTCTAGTTATCCCACCATAACAGTAAAGAATAATCAGATTTGATCATATATTAAACAAAATTTATAATAAATAATATAATCTACTAATATCTTCTTTGAAGTTCCCAGAGTTGAGCTCCCCAATAAGCTTGCATGAGCAACATTTGCAACTTTGTAAATTATATAGCATGACTTTTAAGTAAGAACGACCTGCAAGTATAATGGTCTTTGATAGCTCTTGTTGCCAAATATGCAATGCCTTTATGGTCACTGGAAACAAGACGACCATACTAGGGACAATTTCATCATTATCTTAAATAAATTGTTACTTTCTTACAAGGGGAGTGAAGTTATCCTCTGATACTGAGACTAAAATTAGGAACTGAGAATAGCAAGGGGCAACCTGATGACCTGTAACAAAGAGCTGAGAAGAGTCTGTTCCTTGATATTAGACATTATGTCATCAAAATAATGCAGGTGTAATGCTGATGAAGCATACAACTAGTTTCATTTTGTACAAAATAATGAAGCATGCTTAGGTTGCAGTTTCAAAAATTACTCACTGAATTATTCAAATTAAACAAGAAAATGAACCCGACTTAACTGGATTTATTTGTAAAGCAAGCTAAAAAGTCCTGACACCTTATTGGCAGGAGAAACCAGCAACACAGCTTATTAGTATAAACTTCAATTACCTAAATCCCACCAACTTCTGGTACAGGATTTTAATGTGTTTTAATAAGTCACTCTGATTTCCAATAGCCAGTCTTGGTATAACAATAGCTACCAGCATCAGTGCATACCTTCCAATTCTTTTACTCAAATAAATGAGAAATAATGGCCGACCTTTGCTTCATACTTATCAGAAGTGCCTGAAATTCAAAACTTATTTAATGTACCATACATATTACTTACTGCTTGCTAGAGAAACAAAGCTAGATTTTATTTGCAATTCAAAATTCTTGAGATCATCTTACCTTGTCAGAAATAGAGAACAATCTAACATCTGTGGCAATTCTACAGGAAATGCAGTAACTCGATGGAGAAATAATTGAAAGATTTACTGCATGGTTTTCTGCAGAAATAATTATTAAGTAACATAGATTTGCAAAAAAAAAAAAAAATAGATATCCAAGTAATACTGTAAAGATATCAAACAGATGATCATCATAAGAGCAAATCTGCACTTAGTTCTTATGCAGGCAATAATACACCTGGCTTTACTCCAGCAGATGTAGCACAGTAGATGCTGCTGTCTAGAGACTTAGCATGACCATACATTAGGGTTTACAGTAGTGCCCAACTTATCTCACAGGCCTAAAGAAAGAATCTGTCCCTGTTTCAAAAAAAAAAATCATGGGCTCTGAATTAACTGAAAAATACCCAGAAGTTAAGCAAAGCAGGACAGAAAAAACATTTTTATTACTTTTCACTTAACATACAGATTAACTAAAATAACTGTCAGCAGCACAGTGGAAGTGACTCTTCAAAAGTGATTTATATTTTGGGGAAAAAAATGTTGCCTAAAGGAGACTTAGAATATGAAGATAACCTAAATGATTTAGCTTTTAAGATATACTGAGCAGCAAAAAGCAACCAGGTCTGGAAATGGCTTAGATGTCTAGAAAAAAGAAATGAAAGGAATAAAAAACGTTTTAACACTGAGGGCACTGAGTGTCAAGAAGCGTTGTATCTATTGATCTATGATGCTACTTTAATTTTTTATGATTCTGGTATTGAAAAAATTATGGTAGTATCACAAAATATCACAATATCCTCAAACTCTCTGGACAGGGTGCTTCTGGTGTTTTCTTATTCTGCTTCTTAACAACCTGTGCTATGTGAAACTGCTAACAAGGGGACCTTAGGAATTCTTTCTCTTCTTTTACCTGCCCCTGGGGCACTGGCCACTTCACTGCAGCCCCCCTTGACTGTTGCCCTCTTGGGGTCCAGAGGTTCACTGCCTTCCAGACTTCCCTTCCCCTCCTCCACCAGAGTAACTTTAGGCCTCTCTTGTTCTTCCCAAAAGGGAGGTGGAAGAGTGTTAAGTCTTCCCTTGTAAGAGGTCATGCAGATTTCATCACTTCTAAGTAGGGAAACGGCAATCGTAATGGAACCAGATGAAGATGCAGATTAGGGCTGGCATGGGTTAAATAGGATAATTGTGCACAAGATCAGTATCATGAATATCATGCCACAGCAGGAGTAGGTATTGCTTCATAGATTTAGAATTAGGATGCTACCGTGCTACCAATATCATTAGCAAGATAGTAGTTGACGTGATACCAAGAAGGAAGGAGGACAAGGGAAAAACTAAGTTTGATTTCTTCTGTGTTAAGTTTAAGCTGACAATAAGATAGTTGATATAAGGCCAACATGACAGAATGGATGACAAGATAAGACTTGTTAATGTCATGTTGTGAATCAGTTACACAGAAAGGCAGCCTGAAGAGGTAAAGATTGATGAATAATATGGTTTAAATTGGGAAGAGCAAAGGCTATTGCCAGTGCTTGAAAACCCACTCAGACAGCAGGACACAGAAGGAATATGATGCAGATTAAAGTTTTCTGAAGGACTTAATATCAAGATACTGTCACTTTGTTGGCAAAACATTAAGATAGATAGACTGGCAGGTAAAGACTCCAAAGCAGAGAGAGAGCCCAAAATAACAGAGATTCAACTCTTTTCTGTAACGTATTCAGGATTTTACTTTAATCTGTTGCAAATTGCTGCTAACTGAAAATAGACCCAAATATTACCAGTTGTATTGTAAGTATCTAAACTAGGCAATCGTTTTAAAGTACAGTATCCATACTCATCTTTTTAGATGTGTTTTCCAAACACTGGGCAAAAAATGCCATACTACTGCAAACTAAAACTCTACGGTGAAACAGTTGTTCTGGATATCTACAAATAATTGCAAATAATAAAACAAAAGCTAACCAAATGGCATACTGGAATTACCATGTAGATAGTCATAGGAATATTGACGTGTATCAGACCATCAGTATTAATACAGAACACCAGCTGTACAAAACACCCATCATGTAAGCCAGATGACATTAATGAACAGCAGTCTTACTATGCAGTTGAATGGGAGACTTGCACTAATGTTTGGAACAGTTCAATGACATTACACTCAAAGGACCCATGGATCAATACATTGTCATTGGAAGTGCCAGAGTTATTACAATGTCAATAAAAGTGTGAGGTGAGGGAATGCAATACACCACCTTTAAAACTGGAACCCCTGGTGTATCAGGGCAAGATCTTCACAACACCGGTGGAACATTTTGAAGAGAGTTACTCTATATTCCTCATTTTTACCAAAAGATCACTAACTTTAAAAGATCCCAATAGGCATCAGATATCACAGAATTATTAAAATAGTTTAAAGGTTCTAACTTAATAAAAGAAAATGAAGCTACTTCATACTATCCTGTTGTTTAAGCATCACATCCTGGAAATACATGTGACTCAAATTCCCTTCAGTCCAAATGAGAGCTGAGAATGAAGAACAGAATGGCAACTACAACTTTTAGTGTCCTTTCGCAAATTGAGGATAGACTGGGAGCAGAAGCTTAATATAGCTCTTTCTTACAGAATATACATCAAAGGACAATCAATACCCTGAATCACATTCATTTAATCCTCAGCACTATGCTTTGTTTTGATATAGATCAGTATATTGTAATTCCAAGGAAACTTTGAATGGACTTCATTCTGTGTATAACTCTGTATTAATTAGGAAAAACCACTATGGATACTGAATACTAAACAATTACTAGAAAATGCTAGGCTAGGAAGAAAAAGCTAATAAAAACTGTAAAATATAATTAAAATATTTTAGCATCTACCTCTTTTAGTGCTAAATAAAAGATATGAGAAAAGAAAATGTGGCAATTAGCTTGGGATGTTTACTTCTAAAGTTTAATTAAATAATCAGTATGTAGAGAATTAGAGTTGGGATGCCTCAGCTCCCACTCATTGCTTCCCTCTGAAAAGACAACAGAGAAAATGCTCCCAGATGCCAGTGCAGAAACAATGAAAACATATTCTAAAAAAGTTAACTTTTAACTAAAGTGTAATGTGTCCTCAGCCTGGGGAGCTGGAGAGGTCTTCTGTTCCAAGATAAAAGGAGACGGAAATATGGTGATATTGGTGAAGAATGTGGGGGTTCTAGTATTTGGTCAGAAAATAACAAAGCTTCTTCAAAGAGATATGGCATTTTTATTCACTATCTATTCCAAGTATTTAAATTATGCCAGCAAGAACAATTGTGATTGCTTCCTATACAGTAGTAGGACAGAGCGCCTCAATTTGATAAGTACTCAAGAGCTGATTCTTTTTCTTTCTGCTATGAATCTGTTTTTCACATTGCTCACTTCACCATGAACCTTAGAGATTTGATAGAGTGTATTTAATCTTCCATTGAAAGAGGCTATTGAGAAAAGTAAGAGAAGCTTTGAATTTAAGAGGAATTGGCAGCAATGAAAAGAAAAGTACAATCTTGAAAGATTTCAGAGCTATCACACCTCATTCCCGGGTCCCACCATAAATAAGATAAAGTAATAACTGTAAACACAATATTGTAAATAAAAGTAAAGGAATAGAGGATTACGATCTACCAAAAGCCCAACCTAGATTAGATATTCATTATTATCCACATATTGTAAATCTCCCTCTATTTTCAGGTGAAACTTCCAGAATCCATTTCATGCATTATTACACCGTTCCAATATCACATTGCCTTGCATATTATTATTTCTTTTCCAATGTGCTGCAATTACAATAAAAGAATGCAGTAATGTAGCCATTATCTACAAACAATAATATGCAGTATACTCTGTATTCTTTAAACCTGTACATATAGAACACAACACTGAAATTCGACTCACAGCTGCTTTATTTATTTGTTTGTTTGTTTGTTTGTTTGCTGTAATTTCTGTTAATTAAGATAGATGTTAACTAGGGGGCACTGTGTACTCTAAGGACTCAGCATGAGGTTTGCTCCCTCCTTAATGCCTGGGTCTTGCATTCCTTCAGCTCACATCCATCACGACAGGACTGCCAGGTGAGCTGGCTGTCACTCCAGCCCAGGCTAATAGATTCTCCAGTGGCTTTTGTTACAGCTCATGTCAAGCTATTAAAACTCTGCGCCTTGAAAATGGCATAACATACATAGCTGAGACTTGTCAGCTCCAGGTAATCAGACGCTGCTTGGTTTCAGAAGCAGATGCAGATGAGACTAGCAATATAAATATGCAAATCACAATGGTCCCTTGTCAGCACCACTGTTCCTACCTCTAATGGCCCTCGTAGAAAGTCTGTTTGCTCAGCTCCTACTTCCAGTGCTACATCGACAGAAGCAAAGGGGCGGCTGGCCATCTGCTGTCGCTCCCGCATAAGTTGCTGATGAGGAAAAAATGATGTTTTAACAAAACATTAAAAAAGGCACCAGATATTAGTCTGCCCTACTATACCTCCCATTAAAACATAAGAATGCAAATAGCATGCAAATAGTTATATTTGTAATATTAAAGGGAGAAAGTTATACCAAATTATGATCATCTATATTTACTCAAGAACTGAGCCCAGAGGGCTTATGTTGTCTACAAATGGTCTTTCAGCTTGAACTCTAATGAAATCTCCAAATGAAAGCTTCCCTAACTGACTGTTCGCTCTAAATAACTTTGCTATTTGTGCAAGTTGCAAGCAAATATGGGAAATGGTTGGTAAAAATAGTTGAACTCTAATTCCACCGATAATGCATGCATTAGAACACCTGCCAAGAACAAGTCCACTTGGCCTTCGAATTTTCATATTTCACTACTAAGCCAGATGGAGTTAATAGTGTCAGGGCTCATAATTTTATGCAGTATCTTTCCTGCAGTTACTTATATATGAAGAATAACATGTCAGGATTGGGAAGCCTGCATCAGTGTATTTGAATACAATCAGTTGTGCTCACAAGGCTTGTAGAATCCCTTCCAATCATACCAGTATGCACAGAAGTCCCAAACAAAACCACAAAGCTAACTCACATTTCTTCCTCAATCTGTAATTATAACGCTTATTAAACCATGATGAATAAAAATGATGACCAGCACTAGATATTACAGATCTTACTTTACTGGTTCAGTGCAACTAATAAAAGCATTATTAAATATTTAAAGTGAATGAGTCGTGCAATTAAAGTCGTGTGCTCCTTCAACTGAACAGGACGTCACAGCATCTTGAAGAGACAAAATGCTTGCAAAAATGTTTTATTAGAAAAGATCTAAGTTTCATTTTCTAAGTGTTTTTCTCCCCGTTATATCTCTGGAAATCTTGAAACGTTAGAAACAGGTATTTGAATGTAAATGACACTAGCACTGTGACGTACTGTTCATAAAAGCCTTTGAAATAATAAAAGGTATGCAAGCAAATATTTGCTGGCAGCTTACTAATAAACACTCTTGATTTAAGGTCTGTTACAAAGCAACAAGCTCATTTTGTAATACTTCTCATGCATTTTTTCTTGACTTGCATTTTAAGATTGTCTATAGAACTCCATAGAAGCACTTGTAACATTAAAATCAAAACAGTTTAGTAGTCTCCTAATGCATACCCTGTACATTCCTAAGTCCTCGTTTTTATAAACATGCAGTGTACTTGTCAGTAAGCACCTGCGCAAATGGGCTCTCAGTATATCCTACAAAGAGGACAATTGATATGTCTGTGGGTGAAACTGCATGTTTTATATTCAGATTAAATAAAAGCCTAGTGTGAGTATCTAGATGGTTAAAAGCTACATTTTTAACCTTTCCTTTAAAAATGAAACTAGTAGTCTCTGTATACTGATTTACATCAGCACTGATTTGCATCAGTACAATATATTCATAGATTTTACACCCAGAAAGAACTACTGTGACCCTCCAGTCTTACCAACAACTTGACAAAGACCACAAAAATGTAAACCATAAAATACTGAGTCACTACATGCTAAAATGACTATATCTAGCTCATTCTCTTCCTAAAATAACAAAAATTAAAGAAAACAATGTTATTAGAGCAGTCCTGCCATATGGAACTCATTACAGTATTGTAAGTCTACAGAGCTATTGGCAAATGCTTACTTTTTAATGGGAAACCAAACATTGTTTTAAACAAATAGAATTGCTTGGGGAAAGTACTTAAATGAGCAGAATAACCCACGCTCCAAATGCACAAACAATTATTTAAAAGGTTTACTTAATACAGACTATAAAGGAATGTATATTTAGTATGCTCTCTGTGTTTTAAGGCTAGCAGTTTTCTTCACCTCTGCTCCCGGTCATGTGTTCAGTAAAACCTTTTTATTCACAAGGTAGTCACTGTAATTTTGATACTCTGTCATTTGAGAAGAATACTGTGAAGACTCTTAATTAGCTCTGTAAACAAGAATGAAAACTTGAAACTGTTCAGCTGCCCATGAAGCGCTACTGAGTTTAGCAGCTGAGCACTTGCACATCAAAGAAAAGTGCTCTATTCAAAATACTGCTTCTTTCTGTTCAGCATTTTAAAGCTCCCTGTAAGGTGCAGAACAGGAAAAATAAGTAGCAATGACGAGAAATACAAGAAGATATTATGATGTTGAAAACCAGTTTTGTGACTGGAAAAGGTCACTAACTCCCACCATCTGCAACTGTCCGTGTACCAAGACTGGGACAAAGGCAAAGTTCCAATTATAGAAAAACTTGTGAGTTGGGTTATTGCACGGCAGGTGGCATTCAGGTGTGACACTCTGCTCCAGTCACACGCTCTTTTCACATAGGCCATACAGATACAGGGAAATTCCTGGAATTCAGCCGTGGGCCAAGAAACAGGGAAACTCTCTGAACATGAGTATTACAAGAAGAGTGAAAAAACTCTTCCTTTTTCTCAGAAGCCAAAGAAGTTAAAAAAAAACCCACACAGATTTCATCATAGCTAAGGCAGAAAAAATATGGGATAGTGGAAAGTGGAATTCTGCTGGTGTTACTTATATACTCACATCCAAAAAAATTTATTGCATTTAAAAATCATACAAACAAAAAGTAAATACATATTTCTTCCATAATTAGGGATATTTACTTGGAGACAAAGAATAGATGGGCACTATTAACATGTATTATTTGAATATTTTATCACACATTTAATTTATAATATTCAGAATTAAGCACATGCCTAATTATTCACTTAAAACTATGGGAAATTCAAAACATTACTTTCTCAGCATAGGACTGAGAAATTCAATCAGCATTTATCTGACTGAGCAGACAACCGATTTCAAGGTCTACCATAATTTTAAATCTCATTAAGTACAAGAATATTGACAAGATTAATTTTTTAAGCATCTCTATTATTTTGCAGCAATTTCAAAGTATTAATTTATATCCTATGAAAGAGTTTTTCTTATAAAGTATAAAATTCTATTTGTCATCAGTGAAGAACAGTAGGATGTTAGGATACTATAAATTAGTTCAATTTCTCACTCAAAACCCATATAATCTGAGAACATTTCTTAAAAAACCCAACCATTTTGGCATAATTAGTCCTTTGTCATGGAAATATACATTTCACCTGATTCTCCATGGACATGTAGACATCTTTGCCCATAGATTATGTTAATTGTGAGTTTTGGTGTGCTAGTTGAATAAGTACCTTTGAAATAGGACCTGCTTCCCCATCTAGAAGTAAATCACAGGAAAGTATTTGCCTGGGTATACAATTCAATTTTACCATTGATCAAAAAGTTCTCATGGGGGATACTTCTCCTCTGATCAATGCAGTTTGGAGTGAATTAAAATGTTCCACAGCATCTTGTATAATCTTCTATAAGAAAATTTATTTGTTGTAAAGTTCTTATTTAAGTAGAAATGTTTTTAATTTTTTTTCTTTTGGTTGATAACATTTAGACTTACTTTCAAAATATTTTAACGCCCCTATTGTATTCATGTACAATAAAACACTCAATGCAAAATATATATTACCATATTACAATGATTTAACATTAACAGAATAAAACATTTCAGCAATCCCAGGCTGACATGTTTTGAATTTTTTGTATTTTAGGAAGTGTTACCATTTTGCTTCTTTTTCCTACTTAGAAGACTTTTTTTTCTTTTCTTCTTTCCACTGCCCCCCGCCCCCGGCCCAATTTTTCAGACTTGGTCTCTTATGTGGAATAGGATACTATTCTTCTGACTAGCACTGCATTTTCTATGCTCTTCTCTTCCCCTTCCAGCATAACTGTCCTAGAAAAGCCCTAATTGAAAAAAACCTAATAAAGTACATGAGATGTTAGGAACTAGGACAGGTGTACTTTCTCTTTGTTATACAGTTAACAGACATTCTTGAGGGACTGATGGTTGAAAAGGATGAGACCATTTTAGTGCCATAATAGGATGAACAGAAAAAATCCTTTCAAAGATCTTTCTGTTGCTGTTTGGCACCTTTATGGGCTAGTTTAGCCCCTTGGCAAGCAAGGGACACGTCAGAGTGTGCCATAAAATATGCACAGACAAGTGTGCATGCCCAAGTTCATGGAGCAGCTTGACAGTTAGGGCAGGTATAAGAGGTGGCAAACACTTGTAAAAATATTAGCAAGACTTCTGACTGCCAGACCAAAAAAGTTTTCCTTTTGGCTGCTTAGAGCCAGGCAGTCTCAGTACACTATTTCAGAAATAAGGAAGGATATGGCAGTTGAAAGGGTGCCTATTATTTTAACAACAGCAACAACTGCCTAGGTTTCCTAGGTTTTCTTCCTTCACATCTTAGATTTTCTTTTGTTTGTTTGTTTTTTCCTAGATCAGATCACTACCAACATTGTATCAGGACATCTATGACTTAGTCAAGGCGAGTATTCCAAACCGCCAAGAATGGTAATTCTACAATCTCTCTGGCAACTGCTGCCCAGTCCAGTGCTGCACTACCCTCCTAGTGACAAAAAATTTTCCAAATGTCAAATCTGAAATTCCTATTCTGCTTATTCATCATCCAGCTTTTACTTGTCTGTAGTTACAACTTGGTCTCCTCCTCTCCTGTTTCTATGCTGTCAACTGCTGATGTGAATAACACCAAAGGCTACAACAAAAGTGTTAACCACACCAGGCATTAAATCTGAGTTTTATAGGAAAAGTGTTTGCAATGAGGAAAAATGTCAAAACCTCATGGAGAGTTGCATTGACTAACTTCTGATCACCTTGCATTTGACAGACTCCAAGAGTTAAAAAAAATTAAGAATATATGTAAATGGACAGCCCTGCAAAAACAAGAGTGTCTATAAGCAGTGCAATTCAGTCATTGATCACATATTCTTGAGGTTTCTTATTGCCATATCTAATCAACAGAAGTAACTTAAATGGGTTTAAATGACTACACAGATCTGAGTGGACCACAGGCATTTTAGTTAGAAACACAATTTAATTCTTTTCAAAAGTCTTAAATTTTCATTCTCAAACTGAATCATACATAGTGATATTTCAATGAAGCTCTGATTATTTGCTTTAATAATTTGCACAAAACAAAGATTGCCTTCTCTAACTTTTCTCATTGTAACTCTTGGCGTTACAAATCTCTTCAAATTAAATTAGCTAGTTACATAGCTGGAAAGGAGAGCAATTTCTCACTTACATGTTGAATAACCTATTTGACTTGGTTAATTTCCATGTCAGCTGATTTCACTGGAAAGGCATATCATAGTCATTAAAATATTTTGTCGGTTTTTAGGTGAAATAAACTCACCACTCCATGATTGCAGGAGATACAGTGACTTTAACGGATGGACAAGAGCCTGCTTAGGAAACCAAGCAGGAGGAATAATCATACTTATGCCAGTAGTCTGACAATCTGGATTCATTCATCCTCTCCGTCATGAACTTCCTAAATAATCCTGGTCACTTGCTTTCCTTGTGCCTCATTTCCCACTCTCTTAAGTGGAAAGTGCCCCGACACAAGACTGCATCCAGGTAGGCAATGAGATATTACAATGATGGACATAGTATAACATGCTATTTGCAGTGCAAAACAGACTCTACGGAAACTTCCTAAGATATCAGGGCCTATTCTATGCCACTTTCTTTTAAAATTGCCTAAAGAAAAAGTGCTCTCAGGTGTGTTCAAAGGTCTGCTATGGGAAAAAAAAAGAGAGGAGTTATACTTCGTGTCCTAGCTTTATACTGAATAAAATGAAGGGTTATTTAAACTAGACATAGTCCAGCAAACAACAGCTAAGACATACTTAAAATACAGTGTACACATCCCAAAAAATAACAGTTCCAAAAGGTCAAGTTTTTATGTATCCCTTTTGGAAACCAAATACCAGTCGTCTGTAATTTCCCTTGAACAAATCAAAAATGAGAAAAAAAAGATGAGCCCTGAAAAGGTCATTTTGTTGCTAGATCCAAGGAACAGACATTTAATGTATTGCACATTAGCAAGCAAAGAGCAAAATGTGAATCTGCTGTGACTTCAGGTTTTGGACCTTTTTGATTCTGGAATAGAATTCCCATCTCTAAAATACTCAGAGTATGAAAAGCTGCTTATTACAATGGAAATGGCACCCTGGTTTATGCTTATTTGCCAGTAATTTATGGAGCCTCATGTTACAGTAAAGTTGTGATCAATCCTTCAGAATTTTTCTCTAGAGATTAGTTTAGCATAGGAAGATAGTTTGGATGCTAAGAATCAATAATAAGCTCAAAATTCAATTCACTGCTTTCAAATTTAAGAAGTGGTAAACAAGACCTAATCCTGTTATCTCTTTCACTTAGATCACTAAGAATCCATGTTGCATATTTACACAGGTCTGTAACCATAAACATTTTAAAGGTTCCTCTAGAGGTACTTAAGTCTTTCTGTAGGCCTTGCTAACCCCAGAATTGCACTCTTCTTCCTAATCGAGTGGGTTTAAAAAAACCTTTCAGCAAACTCTCCATGCTTTTGCTGTTAGCTAGCAGAGCCATTTTCAATTCACAGAAAATGTCTAAAAATGTTTATCCTGCAAACTAATTCTGTGTACAGAGAAAAAGAGAGCCAGACCTACTAGTTATATATGTTAAAATGTTTTCACATAAGACATTCTACTGTATTTGCCCAAGGACAGTTATTTATAAATGAATATATTAAAATATGTGTTAAAATTAATTATTTCAGAATATGAAAGAGAGATTCAAGTCTCATATTATGCAAACTACTCCTTGGGACTCTTTCATTTACAATGGTGTCACATAAATAATGCTTTTCAAAATGTCTTCTAAAGAATTACTAACACTGATAGTGTAGTACTTTAAACATAAGTGCCATCTTTGTAAGTGGAATAGACACAGTATGAAACTACCTTACATTAACAAAATCTCAGTGCATCCTATCGACATTATTAAGCTACTGCTTTTGAAATGAGGCATCATGAATATTATTCATTATTATCATGACTGTTAAAACCAGCTTTACTTACTTACCTTAGACAACAGATGTCAAGCTGATAATTCCCAGCTCTGAAATAAAGTTTTAGGCTGTTCCTATAGCAATTCAGATTGCTTTTAAGATAGTAAATATGGTCTAATAAAAGAAACTGGGTATAAGTGGTACCTCCTGAGATCACTTTGTCCACCTCTGTGCATTGGCCTTACACAAAGGCAGGTAACAGTGTGATTATGATCCTTCGAGCAGATGTATAAGTTTCTTAAAAAGGCCCCAGTGATGGAGGTTCCACAGTCACTCCAGAAGCCCAGAGCGTCTGATGATCCCCATGCTGGAAAGGTCTTTTCTAAAATCTAAATTAAATCTCCATGCTGACATTTAAGCCAATTGCTTCTTGTCCTGTCTACTGTGGAGAGCATTCCCTGTCTACAAGTGAGAAAAAAAAACCCCAAACACTAAAACTCTCTTCTCCTTCACAGGAGTTCTTTATAAATTTGAAGTTTCCCTTTAACCTTCTGAACTGTAAACAAAGGCGGGTATGTAAGTATTATCCCACCAGCCCTGCTCCCATTTTCAGTGCTCCCTTCTGGACTCTCCAAGCGCAGGACGCTTGACAAAAAGTGGGGCCCCAAACCTTACATAGGAGAACAGAAGGGTCACTTTGCAGGCCTTACAGATCTTTTTGTTGATAATATTATGCCAGCATCTTTGCTACAACGAAAGTATGGTGACATATATTCACTTCTGATTCATGATTATTCTACCTCATTTTTTGAATATTCTTACCAAGCTCATTGCCCATTTCCCCCTCCTTTTTTTTTTTTTGGCAGATGGTTAGTTCTTTCTCAGTGCAGAATTGTGTATTTGCCAATTACAGAATTGTAGAATCGCAGCTTTTCAATCAATTATTTCAGATTCTCCCATCTTCTTTTGTACAGATTATAATTCTGTCCTATAGTATGTTTGCAGAATCTCTTACTTCAATGACAGTTACACATGCAATAACCATGGTCTATCTCTTAAACCAACACCAGAATCAGATCCCAGCAGAAGCCCACTTGATATACCTTTCCCTTTTCATAATGAATGACTTATAACTAACCGCTCCAAGAATACAGTTTTACAGTCACTTCCTTTTTATCTAATAGGTTTGTTAGTCTGTTGTATCAAGAAATCAGTTTGGCTTGACATGATTTGTACTTGGAAAAACAACATTGAATGCCACTCACATCTTTGCTTTTTTCTAAATTCTTATAGATTATTCAAAAAAATTGTTTATTCCAGTACTTTCCTAAGAATTAATGATAAATTGGCTGATGTCTAATTGCCCAGCCCTTCATTCTTCCCCTTCTTTTCTAATATAGGAAATACTGTCATCCCTTTCTTGAATTTCACTTGTCCTAGCTGAAGTCTCAGAATCCTGACAGGCTCCAGGATCACATATGAGCTTAGCCAGTTCTCTAAATAGTCTAGAATAAATTTATTCAGGTTATCTAAGCTGAAAATATTTAGCAAGTATTCTCTAACCCATCTTTCTACATTACTGCTTGATATTGTATCCCTTTTTCACTCTAGGTACTAACAGACTTTTAAAGAGGTCTTAATTAAAGTACTTTTTAAAAGAGACTCTTTTCTTAGCGCAGACAAATTCAGAAAGATGGGGTGTACATACTATTACTTTAAAGAGAGGTTCAAGTGCAGGACATACATTTTAATTTGCAAATAATGTCAATGCATTTTTTAACCTGCAAGTCAACAAAAAGGGTAGGCACTGGATTTGTTTCCTATGTGAACTGATATGAAAACATATGGTCCAGATTAGAATGACTGAATTGAACATATGCCAGTTTAGAAAAAGCTGAAGTTTCTGAAACATACCTGGACCCTAGACCACATAGTGACTTCAGGTGACAAAAATCTTAAGAATTTTTTTCAAATTACATTGAATCCAAGGTTTATATTTATTTTTCTTCACTATTTTCTTTCTACTTTTTTTCTTTTTTAAATTAAATTGTAACATATAAAGTAAAAAATGATGAAAGAAAAGAAATAAAAAATGCTGAGCAGGAAAACTGGGCTGTACTCCAACAAAGGTGAAGTTCGCCTTTATTATTACCTCTAATTCTTTAAAACCAACTATTATTTGAGATTACTGGTACACTGATAAAGTGACAATGTAAATGAAACATTTTAAGTGCAGCATCATTGCCAATTATACAACTATTCTAAAGCGATACTTCAGAAGCTACTTAAAGCACAAATGACATTACCATATAAGGAAGGTAAACTGGTGATGTACCATGACTGATGCCTTTAAATGCTTTCAAGCTTTAATCTTAAAATATTAAGCAAAATAACCATCATTTTCACTGCCTTGCAAAGGGCACCAAAAAGAGGTACACTTTCCAGTAGTCCTGCCTGTCTCAGGATGGAAATGCCCTGATCTACATGGATCCTGTGCAAGGATGCAAGCTGGACGGGCATGTCACAGTACCTCATGCTACTGTGTTGGGTGAGTAAAGCTCTTCCAGACAATCTTTACAAAATTTGAGCCCATGTTACTCGGTTACTTACCTCCTTTTTCATTAAAAAACGGGGGTCATCCTGCCACTGATAGCCTTTTTAGTTCAATTGCCCCATCCAGGAGAAGCTCTAAACCCCAATATTTTTCACATCAACAAGCCAATTACGAATATTAGTAAAGCCATACTTTTAAGTTATACCCAGGATCAGGAAGTGTGAAAAAAAGTCTGTCACTCAGAATGTACAGAAAATCCTTATAACAAATCCTGGCATTTTCAGCAAGAAGGGATTTAGCTAATCAACATAAAGCTAGGATACCAATCTGAAATCTGGGTGCTTGTCCAAAGAAATATTCCAAACTTCACAAATTTGCTCACCATACCTAGTACATTCAAGGCAGCAAGAATTTTGCACACACTGCTAGTCGGAATGGCATGTGGCCACAGCCAACACGTTTTGTGCAGGGGAGGGAACGGCTTTCAGACAGATGCAGTTCTGCTATCTGATCAGCGTAATAACGTAAATTAAAGCAGCTCGCCTTTGTTCATGTTGTTTTTAAGTTTGAAACAACTGATTTAGCAGATGTGAGATGTCAGACCTTTTAATGGTGGCTGCTCAATAAATTGATCACAATTTATTCCACTCCTGCTATGGAACTAAGAAAGCAAGGCAAAGGACCATCCCTTACCTTTGAAAGAAACCAAGAAACCAAGGCAGTTTGCTCTGAGCTCAAGTATCTTGAACAGGAAAGTATGAATAACAAGAAACTGCTGAGATAAGGAAGTCTGAAACTAGTAATAATTTAATGGAGAATTATTTTAAGAGTTGAACTGCTACTTAGTAAGCTACAGCTACTGAAGGGAATAGAACCCATCTAATCTCCTAGAATATTTAAGCTACATCAGAATTTGAGAAATAGAGGGCTTTCGAGCATTAAATACCCTAATCCTACAGTCTAAAATTCAGTTCTGAAATAAGCACATCACTAATTCCAACAGACTATCTTGGCAATATCTGTAGCAGCACAAATCAGGTTGTTATTCTCTTTATCTTGATAATAATTTTGTGCACAACCCAACTGCAAACAAGGAAATCCAACTTTCCCACTAGTGCTCCTACAAGGGGTTGCACCGGTCTGTGTGTGTACATACTCTACAGATTAGAAAAAAAATACTGTGAAGAAGTTAATCCCTCACTGCTGCCACAATGAGACTTTCAATATAAAAGTGACAGAGAGTGTAAATCAAAGTACTCTGGCATTTTGAGCTCCAGTCAGACTGTTTCAAGAGAGAGAAGTGGGACGATTTGGAGTTCATCAATTATATCACATCAAATTAGCCTCTATCACTGGCTTGGCTCGGCAGCTTTCATCTATTCTAATTTACAACAGAGAGGACAGCCAAGTACAGGATTGTGGCAATGACACAGTCAAAGGGAAGCACAGCACTTTTGCTTCGCAAGAATGGTAGGCTTTTCTGGACAGCTGCTTCAGCTGGGTCAAAATCTCCAGCCACGTTTAGTTTCTTTCATTTGCTTTGATCTGACAACCCTTATCCTCATTTAAGATAGCAATGTGCTAAACATCTTTTTAGCAGTCATTCCTGCAGTCACTGCCTTTCTACAGACACTGTTCTGTATAAATCTACCTTACACAGTGATTTACCTTTCCGGTTAAATCCTTAAAATAGATGAGTACACTACTGGAATGCTATTGTAACTGTATGTGATTAGGACATAGGTTAGCTATTTTAAAGGAAAATCACCATCAGTAAATTGTTAGAATTTGCCTTCCAACTGACAGACTTTAAATTTGAATTTGCCATGGTTATTTGAAGACACTGACAGTGCAATAACTTAAATCACAGTGAAACACAGAAAAGTATTGAAGAACCTTACACTTTACAAAATATTTTATATTAAGAATTCTTCCCTTTGCTATGGATGTGATCAGAAGCACTGTGCATCATTTAAATTGCAGTTTAGAGGCCTAGATGGATTCAAATGGAAAATGGGCCTTGTGTTAGCCCGCTGCATAGTGGTGAATTTGCACAACAGGGATGAAAAGCCAGCTTTAGTGTTTCTACCACAATAAATACTAAGAAAGAAACCAAAGGAACAAAAAGACTGTTTTCCACACAGCATCCAGTTTCCCTCGTCTCCTAAAGAACACTTTCTTTAATACAGGCCAATGAACGTAGGCATTTAAAAATGCACATATTGCAATGATTACTTCACCAGACTGAGCATGCTTCCAAAAGTACGTTTCCATACTCCCATCACAGTTTCTGTGCATATTGGCATTGCATGCATCTCTTTTAGCTGCTTTTGTCTAATATGGCCTGTTTCCAAAATAAATATTGCAAGCTTTAGGCAAGTCAAGGTCGTCTTTCCCATTCCTTTACTTCCTCCCCAAGCTTGGCTTTGCCGGTAGGATTTTAAGTAGTGAACTACTAATAGGCTTTATGGCACTCTTAAAGTTGTTTTAATAATTGTATCAGATTAAAATGCTTAGAGACATGTAAATTATCAGAATTTCTGACTGCTAATTTTTAGAGACCCTCACGTGGTATTAGGAGTGATAAATACTAAGTAAAAACTTACAGACAGTATTGTCTTTTACCTGGAATCTTATTTTGCTCCTTCTTTTTATATGTAGTCTTGTACTGTTTGTATAAAGAGCAAATGAATGCAACAAAATGTGTTCATGACTTTCCTCTTACAAAACTGAAAATATAAGACATTTTTATATTCTTCCACAATATGCCCCTTTCTGCATAGGAACCTTTTACCTGCATTAGAAAGAGCCATAAATTTTTCAAGAATGTGGACTTGTTTTCTATTATTTGTTCCAGGGGGAGATATATTGGTTTAAAATGTCAGGGAACCTGCTATGTGTTAATGGATTTTTATATGGGCATCTGCTAAATGCTTTCAAATTTACACCACCATAATGTATGAGACAGCTGGAATTTCTTTAATTGAAATTTATTTACCAAGAAAAAAACAACAACATCCTTAATTGGAAGACAAAAGAAAACAAAGATATGATCTATGAGTCAAAGGTGCCACCCATCTCAATGATTTTCCTCAACAGACCTATTTATCACAGTGCATGCAAAGCAAGGACTTGCCCTCGGGGGCTTCTTAAAAAGAGCATGACAGCTATGATTTGGCTAATTAATTTTCCCTACTTATTTGGAAGTAGTCTAATATGTAATGCTCAAACCCTCCAACATAAGTTTTTATTTTCTTACTTGGGGCTGTGGTTGTTGCTTGATTATTAACATGGAAAAAGCTAGTTCTTGATTACATGAACTATCGTTATTTAAATAGCTATGTTTTAAAAACACACATGAATTAAGGATGATATTCACCTTTACATTTACATTCTCTCTCCCACCTAACTGGGGACCAACAAATGTTCTATCTTTGTATCAGGGTAAGGATCACTCTCAACATTAGATCTAGCACAGGCGCAATATGCCAGTTGAGAGCACCGTGGAGGAGGCAACTCCTCTCTGTGAAGCAAAGACCAGACTCCTCTCAGTAAAGGTGAGCTGAATGACCACAAATATGTGAAGATCAAGAGCAGTGGTGGGGTGTGATGATCTGAAAAGATTCTCTGATCCTTCCCTGCCACACATGAATAGAGGTGGAGTATGGAAGTCATTAAAGGTAATACAGGAAAAACTTCTGGATAATGCCTCCACTGCAGCTTCCCTGCATTGGTGAACTCTTTCTCCATCGGTCTTCAATGCTTTTGACAGTGCTTAAGACAAACTATTCAGATTTGGCACTGGGAATTGAGTATTTTGCTAATAGGTCCCAATGGCCTCAGCTAATGCCATCAGATGAGAAAGATGCTTTTCCTCACCTGGTTAGATTGAATCATGTAATACAGGGAGGTTTGGCAGCTTCTCATCCACTAGGAAACCTTGCTTTGATTGCTAAGTACAATTATTCTTTATGCCCCAATTGCAGGACTGCAATGTGGAGTACTAACTAATTTGGAAAGGCCAGTTTGGAATCAGAGACCAGAAATCAACACAGGCAGCTTGGCGTTGTTGGGGTATGGGTCTGAAAGACTAGCATCTCTTGTGATGTTTCTTGTGTGCAACCTTAACTCTTGTATTAGGAGAAGGTAACATGAAAATCTAGCAGCAGAGACACCTTGATGATAGGCAAAGGTAGACCGAACAGTCACACTCAGTAGATTATTAAGCTCAACATTACTAAATTGAGAATGCACATAGCCACAGATTAATCTGACTATATTATGTCCTTTATGTCCTATATAGCCATTTTTGGGGGTCAGTACGCAGGAGCCGCTTTACACCTGGATAAGTAGCTCCAAAGAGTTCCTAACAAACAATTTGGTTATATTTGGCAATTGATTACATTATTTTTTCAAAATTATACATGGTTCAAAATGCAAAGAATTATATTGTCCCCACAGGTTATTTCTTTATGAATACTCAGATGAAGGAGGAAAAGTTTTAATAATTTTGTTTTCTGACAATATATGTATTTAGTATGAAGTTACAATTGCCAATATCCATGAATCAAATATAAAAATTTACCCAAAATGGCTGTTTAACATTTACGGCTTTGTCTATGCTCCAACACAAAAGGGGGCAAACATAACACTAGCAAATTTAGTTTCATACAGGGATACCCTTGTACCTACATTCCATTGATTGTAAGACTACGGCCTTATCAGAAAAGAAAAATGTATAGTTTTGAAAAAGGATTTGAATATTTGCCTTGCTTTATAATTTATCAGCATTTTGATTCTCTTCCATTTCAATTCTGATGAATGAATCTTATGATTTCAACAGTAAAGATTTGCTTGCAGTTATATTTCACTGTCCTTTAAACTAACATGCATTCATTCCTGTCCTACAGGCAAAAATCATTTCTGAGTTTCTCAGTCTTTTATAGGGGGAAATTTTGACCTAATTCTCTGCAACTTTAAAGGCAAAAGATGTCAAGGATTTTTAAACATGGCTTTTTAAATGCAAGTGCAATAAAAGGTTCTCCAATAAAAATAAATAAATTCAAATTTGTGGTAGATTAAATTATTTTCTTTGAAAGTGGAACCAGTCACATCCCACATATGCAATCTTCCATTTGACTGTACTGACATTTTAGATACATAGTGACTATATAAATTAAAACAATTTGAGAGTGTATCTGTTTTTCTGTATTATAAAAGTTGGTATCAGAGTCCTCATGTTTTTTCTGAGTCATGCAAAAATTTCTAAAATATATACCTTAAAAGGTATTCTCAGCTGTAGTATCTCTTCCTATGCTGAAAATAAAATAGGTCCCGTTGACCTCTTTAGCACCCAATGTTTCTGACAATCAGTTTGTGTATGCTCCATCATGGTTTTAAAAGTATGGTTTTATTTTAGAAACTCTGGCTTCTTTGATTGCAAAAGTACAGGTTGTACAATTTAGTGCTCAAGTCAGAAATGAATGGTGTCTGCATCTGAGTTAGACCAGAGGAAAAAAAAAAATCATTGGAATTCACAGGTGCAGGAGCGCAGACTCATGTACACTAAACACTTCAGCTTAGTCTTCTTTTCTTCATTTATATTCAATGAGTCAAGGCTTACTGCAGCTGAGTATCTCAATTTTTTTTTTTTTTAAGTCCCCGCATTCTAACCATGTAACATACACAGCAGAGATCAGGTCCTTCCCTAATTATGTCCTGCCCAATTTTCAGAAAACAAAACGTGAAACTTATAGTGTGAACTACACTGATAGTAAGAGTTGGTGTCACCCAGACTGACAAGGTCCAAGATATGCTAAACCACAATCATGTACAACAGAAATAAAGCTAATGATGAAAAGCAGAATCAAGCAAAATGCTCAGCACAAGCTGCGAAAATGTCATATTTCTTTTTCTCAGACGTTTACTGCCTGTCACCAATTTGATAAAAAAAAAGATGGCATTCCACATCTTATCAATGAAAGATACCAATTTTTAAGTTCTTAGTTAATGATAAATTCTGATTTGTTTTTCTGATAAATGTTAAGTTCCGTTTCCGCAAATATTTTTGCACACGCATAGACAACATGGAGACCTGTAGATACTATTTTACAGTTTGATTCACCTACTCTTAAGTATTACCATAACAAAATATTTAACTAGTTAAAGGGATTTGCATAAAGGAACACTCTCCAATATTTAGAAGTAAATAAAACACAGTTAAATCTCATGGAATGAAAATGTTCCCTTTATGTTTCCATCCACTACCTATATTATGCATCTAAATAATTTTTATTTGGTATAAATGGAAAATTAATAAATTCTTCATATTAATCTATAATGTAAAACATACATTGAAAATTTGCAATATATAGGAACTTACTATTATATACAGTTAAGTAAGTGGCCACACCAGCACATGTAATAATTATATCAGCATTTACTGCAACTACGAATAGGAAAGAATGGCAGGATAGTGGCAGTATTTTTTCCCACAGTGTAAAATGGGTTGTTTCAAACACTAAGTTAGGTCTAACATATTTAACATGACATTTTTTAGTAAGTCAAAGTAAGGCTTACACAGAACGAATGCAAACAATTTACATACACATAGATGTCCCAAATTTCATGTATTCTATTTAAATCCAATGCACATTAGGCTTTCACTGCTGAGTGAACAGTACTTTGTAATACAGATGGAAGGTCAACTGAAGAATCCTGTTGGCTACAGTCTGCTAAACAAGCCAAGATACCTGTAATCCAGTTTCCTCTTCTGCAAAAAGAAGTGTCAAGTCATTCAGCAACACACAACGGAGAGCAAAGATGGGGGAAAGCTAGAGCTAACCCATATAACGCGTTCTCATGTGGTGCATGACGGTGGGTAGCAATGTCAAAGCTCTCCAGCCAGCTAGCGTGCGATAGATAGAAATGCACTCTTTCGGGTGGAGGGAATCGATCACGTTTGCTCTACACAGTACAGAACTGTGGCATCTGAACCATTGGAAGAAATTGTACCTGGATGTAACCCAGCTTTGGAGCTGGACACAGATGATGGAGAACAGCACTTCATGCTACCCGGAATTCCAGCTTTCAGAAGGCATAGCAGCCTTCCGAACATTTCAGAGATCAATGTTCACCTGACCCGAAACAAAATAATTCAGTTTTTCATCCACTCATTAGAAATTTTCCCTGAAATATCTCTCTACTCATACAAAGCTGACATTTAGATAAAGTAATATTTTTGAAAAGAAAAACATGCTATTTAGCCCTAGTAACAAATAATGAGAAGCATTTAGCGTAGGGAGTACTGCCATCATTTCCAAGATTTTACTCATTCTATACATATTTTGAAGTCATTCGGAAATGTTTCTGATCCTAAAGTACATCACAGAATAACATGAACTGTTACGCACAAAATAAACAAAACTGAACTGCGTGGAGTAAGACATAGCCAAGATGAGAGGTGACACCCAGTCTACTGAATTTACTCTGGGATTTTTTTGCTAATCTTGTGTTTCCAGACAATGTTTTGGCCCTTTTTCATACAAATAGCAGATTGGCAGCTGTGACTCAGCTGTACAAAACCAGCTCTCATATTTTCCTCTCCTGGGGCACTTCTTCTCCAGAAGCAAACTCATTTAATGTCACCTCAGCTGCCACTGGCAAACTCACCAGCAGCGCAGAAGAATCAAGCTGTGATGTGATGAGATCTAGCACTCCCTGAGCACGTCATTTATTTTTGTGATAAAGCACAAAGAGAGGCTGGACCTACACTCTACTACATATGAAAAGGACATCTAACACCACTTCACCTGGACATAAATTACATTTACTTTTCAAAGAGTAAACCTCTATGCAAAACCTTACTGTGTGCCATGCATTCTTGGTGTCAGCTGCATTTCTCAAAGTAAATTTACTTGTTTAAAAGAAATGCCATCAGCAATAATGCTGTATATATACAGGTGGCTCAATACAGAATTTTTTTTTAACATTTTCATACAATTTCTAATAAAAGGTCCAATTCTTAGCTGTATGAACAAACCAACCTGCATACCGAGTTGACACAAACACCTCAAACAACTGGGCATTACTTGTGGGCATGTCGCTATTTCTGCTAAAAATATACGAGGCTTTGATGCAAAGGTTTGCAGACATCAGCCAGACTTAGGATATGTGAAAGTCTCCTTAAATAACTGCCTGCTTTCCATAGAGATGGTTTTGGAGGGTTATTTTAACCTGATACTGCAGACAATTGTGTGCTGTTAGCCTAAAACTACCAGTGCATAATATGGAGCTTGCCCACTGTGTTTCCTAATGCAAAATGACATGGAACATTATTTGCCACATCAGGAAAAGCTGAAACTATGCCCTAAGGCAAAACATCCTGAGTTATAATTATTCAATTATGATGTTTAAGATCATCTGCTGTTGTGTGAGCGCTGTGAAAATGAGGCATAATGAAGTGGGTTACACCAGGTCTGACATTTCACCCTTCTTTCTGATCATGCTGACTTTGGGGATTTAACTCAGTTCTCTTGTATAGTTCTGTGTGGCTTATTATTATTTCCATTTTAATATTAAACTAGAAAATGTCTGAATCTGTTATGGAAGTGTTTCGTGCTATATTAAAAAAAAATATAATCACAATCTATCCAAAAGAAACACACATATACTTAAAATACTTAAAAAAATTTAAAATCTAGGGAGCTAGAGAAATAGAAGAATTATTCATTCATTATTATTGTCAATAAAACCAGCACATACTGACCTGTACAAGACTGTCCATTTTCTTATTACAATGCACTACTGTGAATAAGATCACTGGGGAATGCTACCAAGAAAGAGATTATAACCACAAGTATGTTTGTGCAAAACAAAAGCAATAACAAAGAAAAACCAAATGGAAAACGTTTACAAGACTCTTTCTCAGCTGCCCAGCTCTCTTTTCGCTGCTTTAAAATGCATTTAATATTGTATGTAACAGAATTCATAAGTAGCAACACGGCTTTCAGCTAATCACCCTTACAAGACAGATTTTAGGAGGGAGCAGTCTCCACCCCGCTGGGGCGAGCCCCCAGCTTTGCAGCCCTTGCTCTGACGTTTGGGTGCAGCCACGGGGAGCTCGGGGGGACAGGAGCCATCCCTCCTCTCCCCTCACGAACCCGTGCCGTCCCTCCTGTCCTACCTTTCATGCAGATAATAGAGTAAGTCGGTTTTCTGCCATGATGCCCCTTTCCTTTCTCTTCAACCTCAGACAGGGCAGATTTGGGATGGTTTTGCTCTTCCCTTCAGAGATAGCAGAACCTGCCCAGGGCAGCCCTTCTTTGCCCTGCTTCCTCAGAGACCAGTTGTTCTGAGGTTTCGACAGCCGAGGATGGGTGTGAGGAACACCTCTTTCTGCACTCCTTCAGACCTCCTCCTCCACGACCACGATGCAGGCAGGGGCAGCAGTGGTACAAGGAGACCAAGCTGTGCACTCGGTGGTGGTACGCTACTTGGGTTGGCTCGCCAACTACTCCCTCAATTTAGGAACAGAGACAACAAGAAGAGCATCCTTTGTTTGACCCCACCTGGGAGCTGCCTGTTGGACCATGCTGGCACTCTACTCGGGGAGAAAAAGTCAACAAAACAAAACAAGAAGTGGGAGATTTTGTCACCAACATAAGAATGGCTTGACTAGCAAAAAGAGAAAAGCTAGAATTTACCATTCTTCTCCTGCAATTATTGTGAGAAAAAAAATAATTATGAAAAAGAACAAATTCGTAATAATACTTTCCTCCTCATTTGATAATGCTCAAAGAGGAAATAAATGCACTGCAAATATACAGAAGATTTCTGGAATGACAAGCTTTTCCCAGGACCCATACGCAGGCTATACATACCACAGCAGTAAATATTGCTCAATGCATACAGATCCACACACAGAGCAGTAATTCTCCAAAGAAAATAATATTTTAGAGAATTTAATCTGGTTTCTTCTTAGCTGTGGGGCAGAAATTATGTGGATTTTAATAGAATGCTGAGATAAATTAAGACTACAATAAATATATGTACAGGTAGATGTCTCTTATTGAAGTAGCACATAAAGTATGAAGCCAAAAAAGGGGCTAAAAAGCAATTTAGCTGAAGAAAAAAGATTTCTGGTATCAATTTACTGCCACAGATATAAGCCTACAACTAGCAAAAGCACAGAACATTTCCTATGCAAATAGGCAAGACAAGCTAGTCCTATTTTCCCTGGACATGTTCAATAAAAAGCAAACATAATATCATGGGATGAGTAAAAATCTAAAAATCTACTCACCGAGTTTTATACTGTAATGTTTTAAAAAACTACAAGCATTTAAAATCTAGCACTTATGGTACAGAGAAACCAACTGGGACATGTTCTTAAATGTGACACGATACTTGCCTCTGACGTTATCCTGTGAAACATTTATTCAGGGTCCGCGGCTTTTGATAACAGCTCAGCATAGTGCTGCTGTTCTCCAATTTATTCTTCAAGTTTTTGATCTACCTGCTGATTATCTCTGAGCCAGTGGTTCAGAATCTTAGTTTTTCCATCCTGCATCTTACCATCGGCAAATTCCTTAAAGGAGAGAGGTCTCAGTGGATGATCCCACCTTCTAACAGCATCCTACATGTTTTTAGCAAGACCAAGACTGCTACAGTAACACAACAAATGAAGGCTGTTAGGTCAGAATTCACTGCTTGCAGGGATGGAAAAATGACTTTGGTTTTATATGCAAGCAAGAAATAAGAATCTTCTAATTTCCACCAGCGCTCTTAGCCACAGAATTAAACACAGTGCATGTGTACTTAACGAGGGACTGTGCTACATGGAGTATTACTAGAGAAAAGTGATGCCATCAAATTGAATGTCTCCTTATTTTGGCATGTGTTATGCAAAAGCAGGGGACTGGTTTAAACCCTGACTTTGAGAAAAAGATTAATTTGCATTTGCCTTCACTTTGGGAATGTGCATGAACTCTGCCATGAAGAAGATGTGGATGGCCCCTATGTTAAGGAGGAATAAGTTGAAAAGAAGGGAGAAATACTGGAATTACATTCACATCCTGGTGTTGTGTAAAGAACTTAAATAGCAGTAACATGGATGGTGTGTCCTTGTACCATCCATTTTGTGAGACAATCAGTATTTATTTGGAAAGGCTTGCAGACTCTAGAGTAATTTGTGTCAAATGTAGTAATTCTAAAGAAATCAGACCAATAAAGTACAAATAACCATCCACAGAGGCATTCCTCACTCTCATCATTGTAAATAAAAAAAACCCCATGTGAATATGTGTAAAACTAGCATAAAAATCAGCATCGGGGCCTGCTTATTTTGAAAAGCTAGAGTACTAATACAATGGCAGGCATCAGATAAAAGGAGTAGACTAAGACTCCAGTAATATGTCCGTATTTTTTATTTTGGCAAAGCCAAATGATTGAAATTTCTGTTGATCTCCACTGTATATTATCATTTGTTCTTTTTCATTAGCTTTGCCTCAACAGCAGTAGCAGAATGGGAAGCAATGTGTGAAGGCAAATTTCAAGAAAGAGAAATGCAATACTCCTAATAAAATGAGAGTAACTACCATTTCACTTAACATGTCTGTTAATAGAGGCAAAGCCCCTTGTCACGGATGTTGCCTCCATATAATCTATTCACTTTAAAGTTGAATTTAATTGTATTATTATTTTTATATACAGTATATTGCCTAAAAGCCATGAGCCAGGACTTCTCTGCATTAGCTGCTGTGCAAACAAAGGAAAGAGGGGGTTTATGGTCCAGAGAGTTTATATTATAATTTGTTAATTTTTGATGAAGAGTAAAAGATAATCTGAATGAGGCATTCAGGCATTCAAAAACAGAAAGCATTTAGCTATATAATGCAGCTCCTATTACAATTCTCAGTCTGCGTTCAGAAAACACCATTACCAGATACGCTGAACATTGCTATAAACTGACAGTAAAGACGATAAAATTCTCTTTAGGTATAAATGCCTGAACTACTACTAACATCAATGGAATCATGCCTATTTACAAGAGAATTTCAATCCACTATCAAAAAAAGGTGGCAGCAGAAAAAAAATACAACCAACCAACCAAAAACCACACACACAAACAACAGACTGTAAATTACTAATATCCATTAAAAGAATGTTTTTTTCCTATACTGTAAAACTAATTTTACTTCAAAATAAGTAAGTAAATATACTTACTTTACTTCAAAATAAGTAGTAATTACAACTCCTGCTCAATTGCTATTTTCTGGACCCAAAGTCTCCCTGAAAGTTCTGGGTTGGTAAAAAAGAGATCTGGTGCTTACTGTACTTTTCCATCTGTAGTGAACATTGGGGCACTCTAAGAAAAACCTGCTCAGATCTAAGGATGTATGGTTTTATGTCCTCTGAAACTAAGGAAACACAAATAAATGTATTTGATTATTATAAATCAATAAAATACTTTTTTTCCCCATACAACACATGCCCATGTATGCTTACTAAAGATTTAGAACAACTGGAAATGTTTTTAAGCTGCAAATCAGAACATTTTTTAAGACTAGAAGTACTGTCGTGTCCCTTTGCCATCCCAAGATCTGTATCTGTTGCCTTTAAAGGACATCTTTAAATGCAAAACATGATAATCTATCCATATATCAGTAATTTCCTACGTTACTAAGCACATAATCAGGTAAAATACATTGTCACAAGTTCCATACCCTGACACACTACGTTTATATAATTTCTTGAAAACACTGAAAACATAAGGTAGATGTTATTTTACATTAAAACTTAGTAATTGATAGTAGCCATTACCCAACTGTATTTATTATAATGATAGAGCTAAACAAGTAATCATCACTATTGAATTTTAAATATAAAACTAGACTTGAACTCTCTTATAAGTCAATAATCAAATTCCCAAATAAATAACTATCACAGGAAGGGAATTGCAACCACTACAGAAACCTTGTGACTAGTGAGGCTGTCAAAATTTGAAAATCTGATGAAGTATTTTTAAAACTGAATCTGAGTTTTAAAAGTAACTCCACTATTAAATGAAAACGTTGCTGGTCTGGTTCCGCTCCTTCATAGTGAATAGCAATATTTCTTTAAACTGACTAAAATATATTCTCAAGATGAATTGTAAGAGGTACTAAATTGCTTACATGGTCATTATTCCCATTAAGTAATTTCCTTTGAGCAAAAGAAGAAAACATTGTATTTCCAAGAATTACAAAAGTAATAGAAATTTTTAAAACTATGGAAGATTGAATTTGATCTACTACAAAAAATATTATTTTAATAATAAAGCAACCATTCTTTCAGCATGTGCATACAATAGTTTTGAAATTAATCTTTAAAATTACTTTAAGATTTAATAATTATATGTAAGTGAAAATGAACGTGCAGTGTGCTGTGATAATGCCACCACTGGGTGATATCATCTGAGTCTATTATTCAGCAGAGCAGAGAAATATCAAGAAATAATTGGCCTGAAAACTCTCATTTTAATTGCTCTGCACAGCCCTGGAAAGCAAGTTTGATGCCTCTAATATTAAGGAACATATCTAATTCTGAAAATGAAGCAAAATGGATCAGGCTGCTCATAAAGAAATTGTAAGCACTGAGCCAAGGTATGCTAAACCACCTTCAAAACAAATGGGAACAATTTTACTATACCAAATGACAACAAAAGAAACAGCACACATAGGCTTGTTTAACATTAAAAGAATATTTAGGCTCAGGAGCTGGATATGGGGAAGTTGTTCAAGGTTGGAATTCAAGGCTGGAGTAAATCAGGACAGCCAGGAGATCTAGGGGAAGCAGCTGGTCGTGAGGAATACCAGAAGAAACTGGAGGCTTTTAGTCTACCCAGAAAATGATCAATATTCTGCCTTCTTCTAAACAACAGGAGTGACTACGGATCACTGAATCTGTTGCTATACATAGATGCATCTTTCCTAGTATCCTGTTCTTTGCCCCATTTCCTCCCATCTCCAATCAACTTTCCACCTTAGAAAACCAGCTACAGTCAAAAGATGCAAAGTCAATTTACATATACACAGGCTTTATTTCATGTTCTTAAAAACATCCTGTGAACTTTCCAGGATACATTTTTAAGCGTCTCCTTAGTCCAAGCCATGGAAAAAAAAATTTTCTTTTTTTTTTTTGCAGCTGTAATTTTGTAGGTGTCATTACTCCCCACCTCCCCCAGGATCAGATTGATTTAAAAATATACTGCAACCTCACTTCAGAGTGCTCAAGTTTTAGAATTCTTTGCATTAGTTCTATCAAACTTCTTATAAAATGTCTAGTCTGTGGAAAAAAAGTACTTGCCCAATTTTCAGAAGCTTAGTATCTCTGGGGTAATAAAGAGATGTTTAAGTCAATCAGTTCTATAATGGAGAACTAGCATCAATGAGAACTTCAAGAGTGACTCTTGTCTCTTCATTATAAATACCAGATCTGTCTAGAGACATAATTTTATTTCATTATATGTTGTTTGCCATGTCAGAATAAAAGTGTTAGCTGCAAAATAGTAAATGTGGGACTGAGTGATTAATAAATGTGCTTTAGGTTTCACTGTGTGGAAAGTATTGTTGCAATTGTTTTTTCATCTCAGAGTGCCTGTTGTGTGAAAGCTTGTTTTGTGTGTCTAGAACCACTTATACAAAATGCATTTTTAACTACCATAGTTGATCATAAAGGGGAAGAGGGAAAAATAAAAAGATACATTATGCAAACAACCTTGAGATTTCTTTTTCTTAATACAAAAGACACCAATGTTTCTTTGCTCATTCACTGGGTTCTACAGCATGGCATAAAGATGATTTAAGAAACTTAATTTTAGACTGGTAACCATTTTACCTTCTAAATGAAAGGACAGGTATTTTTTAAGCCTACTGGATAAAATACATTGGGTTTTGTGCCCTGGAAAAATAAAGTGAAAAGTGGATCCTGCCAGGATGAATAAATTACACTGGCATGAAAAAAGGACAGAACAATGCAGTTGACACCAGATTAACATCTGGGGTTAACTGCCAGAAACAATGCAATGCTTATTAGTATCCGACTGAAAAGCTCATCTTCTGTCCTGGGCCACATTATTCATTTGCTTAAGCCAAACAGGCTCTTCATCAGCTTCTGTCTTGCCTTATGTTCTAATTTCCCTGGAAATGTGTGGTAATGAAGGTCCTTCTAACAGATGTTCCTTTAGACTCATTAACTTCTGAATCTTGTTGTTCATTTTATCCACCAAAAGTTAGTTTATTAGAATAAACAATTATGGGAAAATAGAAAATCACAAAGAGCTTTCATCATGATACTTAACTCCAGATACTGATACTGAGTGGATGTATGCAGATGCTAATAAAGTACGATACTTAGAGATTGTCTTAAGTGATGAGGGAGTTCCCCACGCCTCAAGAGACAAAGTTATCCTGTGTGACTTCAAGCAAAACATCATAAATCATTGCTTAGCAAAGATTCAAACAGCTACTGTCCTGGTTACTGACAATAACTAAAGGCACAAAGCACTTTGATCTTACTTGCCTGAGGGAAAGTTATTTAGTGAGCTAAAATAACAGTATAGGACTGTATAAATAGTACTATAGCAACCAGCTTTGAGGAAAACATTAAAGTCTTGATGATTTCATGAAAAATGTATGAAATAAAGCCCTAAGAAGAATGAAACACAACTACTCACAGCATTTACTTCATGATACATAGAACGTGATAAATGGCAGACCTTATTTAATATAGATAAAATTATTGTAATATCTCACTTCTGTGGCAGAACAATTAATTTAGATTTAGCTTTTGAATTACTATAGGAAATTGTGATACTGAGGGATGGTACACTTTACTTTTAAAAAAAAAATAACATCCCTGTAAATATATGTCACTACTTTTCATAACCATGTACACTCTAAACAGTTCAGTGTTGATAAAAATCCTGACAGTTTTCTAATATTTTAATATAATAAATGAGATTTAAGGAAGTGTAAAACTTTTTCCCTAGCATGAAGACTTTGAAAATCGCATTTGTACTCCTATTAAATCTCAGACTAAAAAAATTGTAAATTATCTTATTTGAAGACTGACAGCAACGTGAAGCTAATACCTATGTAAAAAAAGGAAAAGCTATCTTTTCCGACTATGTAGTAGATTTTAAAAAGTTATTACTTAAAAAAAAAAAGTTTTAAAATGTAACATGCCAACAGGTGAAATGCAGCAACAAAAGTAATATTTGTATATTACTTGAATAATATAATAATATCACATATTATTATATAATATTATAAATATAAGCTCTTTTAATTAAAATCAACACTAGTTACAGTTTAAAGGTTCTAGTTCTAAAAGCATGTATCGTCAACTAGTAATTCTTGGGATTCTGCTTAGTAAGAGACATTGATGAGGTGGGAAGAACAGTGTCAGGATATATCAACAGAAATAAGCTATAACCTCTGGTGAAACTATTCCATGGACTTTTGAATTGCTTGTCTGAGGTTTTACCCGGAAATACAAAATGAAAGAAAAAAGTCTCTTCAACACAAAATTTTACTAGCTTCCTTTTCTACCATGTGCTTTGGGTTTATTTACCATCTGGAATATCCTCCAACTGTATGTACCTGGCAGTTTTCTAGCGTTTTAATATAATAAATGAGTTTTAAGGAAAGCCATCCTTAAGTTCAGGAGAAGCTACCGTACACACTTCCATGCACCAGTGGGACAACAGACTATTAGATTTCCTTCAGAAGCAAATGGAAGTCTGTTGAAAGCAAGAAAATATTTTATACATATTTGATAATCATGACTAAAGGTGAAAAATACGATGTAGGCAAATATCTGTGATGCATTTTGGAGTCATATAATCAATTCTGTATGCTTACGTCTTACTAAACAATCAGCTTATGGTTTGATTTACGCATTTACATGAGCTAAGCGTTCTTACCCTGAACAAGGCAGCACTGTATTATCCTCAATTACTAAGAATCACATGCAGTAGCATTTCTCACTTGAATGAGATAGAAGGATATTGTGGCCCAGTTGCTTTCCTTTGAAATATACACACTGTTTGTACAAAAAGCCCAAATATTTTACTGTCTCAGTTGATCATCAGATAGCCAGTAAGATCATTTGGTAGAGTTAAGACAAGCAAAACAAATGAGTACTGTGTCCTAGGGCTAACTCATACTCTCTCAAGAGATCAAGTTCATGGAATTACAAAAATGTTATGCCTGCCAATGACACTGTTGTATGTGAATAGTGCTACGAAGAAAGACTGAAATAACCCATTCTTTCACAACTCCTGCAAAATATCTGACAATTGCATTCATGACCCAAATGCATATTTGGTTATATACAGCTGTCAAACATTTTTGCAGGAACAGTATCAGGATCACTTATTTTTAAGTATTTTGTCCCACTTTCTTTTCGATTGAAATATAACAAGGCATTCAAATTTCATAGTCAAGAACAAAATCTTCAATGGTAAAAAAATCAAACCGACCTCACTTTAAGGACATTCTCATACTGTTTAGTCAATTTCCCTTAAATTAACATACAGAAATTACTTATAGTTATTTTCTCTTAGAATCATTCCAAACAATGCTTTACCTTTCTTTAGGAATTGAAGGGTGTGTGAACAAAGACCTAGGAAATCAAATTCTCTATAGTATGTGGAAATAAGAGAATCAATTAAGCTTTTACTTAACAACAGTATTCACCAATTCTACATATACACTTGCTATAACCAATCCCTGATTTTCAAAGAGGTACTGCTGCTCCCATTCTAAAACCCTCATTCACTTCCATGTGCATTATGGACATTTTGCATTTTGCAGTATTGAACCTTCAGGTCCAGCAACCCACTCATGTCTCACATCATGGTTGTAAATTTTTGAATTTGATTTTTTTTTTTGCCTCAGGGAACATAACTGACTACCTTTACAAATGAATACTCATACCCACACCATATCCATACTCATACACAATACTTCAGAATACATGAGGAAATGCAGAAAAGAAGTTGTATCCAGAAATGAAGAAGAGGTGTTCAAATACAATCACACAAAATTACTACCAATTTAATCAAAATAATTGGGTTTTGTGATCCAATGAATATACAGAAGATGTTTTTCTTGGCAGTGCTTCTGGACAATTGTTACAAAATGATGACTGTCTGATCAGCAACCCAAACTTTCAGGAATTTTTTTTGTGAGTGAAAACAATGGAAACATACTAGTTGGACTGCAACTCTGAATAGAAAATGTCCACAAACTAAAATATTTCTAGCAAGGCACTGTGTTGTAAATGACAGCACTCAGCTAAGGGTAGCACCTTCAAGTACCATCTACAAGCCTCAACTTTGTTTCCTCAACACTAGGTGTCTTACAGACACAGAAAAAAAACCAAGTCCTGTCTCAAAAAGCTTGCAATATAGGCATAAACCAAAGAAAATAAGTGAATATTGCAGGATCAAAAGTAGGTCAGTTATGGTTGGTAAATGGACAGTAGGTTGGCGGTGTTACCAGAATTGAGTCATGAAGGCATCAAAGTAAAGTGGAGCTGAAAAAGTATCTTTAACGTAGAACAACAGTATGACGAGGTGTTGCTCAGCAGAAATTCCTTCTGCTTTTTCTTATGGTAGGATAATTGTAGAGAGTATGAAAACATGATAAATGTACATATATGGGGAATTCTTATTCTAATCAAAATTTCCTGCTTTTTGCTTTAATGTAAGTGCTGCTGATCAGTCCCCATTCTTATACATACACAGAATAACAATTTAAACCAGCGAGACTAACTACCACTTAGCATGTGTATTGGTATACAAAATGGAGATAAAAAACAGCTGTCTACATTTTTTCACTTTAGAATCACATTTTATTCTGTGTTATGTATAGGGCAAATGTGTGTGTTAAATTTCATTTTCATGGATAAATGTGTAATATCAGCCATCAGGCTGTTAGCTTCACTGTCTTAAAAAAACAAAAGATACCTCACTGATGTGCCAAAAAAATGTAGGACTTTGTTAAAAATCAGGCTGTGAAAAATGACAGAAACTTCCTTCTGAGCACACTGTCTTTTGTAGCAGTAGGTACCATGTTTGGAAAAATTCCAGAAACTTAGCCCATCTGCATAATTTCTTTTCCTAGTTACAGAGTGCTTAAATAAAAATATACATTCTAGCTTCCAAAACAAAAAGGCAGAGATTTTCTCAACTGGTTCATTAGGCTAGAAATCTTGTAAAGGAATTTCTCCAATGCATGATTTAAATGGAAGTCATTTTAATGACAAAAGCAACCTTACAGAACAGATCAGATATTTTAAGGACTAATTTTGAACTATTTCTGCTATTTGTATAAAACCACAAAGATTTCTATAATTAATGATTTCTATGCCAAGGGAGAAATGATTTCAGATTGAAGTAATTCTATTTATTAAACAAAGTATTTGTACTGTATTAAGAAAAAAAAAAAAAGCTTTTACTACAGCTCATATTTTCTTACCGTTTTAAAATTGGCTGATAAACAGGTGTGGTAGTAATAGGATTAAACTCTGTCTAGTACTTCCTTTTGGCTATCTCTAATCACAGCTAAACTTTACTCCCTACTCATCTACTCATCATGGGGGCACGCATATTAATCTCTCAGATTAGCCACATGAGGAGTCTAGGTGTCTAACTTCAGAAAATTAGGATCACACTGTTAGAGGTTGGTATATAATCTGTGATGTCACGTTGCCTGATTTAGGCAGAACCCAAGGTACTACAGTGCTGGCCCTGAGATCATTGCAATCAACACGAAAGATTCTATGAATAAACCAGAAAAAATAATAGTAATTAACATGAATATAAGTTAAAACATATTTCAAGAAGTATATTATCTCACAGTATGCCATACCAGCAAGTAGTAGCACATTATGTGATGTGTTGTAGTGATATTAGGTGCTACAAAGTCCTTTTATCAAATAGTATTGTTAAATGTTTACAAGATAATTTACAAAATTAACCATTAAAATAAACAAACACTAAAAAGCATACATATTTGAAAACAAAGTTTAATAATTTTACAAATTAAATCTTTTGTAAATATTTACTTGGATAAAACTAATTGTTGACTAATTCGAAAGAAAATGTTAATGACATCTTTCAAACCAGGTGGCCGAACAGCAAGACCAGTACAGAAATGTAGGTTACTTAAATGAAAGATTTTAATACAAAAGTGTAAATGAAGAAAAATCCATTAGCTCCAAAGAAATAATTTCTGACGTACTTTGCTGCCTGACCTGATAAATCTGTGCTGTGTCAGTTTTCATTCAACAGTTAATATTTGACTACACTAAATTAAATTGCAGGATGATAATGCACTTACAGATCTTCCTACCATTACATTTGTCTATCTTTAAGCTGTATCTTTCATCACAGTGAAAGCAAACAACTATTTGTCTACGGTTCAATCTCTATTTTGTATACATTCTTTATAGTGCCTATTCCTTCCAAAATAGAGTAGTGTGGATCGGAGCAAAACAGATCTTCCCCCTTTCTGACAAATTCCATGAGTTGAAGACCCTATGACCCTATAATAAAACAACACCTGAACATATGGCTACTTCCAATATTTCTTCAAATATCTGTGTATTATACAAAGCAGGTAGGGATTAGGTGGTAGCTGTTAAAATAAATAGCTCAGCTACTATCTTGTTCCTTTGCTATTTGCCACGTACATGCATGATGCATTGATGTAAACACAGGTTTGCAGGAACTGGGAATGAAAGTGATTATCCTCACAGTAACAGGTTTCCATGCCACAGAGCACACCCTCAATGCAGTAAAGAACTTGTATTTTTTTAAGTCCATGCAAGTTTAAGTTATATGCATTTTAAGCCTGAAACTTAATGTTCTGTGTTTGATAATATTGTCTTCATCCCATCTTGAACTGGGATCTGTACTTTAAAAGTAAAATAAAAAAATAAAATGAAAGTCTATTTTTCATAGTGGCAACCAGCCACCTGCAGCACAGGTGGATTACGGAAAAGAAGCACACAAGACACTACTTGGAAGAAAAAAATAACAACATAATATGACCCAGTAATTTGCTCTCATTGCTGACTTTGTAAAATGAGATGAGTAATTTGGCCATAACTACGTGAACAGGTTTGGGCCTGGTGCTACTGTAACTGAAGTGTGTATTTAGAGATATTCTGCTCATTCAAACACAATATGCTCTAGAGGAAAAAGGTTGTGATTTCCAGTTGGGAAATGTTTACTCCATGTAACTTCAGAAAATCACTAAAAACAATAGAACAGATTATCTGTAAGGTTTTGGATGCTCTTTACTTTCTATGAGGTGTCGGCTAGAACTACAGAATGTAAATCTGGATGCCTCCCACCTATTCTACTGTCAGGGCAAAATGAAAAAAAAAAAAATAAATCTTAAAATCTTTATAAAAAAAAAATTCTTGTAGTAAAATATAGGACAACAAAGACCATTCAGAAAAACAAAACAAAACAAAACAAAACAAACCACAAAAAACCTTCACAACCAGGTCTGCTACAAACTTTTTCCTGAGGGGATACACACAAAATATTTAAGAAAGAACAGCCTTTTATTTTTATTTAAGAAGTAAAGGAAAAGAACTAGCTTTATCTTCATGAGCGGAGAGACAGATTATGTCTTAGAAGATCATCGTTCTTCCACTGAGAATGCTCACTCGCCACAACAGAGGTTTAAAGTACAGCCAGTTGGATCAGCAGTCTACAAAGATCTGTGTAGGTAACAGGACCTTAATCATGTAAGACTATTAAGGATCCACTTCGGCCCCTGCACTTCTACATCTAGTGTAAAAAGTTTTAGATAGCTACCCAAATGCACATCAAAAAACCATTCTTGTCCACCAGGCCTAATAGATCTCAGTGAACAAACTGAACCTTTGGTGAAGCTCCCTACAGATAAGAATGAATCTCAAGTTCGCAAATGAGCAGTGTCTGTTTTTCCTAGTCGGAGCATTAGCCAGCTCATTGTCATCCAAATCCAGTTTCACAGACACTCTGTGAAGGTGGAGACAAAGGAGACCTTTCACTGATAAAGTTTAATGAAAATAAATCACAGAGCCCCGGGTCATCAGCATACTGATGACAGTGAAGTATACTCTGTGTGCTCCCTTTCCTGGTGACATCATATTGCGTGTATGATAGGTTCCAGTGGACCCTTGTGAAAAATCAGTCTTTGGAGTGGGAAAAAATCTTTCCAAAATTACCTTTAAAATCTCAAAGAGAAACTAAGGATACCTATTTAAAGAAAACAATGTAACCTAGTCTGGACCACCGCCAAGTAACAGGAAGAATAAATATTACCGGTATGTCTAGTGAATGGGTCACTGCTTCAGAACAGCAAGATTTGGAGTCATGACCCTGTTGTTCTAAGGACATCTGATATACAGTCACAGATTATAAAAAACCACAGTGGAAGACACTTCACATAATACTGTTCTCTGGATTCTCTAAAACCAGATTGCACCTTGAATTGCAGGGCTCAGAAGTTAACATAGGACCCTAATGAAACATTGCCCAAACCAAGCAGAGTGGAAAAAGCACTTCATGCCTTTTACAGATCTTATCTGTCAATACAGAACTTGCTTTCTGCTCCCCCGCCCCATTAACTTTTGAATAATGATCAGTTTGATATTCACTACACCCTGGCATCAATATATATTTCTCTAGTTTTCCAAGACTATAATCCTGTTTTGCAATGTAGCTGCTGCCTTTTCCAGCTTTCTTTGACAGTTTCCTGAAGACAATATACTCCATATCTATTAATTCTCCCACATCCACAATATGTCTTAACTCATTACAGGAGATGAAGAGTTTAATGTGAACATGGGTCCAGTAGGAGTTATGTCTAGGAGGAAGTCAGTACCTAAACACTTTTGAGGACTTTAGTCTTTCCAAATCTCAGTTTTCCGTCTATAAACTACACATAGCAGTACTTTGCAAAAGTTTTTGAGATTACAACCGTTTAATATTATTAAGTGTTCACATAATATAGTAATGGAAATACATTTTAAAATACGTGGGCTTTATAGCCAAGCAATATAGGCAAGAAAAAAAATCGCTGACATGAAAATTCCTAAAAACAACCCTTATACTCAACCAAATATAAACAATGCTATATTCAGACCTGAATCAAAGAATCAAGTAAACGTCAGAACATTAGACTATGTTTTGCCATTATTATTTTACAAAATTCTATAATCCTTGATATTTTTTTAAAAATCAGACATTCATATAAAATGGGAAATTGGTTCCTGAAATAGAGCACAGGAACCCTATCTACTTCCTCCTCATGCTCTTGAGAAGTGCGCAGCCCTTGAAGAGGACAGTAGTTTCCTACTACTCCTAAACCCACTGAATGGGTACTAGAAGAGACAGTAGCAGCATGAATAAACAGGAAAGCAAACTCAACAGCCTGCATAATAAGTTACAGAACTATCATATATATATATACAAAGGATCATGTCAAACTGAATTAAATCTTGAGAAAACAGATGACAAGGCTAGCTGACAACCAAATACATATACTTCACTGCCAGTGGTGGGAGATGGAAAGTTTTTGCAGAAGCCCCCATATTAGTGATAAAATTCTGCTTTATGAAGAGAATATTTGGGGTCTGTAGTAGCTATGGCTACAACTTTTAAAGCATAATGTAAAAGTTTCAGATAAGGATCACACGGTCCAATTATCAACTTCCTTATTCGCAAATTAATCTATTTATGTGATATGTTAAAGATGAGTGAAAAGTATGTATCTTTAGATGCTTAATTACAACACATGAAGGAATTTTATGTATACTTATATAAAGTGATTATTCATTATTAGTTATCATCATAAATTTCCTCATGTCTTAAACCAAATATAAGTAGCATTAAAAATCCACATAATTCATTTTCAAATTGAGAAGCAAAACTCTTTTTTTATTCATAGCAAATGTAATTGTATCATTCCTCATTCTTGTTTAAATGGAAAACTTATGCTATTCTTTTTTTAAAGGAAATTATTTTTAGAAGTGTCGGTATTTAATGCATGCTGCCAAACCTTTGAAATAATAGTGCAAAAGTATTTCATATATGGTATGATATGATTTTAATCAAGTAACAGCACTTCCATCAGTATTTAAGACTAATCAGAAATCCCTGATACTGAAGACTAGGAAAGGTTTGGAAATTGAATTTACCTTTGCTTTAATATTTCTTTATTTTGTCAATCAGATCTCAGGTTAAATGTAACAGTTTGCCTAAACATTAGAGCAGGGTAATCTTCAAAGTTCATTTCAGTATTACAGATATTGACATAAACCAGTTTGGTTTTCATTAGATACTATCAAAAAAACCCCAAACCCACAGGTGAACTAGATTCAGGGAATGTTGCAATTACAAGCAATTACATAGTTTTCCCAAAGAAAACCTGAAGTCCTTATTCAACTTGATTAATCCCTACTCTTGTAAATCTCCCAGTGTAGCTCACTGCAATCTCAGGGTTTCAATTTCTATTTGAAAACAAGTAGCTACTATAAAAGTATTTACTCTTTTTGTAAACCACATGACCTGTCACTAAGGAGGGAGAAAAGGTAGAACGACTACCAGGAAATGTGTGGACTAAGTAACCGAAAACTGAAGGTTTGGGTTTTTTCTTTAATATCATGCTTCACTGTTTGAATTGAATATGACTTCATTTTTCCTAAGTCATCACCATTCAGTCCTGATAGCATTTACATCACCATATTTCCTACAGACATTTGGAAATAGGTTAAGTTCCAGTGTAGCTGTGACAGAAAAACATGTGGAGAGTCTGCACTACGAGGACAGGGGAAAGGCTGTGCTGTTCCGTACATAGTTTACTTAAACTAAAGTCAAAGCACCACACTCACACGACAGAACTGATACAGGCCAGAGGGAACAAGGGCTGTCAGCAAATAATCATCTTTATTTGACAACTGGAAACTAGATATTGAGCCAAAATATCACATGACATAGTCATGTTCAAAAGTAACTCAAGTTCTTCAATTTCTGTTTAATTTAATTTTCCTCACGTATGGCAGTGAACTACATCAGGCTTATTCATGTTTGTGAATTTGCCATAGAACCTTCTTTTAAAAAACATCTATATTTCAAATATTCCAAATAATGCCTTTTATTGTAATTACATTAACATATATCCTGAAACACTGTTTTTAGTTTTTAGGTGTCCAGTGACCATTCTGGTTAAAAGAATACCTGTAGTCATGGAAAATATCAATGCTATATCACTGTCTGAGAAAGAAAGAAGAAACATTTGTGTTAACACAGGATTTTCTGTAGGAAATTCTGGGCTCATTTCTCCCACATGGTCTCTGCATAGAAGGAGGGAGGTTGAGACAACTTCTATTGATTATGTGCTAGAGGTAGCCAGGAACAAAACAAGCCATAAAGAATTGGGGAGTCATTTACAGCTGATTCAGTGTAAGAATGGGAAACAATGGAGGCACTCCATATAGCTTTGGACATCTAAGGCTGAGTTTCTTTTGTATTCTACAGAAAAAGGCAAGCTTCTCTACAGGGAGAGTCAAAGCACCTGAATCCAGCTCCTGTTCTACATGAACTTCTAGAGGAGCCTCTCAGCCATCACCAACTATAAAGTCAGGAGAAAAAAAACCAACCCGAAAACCCCTGCTAATACAATTACCTCCTACTTTCCCAGTTACTTTTTGAAAATTTTTTCGTTTATATTTGGGCTAGTCTGAGATTTCCCTAAGACTCTCCTCTTTAAGTCATTCCAATTCATATTTATAATTAAATTATTCTTTGGAGCAAAAAAAATGGAACCTAGGATCTCCCCCAGCTGCTGAGGGCACTAGTCCTCACCTCCTGCTATTTGGTCCAATTAATTCTTCCCCACAGTGAGAAACATCAACAAGATGGACTCAGAGGGTGTGATGCTCCAGAATGTTCTAACTTAGCATTTGGGGCACTCCTTTGAGAAATTGAAAGTTTTACTTCCAGCCCTCTGCTCCAGATAAGACAAAGGAATAATTCTAACTGTGATTTCCTATCTTACACATACATGAGTGCCTCAAGAATTAAATAAGGCACATCATTTTCATGAAAGCTCCTCCTCCTCTGGACTGTGAATGGCATCGAAGTCTACGATTCTGATTTTTCATTTCCAAGTTTTCTTCGCTTTTATTAAAAGTAGATGCCATGTTAAACTTGGCATTTAATTTCCCCTGATATTTTATAAAAGTGAGAATCCTAGGGAAAAAAAAAAAAAAATCACTTGGGTTGACCCAAATAAATTTCTTCTCCATTTCTAGGACTGCCAATGAACCATAACAACAAAATTGACAATTTCAGTATTTCACAAAACTGTAGTTAAAAAGGACGGGAAGAATTAATTCGTCTGAGTTCTGGCTTTGCAAATACCAACAACATAGATTAAAATGCAACCACAGAACAGTGTGAGCATATTTAATAACACTCACAATTCTGTTTCTCACTCCTGTGGTCATCAGCTTTTACCTCGACCACTGCAGCCCTCTCACTAGCCTTGAGAAATGCAATCCTGGCCCACTTACGTCTATTCACAGCATTTTTAGAGAGATCATTATCTTGTCACCACTTTGATCATATCATCCCTTGCTTAACATCCTTTCACTGGCTCCTCGCTTTCCTTATCATATCAAATACCTTTTACTTGTCTTTAATTTCAAAATCCTTTGCAATTTATTCTCTCCTACCTAGCACTTCTCATACATTATCATTATGGCTCCTGAATAATTAATGTTGCCTTCTGAAATCAGAAGACCATTTGTACCTTCCCCTACACTCTCCCTTAGGCTACCCAAAAACTTAGGCCATTGTCAGCCTTCCCATCAGTCCTTAAAATTCAGCTCTGACACTACATGTCCAGAAAACCGAGCTAAACTAGGCCACCGGTGTACTGAGCTGAATGAGTAGTATGGGCTTCCACACCGTCACAATCTTATCTGACAGACCACGTTCCACTGTGTTTCCACCTGTTCTTTTTTTCACTTCTTAGCTTTCCAGAAACTATTCAGTTTAAAAGCTCTGTTGGACACAAACCAAGTTAATGCTGCAGATTCATATTTAAAAGAACCAAACGCTGTGAGTATTGACCACTCGAGAATCCCAGGTACTGGGACTTCATTGACACAGGAAGCCCCCAGTCTTTAAATTCCTTCAGTAGCTTATATTCATTGGCATGGTTCAAGAATTGGCACGAAATGTATGCAGGTTGGTACGCTGCAGTAAGTTAAAACAAAAAAATTCAAAACTAGAATGGGTTGTTTACGCAGAGACTGTTTTGAATTTTGTTTTTATTTTACTGTGATATCTGTACCTTAGTTCTGATGAATTTACCATGTGGCACCACGAAGAATAAAAGATTTTATGCAACAATAGTAGAGGACATACAAGCAAGCTGAAACACTTAAAAAATGAAAGCACTTATTTTCTAGTACCTGTACTCGTACTAGAGGGCAGGACTTCCAGTCCACTAAGAAACATTCATTTAAACGCCTTGCAGCCGCAAGTTCCTGTGACAGATCCTGCCCTTTAATAAAATCAAGTTATTCCTTTTAAATGTTATTGGCATTTTATAGGCTGTTAAAAGGAGCAGAGCTCAGAATGTTATATTGCTCTGAGTCTCCCTGATTGTGTCCCATTCTGATAACCACCTGCCTGACAAAGCTTTGATTGGGTATGCATCTTCTGCAAATAATTCAATAGGAAACAAACATGTTACTGTTGTATTAAAAACAGAATGTGTACTGGGACCTAAGATTATTGGTCAGTGCAGGAATTTTCCAGGCATCTGGTCTGTAGCTCACATTGCATGCAGTGAATTATATCCCAGTAATTGAGAATGATGAATGATTTGACCCTCTTAAATATATAATGAGGGAAAAAACAGCACAGCAAGAGCCAAGATTTAGGCAATTTTAGCCTCCAGGAAAAAACAGTGGTAACCTAACACCACCTACAAATCTCAGCGGGTGCTTTGGTTGGGTAGTATGTCATGTACCTTGGGTAATACATCTTGCATTGTGGGCAAGAAGAAACACTGATATTGATCTTCTACACCATGAAAAACCATACGTAATGTCAAAGAATTTAGCGGTTTACACAACAAGGTTAAAAAAAACACTTAATCTTTTGCTTGGGGATTTTTTTTTTCTGCACAGGAATTTTATAAATCCCTATAAAAGGCAGGAGTATTAAAATAAGTGTTACAAAAGACCGCTCAATTACCCCGATACAATTTAATGTCACAATGGCAAGACAATACCTCTTTCTGCACATACCTCTGTAATACTATGGTGACTTTACGAAAATATAAAGTTAGCAGCATAGCCTGAAGTTAAAAAGCATGATAATTAGTAATTTCATGCTGGCGTTTCACACTGGGATATCCTGCTGCAGTAAAAGACTGTCCAGGACCAACCTCCCATTCACACAGATATTGAAGTCAGAGGTCAGCTCACTTCTGTTACGATTTGTCTCTCTTCCCAGCTGGCCACCCCTCCTTCCTGCTGCACCAAGTGGGAACAGCAAAATGCAGAACTTCTTGTAAGGCTTTGGAAAAGATGCTGCCTACAAAGCAGCAGAATGAAGTACACTGATGACAAGGCACCTATGGAACTTGGGGGCATTGGCCTTGATTTATTATTTTGCAACGCTAGATAGAAAGAGGGAAGAGGAGCGAAGGAAGTTCAGATACTGTCTCAAAATTTGTATTTACAAATACCAGGCAATATTGTTGGGGAAATTTGGTTTGTATAGTGAGGGAGAGAAGTGGAAGGCAGACAAATGATAAATTGATAAAAAGAAGAAAGCTAAAAGCGAAAAGAGCATAAAAATTGCTAAGGTGAAATCACCCTGGTAGTTTTGCTGCTTCTTTTACCTATTTTGCTTATTTGGGCAACCAGTTGCTAAAAGCAGTTCCCGGTCAGTTTAACCGGTGGTTAAAGAAATTCAGGGCGCTCTTTTGTCTGTGGTTCAGAGACATGCATGCTTAACACTGGAGAAGATGAGCACGTGAACAGTCTGCATTTCTGTTTTGGCACAAGGACGAGATTTAAATATGAATGGGGAGATCTCCTGCAGCTGACAGAAGTGCTCACTCATTCCACCACTGCTGCAGAGATGTTACCACCAGCTCCAGGGTCCCATTTTTCAGAGCAGCAATTCAGATAATGCATATTTATAACGTTTTTACAGCCTAACGAGTTAACAAATCACAAAGCGCTTGAATTACACAGGAAGTAGCAAAAACCAATCGGGTAGAGCCTTAATTTGGTACATCTGTATTGTGTGATGGGCTCCATTGTATGGACTCCGTCCTGCTCCATGGCAGACAGAGTATGCATTGAAAACCCTACGTTTGTGCTCTGAAAGACAGCAGCTGCTTCCCATCTTCCATAACATCTGAAGAGAGTTTTACATTCACAGTACTCAAAGCCAAGAACACACTTCTCTGATGCGGGCTGAGGGAGAGAGTATTTCTCTGAGTACCCAGACTATCTGCTGCTCAGGAAAACTACATCTGGCAAACAAAGGAGGATTTGCCAAGCAAGTATGTTGAGCTGGTAAACACATACTCCAATAGAAAAAGACAACACAAAATTTTACCAATATTTCTAAACGCTGTAATAGATTTCTGAAACTTCATCTAGCCCATCCATATTTTCAACACTGGGACCTAATTTCCACAACTAGAAAGATAGTTTTCTTCCAGAGCATTTTCTATTGTGCTAATAAAATCAAAACACAAGAAAACCAGAGAAAGGTCATCTTCTCTAAGACTATTTTTATTCAACAAGCTCTTATTATCCATTGTTATGCTAAGCTTTTTCTTATAATTTCTAATTTGTAGCTGATTTACCTTTTCTTACAGTACATTCTACCTACGTCTCTTGCAGTACACAGCTATTAGCGAGACAAAAATACAAGTCTCACTTTTCATTTTCTAGATGAGACAATAATTTTCTTTTTCTGATTTTGAACCTTTGTGTCAATACCCTTCTTGTTCATCCATTAACCAATTTCCTACACAAACACCTCAATTCTTTCTTCCCAGCTACCCCTGACACATGTATCTGTAAAACATATTCAACATCTTCTTCTGTGTTGGTTTTAGGGCTGTAAACTCATCTCCATTTCCCAAAACTCCTTCTTGCAATGATTATAGAAAAATGGTGAAAACAATGTTTTGAAAAGAGAGAGAAGAGATAACAACAAATATTTGATTTACACTGTTGGAACAAAATTATACATTTGTGTACTATCAGATACGATTTTTCCCCTTATTTCCTCTTATTTTTTAGAACATGCATGTTTATGTGTTGCTATATAGAACCTGATACCATGGAACTTTCAAGGAACAAGTGGGATACTTATTTATTAGCATAATGCAAAAAATGTTGTTGATTGATTAAAACAAAACAGTTAGTTTTCTGTAAATGCTCTTTACTTTCCTGTTCCCAAATCCAGTATCTCCCAGTGTCGAACTTAACCCTCTTAGAAACTAGCACTCCTGAGATATTATTTATCAAAGCTAGCCACATAATATCCAGACAATATGAGTATTACTATGCTTTCATCACCTTATTTTGTCTAGTGTAAAGATACCCTATTATAACCACAAAAGCAATATTGTCTAGATAGGAGAAAAGTAAGTCAGATGCTAACAAACAAGACCAAACTAAAGCCAAAACAAAATCTACCACCTGGTAATTTACCCATTTGTGCATTTTACCCAGAAGACTTTGTAATTCATAAATGAATGAGAAGCTACAAGAGTTCTCTTTTCTAAAGGCTTTTATGTTAATTGAGTTTGCTCTAAACATTTTCATATATCACATCAAGTATTCGACGAGGTGCCAAAGCACTTTGTTAACAAACTTATTTCCCAGATGTGGCTAAAGCAGGGACAGAAGGCTTGAATGTTCTAACATACCTAACAATTCAATTACAGTTATCTTATGGTGCCATCACATATTTTTCTTCAACAATCAAACAACCTCAGCTGGAAACTCCAAGCAATAACATAAATAAAGGACCATCTGGCAAGAATAATTAAGGAAGGCTGGAAATAAAACATTAATTAGTGCAGTAGTTCAAACGACCTTCAAAGGCCTTATTATGAAATTATATCCAAAACAGATAATCATTTATTTCATGTTACAGTTATATTTAACTAAGCATGAATAAATAATAATATCATTTTAGGATGCTATTACGCTGTTACTGAGTCAAACTGATTTTGAAATTGTCTTATTTTTCTATAACAATAAAATTAGAATGGAAAACAACCTACATCGGTTTAGAATGGCAGCCTTGGTTTTCCCCTGTTTCACATCAATGAGTCAGATGAATCAAGCTTACCTCAAAATTTACATACTAGAAAGGAGTAGAATGGTTTGCCAGGACAATATGCATGCAACTAATTGCTTTTAAATCATTTACATTTGTTTTCTCAATTTTGGAAGGAAAAGAATGGAAGTGTAGAATTACTTGCTTTCTGATCTATGAAATGAAATGAAATGCCAAATACTAAGGTTTCTTAAAATCTCTCGCGTACAGAAGTATGCATTGTTATCACAAACTCAGGAAAGATACCTTCTCATACCTTTCGAAATCTTTGCTACTTTTACTGATGAACTTAAGTTAGTTGCAATTAAAAGAAATCAACATATCTGAACATAACCTGCAGATAGGTAATGGTGGTCTCAGATGCCTTCATTATCCTCAAAGCAATAGAATGGGAAAAAGATTCCTCGAAAATGTAATATAACCAGTTTTTTCAAAACGAAACAACGACAAGAAAAAAAAGCTCAGTAATTCCTGTGTTTCTGTACCTTTTTCAAACTGCATTTTAAATGTATGTATGAATTATTAAAAGAGTTACATCTGTATATTTTCTGGGTTTGTTCATTCAGTTAGGCATTATTGGAAAAATATGCTAAGGCAAAGGATTTTAAAGAGGACTATAATTAAAATACACTAATTATTTTATTTTATTATTGTACAGAATTGCCATCCAGCCAATAAGACTATAGTCTTCATTATTTGGTGGAGTCACCTTCTCCTTATCCCCAGGCTACAGGACATCAAGCAACTGAATGAATTATCTTGGACCACGGCCAACCGCACGTCCTTTAGTTACAAGCCAGACAATGACAAAGCTCCTGAAACTCTCAGACATCATCTGGATAAGCAGGCACAAGGGACAAAATCTTCCTTAGGGAATCTGAGGAACAGATCCGCTTATGAAGAACCATTACTAACAAAAGAACTACAGGAGTCCCCAATGCCACCCAAGGCCGAGGGAAGCTGGATGAAGTTTTGCCGATAAGTTATTGTTTCCACTATTGACTTGTGGCTAACACAGCATGCTGTTCCACAAGACCAAATGGTGCAAACAGTGAAAGTGCAATTCTAATGGTGGTACTGAAGTAATGAATTTCAGGTTTGCTCTTTTATCTTTCTTAAAGTCAGTAGCTTAACCCCACAAACCTTATTAGGATCACAGATATGTTGCTGATATGAGAAGATGTTGCTTTTTTAGACTGAGAAATTATGATGGGTTAAAGTAGCATGTGAGTTCACCACCGCACTGACTGTTTAGGAGGTAAATGACTACTAGAACCTGCTGTTATTCTGTCTAAAAAATAATTAAATTATTGCAAAACTTGGGCTCACAGACAGAAATAGCTGGCCCTATGTTACTGGCCAGACTACGTCAGTGGGACTTCAGAGAGACAAATTAACAACAGCTGATGAGTAACTTTGCTGAGAGAAAGTGGAACCTGGACAATATCCATTCATAGGGAAAGGTGCTGAAAGGAAGGAAGAAAGCTCAGCTACGGGGAAAAAAAAAAAAAAAAACCAGGAGAAAGAAGGATCTAAAAATATGAAGGTCATAAGCAGGCAGTACTTACAATTACCTAAGGGACAGAGGGCAGAAATTACTAGGGAACAAAAGAAAGGTGAAAGGCCATGGGGCAGACTCTAATAACTCAAAGATAAAAAAGGAGGAGGTCTGGACTCAATACCAGCATAAGCTATAAACCAGTTGCAGACTAGTGAGCTGGGAACAAACTTCTAATGAGACGGGGAGAACAGATCCGGAAAGTAGAGCTATTTCTCTGTAAGCGAGCCTGCCTAGTTAACACAGAGATCTCCCCAGAGTTCTCTGATCACCTTCCTGTGCTAGTTGTAGAAGTGCGTCTCTAGTTAGGATGCTTTAGACACTATGATTCTGCACGAGTAGGGGAAGGCAGATGGTCTGACAGTCTGTGCAACGATCTGAATGAGTCCAAGTATCAAGATCAAGCAAAGGATAGTGAACAGGAGAAAGACTGGTGCTCTGTTGTTCCTAGTTCCTGGCCTTGCATTTTTAGGTAGATGGCTGCATTGTTGTTTTTTCTGTGGGAGAGTAGAAGAAGAGTTAGGTGTATGATATTCAGGCTCATGACGGAAAAATACTTATTTTCCAACAAAAAGCTGAAGGTACATTAAAGAAAAAAAACAAACCATGCAGGATGGGCCAACATAACCATAAATATTTTGTCATTATTCTCATTGTCTTTAGTCCTTGCATATCCAGATTAGCCTTTCGCAGTACTTAATTTCTTAGGAATTGTGTGGGAGTTGAGGCAGTCGTATCATTCAATGCCACTAGCTGAGACTGCAATAACAGTCAAGGCTTATGTCCCCCCAGCAGTCCCCAAGACTACTGCAAACAAATGCTTAACTCAAGTGCACTGCATATACATATGCCTCAAATGGAACGGGTGTAGCTGCGTTGCATCCCAAATACCCATCGCATCCCCAAAATATCCCAGATTGCTTCAGAGACATGTAACCATTCCTTCTCTTCCACATATTCCAAATACATTACTGAAGCCATCAGGGGAGGGGGGCAAATTCAGACTGCAGAAACACAAAACGAAGGACTGACCTGACAAAGTCTGCTCTGCATCAGGAAGTCTGACGCACTGAATGATGTTACATAAAGTAATAACAAATCATGCTGCAGCCTCGTGGAGGCAGGGGACTCTCAAAGAATTTGCAAAAGAAGCCCATATTCAAATAGTCTTCTCATTTCAGAGGATAGCCTCAGACAACAGGAATGCAAAAAGTGCCTCCATAATCTGACTCTTACCTACCTGAGGGGAGAGTATGGCATCTGATTGAGACTGGAAATCCATCAGGTATTCTGCATGGCCCTAGCTGTTATGTACCACTTCTCAAGAAAGAAGAAAACCTCAAAAATAAACCGTAAAGTGGTACTGAGGTACTACTATAGATGCACAAGGCATGCTTCTGATGAACTGGTGATGGTATTACTTCCATTGTAAATCTTACTAGCTTTTATGAAACATACAGTAGCATTTATATGAAATTTATTTGTGAGAAGATAAAAAGAGCCTTTTCTGGAAGGTGTTTTGGTACTTTTGTGGCCCTTCTAGTGGAAGAGGTAGAGAGATCCCTTTCTTGGAAGAAATCTTTAAAGGGCAATGCACAGATACTCTTGAAGCTTCTGACTTTTTCAAAGAGATTTGCCAAGGGCAGAAAAAGAGCATATCTTATTTTTTAGAAGTGATAGCTTAACAAAACTGTATTTTTTTTTCATGTGAAGTAAGAAGCTGTACAGTGAAAGGTTGCTTTTCAAATCTCTCTGGCCTAAACAAAATAAACAGCTTGCGTGTCCATCATTAGCAGGTATAATAGCTCTGCAGGAGATACAGCTTGAAACTTGGAGAGCTACGCTCTCCAATTAAAGCTAAGAAAATGCAGGAAAATAAAACAGAAAAAAATATTCCCTTAGGGAACTTTTGTATGAATAACTATTAAAAAAACTTTCATTAATAGTAATCTATATTGTCTGACTCATGGAAGAAAGGGTATTGTCAGAACGACACCTTTGGCCACACGTACCAAGACAATACAGAAAGAGAACCTTAAAATTTCACTGAAGGGGAACTCTTAAGATTTCTTTTTCTATCTTTTAGTCTCCAGAGCCACCATTTTACATGTTCAGTGTATACTTCTCTTTCTCTTTCTTTCTACTCAAGGTCAACAACTTCTGGTTTTCATGATTATTACTGTGATTTACAGGGAAAATGATGCCATCAAACTGCTTTTTTCCTCTGTCACACAACAGAAACTACAGACAATTCTAAGTTCTCTGTGGCACATTTACCTTCATATCTTTAAAACACACATTTATGAAGAGAGAAAATTAAAAAAGAATCTTACCGATATATATATTAAAAAAAAAGCCTATTAACCCTAGAATTGTATCCAGGGGTTTTTTATGTTTATAACACAATCCAAAGTTATTAAATTCTAAGCCACATGAAATATTTGGAACAAACATTTTTTAGAAACACATCATTTGGTTATGTCTGAAAAAGACAAGAAAACACATACAAACGAAGACACAATTCTCTGCAAGCAAAATCAAACAAAACTCTTATGAGATATGATAATCACTGTGCATAGAATTACGACCTAACTTTGCAACAAACAGGAAGTACATCAGCACAACTAAGGTTCTAGAGGAAAACTTTCAATCACTGATCCCTCGTGAGTCTACACCATTCCTAGAAGGAGCACACTCCCCACTCTGGAAAGATTGTACGTCTAGCTTCTCAGTGGATGACAAAATAAAGCCTCTGTACAGAAGACAGAAAATTTGGCATCTATTGAAATTAAACTAACCCAATAGGAAACAATGGGTTTCTAAAGCAGCCACACAGAAGGAAATGTTACATGTAACTAGAAAATTTACAACATATTGTCAATATAATTGTAGTGAATAAGTAATATAAATCAAAAGCATACAACCCCCCCCCCCCCCCCCCCCAATTCTTACTTTATTCCCTGGAAAATAAACCTCAGGCATAAAAACAAAGCCAATTTTCATCTTCAGTTTGATCACAAAAATGAACTATAACATGTTTAAGTATCCTAGAAATATGTCAATTTACTCTAAAATTTCTCTGCAGTCATCTCTGTATAAGGAAGGCAAAGAGAACGGAGTGGTCTAACATGATACCAATAAAATTAAAACATACATTAATTCATTTTTCTCATGCAAAAGATGATGGTTTGTGAAAGTGCTACCATAAGCATTTCACAACACTCACTCAGTTCTGTTAGAAGTATATGAACTAGTAAACTGAAGCTTGATGATTGGACCTAAAATATGATATGGCTAAGGATTCCTTAGTATGGGGACGGTAACTCCATTCAGCTTAAGAGTACTCATTTATATAGATTTTCTACATACTATTTGCTTACTAACCAGCAGTCAATTAAAGCCATTGCTCCAAAATGATTTCTAGGAGCTACAAAAGACTGAGTTTAACTTCTAGGACAGTGGAAGTCAATCTAAATCCAAACATGTATCTCTAAGCCTTTGAACCATCCTGTTAATAGGTCACTGCTTAATGTGGTTGATTGAATGCAAGCACTGTTACAGGAACTAATGAACTGCTTTTTGTGTTGCATGAAATGGAAAAATCTGTCTAGGTGAAGTCATTCAGAGAACAGCAATGATCATTTGCCAAAGATAATAAAAGTTGATAGTAATTATGGCATACCACGCACCAAAAAATTGGATTTGTTAAATATGCTTTAATAGCTGAATTGTTTCCATAGAAAGTACAAAGTGGTTTTATGTATAACTTTTTCCTGACAAAACAACTATTAAGCATTTTTCACACTTTCATTTAACATCTATATTTCAAATGTCATTAGCAATGACCTAGCGACAGGAATACACCAAAGCTGGCATTTGTCAGAGCTGACAGTAAATTGGAAAGAAGAAAAGCAGTGTTCTGCCATTGCTGCCCAGATTTAACCTGTGAACTGCAGTGAGTTATTTAACAACCCAGACCTTATTTTCTCCAGTTTTAAAACTGGAATGATAGTCCTTATTTTTCTGTAGTACTTTGAGATATTTGAATGAAAAGTGAGCCATACAAAATTCTTCTCTTTCTTAATCTCTATATGATCTTATAACTTAGTTGGGAAAAAAGAAGAGTCGCTTTGGTATGAAAACTACATACACAGATACAGATATAGGCACACATTATACTGTCATTACAAATTATATATGGTACAAGATGAAGTGGTTTATGTCAATTTTTGACCCAATTTTTGCCTCTACTGCTTCTGTCAGATTTCCTCAACATATATCAGCAATGTTCTACTTTTTAAACATTTTTCTCCTTTCCTTCTTACCCCTGCAGAAAGAAAGGACATCCAAAATAAAACCAAAAGGTACTGGGAGTTTTACCTCTATTTACTAATTAATATTAAAAATGTTGACTTTTTACCTTCTGGAATTAAAAAAAAAAGAATCTGTAAATATTTTCATGTTACTTTGATTTTGAGAGATTGATATCCTGACAAATCTCTCAAATGACAAATATTTCAATGTTATTAAATATCTTAATATTCTAAAACCAGACTGCTGCCTCTCTTCTTCAGTAATAAGTCAAATGGAGGTAACAGTAAAGTAACTCACAGGATAACATTATGCAAATATATCAACCTATTCCCAAAACATACTTTAAAAATACTGTAACTGAACTGAAATGATTGTACTCTAAAATAACAAAAGTCATATAATTATCTACTACCCTAGCATAATATTTATTGCTTATGGTGTCACATAATTTCCAGTCTTTCTATGCATTTTTTTTACTCTGGAAAGACAATGAGGTGAAAATTTTCTTTTTTTCACTCATATCCCAAAGGTCTTAAAATTAAGGAAAAAAAAGAAGTAAATTTAGTGGAACAAAATAAATAAGAAGGAATTGCTTATAACGGAAAATAATATGGTTCTATATTCTATGCACACACAAAATATCAAGATCTTTTTAGTTTGAAAGAGTCATGCATCCACAAATGGTAGAAAAATATTCAAGAGGAAGTAAATATGCAGACCACAGCTAGAACATACTGAGAAATTTAAAAAAATTAACTCAAGGGCAGATGCTTAAACAGAGTATGGTCCAAAAACAAATAGCTTGGGCCAGGTCCCTGTTAACTATAAGTATTCTAATTACTGAGACAGATGATGTTTCAAATGAATGTAAGCCACTTTGGCCGGGGTACAATTCCTAAATGTTGTATAATTTTATTATGCCTTTTTACATTTACAACAAACAGTGAGCACTGAGGAAAATTCTACCAGAAGTAATGTAAAGTATTAAGTAATGCAAAGTATTCCTATTGCAATACCCATAGCATATGCCTTGTGATACTGTACCTGGAGCACTGTCTCCAGTTTTGGACCAAAAGGCAAGGTTATTCTCCTCTGTATCCCACCACTTTTTTTTTTTTTTTTTCCTTTTCTTTAATAGGTCTGCATTTTCTGGCCAAATAATTTACCAGAATGAGAAACTGCAACAGCTACATTGCTTTCAACAGGTAGATAGTATGGCCTAATTTAGAGGGTCAGCTGAGATGCCAGGTTGTCCCTCATGCAGACATACAGTCCAGCACAACTGGTTTTGATCACAGAGGGTACAGTCTGCTCCTACTTAATGCCTTGCATTTTTACAAAAGGTGCAGGATTCTTCCTCCTGGTCAGAAACATTATTGTTCTCCATCTCAGTATTGGTCAGTAAAATGTTCCTCACCAGCAGACACCGTATTAACTTAGCCGCTTAGACAATCAAGAAGAATATACCTTCTGCACACCAGGGAAATGCACTCTTCTGCCACAGGCAGGCAGTCACTACAGACTTCACTTATAAATGAATATGTAATATGTTGAATATTGGTCACAACGGTAGAGCTGGCATGACAACGACACATACGTCCATCTTATAGATGGTCACTAACTTTGCCTTTTCCCAGTGAGACCAGAGTGAAGATAACCATAGATTTCAACAGCAGCAAGAGGGACAGAGAAAGAAACCACTTTCAGGGCTAGCATGTGAAGATGTTATGATCGCATTCTGGAATGTCATCTGTCAGTCCATTAACTTGAATGGAATCCATTCTTGAAGACTTTACAATTTCCTGAGATCTTGGAATATCTTGGGTTTAGCCCTTTTTTACCTCTGAGTCCTAACGGCATGCTTGTGTTCAAACTAAACTTCTTAAAAATGCTTTACAAGCCTTTAAGAAGTATTTTTAATAACAGTAAAGTATTCTCTATGGAGCTGAAAAAAGGAAAGAAAAACAACTATTCAGCAAGAAAAATGAATAGTGGGCAAATTACCAGAAAGTCCACTGCAGGATTTGTAAATGTGTAATTTGGCAAGGTTATTCCTTCTGGCTGGAAGAGATGATGGGCTCTCTCACATTAACAAATGTACACGGATGGCATGGTACCTTGCAAAGAATTTTGTACTGACAGAACCCTGCAAGTCAATAAACCACCCTAAAATTTCAAATTCACTCTTCAATCTTCATATTATCCCCTTTGTGAAACTTTTCAGAGTGAAGTAGCGGCCAAATTCTTGTCTACCTCATCCCATTTCCTATTGGGATTAAATCACTTTCATTCTTTATGTTGATTTTCAAGTATTGGCCCAAAGTGGGTTCAGCCCTCTTAAAAGTGTATGAGTCTGTATGTATTAAAACAGAGTAACCACATCACAACCTCCACAAATTTGATTCAGGTTTCTTACATTATTTGTCTGCATCAGAATTTGACATCATCTCTTCTTATAACACATAATCAGCAATTGCTTCATAAACTGGAAATACAAAATATTTCATCAATTTTCTAGAAAAATTACCAAGGAGACTAATATATGTAGTTCATTAAAATGATGGGGATAATCACTGTATGCAAAGGTAAGTAACTCTGTAAATAAAAAATGTAGTTAATTCTAGTATTTTTAGTAAGTTACTTTCACAAATGTAAAGTTAAACCAAAATATATTAAAAATAAAATCTCAACCATTTTCATGTAAAATATATAAAGCCATGATCTTATATGGTCTGAGCTTTCATTAACAGTCCCTAGCTGCTTTTTATGAACTTTGTATATCTCGTATATGATCACTCAATTCTTCCTGTTGGAAGGAAATACTTTATATTCCTCATAATTTCACCAAATTTTAACTGTTAAGGTAAAAATTTTCCACAATTAACACTTCGGTCAAAGTGAATTTTTTTCAAGAGTGCATACATTTCAGATAAAATGTATCCTTTTTTCCCTAAGAATTAAAAATACACATTTTCCCCCCACATTAGGAACAGTCTGACCATTTTTTAAGGTCAAAGAGGATCTTGTACTTTAAGCTTTTGGAGATGAACTTGAAATTTGGTCAGCAGGATATTAATATTATGACTTTTGCTTTTTTCATTAGAAAAAAATCAAAATCTGTGATCAGATAATAAAAGACTATTTTAATACAAATATAAAAGACATGAGTTATGCAGGAACTTGAGCAACCTACATTCAGGACTTCTTAACTTTGGAATAATGTTCTTTGAAACTTTTGAGGTCTTCCAACATATGGGTCTATATTAAACTCTTGCTTTTTAGCAACTGTGCTTAGCAGTAAAACAATGGTAGAGTGTCATGAGTCTTTCAGGTCATGACAATTCCTCTCTAATTAGATATAATTCAGCAAAACAAAAGAGTAACTACTTCACTTGTTTATTACAAACAGTACTTTCTTTCCTCTTTCACCCAACTTTCTTTCCAGACTGGTTGCCAAAGATTCTCAAATTTGTATACTGGGGTTAATACATAATCTTACAGAAATCTTAATACACATCCCATTGACTTTGTTACTATATTGCTGTAAAATTCTATTACTAAGCCATTTTGATTTTCTTTGACTTGTACTAACACTACATGTCACTAGGCAGAGTGAAATTTGCACTTTTGGAACGCATGATACTTGGAGAAAATCGAGACCATGGTAGCAGACATTTCCCTCAGATAAGATTGATAGCAAGGATCCTCCAGAGCCCTGGCAGTTTTTTAAAGTGTGTCTATTAGTAGTTGCCAAGAAAAATACAAAGAGAGCATTCTCTTGCAGAGCAAATTCAGTGCAGCTTACAACTTGTTCTCCTGGTGTATGCAGAATATTTTGCCCTCCCTCAGCCAAAGCCAGAATCAACACAAATAAACAGGTAGGGTAACACAGAGAACGTGTGATAGCATCTAAAGTTTGAAAGTGGGGAAAAAATAAATGTCCTATAACAGGCTTTCCTGAACACCACATTTTATTATGAATGTAATTATTTATACTCTACCTTTCTGCCACAGACATTCATATGAATGTTTTTGAAGTCACAAATTTATCTGATTTATGCAAAATACATATGCTTGATTTTGATAAGTTAACTCGTTAACTGAACTCATTCTAACAGCTGAAGAGCTGCTGTCATTTCAATTGACTTTACTGAATCCTAGTGACATTGCTTGAATCCTGTTATGATGAGGAATTAGTTCTGATTTTTTGCTCATTTGTGTTTGCCTGCTATAAAGGCATATAAAAATGAACACTAAAAACTGGTCTCTGCAGTTCACTTCTTTTTTGGAAGTGTATTTTAAATAATTATTTTTAATGCAATGAATTTGATTTTATAACTTTGCACTGTAATTCAATTCAAAGATATCCCGAGGTTTCAGAGTGAGTTACATTACAAGCCGTCATGTCCAACAGTCCCAAAGAGGGTGGACAGAACTAACTCCGCATTGCAGGAGTATCTCATATTGTGTCAAAGTAAACTCACACGATTAGTCTGTCTAGTGCGCTACAGATAGTTAAATCCATTCAATTCTGACTCTTAAACTTCATTCTGACAAACATCAATGCCAACACACTAAATCGTTTTGTGTCCACTGTTAGCACTAAGAAGCAGCAATTTCTTTTTTACAGTGCATTGGTAAAATACTAATGATAATGAGTCAGATCCTCTTTGGTGTAAACAATAGATGCCTTTCTGCTAACCTAGAATCCTGCAGAGTTTTTACTTGGAGAGCATTTTCATTACTGGATGCTTGTTAATGCTGGCAGATTTAGAAATAGGATGATGTGATGAAACAGCTGTTTTCATGATTAACAGAAATCAAATTACATATAGTAATTACATATGTTGGTCTACAAAGGGACACTTATGAAGAAATTTGTGAGTGTTAATTCACACAAAATAAGTCACTCTTATGGCAGACATCCCATGTCAATTATGGTAAATCCAAAATGCTGTGTAGCTTCTCAAAGCATCTTACCCAGGTCACCATGAAACAGCGCAGTAGAGAACATTTCATCAAATCAGCTATTTAGAAATCTGTGTTTCTAAAATTTAGTCAACATTGGTTCCAGGGGAATACTTTTTTAATGCTCAAGAGATACTCTAGCTGAAGTTCATTATCTTTTATGCTTGCTTCCCTTCACTATTCCATGGACTAACCACTACATAAATACTTCATGGTGAACTACTTTTCAGCCATTTTTTATCACAACCATCTAACAGTTTGATCCTAATGCAGCCTAAATTACAAAAAAAAAAAAAAAAAAAGACATTCACAATATTACATACATTTCCTGTGTGAAAAAGTCTTTAGGAATATACCGCTTCATTACCACTTACATGGGCTAGAGTTATTAAGTTGCTTTGCTGTTTGAAAAAAAAAAAAAAAATCATCACAAAAACAACCAACACAAAAACCAACCTTTTGAGAAACAATTTTAATTTTTTTTTTTCCTATGATGCTTTCAAGCTTTCTTTATTTGGGTTAACTTAAATGGAATGGTCAGGTCCAAATATAATGCTTATAAATTATATCAGCTGAAGACCTATAGGACTAGTGCTATCATATAGCACTTCAGTACCCTAAGTGTATCAAGAAAAAGCTTTACTCTGGTATAAAATTATTTCCAGAAAGGGCAAAATGATCATGTGAGGCCGAGTGGTGTCACTTACACATCCTCCTGACTTCTGAAAACATAACAAAGAGGCACTGAAGTCCACTTAGCCTTTCAGGAAGGCAACCTTAATTTAACTATTGTCAAAGACACTGGTTTACAGCTTTGGAGAAAGAGAAACGTACCTTCTAAGAGAAAAACATTGTATGAGACACACTGAAGATGTGTATCTGGCCCTTGCTCTTCAGGATGTGTACACAATAAAGAGAAATCACCTTGGGCTGAAATCACTATCACTCTCTGTGTACTCCATACATGCCTGATCACGGACAATGAAGAATAAAATGCTACACTGACTAAGTTTGTTATAAGCATGTCAGCGATCCCAACTGCCTTCTTCATCTGCCACGTCCACTTTCAATGGTGCTTTAGGGAGATTATTTCTTGTGATGGCACAGTGCAATGCGAGAGACGTATCTCAAGTTAAAAATTAGACTACCACAACCCACGTAATATATGTGGTACCATATTTCCTTAACTACACTGCAGTGGCTTTGACCAATTAAAGTGTACACCATATAGGGTTCATACAGATCACACAAGTCATGAACTATCAGACTACCAGAACTATCATGAACTCTTAAAGTGTAAGATGATCTAGTCTTTTTATGTTTAACCCGCTTATTACCTCAAATTCTGTGGTGACTGCAGAAAGCACAGAAGCTGGCTTGAAAGCAAGATAAATGAAATATCTTCATTTCTATGTGCCCAGCTCATCTCATTTACTTGTAAGCAAATGATGGCAAAGCAAGAATCATAGATTTTTGTTCAGTTACTGTACAATCTTTTCAGATGAACAACAACCACCACCGTGCCCAACATCTTCACAGACGACATATATACCATTGCACAAATATCTTATGGATGTAACTGTCCCACTGCCAAACTTCTCATTGGTATATGCGAGGCTGGTCAGTGCCAGCATAGTTAAAGAAAAGTCTCCCCTCGGCACAACCACCAACTGCTGTCCAGGATCATCTTGAGGATTTACTAAGTTGGATGGAGTAACCAAATAATGAGAAATCAAAGGCTGCAGACGTATAGCTTTTTCCAGATGTCGTGACAAACACCCAGTCAATTGTCACCCTCTTTGGCAAAGATAATTAGCCCCAGATTAGCTTAAATGATTTAAACAGGGCATCTTTGCTAGCCCAGATAATTTTGATTGAAACAGCCTAGGTGAGCCCTGGCAATTCATTCAGCATGATATGTCATGATATGACAGCTGACAGCATGATAACCTTCAGCAGAAGGCAGTGATGAGCAGCTGGGGTTAGAAACAGGATTATAACCTTTTCCGCTGGCACAGCTGGATGAGGAAGAACAGATACATTTACACCTGAAAGACAGACCATCATACTTGAACGAAAAATCAATACTGTGTGCTTTCCTGATCTGGACATCTAATGGTCAGTCAGCCACTCATTCTGTGCATTCATGAAATAAGATCACAAATGTACCCTAAACTTTTCTCTGTTACACCTTCCAGGTGTATCTACAGCATCAACCAGCATTTCAATTAATCCATGAATTCTTGCATGTCTTAAAAGTCAAGCACATAATGTATGTACCTGAGAGAAATTCTGGTATTGGTAAATAACATTTATTTTGCTTCCTTCAACAAAGACATGAAATGTAAGTTTTCAAGCATGCAGCATTGAGTGTAGATCACTATAATTAAGAACTATATATTAGAAACAAAATTATTTTTGTGATCTCTTATTAGTTCTCTTTCTTGTGTTACTCAGTTTATATTAGACTGCTTATTTAACAACTCAATCTCATGGACAATTAAACAATACTCACAGAGGTATACGAATGTCCAACCCAATCAGTTCCACCTTATTAAACTCTTCTTTCATCCGTTTTTTTCATCCTGAATCACACAGTCAATACAGTCTCCTCAATAGGGCTACACTTCTGAATACATTTTAGAAATAAAATCTCAAACTTGATAGATTTTATTATCAGATTAACTGCATTTGGTCTTTTAAATGTAAAACAAAATTTGTAGAATTTTTTCCGAGAACTTCCACAGTCTTTCCTTATTTCATTTCTGCAGTGATTTAAAAGTTGCAGCACTAGATATCTTGAAATCGTTGCTGTCACTTCAGATGCTATCAGAGTTTATGGTAAGATACAAACTCTCAGTCTTCCTAACATCAGCTACAATGACAAAGTTATTTACTGCACTTTATGGAGGCACTAATCTCGTTTTCCATATTCCTACTGAAAACTGATGGCATTCACTATCTTCCCAACCACCATGGCATGACATGCAAGTCAGTTTGAAAACTGTGTCATAATAGCTCGACAGTAACATAAACATTGATTCTTTCCAAAGGTAACAGCAGACAGAGACTAGAGAAAACAACTTTTGCTTTCCATCAGAAAAGCAATAATTTCTTTTAGGTTTTGTCAGTTCTATGGCAGACACAGACACTTTCTTATTATATATTTATTTTGGCATACTACACTTCTTTTCTGAATTAAGAATTTCAGAACAAACTACATATACATCTGAGAATGTTATTTCAAATGAAATATCTTTGGCCATCACGAAAAGAAAAAAAAAATATGAACCCAAGAAGCTTTAAAGCTACTTTCTCTCTTCATTGCGAGTAAAGGGTTGCTTGTTTAAATTAAAAAAATAACTATACCTAATCTTCTGATGTTCCTTATTTTGGGGAGAATCACCTGAATTTCTAGAATAAGAACCACGCAGCAAAATGGTGAATTAAGTTCTTTATAACTTATCCTACACTCCTCTTGTTTTGTACAGTAGATGAGTGATCTGAAATTTGTCAAAAGAAAGGGATAACTCTCATATTTTGTTATAGCAGCATACATCAGTGACAGGTCATGCCTCTTTGTAGTAGAGACCTTTAAGTGATACTAAATGAAACTATTATATACATACCATATTTCAAGTGACTGCCAACATTAATGCATTGTTTCAGTAATAACCATGAATCTACTGTGACATATTTGGGCTATTTCTCCGTGCGGTTATAATAAACTTTTGTCCGAGAGCATTTAAGTCTGTAGCACTCATTATCCTTGTTGTGTGACCTAGAAGGGTCCTTGGCAATCAAAATTCTGACATAGAAGTTCACAGTTCAAATCTGCCTTTCAAGTTGTCCCTTGAGACTACTTGTACTGATCCCAAGTCTTTTTTGACAGCTGTGTTGAGGTTTCCTGATTATAAATTCCCATCTTCTAATCTTTTCACTGGAAAGGGCAGCTGCAAGTAATGGCAAGTTAATTGAAGCATATGACACAGATTCTAATAAATGCTTTAAAAGTTTTGCAATCTATGCTTAAAAAAACAATTTGGTGGCAATAATTTCAGTGTAAATCTCCAAGTGCTCAAGAGGTCTAAGTTGCTCCTAAACACTGCAGAGGGAGAAAAAATTAAAGTACATTTTATGGGATATAGGTCTCAGTAATTGTCATTGCATGGCAGGGTTTTATGCTACACCAGTGAAAATGAAATTTTTCCACACATAATCTGGCAGCCAATACATAGTTCACTCATGAAAGGAGATTGAGTCAAACTAATGACAATCTACTGTTAATATATTCCAATATTTTCCTTAGCTATACAACTGCAGAAGTTTGCGATGTTTAAAGCAGAATAGGTTATAATGTGGTACAATAAGGCAGAATAACAGAAAAAAACTTACCTCTATTGACTATAAGCATAACAGAAGACATACAAACTAAATGTAGTTATTTGGCACTTACAATTATTTTCAAGTAAGCTATGACAACTGTACTACAGACCTGTCAGCCATTGTCCTACCTCACGATGAGACTCATCAGATCTCATAAACTACGAAAAAGCAAGAATAGATCAGTATGTGCATAAAAGAAGAATGATGCGTACTTTCGAAGAAGGTGACATTCTAATGCCTACGTAAGGACCAAACCAATGGCCCACCAAGGAGCTATTATGATGATCCAGTCTGACTTGATCCGTAACATACTTTAAAGAATTGCCCCCAGTAGTTTATGCATCAGCTGTACAACATTTATTTAGTGGTAGAGAATCCCTGAAACCATTGAGAAGTTCTATTTCTCTTTATAGGATCTTGCTATACCATCTCCTGCTATATTAAAGAGCTCGCCTTAAAGCTGGTAATTTTCTCCCTGAAGAGGAGGTAAACTCTAATCAGATCGCCTCTTAACCTTCATTCTGCTAACTGCATTGAGATCTTCAGTCTCTGTCCATATAAGCATTTTTTCAAACCTCAAACAAATTCTCGTCTCTCTTCTGTTGATCCCTTTACAATTACCCAGCCAGAGATATTTCAGATAAATATTTAAGGAAAGGAGCAAACATGGTAAATAGATGAATGGATTATAATAAAAGTAATTTTTAAACTCATATATGCTATTGATTATTGTCTAAGCGATTGTAAGCTCTATTGTAGGACTTCAGGTTTCAGGCCTAATATTACACACCTTCAGTTCATACCCGTAGAGCTCTTCAGGGTTTTCCGTTTTAATGTCAAATAGCAAAACACATAATGGACATTGGGTTGCTTTTCAATAAGCAAGACAAATGCTGAGGATAAGGGTAAAGTTTTCAGGGCTTAAAGCTGTTTAGTTCTTCAACAAAATTTATACCTTAAACTAATCTTTGTAATCTTTGTAGCATACTTTTAAGTTATTCAGAAACTTCTGATGTCAACATCAATTGATGTGTAGGTGAACTAACCTACATTACAACCAAAAGCAAAAATACACCAAAATCAGTCAATCTTACTAGCTTTTCAGGTCTCAGTAGGCATCATGCTTCCTTCTGTGACATAAGCAAGAAATATACTATTTTTTTCCTTCAAATCTGTGAAGGGAGCCTTTGTTGGAAGCTGAAGTCCTGATCTCCTATACATCATTGCCCTGGAGGTTAAAGTGATATAAGAGGAGCCAAAACCTGTAGCAAGTAAGGGCACATTTCGTTGTTCTTGTCCCATGTGAGTGCCCAGAAAACAAACTGACCAAGCAAGTTGCTGACTTTATGAGTCTCAAGTAGACTGTTTTTAAACTAGCATATGTACTACACTATACATCATGTTTCAGTCTGGCCCCACTTCTCCTCCTCTTTTATACTCAGTACAGTTTAAAAAAACCCAACAACACACAAGAAAAAACCCCCACCCCAAAACAGAGCAAGAAAATATGATGTCTTCCTCTCAAATCTTGCAATACAAGACAAAAGACAGATGATGAATAAAGTCATCAGGAAAGTCACAACCCCTCACTGCCCCAAGAAATGCGATGGAGTTTAACACTTGGAAGCGAGAAGGATGCACAGTAGACGACAGTCTACTCAGAGGACGTCATCCACCTCAGCCCCAGTGGCACCATAGTGTCTGTGCTGTACTGATTCATTTGCAGGTTTGGAAAGATGCTACCCAGGAGTCTGGTGAATGCTGCTTTATTAGGAGTCACAATCCAGTGAGATGATTTCAGCAAATCTTGTCAAAGATGTATACTCTTCAGAAAATACACAAAGCTTTGTCATCCTTATTGTGATTTAAAGATGGTTTTCATAACAATTTTCTCTTAGATTTTCAAAACTACTTTCTACCTGAAACTGTTTTGTGTAAAGGATTTTTTCTATTGTATGATTTAAACAGCATTTTTAAAAAAAATAAAATGCTGCTCAGGTTTGCAGAGCTGTAGGTCTTTAACAGAAAATTGTGATATTTGTATGTATTTATTTAGATTAAAAAAATAACTAAAAAGAAGCCTTTCCAAGGATCTAAACACCTCAATATGCCATTAACAATGCAATTAGTCATACCTCCTTTACAGCCCTCTGATTTCAAGTGAACAGTGTAGGAGAAAAAAAAAGGTGTCAGGACAACAGTGCAGTAAGAGAACATCTGTAAATTAGCAAGTATTTTTATTAGATAATTAGCAACTGGAAAAGTAGCACATGCAAATATTCTAATGGAATAACTCACACTAGCATGTGTTTAAATGGCATTCACAAAATAAGCCAAGAGCACCTGAGGTGTTAAAGCCCTAAAATTGCATATTTTAGCAAAACAGAAGAATAAGTCTAATGAGTTAGGTGTATATTATTCTTAGATGCTTATAATAATCCCTTAGCTAGCAAGTTTTAATTTTTTTCAAGGTGTTATAAAAATTACCAGAATAAGTATTAGTCAGAGGTACCCCTTCAGTTATATCTTCAAATACCAGCAGGACTAATCCTCAGGTAAAATAGCAAAAGCCTAATGCTATCGTATTTAATTTCAAAGGATTTGAACAAAGAAATAATTTCAGATGATTAAATCAGTTCATTCTGAAAGAGAAAATGTAGGGAAAAATTGCCCTTTTTATAAAAGTTTGTTGTATTTCTCATAAATACCCAGGAATATTTCCATAAAATTATAGACATATTAAAGAAATTGGCCCTGCATTCTAGACCTCAACAATTAATAAGTGAGTTGTTGAACACTACAGATGAGTTTCTTTGTACTGACCTTGAACAAGGAGTCATTGTGAAGTATCATCACTGCATTTATAACGTTAGTAGTGTAGGAAGACTATGTCCCTCACACTTCATCATGCATCACTGAACTGTAACAAACTCTGACAGGTATAGAGCGTATCTCTAAATATTATGACACTCTGCTAGTGACAGCTGGAAAAGAAAAGCTGGACACAATCACAGTTCTTACATTTACTGGAAAAGATGAGCTGCCATCCATAGCAACCATATTTCAGGAAACACTAACTAATAAATTTTAAATATTTTTAAATGTCTCATTTCCTGACATTTTAAAACACAGAAAAGCATCAGTTACAATAGCAGAGGCTTTTCCTGTCAGCAATTAGTCTTTGTGTTTTACGTATAGCATTGTCACAGAAACCACTGCTAAAAAACCAACCCAAACCCTAAAAATATACAGCATTCAATAACCTTGCTCAATTATAAAACAACTCGTGGCAAAGGTCATGTGCCAAAGCAATAATATTTGCATAATAATTGCATATGAGGAATCAAGCTTGGAATGTCACGAAAGTATTCCAAGAGTACACTTTCTGCAAATTGAGTTTTCTCATTAACCATAAGTATTTCTACAGTAATTTAATTAAATATTCATTTTAAAATCAGAAAATTACATTCAAGTGCTGCACCTTATATAGATGAGAAGTACACAAAGAAGGACTGCATCTTCCCACCAGCTAAAGCTTAAATTCCTTTTTAATTATTTTGATGAGTGTGCATTTAATTCAAAGCATATAGTGCTGCAAATTCAAGCACCCAGTTCAAATATATATGCTTTGAGGTATACAGCTACCTACTCCTCTGTAGCTTAACAGAAGGACAGTTCAGCCTTGGTACCCAAAGAAATACTTTAATCTGTGGCCAAAATAACATGAAAATCTTAGACGTTATAACTTTCCTTACAGCCAACCAGCTATGTGTTATATATATGTGTTGAACGCAACATTCTCTTAAAAGCTGCTTGTTTTCTTGCATGGCAAAATGTAAAGCATTTCCTTCATATATGAGAATGTTTTCTTCTTAAAAGGATTATAAAACCACAATTTTATCCAGGAAACAAAAGTTTTAATGCAGCTATGTAATATGATATGAAATACTCCCGGGAATAAAAGAGCACTCTGAAACAAACCAAATTTTTAATCATTACAAAGTGAGAAATGAGCACTCAAAAGGCTTCTATTTATGCTTTTTTTTAAAAAATAAATACCTTTGTGCATGTATGTAGATACACTTAGAAACACATTATTCAGAAGTGATAGTAATTATGGGTATGTCGCTGCTTTCATTTTTGCAGCATCAGAAACAGGTTGGTTATTTAATATTAACAATTATTAAATTAAGAATTATTAAACCTATTACTAGATTTATTGCTTTTAACAATTTTGATTAAAAAAGCTTAATCTCAGGGAGCATGTCTGTGACTACAAATATTTCTCTTCCATCTTACCTAAAATGTTTTCCTGTAATTTACAACTATATTATACTAAGCATTTTGCCAAAATGTTACATTTGGTGCTTACTTCGAGTTTATTTTACACAGAACTTTCTCTAAAAAATTCTTTTGGGATACGTTTCCTTATATTTTGTGAAATGTTTTGGAAAAAAAAAATAATATAACTGCTTCAGTTGTTCCTTTGATTGTTATGTATATAAAAGGAGATACATTTCCTGAATGTTCTAATTCAACTTTTTGGCTCTCTCTTTACTTAGAGAAGTTGAAGCTAAAGACTTCAAACTCAAATCTGACTTACTGACCTTGCCAAGAATGGCAGAACATCTCACCTTTGAAGAAAATCAGTTCGATTTCCACCAGAATATGTTGACAGTAAATTTCATACTACTTGGAGTATGTGGGGCTTTTACTTATATCTATTTAAAATGCTGATCTGGTTGCAGGAAAAGAAAAAATGGGACGGTTCATTTGATGTCTTTGGCAAAAAGGATGTCTTAAGGGATATTTATTAGGAATGCTTCATCTCAAGTTTCCTGAACATCCATTTAAATTCATCTGGGTTTTCCCTCCTTTTCCCTTTTTTCCACTAAGCCTTCCTTACTCCTTGGCAAATTAAGTGGGGAGGGAAGTAATAATAAAGTAACAGAGAGGCAAATAAATCAAATATACAGTAGAGGCAGCTGACAAAGTCAATACTGAATCTCTTCCAAGACCTTTCCTTTTCTTTAAGATGGTAATGCTAAACTTAAAATTCCTAACACAGGGTTTTCAAAAGTGTTCATGATCCATCAACTTGAACAAATAGAGGTAGCTTAAAGTGAAAAAGAAGTGAAGAGTAGAACACTAAAAGAGCAGAGAAGGATAGGAGGAGGTAAAAGCGTATAGCACAGACACCATACAAGGAAACAGCAAAGTTCACTAAATAGCACTCAGATCTTTACTTAAACTTGCTCACCGTATATGGCATTTCATCTGCGACATTACCATCACACCTCTGCCTTCATCTGTAAAACAGTATGATACCTACCTACTGCTGTAAGGTGCTTTGAATCTTATGGCTTAAAAGTTCCTAAAGAAACGTTAATTACTGAGTCAACAAGAGATGATGAACTATATACCAGACGGTTAAACCCCCTGATTTTCAATTGCTTCTTTATCTTCTTTATATGGATTAAAGACTAAATGAGGAAGATACAAACTTGTGGAGTGAATTCATAATAATTCAACAAACAGCAGTAGAACATCAATGAAGTTGAATTTTTTTCAGACTCCATATGCTAAATCTGTGTGCTCGGCTGCTTGGTCTATAACAACGTTTTCAGCAATTAGATGGCCACATTCTCTTTAAGCAGATGGAACAGAGCTTAATGATACTTGAAACTGCCATATTAAAGGCATTTTTATGGTGACCACTTTTTTTCTTCACTTAGTGCAGTGGAAAATGGAGTTTGACAGAGATGACAGGTGATCTGAGGTTCATTTGAAAGCTGAAGTTAGTATTGTGTGTTCTTGGTTTTTACCTCTGAGTGCTTCTTCCAGACAAGAGGTCTTCAGAGAGGAAGAAGATTCTGGGTCCTAAACGACTTTAGAATTCTTTTATGGCAAGGACAAATATAAGATAGCTTTATTTTCTTTCGAGATTTCTCAAAAATCCAACATCTTAATTTACATTGTTTATACCTAGAAATACTTAGTAGTGGCTTTCTGATAATTTCCTTATTTAAGTTTTCAGCTTTTACATCCAATAAAGATGTAATGCTAACTTTCAAGTTATATTTCTTGCATTTTGGGGTCATATTTCACTCAAAGTAGGGGGAAAAAAAGAACAAGATTTTTCTTTTGTTTAAGTCTGACCATATATGTATTAGAAATATTTGACTACCACACTTAAAATTCACATCACTGTGTACTGAATCTTTCTAAAAGGCAAGATCTGTATGACATTAAAGCTACGCTTGATACTACCCCTATAGTTAATGGTCTGTTAGATACTCTTTTATGTCCCTATTTCAGAGGGTTTATAACTTCAGGACAAAATTCTTTGCAATCTGAAACTAAGCATATAGGATAGCAGTTCAGAAAGAATTTTATTAGGCACATACTCAAACCTTCTATAAAACAGATTTTAAATAAAGACTTTTTTGTGCTCTTAGCTAAAAGCAAAGATTAAAAAGAATTTTGTTGGCATCTATCTATAACAATTTTTTCACAGTAAAATTATTTTTATATAAAAAATGACTGCAGAATAAAAGAAACATAATATTTTCACTACAAAGAACTCAGTATGTATTGATCTTTATTATAACTATTTAATTAAATGTTACAGCAGTGGTGAAAACTACAAAACAGAAGTACAGTTTATGTCTCAATTTCTAACCCAAAAGAGGCACGGATATCAAGTTCAAAATTTTTTACTGTAGGTCCAATTGTGAATAAATATCTCGGATGGAAGTGTTGCAGAACTTTCTACAGGAGCTGAGCAGAAAGGAGTTGGCCAAGCAAAAAGAGAGAGGGGAACATATAAATTAAGCACCATTAGCGTTTTGGTCAAATACAGTAGTTTGGTTTTGAAGCTAATCCCCCATCATCCCCTCTTTCTGTCTTTGGCTAGGTTCACAGAGAAGTTTTGGTGCACTAAACTTATTTTGGAGGAAACCAAACAAGAAACTCTGTTTCACGTGTGCACCATAAATGCTGCAATCCCAATGGGTCTGCGGGCGTCCTGAGCTATGTATGAGAGGTCCTTTGGAAAAACTGAACCGTACACAGGGTAGGAATGCGCAGGACAGGAAAGCAGACTAAATCTGGTTGGAAATCTCCTGAAGTCCATAGAGAGGATACATAGGAAATTCAGCTGCTTCTACTGGGGTATCCCAGGGTGCTGAATTACTTTCTAACGTAGACGCAGCCTGTAATACTCAGCCTTGCTAAAAAACGTTCTTTAACAGACAATACATTTGCATGCTACAGCCTAGATACGCAATTTGTATGCTTTGAGAGCTCCCGGCTGTTACACTAAGTTGGTTGCTGCGCCAACCGTAGCGTTGAGCCTTGTGTCTTCTGCCCTCCTCCGAGCAGTTCAGCTGCCCGTGCTCAAGGTCAGCTCTGACGCGGGGCAGCTGCGTGACCTGGGACCAGGCCTGGAAGAGAGCTGCGCCAGCCTGGGGCGTCTGCCCCTCTCTTGGGAGCTGCACGTAAGCCCAGGATCTGGTCCTTCCTGAGCTAGGCTGCGGGTAGACCTGTGCCTTGCAGAGCCTGACCTTGCCCTGCTGGCTTGGCTTCGCGGCTTGCCCCTTGTCACTGCAGGCTTGTCTGGCACTCACTGTGTGGTGGCTGAGCCCGACGGCGGTCGCCAGCCCTACTCTGCTCCTCTTGTGCCGGTACGGGTACCACGTACGTCATCCTCAGCTCCCAGCTCACCTTCCCCTGCGGGGCAGCCCGCTCCTGGTGCTGCTCCCTGACACCTCAACAGATTTACTGTTTCAAAATGAAAAGACACCTCAGCTTGAGAATAATACTAATTTAATCTGTATTACTCAGACTTCAATAAAGTTTCCTCGTTAAGCTGGCAATCCTAAAACATGAAAGCAAACACCTAACCAGAGCTACTGAAAACAATGGAATTGCCCACGTTAGTAACGTTATATATGTTTACATGTGTCTGCATGACCAAGAAATAAATTCTTAGGACAAATTGCAAAACTTTTCTACAATATAAACTGAATTTCTATTTACACCAGTAGAATGTATATTGTTACATTAATACAGTATTGCTAGGTCTTGCTAAAAGAAAAAATATGTTAATCTTCCCAAAGAAATATTAAAAAAACCCTTAATTTGATCACCACCATTGAACCAATATGTGAAGCATTTCTCGGTATGCCGATTTTACCACAGGGATGCAAATGCCTCAAAAGCACTCTAACTTCCTGCGAAATGAAACAATGCATTGTTACATAATAGGTAATTTGAGTCAAATGATTGTAAACCTCCACGTCATACTGGAAAGTGTAATTTTTTTTTTAATGTGTCTGAAATAAGAAATATTTATGAAACATCCTGATCTTTTGAGTCACGTAATGCAAGTGTGCACATTAATGACATTTATAGAGTTCAACCTACATAATCAGCTAGTTGATGTATCCATCATTATCATCATTATTTCAAAGAGTGTTTATTTTAACTGGATGGAATTTAGCACTCCCTAAGGTGATAGAGTGGGCACAGGCTGGTCTTCTGAACCTAAGTTTCAGTGGGACACAAGGATTTCTTTTTTTGCTTTGTTGCAGAACGATGAGTCTAAAATACATTTGTCAATATTTTGTTGAATTGAAGCCTGAGAATGCTCCAAGCCTCTACTAAACATTTTTTCACTAGAGACACAGAACAACATCTCTGGAAACAATAACAGCAGCTATTAGTGTCATCCCTGTGGCTTGGAAGACGGGAGTCCTCCACTGGGAGGACAGGAGTTCTCCTCTTAGCACTGCCACTGACTGGTATTGATTACTCTGTCCATATGAAGAGCCCTTCATATTGAAGAGATCTCATTTCTCTTACCTTACAAAACAGAAAGTTTTGGTTGTACAGTGTTCACTTCTGGCAATGCTAGCATTAAAACCTCAATTTCCAGTACAGCAGGTCCAAGTTTCATTCACTTAGCCACTCAGAAGAAACATTCCTCATTTATGAAATTGTACTTAAGGCACTTGGAGCACAGTACAGATACTTCCCTTTTGTACTAGTCAGAGTCTTCCTACATGATGCAAGGAAGAACATATTAATGTATAGGCAAAAGAAAAAAAAATCAGGTTGTTCAGTTAAATGTGAGTTTAGGAAGTTCCAGAGATGCTGATTTAGCAATTATTTTTGTGCATGTTGTTAATTTTCAGCTGACAAACAGCATTGAAACTCAGAGTGGCAAACATTTGCAAAGCAGTATTTCTTTGTGTAGGTTTAATGGGTATCTAAAGCTTTGCTTTGACATCTTTTGGAGACCTGAGCCCCACTTCAGGAAAATGAAATTAATCGTGTATCCATTCAGACCTCAGCATAATCTGTTAATGGTTTAATTATGCTACTGTACAAAGCTTCCCTTCTTTCCTTTTCACTTCATTCCATCCCTCTAGCTTGTCCTTCCTCACACAAAAAAACCCCAACTAATCTATAGTTCTTTTCTTACCCTCACAAAGATTTTTAAATACTTCCTTGTTAATAAACATATTGTTATGCTCAACTGAACATTGCTTTCAAGTATTTTCAAAGAAGTAGAAAGCACATTTGGAAACTATGAAATTATCCATCTCAATAGATACAATACAAATCTGAATGCTTTGGGGTACAATACAAAGGTTTTGGATTCAAGTGTCTTTATTCCTGTATCATAAAGTCCCACCATTCTTAGGCACAGATACAAAAACTCTTGCTCGCAGTTCCCAGAGAAACAGAAGGGCAAGCAGGAGAGAGGAAAGATACGCTAATACATTTTTTTTTCAATTCTTCCATAGCCCCTATAGCTTCATCACCCTTAAGCCTTCCTCAAATCCACAGGCCTTCTAAAATCTCTACACCTCCACCCTATAAGGCCCCTCACATAATCCTTGGCTCCACTCTATACTCCTAACACCTCCCCAGATAACTCCTTCTCCTCCCTCCCGTGTTCCCTACCACACGTTTAGCTGGGCAAACGGCACGTACTGCAGCCAGTGTGCGGTTGTGTTCTGTGGCTGGTGTTGGGGTTACGCTGATGGTTTGGGTAATACATGTCCCCTAACTGAGGGGCTGGTTAGGTTACAGAACAGCCAAATGGTCAGCTCTCTTGGCTTTGCTCTCACAAATCCGGGCTTCCTTCTTCTAAACAGTTGTCAGTTTTCACAAGACTTGGTAGAATTTGAGGACTTTTGGACATTGTATTTTATCAATCCAGTTGCAGTTGGCCACTGGATTCAGAAATTATTACTGATAGTCAGCAGACAGAGTATTTGCACAAGTGTATTTTTCAGGCCACTAAGCCTAAATGTGATATTGGAAGCTGTGGAACTGTTTTAAAGGAAGGAAAATGAGCATGGTTATGAATTGTGGTGGTTTTCAATATTGTGACAATGAAGCTAAGTGCCAGCTTTCTCTCTTCGTATTGCCTTCAAAACTGCTCAGCTGAGAAGTGAACTTAGCAGTGAATAGCAAGCTGCTGTAATAGAAGCCTCACACTGTGCAAAAACTGTTGTTACTTTTTTGATGTTTCAGTTGTCTATCCAAATAAAATCATCCGGTGCGAATGTGCATGAGGAAGCATATGGTATGTAAATAAATAGCAGGAGGCTTATGCTAAACAAACTTCTACCTTCTCTCTTCCAACCTTTCTTTCTTCCTTTCCAAGTTGACCTTAAACATAGTTGGAAGGAAAAACTGTTTCTCAACTACGTGCTTATGCATGATAAGAAACAGTAAGGCCTAGTCCAGTGAGGTCAAGATCTCCATTGTTTTTACAAGTGATAGTTAACATAAATAATACTTCCAGCCTCCTCAGCTCTATATATCTTTCCCTAGGATGCAGATGACAGTAATGTGTTTAATTAAATGAGGAGAGACAAAAAAGGCATATGGCACTGCAGGATTACGAGATCTCTCAGAGGGTCCTTTCTTTGCTGTGTCCTCCTGATTGCTAGCAGTCAGGGAGAAATTTAGTCTTAGTGGATTCTTTCTCATCTACCCACCTGAGTGACAGCCAGGAAACTGTATAGGGCTGTCAGGCTCTCTTAACACGTTTCGGTCAGCTGAAGGAGAACAAAGAGCTAAAACAGAGTTTCACCTCCTCTTCTGTGATCATTCTTCACTGCACAAAGACCATAAGTGATCCCAGTTCAGCAAAGCACATCCATATCTTTATTTGCATGCTTAAGTTCTAATAAAGCCCATGTGTGGACTAGAGTTACTGAGAGAGATAATTCCTGTCCTTCATATGCCATGAAGTATTAGTGCTGGAGCAAGCTCAGCAGTGATATGGCTGGGAGTTCAATGATTCAGAGAGAGCCGAGATCTGTATTTGACTGCCTACTATACTGTACCTTTGAGGGAATTTGTTCTATTACCATTTACGTTAGGCAGTATGGTGGTTGTAATACATGTCAGCCGGAGGTACCTTAAAAAAGCGATGCCTCGCATTTCATACACAATATTGCTGCATGTTCAAAAGCTTTACACGTTTGAGTTTAAGTAAAACATCATCTTCTGCATTATCTCAATGCCAAATCTGAGCAGGGTAAGAACTACATTGTGTCACTCTAAGGATGTGGAAGTCAACATCAAATTAGCCTTTTGCTGCCCTGTCCTTTAAAAAGAGGGGGATAAAGACTCTGTGCTGGGATGGAGAGCTGGAGGTGTCCACAGAGAGTCAAAGAGTCAGAGTCTGGTACCAAATCTACTGATGGTTGCCTCACATACCCTCACCCCTCAATTGGCAGCAGGTACTCTCAGGCATCCCAAGGCTCTGAACAGGTACAGTAAGCAGCAGGAATTCTGCCACGCAGCTGATTGTTAGCTCAGATGTAGATGTCCATGTTAAAGACGTTTAAAGTCAATTTCTAAAAATTCTTTAGCTTACTGAATCTTAAATATTTAACTTTGGAGACCACAGTTTAAAATGAGCCTTTCTTATCAAGAACATACCATGCTTGTGCCAAATAGTCCTCTTAATACATGTTCACTAGCCCATTAGATTAATTTTTAATCTAATTTTTTTGCTTTTCTCAGTGTTCATCCTTTTCTATAAGCCTAAAGGGACACATATAGACAAAAAACCTAAACAAACAAAAAAAACCAGAAATAAAAACCAGTAACACATCTGATCACATGTGATTTCATTAGACTTAGTTTAGAAATGAAGATGGGTAAATCACCTAGGCAACCATTACAGAATAGTTGGAAAGAACAATTGAGGGTATAGCTCATCCAAGTAATACAGACATACCTCAGTTAGCTTTGAAGCTAATAACCAAGTTTTTCACAATGCTATAGGTCAGCAGTATGGAAATTAAGTGAGCTGAAATAGCTAGCTGGTATTGAGGTAAATATTTTGGTAGCTATCCATAACGAACATCACAAGGCAGCAGCTCTGTGGTTTGAAGACTTGGATTAGCTCATCTAACTTAGCATACCAAAACCACCTTGCACAGGATTTGATAATGAAGGAGACACAGATAAGGCTATAACAACATTCTGCACAAAGAAAGATTTCACTCCCATTTTCTAACTTACTAATAACTTGGAGTGTCAGAACTAGAAAAATGGTAGGTTATATCTAAGGATATAACCTCAGGACAGGAATAATAATAATAATAAAAAAAAAAGTCCAACAGGTTAATGAACTACTAACTCATGCTGAAGGATTCCTTTTTACACGAAACAATAAGAAAATGTGGTCTTCACTGGCCACAGAGGACAGTGCTTAATCACATCATTGCACTTCCTCCTCTGAGCCACCTGAGGATGCACACATGCATTCAAGCTTCCAAAACCGAGACAGGTCTTCATCCACTCAAGCATCTCAAGACAAGCAATACACTTCAAGATAACTGTGTTCTACATTAATTATGTGAATTAGAAATCTATCACTAAATTGTTGAAATCATTTAATGTATGAGAAACAAGATGAATCAGCTCACAGAAAACGTGAATCATAAATGTCACCTCTGGAAAAACACTGACTAATCTAATGTTTCTACTCGAGCCAGAAAAGATCCTGCTTAGGTTTACATCTTGGTGATTCATTTTGTGGAAGGAAAAATAATTGATTCTGCTCTTTCACAGAAATGCAGTATGTGCAGTGTCATCAGTACGTCAACAATTTACATTTGTTTTACTGCACAAAGGAGTTTCAAATCAATTTCAAAGGCTGTCCATTTGAAAAGCAGCCAGCTGGCTTTTCAGAACTTTGAATGTGGTTGCCTTTATGTTACCAAGCAATTAGATAGACAACTGAACGTAAAGGGAATTTACAGTAGTTAATTAGCAAATGTCATTGTCCCGCTAAGCAAAAACTATTTCCACATAGTTGGATACCGCTCCCCTTAACAGACCCTCTTCATGATACTTCTTTCATAAAAAGTCTGCATATTTCTGTACCCTTTTAACATATTTGTTTGTTGAAAACCTGGCTTTCGGGTGGCTATGTAAATGTGTCACGACAGGCAACATAAGCAACAAAATGCTTATTTTCTTTCAAATGCTGTAATAAGGCATTTGCTAAAGCCTGGCAAAAGATTCAGAGACATATTTTATTCTGCAAGACATGCTTATGGTACAGTGTAACTTCATGGAAAGAAAACAATTCAGTCTCAAAATCGGTAGAGCCATGTCAGCATGGGGCCACACCAAAACTAACAAGATGTTTCGCTTACTGCAGCTGTCTGATCACCAGCTTTCATGATAACTTGTTTACTGCCAGGTCTGCATAGTGCAGAACAGGTTTTTTCTTCCCCCCCTTGGAAAATCCCCAATGGGTGAGGATGCTGCCAGGGAGCAAGCAGGCACACAATATGAAGGAAAGAAAGACAGTCCCAAGGTCTGCTAGAATATCTCTGTCCTTGCTGCTCTTCATTCATTGTAACTGACCCAGGCTTTGACCACCAGGTGCATCAAACCGCAGCGATATGTCTGACGGCTATTCCAGGCTGGCTCTGAATCCCTTGGAGGTTCTATCTTCAGTCACTTATGTGCCCATACATTTTTCAACAAGACAAACAGCATGTAGGATCTCAATCAGAATAATATAGAGAAACTTGAAGAAAGTATAGGTTTTTAAACCTGCCCTTGCACTTACTTTTCATCTTGTGCATAGCATTTGGCTTGCACTGTCTCCTATTCTTCTCCGAGTTCCGATCTCCCTCCCATAGCCCAAGGACAAATAGCACCTTCATTCTAGTCAAGACAGGAACAGATTTTTGCAATCGCTTTGTCCCTAACACCATATTTGAAAACCCATTCACCTGCACAGACGACTTCATTTTCTAAAGGCAAGAGTACTACAAGGGGCGAGGTTTCTGGCCTAATCTGGAATTTGAATACCTGAGTTCAAGCCTTACATCAGTAGGCCTGGCATGTGGCTTTGTGATACTGAGACTGGAGTGCTGCTATGGCTAACAGGGATGTGGAACTACTTACAAGTCTATTTTACCAGCTGTCTCTTCATAGGAGACAAGTTTTATTGCTTGGATATGCTGATACTTGTATATAAAAACCTCAGTGATGAAGACAATAAAAGCTGTGCTTTGCAGATCATAGCTAAAAAAAAACCAAAAAAAACCCAACCAAACATAAAGTGAGCCACAAAGGTGTAAACTTGATCTCACTTGCTATCTGTTATGGAGACAGCACCTCATCTCAAAATCTGGCTTATCTGGATTTTCAGTTTGGTTGCTTCTGAAGACCCTTTGGAAGACTCATATAAATGCAGAACGGAGCAAGTTTTTCCTAATACATAAAGCTCACTTGAGAAGAGTGAGGGCAATACTGCACCATACTCTGGGATGTTGGTGTTGGTTGTAGTATGTATAGTCACATTATGTACAGTCAATATGTATAGGCATTCGGCCTCTTCTCAGACCTGCCAGAGGAGCTGTGATGAAATGGGATACTGCATCCACCAGTCTCTAAAGCTGTTCTCAGATGGACTACCAGGCAGCTGCTATCTCAAAAACCTGTACTCACAATTTGCTGCTTTTCATGGTTCATGAGCAGTGGAACACGGCAGCTATCACAGAAGACCTCACCATACAACTAATAAAGCAGTTTACTTCTTGACTGTTGAAGACCAAATTGATACGGAGGGTTACACTGCAGAGTTACTAGTTGAGAACTAACTTCTCAAGAAAGTTGATGAACACAGAATGTTTTCTATCTAGGTCCTGAAAAAGATGTCCAATGTCATGTTAAACCACATTCACATAAAACAGGAATGTATGTCAGACTCTTCACTCATCTGTCCTTTCTAGACTTCAAAAACTATCTGAGAGTCAAAACTGAAGCAATTTTTCTGAGGCGGATCTCACATTGACTGTTAGATGTTATTGTGCTCCTTTTTTTGTTACTATTTTTAATGCTGTTTCCAACACTCATGTATAATTTTTTACCTTACTTATTTCCCTCTATATTTTCTCTTCTATTATCTAACTAGCTTGCTTCTTCCTTTATGTTTCTTTTAAGGCACAAGATCTAAGATTTAAACTTTCACAGTCTGGCCAAATGACAAAAGAGGAACCGAGTCAACAGTAATAATAAAAACAGGGCAAAAACCCAGGAGGTTTCCAAGGTATTCAAGATTTCAAATTGTATTCAAAGGAATACAATTAAATGTAATCAGATGAAACTAATGCAAAATTAATTTTATATTATGCAGTATAAATATTATTAATAACTGTTATCAAGTTTTTGCTGTAATATGAATATGCAATATAGAAACCTTCTCGCATATGAACTTTTTATAAAAATTGGGGTTAGTAAGCTTTATTATTCTTCCCTTTGTATCTGAAGGCTGTGAAATTTTAAATAACGTAAGCAAATTATTTGTCATTTTTCTAGAAAGAAGTGGAAAGAAAATGAGAAATCAGCATAGTTGAGCACCCAGACAATTTTATATACAGTAGAAAAATGCACATGTGGGCACACACACATCCATACACACATGTTTACACAAGTGGCTTGGAAAATGGCATGCCCTATGTAAAGCAACTATCTCAGTGAAGCCTTGCTTAGGTTCTAGATACTAAAGTTCACATTCATGACTGCTATATTTACTACTAAAAGTAAGTATATGCAAGCTGGTAAGAACACAAAGTGACAAAAAAGGAATGTTGAAAATACTAGTTACCGATATACTTACTGATCTAGGATTATTTAAAAAATCAAGTTATTAAATGAATGGGTGTTTTCAAGATATATTAAAAACATGAAATTTCCAGCTCCTGTGAGGTGATACGTGACATGTACTAGCCCTGAATTTAAAGGTGAGGTATAAACTGCAAAAGGTAAAATTAAGGAAAAAAGAAAATCAAATTTGTCCAAAACAAAATTCTGTTTGGCTCCCTTAAAAATATTTTGATGCATAATATATTACAGATTTTTAATCCATCGAAAATGACAAAGGCATTAGTGCTTTTAACAGTTTTTCAGCAAGACTGCTTCATAAAACATAAAGGAGCACATTGTGTTTGATCTTAGAGGCTGAAGAAATTTCAGAAGAATTGATTTTTTTATATTTGCAGTAATCTAGTCATTTTTAATGTTTCACCATCAATAAATTAGCCAACGTATAAAATCAATCTTTAATTCCATGAAAGGAAAGGAATTCTTTGCTGCTTGCATAATTGCTGTAGAAACAGTGGCTATCCTAATAGCACTACTGAGGTTGTAGGAATATAGCATATACTGCAACAAAGAAAATGTTGTCAAAAATGGATCATTTCCATTCTTTCATTAGCACAGTGTTACCAAACGATGACATCATTTTGCATTATACACAGAGTTGTTAGGAGAATAGTATGTTAAAAATAAAAAACCATAAGCATAGAAAATGAAGAATTCAAACTGAGGAGAAATAGCAAATGTCGGCATGAAAATAGGCAAAGCCTCAGAGATCTAGCATTAGAATAGTGAGACAGAGGGAAAACACGGAGTGAAAGTACAGGCCTGATTGAGATCATGATAAGCACCGAGTGACTCTGATGATACAAGCTTGTTTAACACAAAGAACAGAAGTGCAATTCATATGCCTGAATAAGCCAGCTAATCTTGTTAGGATATGCATTCATGTAAAATTAGTCTCTGCATCTCCGTCTGAAAGAAGCACTTAGACCTTTTTAATTTTTATAGCCTATGGCAGTAAATGATTGTAATCATTTAACAATCAGACTCTTTGCAATTCAGATCTGTTCTTAAGGCTGCTGCAGTCCACACTTCTAACCCAACAATGGTCAAACTGAACTCATTTGTTTTGACTCCCTATGTGCTATGTTTCGCATTATTGGAATACATTTCTCTGTTAAATCTTCCTGACAGACATCTAACACACACGCTGTGTCAGCTACAATTCTGTCCATCGCATAAAAAAGCCTGATAAACTGTGGCAACATAGAAAGCCTGCTGCCTGAAGTCGCAACATGATCACATAATTATTGACCATGTTCTCTTGACCTTTCTATTGCTAGTTCAGGGCCTTGTCTTATGATTATTCCATGATTCAGTTATAAAAGACTTCAGTACAAATTACACATTTTAAATAAAAACATTTATTCAAGAGCAGAGTGTGTCACAGTAACTTAAAATAAAATCTGACTGGGGAATCTAAGTGTTTATTATCACAGTAGCTACGCTGCTGGGCTTTTGTAGATTATCTGGCCCATGAGATTTCAGCAATGGGATGGGAAAAAAGTAAGTAGCTGAGTAAGCAAAATCTACCTTCAGCTTTCAGAGAAACTTAAAACTAACTGTAGTGAAACAAAGTAAAACCTTGCAAATTTTTATTAAACTAGGTTACTTTGCATGCTTGCAAGATTTGAAGTAAATTATACTCGCCATTAGAACAGAGAATATTTCCTAACAGGAATAAAACAAATTATAAATAGAAATCTGTATTACTCCAAGTAATTACTCCAAAATTATACTTTTATATACTCACTGTGGATACTAAGATACAGATAATTAGGATATGGAGGTTAATGTTGCTATTAATTTAAAGGAGCAGGTTAATACAACGTAAATTCTCACTAATGTTTCAAAGGGAAAAAATTTTCTAAACTGATATGAAAACTCTGTATTAAAAAACAGAGTGCCAGACAGGTGTGTCTCATAACATTGACCCCAGTGGAAACCCAGGACAATCTACATCCACAGAAGTCGATGAAAGGATTCCTCAGTGAATCAGTGAAAGAGGTCGATATCCCAACACAACAGAAAGATACGAATTGTTCATTGAATATCTACACTTCCTTTGTCTTCGCCCGCTGTACTGAACCATGCTTCTTTATCCTCTACCCAACTTGCGTAGGCAGATATGAAACATCTTTGTCAACCTGTGCGATACCACTCAACTATTATCTTAAAGATCTGGTCAGAGAGAAGTAACACAAACTTAATCTCCCTTAAATCCAAATGAACCACCACAGCTACATTTTCCACGTGCAACAGTTCCATTTGGTCGTTGTCTTCGGTCTGCTCTTGAACTTTTGTCTCTTTTCCACTGTTTGTTGAGGAAAATTTTAACAAATGTAAAATTGCTGCACTGAGAGAGGAAGAGAGAATAAAACTGAGGCTCCAAGCATTTAGGAAAACCTGACTGCATAGCAAATGGATGTATGATCAATAACAGAGAGAAAGAAACACATTATACAAACACATTGAGAAATATCCCAGATGTCAGCAACACTAAGCCTCAGACGTCAGATAACAAATGCAAGAGTACACTCATGCTTTGATGTTCCGCTCTACTTTGGGCTGAAGGTTGTTACTATTCTCTTTTTAGTAAATAATATTTGCTAATACAAATTTGAATAGTGTGGTTTTTCCTACGGTATTTTGCTACTGACACAGAAAGTTAGCTAAGTTAAAATTGGATGTTTCCTCACAAGTATTTATTCCTGAAGGTAAAATTGAGTTGGATGTGGCATAATTTTATATTTACATACTTCACATTACAAAAATATATATTATTTACAAGGCTTGCATTTAATTTTAGATATCTCTTTCAAAATTTTGCTTGTGTAGGTTATAATGTGTTTTAGCTAGAAAATTAATCTATAGAATCATCATTATAATGTTTTATGGAAGCAAAATTCAATAGACCATATAGTCAAAAAAGTTTCATAGAAAAGGCAAAGCTGTTAAATCAGATAACTATTAAAAAAGAACAGATGAAATTAATGACAAGCACTGTACAATATTTTGATAACAGAGCCCGATGAATTTACATAGCAACTTAAATGTTTCCAAAATATATTATGCCAGTTTAGTCAGCAGTTTGATTTAATTCCAGATTCCTTCTGATCTTTCAGAGAAAAAAAGGATGTCCCAGATGAATAAGCAAGAGGATGTCCTAGAACCTTGATGTATGCAAGGAAATCACAGCAGCAGCAAGTTAAACTATCTGTGATGGTTTTCATGCTGACAATGCCTTTCAGCAAAGGACTATCAAGACCACCAAGGAAATGCAGGCTAAAAGCAATCCACAGCATTTGAAGCCCCAAATTAAACCAGATTATAATGTCTCTATTATGATGAGATGAAATTTTTATCATGCATTTCCACTAAAAGCAGATTAAGAATTTTTTTTTTATACTAATGGAAAGTACCTCAGTTAAAAGACAAAAGATTCTATCCCATTCCAAGTCCTCTCTACTTATTGCAAGTGAAAAACATATAAACACTTAAGTCATTGCCATGCATGTTGTGAGACGGACTTTAAAAATCTCTAAGCAAGGTCTGGTTTTCCACTTTCAGGAATATTTCTTCTACCAAAAGCCACAATATCCTGTATGATTAAGGTCCTGCTACTTGGACAGAAGAAAAGATGTAACACATAAATTACATTAAAGCAGAACTAATGAAGCTTTGATTCCTTTTGATTTGTGGGTTTTGTCCCCTGACTCTTCACCTTCCTTCACTTATAAGGATATCAGATTCCCTAGGGTGCTCTTTGTCAGTCCTGCTGTGCTTAGGGACCGGTTATTGCATCTTGCACAGGGTGGTTTGTTGGTTACTGACAAACACAACACGTGTAGGTGTGCTGGTCCCTCCTTCAATGAGAGAAATAGGATGGGTCTCTGTCCCCTACCCATCCATTTCTTTTCCTGATATTTGTTGAAGTTCATTATCTCTGGGATTTCTCCTTTTTTGTCCAGTAAGTGTGACATTGACCAATGGATTACAAATTTTGGGAGGATACAGAGGACAGAGAAAGATCACATAATCTCTGTTTCCTTAAGCAAAAATTTGTGAGAAGGTTGTCTGAAGTCATACATTAGACAACATTCCTTGAAGTACTCATAGTTCCTCTCTCAGTTCAGCAGTGATATTCCAGAGCTGGTCATTCAGAGTGACAGGGAACCCCATGAAGTTTGAGATTGGCACTGACAGCCTGCGTAATGATACCAGTTCACGTCTGCTGACCAGCAAAGGTCTGAACTGACAGACCCTGACCCCTACCACCGCAGTGCTGCTGGAAGCTACAAGACAGCTGGAACAGTCTACCGGCATATAAAAGCCTCTCAGTACAAATCAGAGGTTTTGTGCAAAAAGATCACTTTTTGGCTCTAATTATGAATGGAAATCTCTCTGCTTGTATCTCTGCTACATGCATATACTGCAGAAGATCTATGGAAATCACAGAATGGAAACCTTTAATTTATTGCCAAATACATTTACTATTAACATTTGATAGTTAACACTTGAAATACATTCATCCAACAATTTGTGTTCTAATCTCACTGGCATTTGTTGTTCAAAAGGGCTAGAATTTCCAGATTTTGTTTTAAACATAAGAAACACCAATATCCTAGACTTTCTGCCACCAGCATTCTCCTGCCCGTCTGGATTTGTCAAAGAATGCAAGCTGGTAGCAATATTCCACATATGTTCACTTTGTATAATCCTCAAAAAACAAAGGAGCTCAGATCTGCAAACAAAGTGAATGTAATTCTTGCATAGACCATTTGCAGTATTTCCTCTCTGTGGGTAGTAGGAGGAAACATTGGCTTTCCTTATAGAATTTTGATAATCTTCAGTAAAATCTTAATCATAATATTACACTTTTTGTATATTTAAAGCATGGGTTTGATCATCACAACTATAGAAAATAGCAAAAGCAATACTCCTAGCACAAGATATACAGATTTACAGTGATATATTAATCTTCAGTTTTTTCTCAACCTGAAACAGCAGAATTATATCCAAGGATAAGCTGACACACTGTGTATCTAAATCTCTACCCTGTGTACCTGTCTCTAAACACAAGAGGTACTACAAGTTGTTCTGTCTCAAAACACATGAAATGTGCTATACATAAATGAAAGTAACTATTTATGTTTATGACATTGCTAATTAAAAATAAATAAATTGCAGAATCATTCTGGTGCAATTAAGGTTGCCTGAGTATATGCTATGGCCGCTAAAAGAACAGCAGCAGCGCAGAGACAGCCACGTTAGCATATGCCAGTTGGGGAGGGACACAGGAAAAGTGAGAGCGCACCTGTCTGAGCATGAAAGAATTGGCAAGGCATCTTGGCTGTGAGCAAACATAATCTGATTCCTGGAAAATATAACTGCATAGGTTTGCTTTACCTAACATTGAGCAAAAAATGGTAGTTGCCTCTATAAGAATTCAAACAATGTATAAAACATAACTGTCACCCTCCGTGAGCTAACAGTGAAAGTGGGTATTTAGCTACGAGCACACAAAATTTGCCAACAAGTTTTCAACTAAAATCACTGGAAAAAAATGCCCCTTTGTATAACATGTGAAGTGTGAATCACGAGTTTGGGGGAAAAAAAAAAAAATCAAAGTAACATCATTGAAAATAACAACAATTTTATCCTAACAGATGGCCAGGTGGCAATATAATGCTTTGTTAACTTTGCAGCAAGGGCACAAAACGTTTTTGCCTTTCTAATCACCTGAAAAAAACACACACCCCCAAACCCAAAATCTATGTATATCAGCATATCAGGGCTCATCTGTTGGATAGAATTGTTGTTATTCACAAACCTCTTATTAAGGTACATTTTATGAAACTTAGATGATGACATTTCATTCAGCTATAATAAAGGTATGAAGAGTACTGTAACAGTTATTGTCCTGCCTAACAATGAATAATGCGATCATTTTCAATGATGTCAGTGTTCTGTTTTTATGGTGTTGTTATCTAAAATATGTCTGGTATGGATGTAAAAGGTGATGAGGACATCAGTCCAGATAATGGGGCAGAATCCAACTCTCACTGAAGTCACCAGGACCTCATAAATTGATTTTAATTAATTTTGGACCAAAAGTATTATATACAATTCTCTGCGCTACAAAAAACTCAAACAAACTTAGTACAGTTGGGGGGAAACTGATAAAAGAAACCAAATAAAGGGACATGAACACTGATTGCAAAGCTCATTCACTGGGAGCTGTGGCTAAATATCTCTGCTGCCTTTGATACATCCCATTTTAAGGGCAAACAAGTCTTTAGTTTTCAGTGATGTCAAGCTGTGAAGGTTTAAAGATTGTGTATCCAAAACTATTCATTTTTAAGAGACACAACCCAAAATACTATCTGACACTGATTAAGTCTATTTCTCTGTACTAAAAGAAAAAGTCGATTAGTACTAAACATAAAATGTTAAGTACCTCAAAATATCTGAAAGTTGTGCAATGTGTGACACATGCATAATTTCATTCTAAAGGTTTAAAATCAGAACAAACACATGCCAAAAGCAATACAGAACAGCACAAAATATTGCTTCGGGTATTAAAATGCCTACTGCACTGGTAACTTTCATTTGCACTCTTTTAAAAGTGCCATGCTATAAAAAACCAAAAAGAGATCTCCAAGGTGCATTGTAGAAACTTTCTGAACCTTTGCGTCACCAGATAAAAGTTCTCAAAGATACCAGACAAATCCCAACAACTTAAAGCAAGACTAGTGATCATTGCTGCCTGTTTTCTTTGTGTAACTTACCATAAAATTCAACATATAAAGACTGGGAATCATGCAAATTACATAAAATATATAGGGTATGTATGATTATAGTTGTAAAATGAAACAATTTAACTATGAAGACTTTTCAGATTTTTTTAGTTATACTGCTGAATAAAAGTGTTCTACAGTGGCAGAATTTGCTACAGAACTTACTCCCCTGACATAAAGTTTTTTTCAAACCTGTACTCCCAAAATTCATTAAGAAAAGGATAAGAAAACTCACAAAAGATAAAAAAAAGTATTAATAGAGTTAAAGTAGCAAATGGCAACTTTAAAATCTAATATGAAGGGGGAGCTATTGAACATTTATTGGATACAATATGTAGTGAAATGGAATCAACCTTGATACTAAATTCAGAGTACAACCTGGTTTTGGATATTAACACTCTCTTCCAAGAAAAAGAAATGAGCATATGGAACAGAGAAAGTTCTAAGGGTAGAGTATAAAAGAGTGACCCTTGCAGCCCTCCATTTACCATATCATCTAATATAGCCAAGGAATATCCCCAAGAAACAAACTCTTTCAGTAGCTCCTACCACAGAGGCACAAGCTGAAAGCTCTATGAGTATTTATTGGTATTTTTGCACCCCTTCAGTCCACTCCTTTTGTGGCATCTTTTTTGGGGGGTGAAGGACTTATTTTGTGTTTGGGGGTTTTTTTCACCATATGGAATACCCTTACATGCACATACAGACAAAGATACAAGGGTAAGCAGTTATGATAAGAAACTTGCATCACCTATTACTCTTAGTTTATGCTACTTGCTATAATACAGAGGAATTCCTGTGCTATAATTTTAGGAATCTAAATCAAGTTTCAGGTCTCAGTGGAAAGGCATGCTACTGCAGAGGGCAATGCAAGCCTCCTGGCAGCCCCAGCTGGCCCTTTACTTTTGCAAATGCACTCTTTCTGTGTGTAGGACAGTCACTGAGACACAGCGATGGCAGATACATTTATACATTCAAGCGGCTTAAGCTGCAGAAGCAAATAACTGTAGGAAAAATATGTAGGTAACGACCTATAAATTCATCCCTAACATCAAACAAAATGATAGGATGAGAGCTTTCTGCATTTTCTCCTTCACCTGTACTCCTCCAGAAAATACATTGACTTGAAAGAAACAATCTTAACTTGCTAGCTGTGTCTGAAATTCATGTTAATAGACTGCAATTTGTTTTTTCTTATTTAAGCCATGTATTACAGTTTGCTTTTTCAATTTCTGCATTGCTTCACTTTCTGCTGTATATGTACCACTAATGAGGAAACAACTTTTTAAATTAAAAGCATTAATAAAATGCTGCTTGTAGATATTTTTAAATTTAAAAAATGTCAAATGTAAATAACCATCTGGGGATCCGAACAGTTATTCCTTTTATTTCAGAAAGCTTCCAGCAAATTAACTATTTCTGGAGAATTAAAGGTATAATCCCCTACCAATGCACTGACAGATACTTTATGATGTTTGTGCTATATTGCTATCTGATACCTCTTTTTGATAGTATATGCTTTTAAGGTATTCATACCCCTGTTATAACATAATCACACTCACCTGATGTAAAACTCTTCCTATTGGAACTTGTTTGTATTTCCTTTTATGCCCTCCCTTTGAGTGGATACTAAACCATGGCTTGCCCAACTGCTTAGCGTAAATGAAACTTGGAAATACCATTCCTTGTGGTCATACTCAACCCTTAGGTTGATCCCTGAGGATAAGGAGAGCCCTAAATGTTCATGTCCAAATGTACAGAGGTTGAGTCCTCAGTTTCCCGTTTCCCTTCCTGCATTGGCCCTGAGTAGTGAGGCAAGTGCTCTCCTGGCACAAGACAATAATATTACGCTGCTGCATCCTCTCTTCTTCGTTACACCAAGTTGTACTGTCCCTTCTGTCCTCAAACCTCTTATATGGTGATTTTGACAGTCAAGAGGTAGTTTCATCTTTAATGATTATTATGTACCAGCAATGCACTCAGGCAAAAGCAGTGCTTTCTCTAAAGTCATCAATCTAGAGAAATCATTTTGACAATTGAGTTCAAGTATAACAGCCAAAAGGCAGAGGCCTAACCTTTTAGAAGTGCCAATTTTAACAAAAACACAACACAGCTGAGATGTGTTTCATAAGAGCATACTCAAGTACTAGCAAAACAGAAAAGACAACTAACGATTAATAACAGAAAGGAGAAACTGATGTATGTGATGTGAGAGGGAATGAGAACAGGGGGAAAATCAAAGACAACAGCTACACAACCAAAATCAGGAGGACGAGGGAAGAAAGATATAAGGTGAATTAATATGCTTATTACAACCTCTTCCCATACTTTCTGACTAACATTATAAGAAAATGAATATAACTGAACAGGTTTGTCACTTACTTGGAGAGGCTTCTCATGAAAAAGCTTTGCCATAGCTACTTTTTTCTTCCGGAAGCTCTCTGAATAAGCGGCAGATTGAGTGTGCATTTGTATATTTGTATAACAAAATACTAGGTAAAACTCAATTACAGCTAAACGCGAAAGAAGTGTTGTTACAGCATGATGATACAAAAAAGCGATATTTCTAGAGAAAGCTAACGTTATTTTGGAAAAAAAACCCACAAAACTATATAGTTGAAAACTTACATTGTTCCTCTTGTCTAAAATCACAGCAACAACCTTCAGGGTAAGTGTCAGGACTCAGAGGGCAGTAAGAGGTCTTAATTGCCATGACCGGACCGACTGGACGGATCTGGACCTATTTTTTAGCCTTGTCTCCAGCCTTGTGTCTGGCCTTGCGCCATTTTTCACCTCTCTGGACGCCCTGGTTGGCCCTTGGATTTGGCTTATCGCCGGGGCCGCCGATGGACCCCATTTCCCCCACCCGGCTCTGCCCCGCCAGGCTCAGCCCCTGCAGGATGGTGCCAGGTGGGTGAGGGCACTGCCCGCGCTGGGGCCGCCCCAGCTCCCCTTCCATCGGGCGGTCGCGGCTCCCTGACAGTAAGTCACTGGCCGACTGTTCTTAGTTTGACTGTGCCAGTTTGGTTTTTTCAGGAACACTCTTCGTCCCAGCCTTCAGATAAGCCCCAGCCGTGCCTAACTAGCTGTCAAAGGCATCTCCCATGAAGCAATAAACACTGAACAGATAGTGCCAGAATAATCTACAGGTGTAAATATTACTGACACAATCACCATAATAAATGTCCCCAGCTACCTCTAACCTTTTCCGTTGAATGTCTAACTGATTATCCACACAAAACTCAGAACAACTGTCCTCCGCCTGTTTTTACCTTCAAGGTTGCCACTTCTGTTTCAGGCGAACTTGTATGTGCCAAAGCTTGCCCATGTTTTCCAGCAGCTGTGCAGTAAAGCACATCCCTTTATCCACAATTAATACAATTAATAGTGTATATTTAAGTATGAATGTTAAGGCAGTAACACAGCTTTTTCTTTCTGGGAGAGTGACATTTGATACCAATACCATGGAAAGAAAATAAACATGGAATTTTTTTAAAAACTGCTTTTTAGTATTTTCTCTTTATTAAAAGATTAAATCCAAGCAGAACATCACTCCATCAGTGATGAGTTTCCATTTTGAATAAAAGTATGACTATAAACTCCCTAAGACACCAGGAAGATGTGGGTTTTTTTCTTATCTAACCAGTGGGTCTCTTCAGAGACTTCTACTATATATGCTGGCTTCACACACATATAAGAATAACCTGCTGCAAGACACGACTGTACTTCAATTTGCCCAAGTTACTACTTAGTTGTTATCGCAAGCGTCAGCCATTCAACATAAAAAGTACCTTCACTTAGGATTCAACAAACATTTATTTTGAAGAAAAAAACTCTAGAAGTACATTAATGAGACATATTAAATTTGCTCAACAGCTAAAATGGGAATGAAACTCTCCAGAACTTCAGAACTTTGTTCATTATTATCAAAAGCACATAAGCACCACTTGACCAACTTTTATGTGAGTATGGGGGGCGGTGTCACAGTGTAATTTTTTTGAACCAGAACATTATTCTAATTTAATCAGACAAAAAAACCCTACTTATCATTTGATTCACTATCTTTCATAAACAATTTTACTTTCCTACCTTTTGCCTTTGTTCATTTAATTACTGGATTGTTTTAAGAATGTATGAAGATCAAAAGCTGATTTTATGGTACTTTGAGGTGTGAAAATCAAAGACAATCGTAAATAAAAGATGATAAAAAATATAGCTTTTTGCCCTCAAAAAATAAAAATGTTATATTTAGAATATGTTTTTTCCCTGCTTAAAATAAAATTAGTGTTTGGGAATGGTGTGGACTACAAACAGTATTGGATTCTTCAGAGCAATCACACCCACCTGATGTAAAGCAGAGCAGAGGTAGATACAGAACAGTTACAATATGAAGTCATCATGCACATTTTACCATATTGCGGCACTTGTGTATCTCAATTTTTTTCAAAGGCTAGAATGCTTATATACAATATCACAATGGGGCATTACACTATCTAGATTAGAGCAACTCAAATAATTTTAAAGGACAAAGTTTTAACCCCTCTAAATCAATAGGAAATCTGATAATAGCTTCTATAGGATTTCCCTTCTAGTAATTTTATCTATTCAAAATTTTAGTCTGCCTCCTAGAACATCTAGAAAAAGCATTAAATGTAGGTGGAGTTATGCCTGCGTATTCTTTATTTGCTTGTTACCCATTTGTGCCATGTTATTATGGTAAACTAGAGAAAGACATATACTTTCTCTTCATGATATTACACACTACCTCATCCCACCAGGCAGAACTAACTGGCAATAACTAATACTTTATTTAGAAGACTGTTTACCTATAGTTTGAAAATCTTTACTGTATCTGATTTATGACAGTAATATGAGGGCACTGATGAGTAGATAAAGCTTGTTCTTAACATGAACTCTGGGGAAAATACTGCCCTGAGTAAAATAGGGAAGAGTTTTCATACAGGAACAAATGTGTGAACCAAGTCAATGTTTTTGATATGGTATGTAAAAAATGCAATTGATTTCCTACAAATACCACTAACATATTTTTGACAGACTGCAGCTTCAAGTGGGTTCTTCAACTGGTGGGTAGCAGTCCAGTAAACACTGCTTTTGAAATCCCAAATTGCTAACAGAGGGCCAAGCCCCATTGAGGGACTAAGCCTACAAGAAGCTGAATCTCCGATCAGAGAAACATTTTGTAAACACGCTACTTTCCCACCTGGAGGACACCAAGCAAAATAGTATGAAAGTGCTGCATGACAACTAGTTGCCTGAAGCCTCCCTCCATTATGGAGAGAAAAGAAAAAATAGTATTTTCAGACAGATATATCCTGCAGCTCATGTTGGAATGACTCAAACAAGAGAAGAAGGGACTTTAAAAAAAAAAACACAAACAGACAATATTTCCCTGCTCTTGGAGTGAGAAGTCCCATAAACTATGAATATCTGTACTGGACGAAGGAACGCTGCAGGATTGAGCAGTAAATGGGCACTTACAGAGCTTAAGAATTGGGATGCAATGAAAAAGTGAAGCCAATGCTCAAGCTGGTAGCACAAATAGCATCCCGTAAAATATCTGGATTAGAGAAAGATCCTTCAAAGATAGCGGAAACTTTTCAAAATTATGATCGTGGACTGACCTGAGTGAGATGCTAGCAAAATAGAGGAATATAAACTCTTCTTCGTAAGTCTTCACTATGAGTAAGAATTTTATACGGGTTGACAGTGAATTTTGACTGTATCAACTACTAGAAAAACCTATTTACTGCTGGGATGCTAGACTATATTTCTTTATATCCTGTTTTGCTAGCAATCCAGCTAAATCACCTTATTTCTTTATGTTAGAAATATATACTTACTTGCCTCTTCCATCAAAAAAGTTTAATCTAAATGAAGCTGCTTACCTTCCACTAAAAGTGAGATTTTCAGCCTGTAGATAAATATCTTTGCAGAAAAGGTGTTTGGTAATAGCTTCTATGCCATAGTATTATTTCCAATTAATAACAGCCTTGTAAGTAGACGTACAAAAAAAAAAAAAAATAAAAAGCAAATTGTAGGTGTTTTTTCCATTTGCTATTTGCATGCATTTCAACTGGTAAAACAATTTAAAGCAATTTAATAAAGCTATATTTTAGCTCTTGTGTCACACTGCTTCATCCAAATTTTCTACCGAAAACCACTTTTAGGCACAAACAACGTGGAAAAACTAATAGCATGTTCAAATACTGATGATGTCCCAAACACTATATTTCAACAGCACAAATATCCTAAATTAACACCATATTCATTTCAATTAGATTTTGCATTTCAAAGCATTTTTGCTCAAATTATGTGATTTTATATAATTTGTATCAATGATTCAAGATAAAATGAAAGCCAAAGGTTATATGTAAATTATTAATTATATAAAGGAAGAAAGTACGCTTAAATTACATTAGCTTCATGTTAGCAAACAACAGGCCATTCTGAAATAGTGGAAATATAACATATTGTCCATCTGCAGGATAGATAAATCATCTGTCATAGGATACAGGAATGTAAGAAGAATGACTCACAAAATGCAGTGTTCTACAATTGATAAGAATTCTGCATGTGCTAAACAGTGCTGTTGTAAAAAATATGTACGTGTATTTTAAAAGACCAGTGAAAATGGTTCAGCTAAAGGAGAACCAGAACAATTACAAAAATATGTATTGCAGGAAAAAAAAACCCAAAGAACCCAACAAAACTGCTCAATTTCTGATCTATGTACAGTTTTTTATTTTAATCTCAAATAAATTACCTTGCCTTGCTTGCCACTCTTACGTAGAAGCCAGTAGAATTGCACAATGAAAGGGATGCTAGGCCCAGTACAATTAATCCAGCTCAAATCATGAAACCAAAAAATACAAATAGTAGTTAAAGTGAAAAAAAAAAAAAAAAAGTCACAGGGTGGCTCAATCAGTCAGTTGAATGGACATCATGGATATGAATGAACATCAATGGTATAAAATGGAAGGGGCTAGTTTTGACCCTGATTTTCTAGTATCTGAGATTTTGCAAGTTTTAACCATGGTGCACAACATCAGTAACATCAAAGGCTGCATTTATGCATACAAGATTTATAAAGAAGAAAGCTGCCACTTAAAAGCCTTTTCAATGGAAAAACAACTGAACTGGATAATTACCTGACTTATTGTCATTTGGGACACAGTTTTGCAATGAAAGTATAAATATCAAATTCGTGTAGAATTTAAAATAGTCTTTAATGCCGAAGTGCAGGTACTATTACAGCACTATTACAGATACATGCTGCTGTAATTTCGTATCACCCAGCAGTAGGCAGTCTAAGAGAAGCTGTGGCTGCCCCATCCCTGGCAGTGTTCCAGGCCAGGTTGGATGGGGCTTTGAGCAACCTGGTCTAGTGGAAGGTGTCCCTGCCCATGGCAGGGGGGTTGCAGCTAGGTGATCTTTAAGGTCCCTTCCAACCCAAACCATTCTGTGATTCTATGATAAATAAAAATGCTACTGTTATGTACAAAACACCTCTCCCTGACTACAACATGAAGTAGGGTTTTTTAATCATAAGATCATATGGTTAAAAGAGACCTCAGGAGACTGTCAAGACACCATCCATCCCCCTGCAAAGACATATCTACGTCTTCTAATTTCTGTCCTGTATTTGCCTACCACACTCTTAAAGGCTTTCAATGACAGAGTGTCTCTGGAATCCCTAAGACAATCTATTCCAGAACTACACTACCCTAGTCATTATAATTTATTTTTCATTGTGTCACCTGAATGTTCTTTGCTGCAACACAGGCGCCTCACTTCTTGTCCTTTCTACGACAGATACAGCAAATGCATTATTCCATTCCCTACCTTCAAGTCTGTTACCACATCTCTCCACGTTCTCTTTTTACACTATACAACTATAGGCAGCCATGCTTTCCAGTTACTCTCCTCTGGACATTTCCAATTGTTCCATGTACTTTTCGAATCGGAGTGTCAAAACTGGAAATGATGCTCCAGTGAAGGCTGTACTCAGTAAAGCACAAGAATTAGATGCCTTAGAGTTACTACTTCTACCAACGCAAGGCAGTACTATATTCCTTTTTTGTAACTAGGTTGCTGTTGACTTACATTTAGCTTGTGAACTTTTCTAAGCCATTGATCAGTTCTGAAGAATTGTAGCGCAATCAGCTTTTTCCTCATGCTGTTTCTGTGAAGATGATTATTTCTACCAGGTAAAAAGCTTGCATTCACCAGTATAGATATTCTCTCCAATTTCTAAAGATTATTTTGAAGTCTAATCCTGCCTGCAACACACTTGCAACCCAGCTTCTAGTATCTGCAAATTTAATAGATGTATTCTCTAATTGCATAACTTAGGTCATTAGTAAAACACTGATGAATTCTAGAGCTAGGCCAGCTCTTTGAAGTTAACCTGTAGTTAATGCAGTTAACTACAGTCAACATGTAGTTAATACCTCATTTTACTGATAAGGAACATCCAAGTATGTTTTTCTGACAGGTTTTCACCTACTCTACAGCTATGTAAACATGACAATGCTTCCTTGCCCTACCATTAAAGTACCATGTGATAGACTTTTAAAAGGCTTTATTATGCCAAACTGTACAAGCATCAGATGCTTTCCCCTCCATTCAAAGGGACTTTTATCCTGCCTTGGAAGAAAAGCATATTCTTTTCATGTGATTTGGTTCAGGAAAAAACATCTAGGCTTTTAATCTTTTTTTTCACAGGTGCTTACAAACAGCTTAGTTTTTGTTGAAGGATGTTTCTGGGAATTTACTGACCATAATTCTCTGGTTCCTCTTTTCCTCCCTTTCTACTGAAATGATTTATGTTCATTGTTTTCTGTGAGCTTACAGTATACTGAATGCTCTAACCAGAGATTAAACTTGGACATTTCATGCATGGTTGATTTAGTCATTAACAACATTAACAAAGTGGACTTGCTTTCCATGTGAATGGGGAAGAGGACAAGTTCAGGAATATTACTAATGGACACTGTTAAGGTATTAAGTCAAAATGTGGTGTGTCTGACACCCGCATGTGGGTCACATATGCTTGGGTATGGTATTTTTTTAACACGCTCCCAGTGTTCTGGAAATATTATTCCTTAACTTTGTGAAGGCAGAAATTATTATGGTAGGTTAAAAGTGTGCAGAATCAGTATTGTACATCATTAACATACTCAGAAAGCATTAAACCCTAAGAAATGGGTGATTGGTTTTAATTAAGCCAAAAATGAAACACATATCAGATATTTTGAACTTTCATAACGTATTTTATCAAATATTGAAATATGTATTAAATATAACACATTAAAATAACGGACTGTATTTCACAACATGTTTGTATCTCTGATTAGTAGCAATGCACCCAGACAACAATTAAAAGAGCAATCCAGTGTCCATTTCACTCGCTTTTCCTGCCTGAATGGACAGATGCCTAAATGAATTGCCTAGGAACAAACAGGATTATTGGGGAATAAAGCAAAACAGTCATGAGAATAGGCTCTCCCAATTAATAGCAACTGCATCTTTAATGAAGAGCATATAAAGAAGACCTGTACGACTGATTCCATTCTACAGATGGGGAAACTGATGGCCCAGGCAGCGAAGCAATTTGCACAAGGGCACCTATAACATCATTAAGAAAATGACTGTCTTCTAAACCCAAACTTCTCCTGACTGGAACGTGCTATTCCCTGCCTGCCTCCTCCAGTAGTATTTCTGACTGTGGCTGCACAAATATAAAATACTAAGAAACTACAGCTATTTAGATAGGATAAGTCTAATTAACTGGGATTTTCAAAATGTATGTGAAGCACAGACAACCAAAAAAGCTCAAGCTACAGGGTTCATTGTGGTTTCGTTTTTGTTAATTACATGTGGGTCAATTGATTGTTAAAGCAGTCGAGAGTAATTTACTGATGTTACAATTTAACTGCTATGGTGCACTCAATCCAATAAATTCCAACAAAAATATCAAATGGTATTCTGTTTTCCAGAACTTACTTGTGTATAAATTGAACAGCATGGATAAAAATAATGGTCTGTTCAAACATTCATATTCCCTATAGTACTTTTGCTACTATACAACTGTCCTAAAATAACATTACATTAATTTTAATTAAATTTTGCATTTCAAAGCATTTTTTCCACACATAGTATGTTTTCATGCGACTTCTGTCAATACTTGAAGATAAAAGGAAAGCCAAAGGTTATATGTTAATTATTAATTATCTGTTGAAAATGAATGTAATGAGCTTAGTTTATATCAGGTCACATTAACTCTCAACTATTTTTTGTGAACTGTTGGAGCAGTAAAAACTATAGCTCCAGGAAGGATAAACATTGCATCATTATATCCTTGAGAAAGAATAACTACTCTACCTTTTCGTAGGCTGTGTCGTTCACCCATACTTTCTTCTAAAGGTTTTTTTGTTTTGGTTTTTTTTTTTTCCAGCCTAAGGTTCCACTGTTACTTTGTAGTTGCAGGTTCCTCAAGAAATGAGCATACATATGCAAATTTTGTCATCATGAACCTATTATTATTGCCTTCTACCCAGAGAAGGGGGAGAAGCCTAGAAGGTTCCCAGATGAACTGCACAGCCACCGTTTGCTCAGAGGGATGACACCAAGGAATGTTTGTATAAACAAATATCTACAGAAAGTGGAGAAGTTCCCCATAGAATTTGTTGATAGCAACAATACTGACTTTCACGGCACTGAACACATTGTGCTGAGAGAGTAAATCAATTAATAGTGCAGGCACTGAAAAAATAAGTTGAAGTTAACTAATTTCCACTTGCATTGATCATTGCATTCGCTTTGCATTGAAAATTATTAAAGATCCGACCTTAGTAGGGAGTTGTCTACATATAAGAAACTTCAATGCCTTCAAAAATTTTTTTTAAAGAAAGAAAGAATGAATATTTGTGTATATTATCGACACTAACTTTAAGAAAGAAAAAGGTCAATGTGGTTATTTTAGAAGGTACATACTATCCATGCTGGGCAAAGTGAAATGCAAACTCTTTCGAATAGATTCAGGCATGATATTAATCCCTTTTTAGTGCTACTTAATTGCACACATACAGAAACGTACCCAAAAATCGGCTCTGGAAAAAATATATATATTTGATATACTTGCAAGAACTTGGATGTTTGTGGAAGCAGATATATTTGTGAAAGAACATCAATAATATTGACATCAGCTGTCTACAAACCAGTAGAAAATGTTCCAGACATTCCAAGCAATCAAAACTATTGTTACCACAATTTAATTTTTGGATGACATGATTAACATTCAAACTGTAAATAAACAGAACTTTAGGTAGAAAGGAGGAGCAGAATAAGAGAGAGGAACTATATATGTCTTCTAGGCTTGGACGTTGAGTTGCTTCCCTGCTCTTTGGAAGAAGGACAATTCTGACTTAAGTTTCCTTTATGCTTCCCCTACTGCAGGTGACTTACCTGGGCCAAAGTTGTCTAGCCCGTGCCACTAAAATTGCTCCCAACTCTGAGAAAAGCTAAGGAGGAACTAAAGGCGAGTATTTGCATTTCCCTCAAAGAGCTCTTACTGTAAACCCTCAAAACTTTTCACTCTCTCTTCATAGCAGAGTTCCTCCTAGTTTCTAAGCATTTTTTTGTTTGCACCTAAATCCACTCACTTCTTTCTTACAGGGCTTTGGGAAATGGGAAGTTTGTGTTTTAATAGGGGACAAAAAATTGACACTATACTGCAAACACAGAGGGAATACAAATGTAAGGAGTCTTACCACTTTGGGCCAATATTCAACACCTGCTCTTTTGTTTTTGTTAAGAGACAAAAATGAATCATCTATTTTGGTGCAATCCTCTTTATTTACAAAGAACATATTCACCATCCTCATTCCTTTAACACTGTGGAAACAAATCCAAGTGACTTTTCTTCTCAGAAATTCAAAAGAAGTTATCTGGCTTCTTCCCAGGGCCTCACTAAGGATTGCCTTTCTCACTGTCTGCTGCTTTTTGCTGACAGGTAGTTTGCTAAAAATTCTCCTGATGCTCTTACATTTACAACCAGTCCCATGGAAACCTCTCAGACCATACACCTCAAAGGCTCCTTAGGCTCTGCCAAGTGGCCACTTGCCTCAGGCAGTCTTTTTCATTTTGGCCAGTTCCTTCTTTCTCTTAAATAACCTTAATTTTATCTTCCTGTTAGCTTGAAAGCTTAACCTAGTAGACTTGCAAGATTCAGCCAGGTCTGTGACAGAAAGCAGGAATTAATATAGTCCATTATAACATTAATATTCTCTCCAGCATTATTTTATAATAATATTTAGAAATCTCAACTTGGATAATAAATTCTACAGAACAGAGTTCCACAACTATTAATTTTAAAGTACTATTATCATCACTAAAAAATAATTTGTTTTGATTATTGCCTTTTGGGATTCTTCTGACTAACTACACTATGCAAATGTGAGAAGGAACTTTGTTTATTTTGTTAAGAACAGTGAACAATTTTTTTTCTCCTGGTCATATGCAGATGTAATTAAAACATCTACTTAGTTTATGTTTTCCCTCATTTATTTATTTTTTTAATAAAGAGAAGTAGCCCATAATATTCCTTGCAAAATCTAGTTATCTTCTTTACCTTCTGAATTTTGGTGGAATAAAGAAACAGACAGATCTGTTAGCAAGCTTTCATAAAGCCTTGTGTTAGCTAAAAGTGGGTGGTTTTTCTGCATGCATACACTGATTTCCAGTGTCTTTTACATGTACTTGTTTAAAAAGACATATTTACATGTACTTAGTTTAAAGAAAAAAAAAGACTAGAGGTATTAGAGGTAGGAATGAATTTTCATAGTTCAGGTGTACAACCTTGAATAGCTGATTTGGCTTTGTTTCTGTTCTATACTTGGTCACCAGAAAAGGTAGAAGCAAAAGCCGTCTCTCTACATCCAACTTACAGATTTTTTTCATCATTAATTAAAAAAAAAAAAGAAAGTAGGAAAGAAAAAAAAAAAATTATCCTGCCAATTGTCCTGCCAAAGAATATGGTAGTACAATATATAAGAAAATGGTATACCTATACGAGTTCTAAAGAAGGACAACTTCAAGAGACAAGCTATAGTGTATAATATAAAGTTCTTCAATTCTCCTTTGGACAGGATGACTTTAAGATGAAACTGATAAACTTGTGGAAGGGAAGGTCTGCAAAGGAAACCGGATCACTACTTTTTGCCTTGCAACATATACATCCCATGCTTCAAGGTCTCCACTGTCTACCTGTAGTGTTTTCAAAGGAATGTTTTCACTTGGCGCGTAATTTGGTTTCTGTTTTTACCTCTACCTCCCCGGTGATTTTCTTAGTAAATTTCCTTCAGTCTACATACTACTTTAACACTATTCCGACAAACATCTGCCTCCATAGGCCATACCATCCCACTAAAGGGCACAAAGCTTTAGAACTGTGTGGGGCCCAAGCAAAACTTGGGTCAACTCTATGCAGTAAGGTCATGGTGAATTCCTACTGAAGATGGCAATTCATAAGCAGAGTTGACACAAGACAGCTAGGATTACTTCCTGGGATAAATGCCTCTGGCAGGAGATACATAGCCATGAATAACTAAGATGGGCTCTTCGATCTCATGCCCCTACTCTTATGATAATTGTTCATGGAATCCTCTTAACACTGTATGATATTTTGAGATATCTGCATTAGATCAACCTTGTTTAACTCACCCCCCAAAATAAATCTTTCCAATATAATATTGACTCTGTCACTGGTACCATTCAATACTTCTCTTTAAAGAGAATAAGCGTGATGTGAGCAGTACTAATATAGGAACCGATCAGATGCTTATTTTTATGAAGTGACAGTATTATAAATACAACCTCAATTTTACAAAATTAAAGCATAGATTAACTGTTAGTATAGAAGATTTGACTCACTGGGTTATTTATATTGTTACCAGCAAGTCAGCCCCCCACAAGTATCAGAGTATAAAAGCAAACACTGCGAAAATTGGGTGGGATAAGGTGTCATTTGGAGGTGTCTCTTATACTGACTGCACAGGGAGTCCTGAGACAAGATCTAGTGTCAACTAACTAGGCATATCACTTGAAAGGTTCATTCAGAGAGGAACCTAAATTTTAGGTTGGAGAGAATGCAGAAAACGTCAGCCTAAAATAAATGCCCCAGTTATCCTCAATAAAACCAGATCCACAGTTGAAATAAGCAGTCATAGCTCTATCAATTTCAGCAGAGCTTGAGCAATATAACAAGTTGAGATTCTGGTCCTATGAATAGCTCCTTTGACTTCAGTAGGATTACTCACGCAGTCTATGAGTAAGTACATATAGATGTGTAAGATATTTGCTAAGCAACAGACAAGCAGCTACCAAAAAAGAAAAGAGATCTGTGAGATTAGCAACTTTTAAACGTAAAGCATATAATCCTGTTGACACCTACACACATGGATAATATTACGCATTGGGGTACTTTAATTGTATGTATTAATATTTCTTGGTTTCCTTACATCTACTGTTGGTGGTTCCTTGCCCACATTAAAACATCTAGATATACCAAAGTATTCTTTTTTCTCCTTCAGTTGTTGTTTAAGAATACACCAAATTCTATTCGTATTAATATTCCTAAACTAAACATGTTGCATTCCATAAACAATATTACATACACCAAAAGCCATTATTGCCTTTTCAAAAAGGAATACTTTAAAAATGCCAGTGTTGTTGCAATATAAAGTAAAAAAGCTCTAGCTGAAATTCACATATTGTCTACATTCATTAGTACTATCAATAGAACTGAACTTTCTTGTTCTTATTAGGGTTACCATAGAAATGAGCCTAAAGCTATTACATGAATTGTTACTGTTGTTAAGAAGTAGTCTATTTTGGTTTCATTTGTGTGTTTTTAAGAATCTTTGACTATTCACGAGAATAAAACTACCTTGATATTAAAATTAAGGCTAGAAAGGAGGGGGGGTGTTTAAACAAACATAAGGTTATTTAATAAAATGAAGCAGTAAGTTGTGTGGCACCCACACACTGTGTAAAGCAAGCATTCTCTATAATTCCATGTTTTTATGCTTGTATATGCTATTCTTTCAGACATGCAAATGGTGCACAGCTGACTGTATAATGAAATGCTATATATAAATATGAAAAATCCAATAAAGGAATGATATTAACCTTTAAAGTTAGGCAAGCACTTTACACATATAATACCATGCTTTCAAACATTTTTACATAAATGTGCAATCGTGCATTACTTCCTCATTGCTCAAGAGACTTATAGTGTATTACATGAGGAAATAAGATTCTAAGTCATCTTTGTAAGATATGTAAGCTCTTTCTAGTGTGTAATTATAATAATATGTAAAAAAGAGGTTTTCATAAGAAAAGATGTAAAACTGCATTTTAACTACTTGACTGATCCAATATACAAAAATGTATATTTCAGACTAGATATAAGGAAGAAATTTTTTACGATGAGTGTGGTGAAACACCGGCACAGGTTGCCCAGAGAGGTGGTAGATGCCCCATCCGTGGGAACATTCAAGGTCAGGTTGGACGGAGATCTGAGCAACCTGATCTAGTCGAAGATGTCCCTGCTCATTCCGGGGGGGGGGGGGTGATGACAGTTACAGGTCCCTTCCAACCCAAACAATTCTATGATTCTATATAATGACACATTGGCACACAAACGTATTTTGTGTGTGTTTGTGTGGGGGGAGGAAGAGTATGTCTGTATGTACAGCAGTGATTGCATGCTTTTGGATTAAAGGTAATAATTCTTTAAAAGATCTGGCTGAATGAATAGTACGAAGGGTATCTGAGCAGCAACTGCTTTACCTTATGAAGGACAAATACTTTGCTAGAATAACTCAACTAGAAGCTGTGTGGTTTATAATCCCATCTGTATGAGTTTGTTAGTGACCTCAGTCAGCAAAAAGAAAAATTTGACACACTATTAATAAGAAATCATTTGGATGCAAATTTTATCTGCAGTGTAGTGCCTTTCAATCAGAAGAAGTTCATGAGACAAAACCTTTGAGCCACTACAAAACTGGCAGGCAACCTATCAAGCTTTTCAGTAAAATGATCTATGAACAGATTCTCTTGTACCCATTCTCAACAGAAGATTGAATGAATACTTTAGATATGAAACATGCAGAAAAAACAAATAATATTCTCTTCAATTTTCTTATTTAGTAAATCTGGGTGATATATTTTTTTTGTATAAAGAAGGAAAACAGAGTCAGATTGAAACTTCATGGATGGGCTCTTGGGTGAATTCTGGGTACAAAATGCAAGAGGCCTAACAAATCTTTTGGGAGAAAATGACAGCTCTCAGTTTTTCATCCAGTGAACTAAGAAGTGAAATTTCACCGAGAAAAGTACTGGTAGAAAGATTTGTGAGTCTTTGGAGGAAAAAGAAGGATGAGAGATTAAAACCTAGAGTACATATCTGATCTTTTTATGTAGTGTAAGACTCTTCTAAGAAATGCTTTGCTGCTCCTAAACTTTGCAATATTTAGGAACTCCTTTAACTTATTTGACAAACAAATATATCTTGCCCTTTGTCTACTCCTACATGAATTTCCATGCTTACCTGCGAATGTTGTCCTGCTCTGTAAGTAGGAATTTGAGGTTTGGTACCCATGAGAGCGTTCCCAATTCCTTCTGGTTTGTTTCTCAAGAAAGATAGTGCCATAAGAATAATGCTTTGGAAATCATCTCATCATATTCTGTATTATTCCTTTCAAGGATCAAGCTCTCTCAGATGAGCAATATTTCACTATCTTACATCAGCCTTTCTTAAAAACCTTTTTTTAAAAGTCGTGGATCCATGGGAGGGATGAGTGGGAGAAAGTGTGAAGGGAGGCCAGGCAGGAGGTTGTTCATGTTCTCCTGCTCAAAGTTTCATTGATCTTTTTGGAACTATGAAATAAAAGAATGGCACTTCCCATTTTCTTTCAATGCAGAAGGTGAATAACTTTGATTGTATAAGGTAAGAGAGAGTCTATCTGCTGTTTATTGCCCTTTCAGAAGGCAGGAAAGAAGAAGAGAAGCTCAGCCAGAAGTTAAAGTATAAATATAGATGTTCAAAAAGCGTTAGATAAGGTATATCTTAAGAGGCAGCAAACAAATATTTGCTCAATGAGCAATGAATTAGAAAAGAAACTGGAGAGAAAAATTCTAAATTCATGGGAAAATTGAGACATTCCCACTACGCAATGCAAACAACTTGTTCTTACTTTGTATTTGATTGACGCCATTCAATTTGGAATCAACAATGACCCAGTTTAGCCAAGCATTAAAGTTAGAAGGTAAAAAAGGACAAAGTTCTGAATTTTCAGCTGCACGTAGAAGTCTATGAAAACTTTTGCTTACCTCAACAGCCTGATAAAATTCATTACTAAAACATCAGAAGAACTGGATAGTAAAGTTTCTCCTTCTCTAGGGGAAAACAGACTGGGATGAACAATAAATGGATGCATAGCTATTAACAGCATGCTTTTTCATATTTGTTTATGTTCTTGTTATATTTCACTTCTTACTGTAGTTTGTGTCCATATTGAAGGTAACATCTAAAGAGTCAAAAATTCCTGTCTTTCAAGAATGATGAAAGAGATGGAAAGCTCATCTGCTAAATGGGTGGGCTTTAAAAGTAGGTACTTCAGAATTCTTTGCAACAATAAAACAACCTTGTTAACGTGAAAAATTAAATCAAAGAATTGCTACGTTCCATCACTACACAATTTTGCACAGAACTATTAATGAGTTAAGTATTGAGACAAATTCAAATGAAATATTAATGAGTTGAATAGAATACTGTAGTTTAAAGTAACTTTCATCTGTATTTTGCAAGTCATAACAAATATATGAGCACTTGCCCTTAGAGGGAGAATATGCTTAACAATATTCATCGGAATAAAAAAATACCTAAATGAAATAACTACAATAATATACATTTTTCTTTGTAGCACCAGTTCAAAGCTAACTGGTCATTAGAATGCCATAATTTCAGTGAAGGAAAACTGTAAGTGCTAGTTACCTGGCACTTTTAAAGCATATATAAATTCACTGTAGATCTACAGTAAAAAAAAAAAAAAAAGCTATTTAAACATTCATAGTGCCAGTATACTAAGAAAAATTAATTAATTAGAGAAAGACTTGGCTTTTTAAAAAAAAAAAAAATCTAGATTACAGTACTGTTAAGCAAGTGCTGTTTCCAAAAATTATCAAGATCAGAAGCTTCAAGGGGAAAAAAAAAATCACTGTCTATAAATTATACATCTTATTTATGAGAACAAAATGAAATAGGACAACTATCAGTATACATCATTTCAATCACGCTATATACATGTAGCAGTATACATAACCTAAGTTTAATGTCATCTAAGTTCAGTCATTTGCTAAACAGGTAAAAACAAATATTTGGGCCAAATTTTCCAACAGAGCTATAACAATTTAGACAAAAGAATAAGGTGACTTTATCTATGAGTATTTATTGAAGAGCTTCAATTGTGCCATGGTTTTAATGACAGAATTTCTGATACTAATAGAGATAGAATTTTGCTTAGAATAAAAAAAATATATTTACAAACAAAAAAGAGAGAATAAAAAAAGAAGAAAGTATAAGCTTTTTTGCAGAGAGGGTTGTCTCCTGCTCTATGTTCCAATGACTGTCGATAACAACGCAGCCTAAGTCACAGCATCAAATAGCTTCCTAGAAAGTCAGAGATGCTACACTATGATCCTCTGTGTTCACTCAATTTACCAGTGTTTTTGCACTACTATTTTGAGGCTATTGAGAGTATTGGGATGCATTAAACAGCATAACCAGCCAGTCAAAACAGATCAACATCCCTCTGTATTCAGCATTGGTGCAGCTTCACCTTGAGTATTTTGTGCAGTTCTGTGCCCCACAATTTAAGAAGGAAGTTCAGGTCCTTGAATGCGTCCACGGGAGGGCAACAAAGCTCGTGAAAGGGCTGGAAGGCATATTCTGTGAGGAGCAGCTAAGGAGTTTGGGTTTGTCTAGTTTGGAGAAAAGGAGGCTGAGGGGCAACCTCATTGCTCTCTACAGCTTCCTGAGGAGGGGAAGTGGAGAGGGAGGTGCTGACCTCTTCTCCCTGCTATCCGGTGATAGGACCCATGGGAATGGCTCAAAGCTGCGCTAGGGCAGGTTTAGACTGGACATTAGGAAGCATTTCTTTACCGAGAGGTTGGTCAGACACTGGAACAGGCTTCCTAGAGAGGTGGTCGATGCCCCAAGCCTGTCAGTGTTTAAGAGGCATTTGGACAATGCCCTAATAACATGCTTTAACTTTTGGTCAGCCCTGAAGTGGTCAGGCTAGATGATCCTTGTAGGTCCCTTCCAACTGAAATATTCTATTCTATTCTAAATATTCTAAATATTCCACTATAAAGAAAATATAGCTTTCTGCAACCTAGTGCTGTAATTTCTTTAATTTTTGACAGGAGGAAGAAACAAAGTTTTCTTCTTCAGCATAAAAAGTCCAGGGTAAAAAAAAGTGTTTAAAGGGATATTTAAATTGTGTATACAGGAGAAAGTAGAGGTGTGATTGTTCATCAAAGCTCTCAATATATTCTGAAAGATAAAGCTACTAGAATAATCTTAAAGTTATTGATACCTCTCTCCGTCGAGAAGCCCAACAGGTTTGTTTGATTTTCCAAACGACAGCCGCTACCAGCAGTAAGGATAAGAAACAACTGCAATCACAAAAAAAAAAAAAATAATAATTGTAACATAATGGTCTAAAAAAGCTTATGTTTTTAGGGTATCAATGGTAACAAAAATACATTTAAGTGTGGAAAAAACCCACAAAAATAGAGGAAACCTAAACTCTACTAGGATAACATACAACAGTCAACCATCAAAGTTCAAAGTCAAAAGAGAATGCACACCTCTGATGCTGTGGTTGTCTCCATAAAATGCTATTACTGTCTCCATTAGCATGGGATAAGCTCCATTACAACCATCCACATACCCACAACAGTCTCAACAAATATGCACTGCATGTTCCACATTTAGCAGATGGAAAAAGAGGGTGAAATATAGCAAGAAATTATACCAATTTATACTTCTCTCAGTTTTTGAATTCTGAATAATTTCCTGGAATGCAGGAGTGATAACTATGCAGGGAGTATAATTAGTTTGAGGAACCAGGTTTGCACATGACAATAGGTCTGGTTTATCAAATGGAGTATTTCTATGGTGAATTGCCAGGGAAAACATCCCAAAGTACATCACCACATTACAGTCCCAAAGACACAACAGAAGAAGAAAAAAAAAAAAAAAAATCAAAATTATTAAACTTCTGCAGTTCACAACTGGAGCATATGCTTTGTCTTTTTCACCAATATTTTTGTATTTGTAACATTTAGTCCATAAAGGATTTTGGTAGAAAGATCATTGAACTCAACCTCTTTTAGTGAATTTCTGGATACTGACAAAAGTCTTCTAAAGCTGACACCTAATGTAAGCAATCAGAAGATTTTTTATTTTTTTAAAACAGTTTTTTATAAAAGTATCTGGATTTTCTAGCTGTGTGAAGAACTTTCAGTCATGTTACAACATCTGCTGTGTACACTGTTTTAAATTAATACAACCCTGTAACTATTGAATTGTACTAGTCATCTGTAATTTCTTTTTTTTTTTTGCCAAAAAGCTTCAAAATGTATTCTTTAACTAACATGGGACATACTAAGAATTCCCTGAAGTAGTACAGTTCAGAGAAGTACCGTGAAATATAATCCTTATCCATGCGGTGACACCAATGTTTCCCTGTATCATGCTGTAAACAGGACTGAAATTATGACCTAGAAGATAGATCTCCAGAAGTAACAGCTCATGGCATTCAATATTTATCCATAATATGGAGACTATTAGAAACCTGTTTATGGCAACTGTAGTTTAATGTCACTATTATGGTAATGGAATGAAAGCACCCAATCATTCCCTCGTCTGCAAGCAACAGAATCAGCTGTACCACTGAATATTTGACAACAAAAAGTACCATTGCTCTGAGTATGTTCAAAAGTCAGTCTCCATAACACAAGCTTTTCTTGATAGTTAAAGCAATACAAATCAATATGGCTTTCTATTAGCATCTTATTTGCTTAAAACTCTTTTCACTATAAGCTTTCAAAATTCTTTTTTACCAATTTCTTCTTTGAACACCCTTGAGAAAGCCTGCCAGAGTGAGGCCAAGTTTGAAAGAGAAAAGTACCAAATATATAAAGTGCTTTGGGCATAGAATGCTCAATTAAAATTAACAGCTTGGGTTTTTACTTAAGAGACTTAATTCTGTCTGTTTAGCTCCAAGAAGGCTGATTGTTCTGAGCCTGAAAGGAAAAAATGGTTAAAGGATCTGTTTCTAGATGCACAGTTTGACTTTCCTCTTAACAGCCAATGTCAACCACCAGCATTTTTTTTAGCAGTTTTTTAATGCTCTTTGGGACTTAGGGATTTTTATGGAAACGAAGATATATACTCTCTCTCTCCTTGTAGGGCCATTTTAAATACTGCATTGAGCTTTTATTGGTTCTTGGCACAGATCCTTTAAAAAAAAAAAAAAAGGCACTTTTAATTTTGATTGGTTCTGATCAATGGATTAGAACAGTTCAGCATATTTAAGAACCGTTCTGCCAATAGAAAAGTGTTGGAAGAGTCAACGATCTGTAATAAAAGGATGTGAGAGGGCAAGTGCTGGTTCAAGAACCTTAGGGAATTCAGAAGAGAAATCTCAACCTTACACTTTAATGAATCTCAGCGTAAATCATCTTTCTACGTGGGTCTTTGCTGAAAGGAACTAACACAGTAAGAACATTTTAATTGATACACCATTTTATTAGCACAGTATTTCTTACTAGAAGAGTTTCTCTTAAGAGTTTTTCACAACAAAATATCTAAGGAGCACAAAGAATGTTATGACAGAAACTGATCATCAGCGAACATTCACCATTTTGTTTAATGCATCACTCCAGTTGATGCACTGATTTCACTTTTTAAAATTTGTCTTTAGCTGTCTCCCTTTCTCCAGTCTCCTTTGAAAGTGAGTACAAGATGACTGTGAATTTATATTTGGTGTCTAGGGAAAACCAGGACAAAAAAAACCCACTGACCACCAGAATAAATCCAGTTTTGCAGCAACATCTTTTAAACTTTTTAAACCAATAGCTGCTTACAAATAATGTTTCCCAGAAATGTTTTCCCTACCACATACTGTACTGTCTAGCTAGTAACTGCAACAGATGCTTAGGGGCAACATCGGAGTACTGACATGTTGCTATAAATTAGCATGCTGTGCATGAAGTAAGGGTAAGCCATTTCACTTACTTTTCTCCTCCTTCCAAAAAAACTAAATCAGGGAAATATCAGCAACCCTGTTTAAAATGATGAACTCAAAGCTCCTAGAATTTGAAAAAGATTAATACATTCAAGAGAGCTGGACACAATAAACTAAGACAGCCTTGCACTGTGCAACTGCTTCATTATGACCAGGAACAGAATCACTTTCCTTAGAAAATTCTCTCCTTCACATTTACTAATTTCTTGAACAATTCTCTTAAGCTAGTAGAAGAGAAAAACTTGAGAGTTCGGGCTGAAAAACTTCAGACAAATTGCTTCTGTGGTCTGTACACCAATGGAGCTGGGTCACACATTGAACTTTCCTGCCATCAGTCAAAACATCATTTAGTTTATGTGCAAAGTCAAAATCAGAAATAAGTGTTTCAAAGACACACCCATAAAATAATATAAATCATTGGAAATTACAGCATTGACAATGTGAAATGTTTACTTAATGCTTTTGTATGATCTTTCCTTGGCAAGTAAACATGAACTATTTGACTTTCTTCTCTGTTTTTTTTTTTTTTTTAGTAGAAATAATCAGAAGGAAAAGAAATTTTAAAATTCATGTTAACGAAGAGAAGAAATACATGGAAAATAGATTTTATCAAACTAACCTGGTTCCAGGCTGTGGTGAGATAATAGCCTTGGTTTATTTAGGGCAATAAAAATTAAAGCTGACTGCAAAGGATCTCACAATATTGAGTGACTCAGCAATAAAATAAGAGAATGAAATTCAGCGCCAATGAACTGAAGGCAATGTGCACAAGAAAAAGAAAAAACAAAAAACCCAAACAACTCTCTAGCTACAAATACACAATGATAGGTTCTAAATTAGCAATTACCACTCAAGAAAATGGCCTTGAAGTCATTGCAGATAGTTCTTTGAACATATCAACTGAATGCTTAGTGGCTGTCAAAACAGCAAATAGGATGTTAGGAGAGATTAGAAAAGCAATAAAGAACAAAACAGAAAGCATTGGGATGCCAGTGCATAAATCTATAGGATGTCTGTATCTTGAAGCACCCATCACGTCATCTCAAAAACACTAAGTTGAACTTAAAAGGTGTAAAGGAGTACAGTCAACTTGGCTAGAGGAATAGAACGGCAGTAGAAATAAGCTCTTTTCAGTTTTGAAACAAAGTTGAAGTGAGACATGATAAAGACATTAACACCATAGGGAAACAGTATAACAGCAGGACAAGTATAGACGGATGCTCTCCAATCCCCCAGCATACTTCTTAGCTCCTTCTTGTGACAGAGATATAAGAAAAGAAAGCACAATCACAAATAGTGTGGCAAAACAGAGATCAGTGCAGTGCAAAATAAATGAATTAAAAATCAGCCAGCTGACAGCTAAAAAATAAATTGTCAGAAGGGGACCAACATCAGAAAGGGAAATTTCTAGTCAGGTTTGCAAGGTTCCCAGAGTATCAGATCCAGTCAGTTTTGATGAGGATAATATATAATAGCTGACAGGTCTATGCATGACACAAAGACTGAAGACAAAAAGGTTAATGGTAAGGAGGACAAAGAAATCATACAGTATGCCAATTGGTCAATTGTACCTATTTCAGCAATTTTTTATTTTTTTTATCACTGCTAAGTTGTATTTACAAGGACAAGGAATCCAGGCCTCATTTACAGAGCAAAGGATATATATTCCCATTGGAATGAAGCAATTCCCAAAATAATTTAAAGATCAGCGTGAATGACCAACTTGGTATGAATCACTGCTGGGATGATGAAACAAAAAGGGTTAAAACAACCTTAACTACTCAGGTGCACAGTAGTAAGCAGCACTTGAGAGATGAATTTATCACTCTGTAAGGTATTGCCAAAGCAGATACTATCAGACATGTTCTTGAAATTCTGGTATTTGCATTTTTTAAAGGAGGTTGGAAACATGGAGAGAATAGAGAGAAGAATCACAAAAAATATTCAAAGCTTGGAGAAAATCCTTTACTGACAGTGATTTAACAAGCTCAATCATTTCACTTTTCAAAAAGACCAAGTGGTGACTTGCCTACAGTGTTGTTATGGGTTTGTGTGGTGGGGTTTTGGTAGTGGGGCATGGGGTGCAGGGGTGGCTCCTGTAAGAAGCTGCTAGAAGCTTCCCCGGCTCCAAGTCAGACCCACCACTGGCCCAGGCCAAGCCCATCAGCAACAGCGGTAGCACCTCTGGGAGAACAGATTTAAGAAGAGGAACCTGCAGTGAGTGGGGGGAGATTGGAATGTGAGGAACCCCTCTGCAGATACCGAGGTCAGTGCGGAAGGAGGGGGAGGAGGAGCAGGGGAGGAGGCGATGCCCCTGCAGCCCGTGGTGAGGCGGCAGGCTGTCCCCCCCCAGCCCGTGGAGGGGAGCAGGGGGGCAGATGCCCACCTGCAGCCCGGGGAGAGAGGAGCCCACGCCGGAGCAGGGGGATGCCCCCCACGATGGCCGGGACTCCGTGGGAAAGCCCGCGCTGGAGCAGGCTGTGCCTGAAGGACTGCAGCCCATGGAAGGGACCCACGCTGGAGCAGTTCACGAAGAACTGCCACCCGCGGGAAGGACTCCCATTGGAGAAGTTCGTGGAGGACTGTCTCCCATGGGAGGGACCCCACGGTGGAGCAGGGGAAGAGTGAGGAATCCTCCCCCTGAGGAGGAAGGAGCGGCAGAGATAACGTGTGATGAACTGACCCCAACCCCCATTCCCCATCCCCCTGCGCCACTGGCGGGGAGGAGGTAGAGAGAACCGGGAGTGGAGTTGTGCCCAGGAAGGAGGGAGGGGTGGAGGGAACATGTTCTAAGGTTTGGTTTTACTTCCCAACATCCTTGTTTTGATTTGATCAGTAGTAAATTAAATTGATTTTGTTTCTTCCCCAAGTTGAGTCTGTCTTTTGCCCATGACTATAAGTGGTGAGTGATCCCTCCCTAGTCCTCGTCTCAACCCACGAGCCTTTCTGTATATTTTCTCATCCCACCGTGGCCAGGGGGGAGGAGTGAGCGAGCGGCTGCATGGTGCTTTGTTACCAGCTGGGTTTAAACCATGACAAGTGTGTACAAGTTTCCATGGGGAGAAAATACCAAGGCTCTCATTCGTCTAGCACAAAAACACAGGGTAAGAAACAATGGCTGGAAGCAGACACATTTGAATTAAATTCAGACATTATTATGATTTACTTTCTGTATCATAAAATAATGTTACATATACTGAAAAAAGATTTGACTATGCTGCAATGACCAGATAATCTAAGATACAGCAAATGGATGGATGGTAAACAGGGAGTACAAAAAATAATTGTGCTTACACAGACTCATCCAGGTGGTCATAGATTATTGGTCCACCATTTCTGACTCTTTAGTTGAGACTCTGAATGACATCCGAATAAACAGATAGATGCCTTTGCAATGCAGATGGCTTACGAAACGCTGACACAGAGTACAGAGTGAATGACTTTCTGCACTTATGAATGTAAATCTTCCCAATAAGACAATTATCATGCTAAGACACACTTAAAGCCACAGCAGCCCAAGCATTATCAGGACTTTGTATTCTCTAGAACAAAGAAATGATCTGCCGGAAAATAATGACATAGCTTTGCACAGTTGCCCCTTCAAACCTTGTGGAACAAAATAGGAGAAAACACTAAAAAAAGCATGCTCGGAAAAGAGCAATTCATCACCCGTAGCGCGTATCACAGGCTGATTGGAAGTTATCGTCTTAGTATTAAGTAGGAGACAATAAACAATAAGAGAATGGATGAACTGAAGAGGAAGAAGCCTTGAACATAGCTAGTTTATGTCCAATGCAGCAGAGGAAAGTGGGCAAGGAAGGCCTGCAGAACAACAGGGTCTAGCAGTAAGGTCTAGGGAGACAGATGATCTTCCCAGAAGAGCTCTGGGTAGCATGAAAATACAATTACTGATTTAATAGAACACAGAAAAGGAAAACCGCAAGGAACAATTACTGCCTGCATAACTATTTTTGCAATATACAGAGTAAATTTTTAACTTACAGAGGTCATATTTAGACTTATTTAGTGCAGTTCACAGACCTGGCTGAGGAGCGAGAGGGCAATGTTTTCCATAACTGAGAAATTATTTTCTGTGTGTGCATTCAGGAGGCAGATGGAAAACCATAAAGGGAATTAGTGGATGTGTTGCTGCTTGGTATGTGGAAATTAAAACAAAACCTGTAGATCTTTAAAGAAACTCAAATTACAGGGATAAATACAGGGGAAAATCTGTGAAATGTAATGGTCAGTGTGGTTGGACTAGATGAATTAAAGACACATTGGTGCCTTAAGCTCTATAAATGCATTATAAACACCCTATAGAATTCCTTTTTTTTTTTCATTACATATTAATGCCTATAAGTAAGCTACATACTGTAACAAAAGAGTACTTGCATTAAAATGAAATAATTTACTTATTTTTGCAGTGATGTAAAAGGAACTATTTCATGAATTAAATATAAATATTTTAAGGACCAATATTGTAAATGGAAGGTAAACAGAACAAAACAAAGTGTTCCATCCTTTGCTATTTCTTTTCTCATTCTCTGGTTATTTAACATGCAAAAAGAAATTAAAACGTCTGAAAAGGTATGTAAACATTCATGCATGAATAATTGTTGTTTCTATGATTTTACTTAAGCCACTAATTTGCATAATAATTCAGTATAAATTTCCATATTGGATGAAAGCAAACACTTTTTCAAACTTTACCTTAAATCTAGTATATTTTTAATTCTATTAAAACTAAAAATTGCGTGGGATTCTACTTCGAGCACCCATCACATTTACTCATCTTATGACAGGGGACAAAGTACAGCAGCAGCGCACAGCTGAGCATGGTGCAGAATCCCTAAGCTATCAGCAGTTAAGCCCACCTTGGGAGCAGCATATCTGTGCCAGCACAGTTTGTCAAGACTATTCTAACATCTCACAAGAAAACCGATGGTCTGTTAGCTTGACTGCAGCATCACACTAACACAGTTATACTGTCACCATGCTCAAATATGTGGCAGACGTCCTTAAATTCCTAGGGGAATGCCTGCATTGCCGGTTTAGTGTGGATCTGGAGTAGGCTTTTGAACAAATTCCCCAATTGTCACCACTGTTGTGCTTTGGCTTATACCGTGGAGCAGTCTCGGAGCTCATGATGTAGAAGCTGACCTGGAAGATGTTCAATGTACACTCCAGACACAAACGGGCTTTCGGTCCATGGAACTAAACTAGAGCTAGTCCAAAGTGAAACAATGACAAGATGCAGATAGTGTGGACGTCATGTCCTCAGCACCGTTTTACTCAACAGATGATCTCCTACTTGTCCACACTGCTTACTAATAAAGACATAAGCTCCCAAAGATTGCTTTCATGAAGTTATTTAGGTGCACGGCAGTCTCACTGACTGCCCACATGTATACTTACACATATTTTAAAAGCTCCTCCCAAGTCTTTTTTTGAAAACAGGAGTTGGGCCATCAAGGTGACTATTGTTTAATTACTTGAACCTTGCTGTGCTGTGTGAGGCAATAGTTAAATATCCCTCTAGATCCACAAACCTCTTGCCCATTGGTCTCACCTTCTTTGCCAAGAGCACAAAAATGTACACTGCACTAAACAGCAATCTTAACAGTGGCCCCACACTGTATTAATGTTTCTCCTTCATACTAACTACAGTATTTTTAAACATGAACAAAAAATAAGAGTATTCAGTAAAAAAAAAAAAAAAGAAAAAATGACAAAAATCTTTTTAATGTAGATACATGTAAAGAAAACAAGTCTTATATCCCAGTTAATTTTTTTAAATTAATATTGCAAAAGTTTCCTAAGAGAGAATGTATACTGTTTTTCTAAGAACTGTTTTTCTGACATATTATTTACCATGTTTTTATTGGCAAATAGAGCACATTTTAATTGATATGTTATAAAGCAAGCACAATTCTAAAATGAAAATAGTTGAACAATTATTTTTCTAAACCCATGACTTCAAATAGCAATTATTGTCACAGCAATTGATTTCTCTCATTGTACTTGACAAGAACATTGTGTTTATGATTATGATGTGCTAGCTTCAGCCATCCTTCCTTGTGTTAACTAATATACACATGACAAGCAGCTCCAAAGATTTCAACTGGATTATCTGAAGTACAAAGACTGTAAACATAATATTAGGAGTCTGATATGTATGAGAACAGTATAAAATTTTTTATGTTTTTAATGATTAATTAAATTGCTCTGAATCACACAGTTTTACAAACACTGTTATAAGTAGGAGTATTTCAATGATTAGCAATTCAGAATGATTCCAGGAATGAAGTGTTATGGTTCCAAATTAAAATGCATGAAGACTTAGAGGAACGTAGTCTTGGCTAACAATGGAGTAGGGCGTGCAGGTTCCGGACCACGGTAACGCAGTGCGTGGTGGGATCAGGGTAATAAATCCTGGCTGACCCTGCGGAGCCAAGGCATATCAGCCAGTAGTGCTTGTTTCCTGGTCTAAGAGAGCTCTGGCTACCACGGCCAGTGAAACACACTGCCTACGAAGCCACCACTACCATCTAGGTGATTCAGGAATGTCCTTCTCTTTTTCTTACTGGTCGTGAGAAATACTACCAGTACCAGCAGCTCCATGAACCAGCAGGGCTTTTTTCCTCTTACATCAGCCTAGATCTATGCCCCATTCCGTGTCAGCTTTTTCCTGCCCCTGTTTTAACAACGCAATAGCTCCTGAGCTCCAACTTTTCCCCCACAGTTTCTCCATGAATTAAAGGAATGCAAGGGAAATTTAATTCAGCTGTGAACCTTCTAATCTTAAAACCATACAAAGGGTTCAAGCCCTCAGTTCTTGCTTTCTGAACTGGAAAGAGAAAGAAATGTCCGAATATGAAGTAAATGGTATTTAAAACTTCAAGTATTACCAAAAATCATTTAAATGCAAATTTGTATTTATTTATTTGTGTCTCAAATGGAATTCACACAAGTTAAGCAACACTTTTCAAGTTCATTTGAAACTAATTACATGGATAATTCTACTTATCCAGATGACAGAGATTAAAATGCTATTTTTGGATGCAGTCCTGAAAATCTATATATTCCCATAAATAAATCTTGCATGAAGTGTCTCATGAAAGTCACATAATTGCCCCTAAAATTCACTTCTCACATGTCCACAGCTACCAACCGTATAAAAAACAGACTAACAGTTACAAATAAATATATATGGCCTTCTATTAGTCTGGTCCTCCCAGCCAGAACCCTATATTTGGTAAGAACGCAAGGTAAAGGATATCCACGTTAGATTTGTTTTACTGTGTCATGGTTGATTAACAGGAATAGCATCTGCACAGAGATGCCATCCATAAAGTTACTGACCAAGGTTTTAAATGAAGATTTAAAACCATTACAAGAGCATAATGGAAATATCTTAGCTCATGGATTAAAAAACCCATTCATATATGGAAAGTCAACTGAAAGCATTTTTCTTTAATATATTCAAAATTTCTTAAAGATGGCAATAGAAAGTCTGTATACACATTTCTGCAGTTCACACAGCAAAGTAATTGCCATGAACAGCTCTGCAGGTATAGAAAACACTAATACATAGTTATTCTAAGGTGAGAAAAGGCTGACAGTGTATACAATAGGGATCAGATCTTAGAATAAACTCAACTGTTAAATGGTATAAACTTTTCTATTTATTTGAGTTTTTAACATGTATTTAAAAAAGAAAAAAAAGGAAACCCAAAAGAATAGGTTTCAATTATTTTAGATTCCTGCATTTCAACATAGTGTTCTTCAATGCCAGCCTAACATCTATCAAGTATCATCAGTGCAGACTCAAGTTATACCCCAAGGAAACATCAAACCTTTGTGAAGACTTCCACCTAGTATCAGAGCAGTCCTTCCAACTGAGGAGAACAGGAGACCACATCTAAAGAATTTCCTACTCCTGGTGTAGGAAAATACTACAATTCTTATTTTCATAACATCTGTCTCTTGGAATCACACACAAACTGAATATTTCTGCTTGGAAACAGACGTAACTGGCACTTATCTCACTTAGAATAAAATAAAAGGAAGAAGGAAGGCTGAGATGGAGCCATGGACAGAGTACTTGGGCTGTTGAGTAAAAATTCAGTTCAGAAAGTACACGTCAACACATTCTCTTTCCCTGGCAGAGGAGACATTGATCATTGATGATCCTGAGCTCTATAAATGAAATATTTTCAGAGAAAATGGGCTGGGGGGAACTCTACTCCCACATAATAAATTCCTGTTTTTCTCTATGTTAGAATCAGAGATTAGATGTTTTTATGAAGCAAAGAGAAGTTTGGCAGATCAGAGTAGCAGATCTTTCTACAGAATTTCATCTCCCACAGAGTAGATGGCTATGAAGATGAAAATTTATTTCTATCTTGGAAGACTATTATTGACTATGGCAGGAAGATTGTAAAAGAATTCCTCAGAAAAGATCTTCTTCCCTGGTCTAATTGAGAAAAATACCTGGAAAACATAGGGATATTGTAACTTATTTTAAAGAAAAGAGCCCTACTAAAATCTGAGGCGCAGCCTAGCTTTAAAGACATCACATAACTATGTCACCAACACCGGCCGCTGCAGGAGGCACACTCAGACATGAGCAAAAATTCTTAAGCGCATTTTTTTTTTCTAAATGGCAAATAGTGTTTAAATCTCTGAACTGACATAATATTTTTGAATCAGTAGTACTCAGGTGGGCATGGAATTTCATATCCTCAGCAGTATCTGATCCAAGCATCATTTCTTTTAGCGTACGACCTGTGTTACAGCTATATCTTAAAAAGTATTCAAAGTAAAGCCCCTTTGAGAAATCACCTCCTGTATGGCTATACGCTTAATCTTCTGAAATCCCAAATCAAACAATTTACACCAACTCCACAAAGGTAGCGCTACCTTTTAGGTGCTTCCTGAACAACTCTAACCTGACTGTGATCATGAGATGATACCATTGATCCACTGCAGCTGGATTCTGTTGCATAGTTCGTACCTTTTTTTCCTTTTTTGAGGAATTCTCACTAACCATCAGGCCATCTCCAGCTGCCCAGCCAAACAACAACCAAAAAGTGAGTAAGGACATGTGTGATCCAAGCTCACTATTACTTCCACAAGGTGAGTCTGAATGATCCCAATGACACTACTTTCCAAAATATCTGACAAGTTTGCACCACAGCCACCTGGACCACTTACGTATGTATGCTGTGACTCCACTCAAAAAAAATTTAAGCATACCTGTGTGAAATATATGTGCATATATATTTTAAATATATAAAAATAAAAAAGTAGGTATTATGGGAGAAGAATTGAGTTATAGAATGTGATTGTTTTACTGCTTAGATAAATAGCAATATAAATAACAACAACAAAAATCAAAGAAAAGTCTATGAGCTGCCTCTACTCAAGTACTTCTACCCAGAACACCTGTACTGAGTGGGGCAGCACAGTATTCATGGTAGGTGTTCATGGCCTGATTCACCCAAACACCGACACTTAGTAGCACAATGCATGCCTGTGTATACAACAGATCATAAACAAAGGATTAGATGTACAGGCTGAAGTGCTCCAGCTCTTTTGCATGGAGGGTGCAACTTGTTTTGGAAGTAATGAACATTTATTGTAGTAGAAGATGCTTGTTGCCTTTAGGTGGCCCATCGGCCTCGGTAAATGTTTTTGACAGTAGCAGCCTTTCTGTTTAGAGACTGGTTTTGGCAGTGGAGATCTGCAGCATTGCAGAGGAGCCAAAATAGAGGTCATGGGCAAATTAAAGTAGTAACCTTCTGCCGTGGACCTTTCTGACTGGTTTCCACAGGACCACTGGATGTTATTGTGGCACAGAACATCTGGACTGCTCTACAGAAGTTAAGAGAAATATATGAAAGGGAAATGAGCCTTAAAAAAACAGTATACTGCCAAAAGCATGCTATAAGTCTCTAGGGGAGCACATTTAAAATTATTAGTAATGTAACCAAAATAATTTTGTTGAGGAAGAAGAGCAAAATTAAGTAAAACAGTAAACTAAATCTTCAATAATGGTATTAATAAATCTTTGCAGTTAAGCTCTGAATGCATAACTGAAAATATGGAGATTGAAGTATCAACTGCACTTTACATAAATTGCATTTTAAAGTAAGCAGCATCAATGAAATATCAATATAATACATATTAGTTTATTAGTAAGAAGAGCTACCACATCCATGTAAAATCATTTATTAGTATATATTGAATGTAGAAAACCAACTTAATCCTTCCTCTCCTGAGGCATAAACTCCTATAATAGTTTAAAATCATCCCTGACAACTGCCTCTGCAAAGCCTGGGTTTATTGGTCTTTGCTGCGCAATGAAACATCAAAATACTTCTTGAAGGTAAGGAAGAAAGAAATGTGTTTGAATGAGGAATTTGTTATTTGCAGAAAAATTATTATGAAAAAAAAGTATTGATTTTTTCCATTATGTGCATGCGCCGAAATATTACAGAGAACGTGGGGGGGTTAAATAACTTTAGTAAATAAAATAATTATTAAAAAGTAACTATACAATGTATAAATGCACACATACATATTTTATATTTCTATTTTCCTACATATATAATTCATGTATATATACATAAAGCTGTCTTTTCCTATTAAATATACCACAAGCCATACCAGAAACTACTATAGTAAAGTATGAATGAATGATCAATTACGCTAACAGCCTTTATATACAACTACAAAGGAAAAATGGATATAGTGTTCATCAGGACGCTATCCAGAAGACCAACATTCACATTTCATTCTGCCAATACAGTATCAAACTAAAGTGAACCATTTAAAAGGACTCTGAAATATATTACGCAATAAAGCTATAGATAAGAACTTTAACTCTCAGCAGTTCTTCCTTTCACCTCTTTGAAGGAGCAAATAAAGAAGATTTACAATCAAAGGAGCTTAATCTAACATAAACTGATATTAATCTCCATAGAATAAATAGAACATCACACCCATAAAGTGTGATTATGTTTCTTTTACTCATGGAAGAGACTTTCATATTTCATATAATTTTATGGTTTTGCCCTTCATGGGTGAAATACTCTATATTTCTCTCAACAAGTGATGTGGTACATAAAAAAAAAAGATCTAAAAAAAGCAAAAATAATCTATGTCCATTAAATTTTCAGACAAATTATGAAATACAGAATTTAATATTTTCTGCAGTAACTTTCAAGAAGAATTAGAAATTTAATATATTGTTTTATTTTGCTGAGTCATGCTAATTTAAGATTTAAAATTAAGGGGGGGAAAGACTCATTTAGATGGTCAATCAGTGAATTTGGTGAAAAAGGACTGCCAGCCAATGCCACATTTCAACAGCCTTCCAAACCAAAAGATTCACATTATTTCAAGACATTTTTTTCTGCTTTCCCCTCATTCTTTTCTTTCATTGCACTGTTTCTCTAGTGCAGTCGTTATCCTTTGTTAATAAATCACAGAAATATAAAATACATTTAGAGTCACCAAGCCACGTCAGCATTGTGTAGCGTATTAGTCTCAAATATCACCAAGAAATTTAATAAATTGCTAAAGGACTTTTCCCTTCATTATGTAACACTTCCAATGCCTCTTCCAGAGAGGCAAATATATTTGAAGTGGTAAGTGTAGAAAAGTCATAACTCTCCTTATTAAAAGCCCTATTAACGTGAAATTTTCCTGAAGACAGACTAAGGATTTTTAGATTTCCAGGCCAAAGAAGCATCATAATTGCTCTGTAATTGTACTGTATAAAGAATACAAAGCCCCTGAGTCCCCTCAACCTGGTATTTAGAATTTTGACTGAAAAGATTCAAGACATGTAAGGAAAGAAATATAATTTTGAAACTGTAGAGTGTTTCCCTAAAAATCACAAAAAATTATTGAAAGCATAGAAAACCAGTTATGATATAGAACACAATTGGGCCACATATGCAGATGAAATTCAGATTTAAAAATTGAAATAGATGATGTAACTACTTTTTAATGTATAATTTTCAGTGTGGCTTTTGGAGTCCACAGCAGAGTTTCCATAATTTTGCTTCTTATTGACAAAATGTAGCCCTGCCCACCTTGAATCCCAATAAATAAATTTAAAAACTCAAAATCTTCCACACCAAATGCTTCATTCAGTACCAGGAAATTTTACTGGAATATTTTTATTAATATTGAATTTTAAAAGCTAATTAGAAGAATTCCTTTGAATTCAGATGTCTCTTCTCAAAAGTAATAATTAGGTTTAATATTTTAGTATCTATGAAATCCACAGCACAACGTACCGTCTAGCACTCTCTTCTCTCTCTTTCTGTGATTTATTACAACTGAACACAAGGACCCTGAATATTTCTCTACTGCCATAAACAGATTGCTCATTTCTGCGATGTCACTCACTCCACAGCATGCCATATCGACTGCGTCTGCAGAGACAGACTGGCAGAGTGCTTGAGAAAGCTGCTTGTCACTTGCTATAACGGACAATGACATTATTGCCTAAAGGAAAACCCTAATATTTTTTACTTCCTTTATTTTTTGTTATTATTTTTCTTCATCAGCTTTGGTCCCACTTCACTATACACTTACATCTGGAAATAAACTTCTGAAGTTAACTTTGCAACTGGTACATATACCTTGTCATAAAATGACAGAATTGCTTCTCTTCTGAATTAAAATGACAAAAGCAAAATTTCAAGTCCATTTATCACAGATGAAAACCTGTTCTAGTTCTTTTGTTTAAAGTACAGTGAACTGGAGTTTCATAAAAAAGTTACTAGGATTAAGCACTCTAGAAGACAAATAGCTGTGAGGACCGACGTCGTTTGAGTCTAAGAAAACAACTGACTAATCAGATTTAAGAAAATACGATATAAAATGTAGGGAATCAAAACACAAACACAATATGAATTATGTGTGATGCTTCTTAGGAAACAAATGCAGCTGTAAAAAGACGTATCCCTGAAAGGAGAACATTACAGAACTGTCTCAGAGTAAGGACGCCTCCAAAGTACTGAGTCTCCAAAAAAAGACATACTTTCTTCAGGAGTCTTGGGAAGTATATTCCAGGTGCCACCTTCTGAAACTTCTGTGGTGAACACTACTACATAAGTGCCAGCTTTGATTCCAGTAAGATTTTCTAAAAGCAGAAGTAGTGACAAAATATTTTTTGGAGTGCTAGGCTACAGCACCATACATAATGAAGAGTGCAATTTAAGATTTTCTTTTGGTTTTTTCCTCTAAAAAAAGACTAGAAAGAAAAAAGAAAAGAAATCTTTCAGAACCTGTTACTGTCACCCAAACTTTCATCCTACAACTCCCCTCTGCACTTAAGCAACTCCAGAACTTATTTCTAGTTATTATGAACTGAGCAGAAATCGGAATTAAGCACTTCGCCAGGTACAGTGAAAAAGCTCTCACCTACTGGATTTGATACATACAGGAAGTGAGAAGTTCAAAATTTTAAACGCACCTACTTGAAGGAAGGAAAAGCCCGTATCTGCTGTATATCAAGCAAGTACATCGGCCACCTTCAGATATCAAGCTGAGCATCTATTTTTACTTTGAGGAACAGTGTATGTTGAAATCAAAGTACGGCAAGTACAATTGCACTCACATGCACTTTCAAATGACTCAAAGGACGAACACAGAAAGAAGAAAAACAAGAATGAAATAATGGAAAACAGTTCTGTTCACCAAGGGATTAAATGACTCATCTGTTGTTTTGAAGAGCAACCACTCCAGTGGTACTGGGGAACCTCCTTTGCCTGCAGGCCAATAACAAGTGGCTGCCTTCTCAGGAAATATGAATATACCAAATAACTCTACAGCGATGACAAAGTTTCTGGGTGATTCAGAGAGCGGAAGACACAAAACTACATTCCACAATTCAAAACAAACATTTTAAACAAAAAAAAAAAAGATCTCGGATTGCCCACTGCAGTATAGACCTGCTTGTCCCAGTGAAAGTCAGACAACTATTTGCTTCCAGGTGAGGTGAAAACTGTTTAATGCATCACTATGTAAAAATCAATTTTATTCTAGCCCCAAATATAAAATCCATTTTGCTAAGACAACTTGATTTTCATGTTACAGAAAATATTCTAATTTAGATTTATAATGCTTCTGCATTTTCTGAGAACCCAGCCATGGTGGACATGATCTGATCCTGACACACTGTGTTTTGTCTTTCTTACAGAGATTAATATTTGATCTCATAAAGCTAAGCATGCCAAAATCTAGCATTAGTTTATCATTCTCATTTTAACAAAAACAAAACACGAAGCCAGGCAAACGCACCAAAGGATGCCAGTATAGAGAAGGAAATCACCCATTGCAAATTTATACCCAAAATATCAGATTCAGGTACTGAGGCTCTCGGGAGCTCTGATACAACCCGCTGAAATGCAGCCAGCCACTCCCACTGCATGAAACACAACTGAAGTGACTGTTCTGAGATTTTGGCACACAGTTATACATATGGGGGTGATAAATCTGGTTCTTCAGTATCTGCTGCAATTCCTACTATAGCTCATGCTGCTAGTCCTCATCCTAACCTAAATGCCCATCCCTTCCTCCTGCAATAAACACTGGATATGTTTTGAATATTGTTTTCTCTCACTTGAAATGCTCACAGAAGGATTTGTCAGAAAGAATGCACCTCCGATCCTAAATGACCATAATTTTTCGTAGAATTTCTTAAAGCACACACAAAAGAAGGATTTTTAAACTTCTAAAGTATCCATATTTCTTAATATCACCCTACTTATTACAAATTGGAGATTCTGTAATTCATAAGAGTAAGCAGATAAGTTATAAAAGTGACTAAAGTGCACCATTCCAGCCAGTCATAAAATCCACCAGTTGGCAGCTCCACCCCAAGAGCTGAACAAGAGGCAATGGAAGGAATTGTTCTGAGAGCATAAAGAAGATGTACACTCGGAGAAAGCACCTGATTAGTTAGTGGTTGGTATTATGCATTTGAAACAGGCTTTAAAAAAATAGTTATGACAGCAGCAGTTGCATATCATTACCTATGACAAAAATACTAATAGCTAGCCTTTGTCACCTATATCGATTTCACGTTTGCCTGGTTTTTGATTATGAGACAAAACCGCATTTCTTACCAGAACTCCTGCTGCAGATTCTTGATACAAATAGTTTTTCCGAGAAATGCATGAGTAGTGTTATAAATTCTTAACTATAATTTCATTTAAAAGCAGGTTTAGAAATCAAGAGTTTCTTGGCTCTCAATTCTGGATTTGCTCAAATCATATATACTAAAAACTAAGAAATATTGAACATTGTCAAATTTTACGCATGATAGAATATGGTCTAAAGAAAAAGTGAATAATGCTTTCAGAAACTAAAGATACTTCATATCCCATCATGAAATGCCTAAAATGTCCTGGCTACCTACTCAGCTAAAAGAATATATTCATGTAAGATTTGAAAACACTGAAAGCTCCTTTATCATTTACAGTTTAGAAAAAGAGCCAGGCTTTAGCTTATTGAGTATTTTACTGGTCAGGGTAATACAGGAATAGACTTTCTTTAACTGTGGAGACTGCATTTCTTCAGTATAAGAAGAAAGATCATCCACATTTGTTGCCTGTGAAATTTTCTAATGAGATCTGTACTGCTTCAAAGCAGGTGGGGAAAAAAAAAAAGTCACACACTTCTCAATTTGTGTGATGGCTAAAAGTCTTCAAGGCATGAGCTAAAAAGCATTGACTAAAGCAACACAGATGCCAAAGTTTCTAGAAGACTGTTAGGAATCTGTCACTACTCTTATATTACATATCTGATTACATTTCTACTCTTAAAGAAAAGGTCACTGAACCAGTAGATACAACGAAACCTTCCAGAATAAAAAGAATGAAATTAAATAGGGGTTCTTTTTTTCACTATTAGTAACGTGGTCTGGAGCACTACAGTTGCTGTAATATTCTGCTTATTTTTTCAAAAGAACTTGTATTTCTATAACTTTTCTCTTCTAGGATGTACAACAGTATCTTGGTAGATCAAGCATTAATTACAGATCTAATCATAGCTTTTGTGCTTTATTATGCATAGTTTTAAATAAATTCCTTACAGAACAATACTTTTAAAATAGTTGATCTTGATGTATTGGGAAAATTCTAAGAAAGCTTGTTATTTTCATGTTTCTGATTCAAGCAGTAAAATGTGCATTTCATCTTTTACTCTGAAACACACCCCTGTGAAGGAACAGCTTTAAACTATTCTTTTGAATGGTTGTTAAAAAAACATGTTCTTGTCAAATAAACCTATTTGCTGGTTTGGCTAGGCAGCCAGGATGAACAGGGTTGTACCATGTGTTCAGAAATATGAACAATGTAATACTAGATAGGAGAAATGTAAATACATGTTTATCAAAGCAGGTTGAAACAAGTTTTGTTATCAAGCACATTCAAATTTGTCTTTAAACACAATTATTGTCTCTGTCAGTAATCCTAGCAAACACGGCCTGGGTTATTACTGTTACCAATGTAATTTGCCACTGTTTTAATATACCGCATTCCTATCCAGTAAAAAAACCAAACACCACAAAACAACAAACAAACCCTTATTTTAAAAAGTTTTGTTAGGCTACAAACTGTTGAAACCAAATTTTCAGATAAAGGCTTGAACACTATCAACCACTTTGGAGAGGACGTATTGATGCTGTCTTCAGGTATGACTAACTCTGTCCACTATTGTGGGGGAAAAAAAAATTAATTATTGCTACATTTTCCTATCGGAAATATTCTGCAGCTTGTTTAGACTAGTGATCCTGTAGAAACAACATCCAATTGAATAACTACTGAAAGTTTTAATGGTGTCTAGACTGGAAACTTTTCATTCTAAATTTCTCAGTCTTGTTTTTTGTAAAGGACACACTAAGTATTTTTCCTACTTTTATTTACAACACATTCCAACTACTAGTCCAGTGACAAACAACCCAACAGTTTCTGCTTTGGATCATTTACACGGACTGACCATTTGCTAGCTCTGATGTCAGTGAGGATGCTATGCTTGCAGCCGTTACAAATTCGGAGTGTCGCTGTGACATTATGCATGATTGGTTTGGTTCTGTGGTAAGAAAATAAATGGACTTCTAACACCTATGAAAACCAATCGTTTAATTCAGAACCAACTCAAGCTTCTCCTCTCCTCTCCTCTCTCTTCCCTTTTCCTCTCAGGTTCTGCTTTGCAAGGTGTGAATCTACTGTGTGCTATTCTTTCTGTTTCTATTTTTTTCTTAGAACCACAATACGAGAGCTCCAGCTCCTAGACATCCTACCTATGTCCACAGACACCTTAACACCAATTCAGTTGTAGAAGAGTACCAGAGAACCTTACATCAAGATTCTAAAATATATTTTGATAAACACTCTATTTCTCATCATAACCATCAAACCTTAGCCTGATTTTATGTGCCTTTGGAGGGTGCCCTATCCTTAAGTTTTGTACCTTGGTTGGATTACTGCAATGCGCTACTCCCAGCATTTCCTGATTCCTTTAGATATTTCTGCAACTAGGTTCCTCAGGTTGATTATTAATGTTACGCTGCAGATAGCTGTAAGCCCTGAACGATCTGAGTGCCAGCTGAAAGCCTTGGTTATATGATTAGACTGGGGGTCAGTCAAAGGCAGCAGTAGGATAGCTGCCAGCCATCCTACCACCTTTCTCGCTATATGGGGGGATTACATTGGCCTTGGCTTCTAATTAGCTTACTGTTCACGCAGAGAGATCTCTTCTTACATCAGGATCACGTTGAGTTTGCATTTACCCGGAATAAACCATATTAGATAGACCATCACACCAGGAGAGCTAATGCAATATATCTCTAGAGATGGCTTCACCATCAAAGAGCCTGTAGTTCACCTTTTCTAAGCCTGCATTAGGGCACAAAGCAGAAATAAATTGCTTTTAGTCTACCTCTGCTATTTGTCACAGGGCCCCTCTGTTCTATTGTACTTGGACAGACTTTGCTTTCTTCTGTAGGAGTTTGTCATCTAAAAGTTTGCATGAGCGTCATCATTTTTTAGATCTTGCTGGCTTCTCAGAAAAAAAAGCCAACAAAACCAACAACCAAACACCAAAACCCCCAAACACTACTAGACTGACCTTTAGGCACCCAGCATTTTATTGCTCTGTTTGTGGTGAATTGAGGAGAAATGGGATGCTTTGCATCAGCTACTAAACCGCTCTCCATTAGCCAGTGCATTGGTACAGAAGACTTCAGGATCTGCTCATTTCTGCCCCCTTTTTGGTGACGGCAATTAACAAAAGTTGGTCTGTTCACAGCATTTAAGAGTCTGATTCTTCAGGTACAGTTCCTCAGAGCACAGTGATTAAAGTGAACAGAAAAGCTATGAACTTGTAAAATAAATGCATGGCAGTTCTAGAAACGCAGAAAGTCTGATGAACATACTTGTCTGTCACTGTTCACATTTTGCATACACTTCATGGTTATTGGGGAATATCTTTCACGGCAAGATTTCAAAGCACCGTAACTAATTCATGTATATTCAAGTGTGTGACATTTTATAAGACAGCTGAACTTTTAAGAAGTCTTTCGGTGGAGTTTTGTTCAGCTCCTAGAACAGTTGTCCATTTGCAGTTGAAGCCAAGGCCTGCGTTGCTGCCACAACCAAATCTCATGCATCACCTACTGCCTTTCACAACTAATCTCTCAATCATAAAAGCATTAGTGGTGATTTGGGGTGCTTTATTAAAAAGAAAAAGCTATTGAACAGAACCATCCTTTTTAATAATTCTTTAAAAGAGTTTACAAGAAATTCACACACATGAATTACTAGTTTAAGTCAGTATAGCTGGTTTCTCTTAATCACTGTAATATACAGTACATCTCGTGCTAATCTTTATGAAGGAAGTGTGAAGACTGGAGCACTGAATACATGAAAGATGCCAGCAGCTGCCTGTAGTTACAGGGCAATGGCCTGGATCCTCCACTGGTGCAAATGACAGAACATATTTTAAAGGCTTCCTTGCAGGCATTTCTTAAGATTAAGAAGCTGGTTAAGATGTTGGTTTGATGGAAAAGAATCAGCATGATTTCAGTCAGAAGACAGAAAAAGCAATTTACCTGAAGAAGGTGACAAAGAACTGCACCAGATCCATGATAGTGTTGTGCTGTGAGAAGGCAATCTGCAAATAAAATAGAAGTAAATTACAACATTTTCAGAGTCAAGAGGTCTTTTTAGGCTGGGGCTTTATGGCTCCACGGGTGATTAGTTTCAAGTGTAATTTCAGTCTAGTGCACACACACCTGCATTTACCATAAAGTGAGATGAGCAACTAACTCCCATGCGTTTGCCTGTGTCAAAATACAAATAATGGAATATAGGCTTTCTATTGAAGTAAAGGTAATAGAAATAGCCACATAAAACTTGCTTGATATAAACAATGAAAACAACATGCAAAATATTAAGAAACCATATCGATATAAATTGTCGTCTTTATAGTCAACTGTTTTAACTATTACCGTTTTCCATTTTAATTACAACAATGAAACAAGGTTTTAGAAATGACAAAAAAATCTTGTGCTTAAAATTAATACATTTTAAATATTTTAATTATATCGTATTAAAATTAATGCATATGTGTCCTAGTTTCAGCTGGGATAGAGTTAACTGTCTTCCTAGTAGCTGGTACGGTGCTATGTTTTGAGTTCAGTATGTGAAGAATGTTGATAACACTGATGTTTTCAGTTGTTGCTCAGTAGTGTTTAGACTAATGTCAAGGATTTTTCAGCTTCTCGTGCCCAGCCGGCGAGAAAGCTGGAGTGGCACAAGAAGTTGGCACAGGACACAGCCAGGGCAGCTGACCCAAACTGGCCAACGGGGTATTCCATACCATGGGACGTCCCATCTAGTGTAGGAACTGGGGGGACTGGGGGCGGGGAATCGCCGCTGGGGGACTAGCTGGGTGCCGGTCGGCGGGTGGTGAGCAATTGCACTGCGCATCATTTGTACATTCCAATCCTTTCATTATTGCTGTTGTCATTTTATTAGTGTCATCATTATCATTATTCGTTTCTTCTTTTCTGTTCTATTAAACTGTTCTTATCTCAACCCGTGGGTTTTGCTTCTTTTTCCCGATTTTCTCCCCCATCCCACTGGGTGGGGGGGAAGTGAGTGAGCGGCTGCGTGGTGCTTAGTTGCTGGCTGGGGTTAAACCACGACAATATGTTAATTTTTAAAAAACAGATAAATCTGCTGCATAATAAAACAAGCTGTTTCAAAGCAAATTACTTTAAAGACAAAGTAACAAATATTCTTTTAGGCTACATTTTTACAGCCTCACTAGAACATGCATCAGTTCAACTATTTACTGTAATTTTTCACAAAGATTTAATAATTATCTCTAAGACAGCATAGACACATAGGTGCACACTCACACTTGCATGCAATAGAGCCTATAATTATTATTATAATTACTTTTTGCTAATGTTAAGAACTCTACTTAATATTTAAGTTATATCTACAAATATCCTTAAGTGCCTGTCTTGTTCAGTGTTTCATTGTTTATAATTATCAAACTGAAGATATACAGAATATTTTGAATTGCACAAAGTGTTTATCTAACTATATTCCAAGCCTGTTCAAATAATTGTTGGTTTTAGAGATCTTTGTGCACTGAGGATCTGATCTTCACTAGTAATTATACCAAATTACTCTGATTCCCATTCATAGCTGACTTGTGAACTTTTGAAATGATAACTCATGACACTCAAGAATCTTTTTTTATTTTATTTTAAGGCAAAGCTATAATGTAAGCTTTAGTATTATAATGGTGTTACTGTGCATCGTGCCAGCTAAACGCAGCTAACCATAGGTTGGATTACTTAAAGTCTAAGGAAGGAACAGCATATAAACTGCATCATTCCAAGAATAAGCATAGGGGGCACCACCATGCACACACACCTCTAAAATGTAATTTCTCCTTTCTCTTCACTAATAATGCACAATTGTAAGCAATGCAAACAACTCTAGGAGCTCTGGAATTTGGTACAGAAAGCAGATATTTCAAATTTCTCAGCCCAAATTATCAGGAAAGATACCTGGTAAATGAGAATGAGAATATAATTTAGTGTACTAAAGTCCTTGAGTGCTATCATCTACCTGCTCTCTGGAGAGGAAATCTAAATGTGCCTAGCTTAAGTAGACTGCTGTGTTTGGATCAGGGCAAAACCTACATTTTGGCCTGGGAGCCTGTGGAAAGACATGAAGCTGAAGACCACGTGGGAACGAAGCAGGAGAGAGAAAGAACTCTAACTCACTACTCAAGTTTAATATACAAATCTTTTCACATTTGTCTCATATAATCGGAAATTTTGAATTCTCAGAAACTTTAACTTAGGTTACTGTCATTATGAATACTGTATCAAAATGAAGAGACTGTATCAAGACTCCCTAATCAGGGAGTAAAAATAGGAAAAAGTTGAAGAGTTGAAGAAATTACAGAGTGGACATAACTGTCAAAGTATCTGTTAATGCCAATATAGCCTTTATTTTACATAGAAAAGATAAAAGCTGAGAAAAGATCTGAAGATTATTTTGGCCCAATATAAAGTTCATCCCAAGCATAAACAACTGTTTAAGAATATCTTGTATGAAAAACAAAAGCTCTCTATATTCAATCTTTATTTTAAATGCAGGCTGGATTCCCTTCAAAAAATATTTAGTATTCAAATTAACTGCTGCCTTTTCTAGAATGTTTTTTACAAATACCATACTTCAGGAGATGAACTAACACAAAGAGAAAAAAATATGCCAGTTAGAACAGAGTTCACCTTTTGTGACCTGTTAAAAAGCTATTTGTTCAAGGAGCATTTATATTCTGCATTACTTCAATTATTTTCATTCAAGGTGTCAGCACTCATTAACAGCAACTGTTAGTCTAGAAACAACTACAGTCAAAGGAAAGTCCTGCAGTCAAAAAACGCAATCTGATCAGAGTCATATCAGGAAAGTTTTACCTCAAATTTTTCTAAGAAATTGTAGTGCCTTTATTTCTCTTTTTCAACACAGAGCAAATATGAAGTAAGCAGATTTACAACAATTTAATTATTTTATATGGCTATTAATGATTAAATTATTTGCATATCCCTAAGATCAAGATGGGATAGATAATTTTTGCACGAAAACAGACACAAAAGGAATGATTTTACATTTTCCACCTTCTATTAATCAAATCATCTACTTAAGACAATTGTGATGTTCTTTTGCTGGAGTTCATGTTTGCAAATCTATGGAAGAACTTCTGTCTGTAAAACTTACTTGTTTGGTTGTATGGGATATTCTTGAAAGTACTCATACTTTAAAGCAAAACCACAGTAAAATATAAAGGTCCATCCTAGAAGCAATTTCAAATTGTAATCAAACATTATCTTCTAATGATTACATTAGACTTCATGTTTAAAAGATGAACTACAGTATTTTCTGAAGAAACAGTACCATGCATCTTCAACTAATTTCAATACAGAATATTAGCAAAAAGAATACATACTTTAATTAAATGTAGATCATGTAGGAGCAAGTAAATGTTGTGAATCTAAGCCTGACACAAAGAACCATAATAAAATTTAAAAGATTTATTTCCATGGGATTTTCATCTAGATATGAATGTCATTGTCTTTTTTCTTCTGCCTACATAGACAAGGGACATGACAAGGAAAATTCTTTCAACCCCAGGTTTTCACTTTGGACTTAAAGATACTAGAGATTGATAGCTCTTCTGTTAATTTGTATCATGCCTAAGTAGCCCTCAGTTTCACCAAAATGTCTAATAAGCCAATGGAACCACAATTATCTCTCTCTTCTCTTATAAATGAAGATCAAGATAAATATCATCTCCATCACTTCCTGCAGAACAGAATCAACAAGTGCCATGCGGAAAATAATTTTCTATGTAAAGGATAGCCTCTGTGAGTGAACACAGAATTTCCAGCATAAAACTACTTCTCTTGAAGAAAGAGGAACAATAACACCTCTGCTTTACACAGCTTAACACTGAAAAATTAAAGTAGGATTACTTATAGTACTATAAAACATTACTTGAAATACAATTTCAGGTGCAAATGCCAATTCTTTCATTCACCAGCATTAGATTTCTAAAAGAGAAGTTAGGACTGACTGACATCAATATGGCAGCTAGAGATATGGCTATAGAAGCAGATGTATTTCAGTAACTGTCCATGATCTATGCTTCTCTGCAAAGGCAAGCTTATAGACAGCTATCTGTCATAAATGTTATTGGACAGTTTTCCCACCTTTACAGAAACCGCTAGAAAACTTCTCATGAACTGCAACAGTTCTTTTCCCTGTTTGGCTAGGGTTACAAGCTTTCAGTGACTTTATGATCCAATACTGTTACAGATAAATTGTTTTGCAACATAAATAATGACAGGTTTTGCCAAAATCTACAAAATGGATGCTTATTTTAAAATACTCTGCTATTGACAGCAAAGAAAAATAAATTAATTAGAAAATTTAAGGTGAATCAGAAGTTATAATTTTCATAAGGACATCCCAAACTGTACCCCAAACAAAAAAGAACCATATTCTGAGGGCTTCAAGGTATGCAACAAAACCTTTAGTCTGATTTCATAACACTACTCAGTTTTGTTTTCCTTATAAATTGGTTACAGTAGTGGAATATCCCTTGAATGCAGCCAATGCCATTTGATTTGTAGCTGACCTAAAGTTTTGTCATTTGCTGCTAAAAAAACTACTAGCAGATGATTATTAGATTATGAAGCTATAATGAATTTGCTGAAACAAAAACATTACAGGACTTAGAAATTCCTAGCTTTGTACTCCAGTAGGGCAAAGTCTAATCTCAACACCTGGTTCACAGAAAAACCTAGAAGTTTTTTGAGCTTTCCCTTAGCTTTGTGAATTTAAAAATAAATAAATAAATAAAAATAAAATTGTGAGACACCTCCATCAAGAATAAAAGCTGTCCTATGATTAGATGATCTCTACCTTGAGCAATGTGACAAAAGATGAATTTTTGTGGGGTAGTTTGGGACGCTCTAATGGTGGTGAGACTCCAGCTATGAGGATCTATAAGAAAGAGTTGTATGCATCAACATTTTTTTCCACAAGATAAAAATGAGTCAAGTTCTTGAGCATGCAAGTTCTTTCTGATGCTCAGAACAGAGGACTTCAAACCAAAATAAAAGTTGGGAAGATTGCTCATTTTAGTATATTAGGTCATATAATGTGTCTTTCTTGTGTGGTTTTATTTGCAGAGTAGAGGAGATAGGCGAGGGAGGAAGAAGAGTTGGTAAGATGGGCAAGTTGTAACAAAAAAGAGACATGGTTAGTTCATAACCTGTGAGACAGGAAGAGATAAGCACGTGCAAGGAAACTATAAAGTGACATAAAACTGATGCTTCTGCTAAAGCCGAAGTTTTTTGTATCCTAGACTCAAGGTTCATCTTGTGAAGGAGTTGTGAGGAGCAGGACCCAGAGGTAAGAACTGCAGTGACTCTTTTATGAAAAATGTTCTATAATTAAACTCCGAGCAATTGCTTTCAACTTGGATTTAGCTTTGAAGTCTGATGCTTCTGTATCAGACATGAAGAAGCACTTGTGTGTCTGAAAGTTTGACTAACTTTTCCAGGTGTCCAGCTGGCTTAATAAAAGATACAAACTTCTACATACAAAACTCATCTTGCCATCTTAACTTTAGGAATAGTGTTATCAGAGGTGCTTTTTCTATCAATTTTTCTGCTTGGAATTTTATCTGGATGAATTAAAATATTCAAAAATTTAATTTTCATGTCCAATCATATAGTCCACTACATTTGTATTCCATTAGATCAAAGTAATACCAATATACAGAATAAATATAAATTCTAAAATCCACAGTTATAAAAACTCAAAGACAGAATGAAAAGATTCCAAAGCAAAATGTGTTACATATATGTTCCAGCTCACAGTCTTGAGACAGAAAGGTGTATGAAGAAAAAGCTGATGGGTGAGAAATGAGCTGTGGTGATTGCTCCAACAAGCATTACTGATAAGTCTCTTTTTTCTCTGCCATGTTCAAGTCTTTGAAAAATACGTTTTTAAAACCAAACATAAACGCCTAGGAAAGTACTTAAGATCTTCACATCACATGACCTATTTGGAAGACAAGGCATTGTGACTGCTGACAAATCTTTTGTAGCAATTGAGGATTCAAAAGTCAGATATCCGGCAGAATATGCCAGAGAGCACTGCGTACAAGGATGCATTGCAACCAACATTTCAATGTATGCTATTTCTTAATTTCTGATGGTTTTGTTACATGCATGATGTAGGAAATACACTTTACACTGAATAATGTTGGATGGAAACCTCTGTTGAAATAGGAACAACTTTTGAACACGGGTTTTTCCAACCTTCAGAAGTTAATGTCTGCAGGAACAGATTTTTTTTTCCACTGCTCTAGATGCTCCATTTCATGTTCACCTTGAATGTCACATGCAGCAATAATACAGTCCTACAGAATAATAGGTCAAGATCTGTTCCACCACAAAAATGAGACAATCTTTAAAGTCTAACCTAGGGACATCTTTCATATGGAAATAGTAAGTCTGGCCTCAGAATTTTGTGTTTTAGTTTGAAAAATATAGGTGCTGAGAAGCTGTCTCTGCAGTTCTAATGAAACCAATCTAGCAAAAGGAAAAAAGGGAAAATTAGGCACAACAGGAGTGCACTAAATCAAAATTCCACATTTGCAGGAAACATGAACCTAAGCCATGAAATGGTTCATATATTTAAATAACGTACGTAAAAAGCAATTTTAATCTATGCTCCATTTCATGACATTATCCACTAATGTAAACTTCTATCTGCTTGGGCTCTCAGACAATGAACAAATACTTCCGTTAATATAATTCTTTCATCTTCCACTGTTAATAAATTAAGAATGAACAAATAAGAGAAACTAAAATAAATACATGGTAAAACTTTGGTAGATGGTCTAATTATTAAACCTGGAAACATAATACAATAAGGTCAGACATAACCCAAACTAAACTGCCTGGACTGTGCTGATTATGCATACTTAAACCCTGCAGAATTATTACTTCCTTCAGTATCATCAAAACTGTAATTTAATTTCTTCTTGGATAAAACTATTATACACTCCCACACTGGTACTATGTATGTTCTGAAGCAGAAGAAATGGATATTGACTGAACATAAAGACTAACACATTTTGTTGTCCATCCTCTTTTACACTTTCTTGAGGAACTCTTTTTGACTGAGGCAACTTTAGACAACAAAGATAAAAGACAGCTGAGGAAAATACTTGTGTAGATGGTCATATTTTTGCGCATAACATTTTTATCAGGAAAATGGGAAAGACCAAATACTGTGATAATTTGAAACAGGATGTTAGAAAATTTAGATACATAATAAATTTTCACATTTACTATTTGTTGTATGAGGTGAAGTTTAGATATATGCTGTGCAGAAACATGACTGCAGAGACCCAAGTATAAATTATTTTAAAGATGTTAGTATGTACTATATAATAATTGGGTGGGAAAAAAATCTATGGATATCTTTAAGCTCAGTAAATATGTAATTAGTAATTATTCAGTAATCATGTAACAGAAGATCAGTCACTCTTTTTTTTTTTTTTTTTTGCTTAAACATAACTACAGTTATGTGGGGTTTTTTTAGAGAGAGTAAAAAATGGTAATGACTGTTCTTTCACATTGGACTTTTTGAATATGAACAGTGACCTGTACCAATGAAAGGTAGATGGTAGGAAATTCTGTCATTTTCCCAATAGAAATATTTAACAGGCAAAGCACAAACTGTATTTTCTTTTCCTTTGGAAAACAATTCCAAGAGAACATGGTAAGAAAAGGACAAACTTGCCAACAACTAATGCAAATTATTCCTGTCTAAATTAGAGAAACATTAAACACTTTCACACGGAGGCTAAAAATATCACACAATTATTCTATATATTGGCTTTCCTAGAACTTGAAAAAGAAATTTTAAAGAAAATTTATCAGAATTTTGCTATGTGGAATATGTCAAATCTAGTCAAATATGTGAATCTAGTCAAAATTAGTCAGCTAGTTTATAATAATCGGCAGAGATAGGAAGGCACTTCATAGGTGAGTGACTCTAAAATAGATGTGGGACTCTCATAATGTGGAATGAATTACCCTATGGAGCTGCCATTTCTCTCTGCTAACAACACAGGGAATCTATGATTAGTTTAGACTATAGATTTAATGTCAAACGTAGAATATAAATGTTACGTGAAATAAATTTCTCCCATAGTTTCTAAGAACTGATTGGGTATTTCTGCAAAATAACGTAATGCTAAAACAGGAAAAAGAAGTATTTCTTCTTGCTGGGAAGAAATTATCAGAGAAGCAATGTGGACCTAAGTGCCTGCTGGCAGAATCCTACTGCTTTCTACTGTGTTGATGCCAGTAAAGAATTTAGTTTTATGTTGACAAACAGTCCTCCCAGATGATGAGAATTAGTGATAGCAAATCTTTCATACTGATAACATAAATAGAAAATGAAAGATAACTTAAAGAAAATCAGACTCGGAATCACAGTATTCACATCAAGATTTGATAAACAGATTCCATAGATTATATCTGCATGCTGAAGTCCTGTGACTCATAATGGCATACACTAGATTATCCAAATACCCACCCCTTCCTTTCTCAAACAATGTAATAATTACAGGATATTATTTCCACTATTCAGCATCATGAAAGGCTGAAAGACAATCTAGGTTTGTATTCAAGTGAGATGAATGACATTCTTAAAGAAGGTTTTTACAGCTGAAATTTTTCCTACCTTGCACTTTGCCTATTAAATTCAATATGCATACACTGCTATTTCACTGCTTTATTTAATTTTTTGTTTGTGTACACATACGAACAAATGCATACCACACAGAGAAACACTCAGTTAATAACCTCCAAGAAGTGAAGGAGAAAATCTGGGGGAGGGGAACTGTTATCTAACTTTCAGTTTAATTCAGTATGCAAAATATCTTCATAACGATTAATACAGACATTATTAAGAAATTGAAATATTGAGTGTTAAAGTCAATGAGAGAATGAAAGAAAATTAAAAGGCATAGATAAGGGAGAAACGGTATGTTTCAAAATTAAATTTAGAAAAAAGAGTAAAAGTAGTTGACGCAAAGACCTATAGTATTGGAAAGTTATTTTAGACATAAATCTTTGCAGGATTGAGTTCTACAAACTGAGTGTGAAACAGCAGATTTCTAGACAACATCTTCCAAAACTCTGGTTTTTAAAAGCCTGGCTAGATTAAATGAACAGGCAGGAAAATTAAATATAGAAGTGAAAGGAATGGAGTCAGGGAATTCGTCAGGCAGAGTTGAATGACTAAATTCTAGTACAAAGAGAAGCATTGCATAGTGATATGGTTTTGTTCGTCAAACTACATTAAGGAAAAGCCATTTCTGTCACTTGCTAGAATAGGATTTATCTCTCTTTTCAGCTTTCTTGTTATGACTTCTTACGACATCTTATTACGACTTGATAAATTAGTCTTCCACTAGGAAAGCTGCACCTGTTATGGACTGTGCTTTTACATGTTAGCATCACAGACTAATAGAAATGTGGACTGGAAGAAACATCACAAGCTCATGTTGTTCAACTTCCCACTCAAAGCCAGGCTACCGTCAAGACCAGATCAGGTCAACAGCATCTTTTTCCAGGTAAGTTTTGAAAACCTCCAAGCATGGATATTCCAAAGCCACTCTGGGAAACTTGTTTCAATACAGCATTGCTAACATAATGAATTTTTTCTAATGTTCAATCAGAATTTCCCAAGGTGTATTTGTGGCCACTTTCCCTTGGTTTACCACCTGCTACTACAGAGAAGAATTTAACTTCGTCATCTCTTCCACATCTCTTAGTATCTCCTCCACAAGTAATCGTAGCCTACTATTGGAGGCTCTTTGCCAGACTAAACAAGCCCAAACTCCACAGCTTCAAGCTAGTTTGTGTGCTTCAGGCCCCTAAAAATCTTTGTGGCACTTCTCCTGGACTCCCTCAGCTTCTCAATATCCTTTCTGCACTGGGACACCAAAAATTGGAGTCTCATTTCATATGCAGCCTCACCAGAGCTGGGTAAAAGGGGATAATTTTCTCTTAATGAGGTCCCACACTTGGGTATTGCCTGAACTGGAATGAGAGCACACTGTTGGCTAATATTCAAGTCGACATTAGGTAATTCCACCCTGGTTAGGGCTTTGCACTTCTTGTCAGACTTCATGAGGTTTCTGTTGGCCCAATCCTCAAATTTCCTAAGGTCGTCCCAAATCAAAGCTCTACTGTTTGACATATCAAACCCTCTCCCTCTCAACATCAAGCCATCTTGGTCTTCTGATAAACAAAACACTGTTAATGTTGACATTTTTCAAAGTAAAATAGATTCTTGATCCTTTTCACATCCTTGATGCGTCTCTCATTTTGGTTTTGGGTTTTTTTTTATCTGTAGAAGCTGGCACCAACAGCAGTCACACTAAGGATAAAACAATGACAACTGCATGCTCGTCTTCGACCCTCTTAAAAAATTCCACGGTCCTTTGACCTACAGTGCTACCCTTACAACTCATGTTCAAACGAGCGTGTGTTCAAGTTCCTTTCTGATTCATTCCTATTCAAAAAACAATCTCCATCTGACAACGTAATTTAGATTTTTTTCCTGTCAAAGCTAAATTAGGTAAAACACAGGCTGGTGATATTGCATCTAAAGAGTGTGAGAAACTACCTGGGTGCTGAGCAGTAATACCTTCATTCTCATCTAGTGTAGCATGATCGATGGGCTTGCAAAACATCAGGAATCCTTGCCGATAATAGAGAATCCTATCCAAACAACTGGCAGACTACTATGGCTCTAGGATACCATAATAAGTCAAAACTGTATTCAAAAAATAAACATAGGAAAACTCCAACTTCATACATTGTTTATGATTCTACACAAACCAGTTGCCCACACAGGTTAATTTCTCTCCTCAAAGTGCTGTATATTTCTGAGGAAAAATGGTTCAATAAAAAACATTGCATTAAAAAAATAGTAACATGACTGTCATTTAACACAGAAAAACTAAAGTGCTATCTCTTCTCTTCTCAAAAGAGAGTCTAAAATATACCTCCTCAAATGCAAAAGACCCATATGATGTTTTTATCAATGTCAAAATGGAATTAGTGGTTCATGTTTAAATCTGCTGGTGCTGGCACACTACTATCTCATTGCTCTGTCAACATGTGGCTAAGTTGATGAAGCAATTTGGATTTCTTCCAGGGTTCTTAATGCCAGGAAAATGCCTAGCCACAACCACTAAACAGCTAATTTTTAAGTCACATTTCTGTAATTATTGACATGATGGGATGGCTACTTGAAATATATATTTTATAGAATTCACGTAGATTGTTAAAAGAAAAAATTCCTGGAGGATGAAGTCAGAATCACAGAATCAATGCTACTGTGTCAGGGTATATTTAACTTTATAAAGTTGTCTGATGAATCTGAAAACATCTCACTGAGGTGAAAGGGTCACTTCACAGCACTCACCATAAAGTGCAGAGGGTGGCTCGGAACTCTTTCCCACATGAAGAGTTAAAAAAAAAATAAAAATCTGAAATTCAAGAAATACAAAGTTCCAGTACACACCAGTCAGCACTGCAAAATCTCATCTCTCTCTAGTGAACCTCGAACACATCACTGCAGGAACAGCTAGAAAAGCCACCAAGCTGTATCTTCTCAAGCTGGGCAAATGTTTCTGTTAGGGCAGTTAAAGCAAACACCTGCAATGCCTGGCTTGCGCTAAGCCACTTCACCTACACTTGACATGCCAACCCAAAACCACCTATTCACTGACTCTTGACTCAGGGAATCCTTCTGCAGCACATGTGCACCTACCACAGTCCTGCCATACAGCACAAAATTCTACAACAAGAATAGGCTGTTGTGTTCCTTAGTTTGCACAGCCCACCAAAGCCAGCATTGAAGCAAGTTGTCTACATTTCTTGAATGGAAATGCTCACAGACTCGGCAGAAGCAACCTGGGGAAAGTGCATGCAAATGAAAGGGGAAACATAACCCTGTGGAACACAAAATGTCTCCTAAAATGGCACACTTAGGTAGTCATTCCCATGTCTGTTACAATGAGCCTCTACTGGAAATATGACTACATTAACACCCCCCCCCCCCCTTGCTCCTTACAGCTTACAGGAGAAAATTAATGGTTTGGGGATAAGGCTGCAGACATCTTAACTCTGTTAAGTCTGTATATCCTGCTCTTCTGATAGAAGCAACTGCATGTTGTGGAAGGATACACAAGTGTCAAAATGTTATACTTAAACTTGTAGGCAGTTAATAACCTTGTACTTGGCTCTACTAAGATGCATACTGTTCAAACGAGTTTAATTTACAAAGCTATCCAGACCACTTAACATAATTGACCTTTTATTATTTATCAATATGTAATTTGTTTACTGTTGTGGACTATTAAACCAAATAAAATTCAAAAGTAATCATATCAAATTAGAAAACAAGAATAGCTTTTCAGGGGCAGGGAGCTCCCTTAAGAGTAGTCATAGAGCAACTGATTCTGGCTTTTCATCTTCAGTGACTGGATTTCAGTTTTACTGTGAAGTAGACTGGAGTTCAGAAGCAACATTACTCTGTATAGAAATCTAAACAGTGGTACTGTACCACACCAAATGTATTTAAAGAGTATCTGAGGCTTAAGTTAAAATGTCTGAAGAAATTCAAAGTGAATATGTATTAAACTATTTTCTGTTTTTAAAGAGGCTAATAGCATTTGTTTCTACAAAATGTCACATTTGAACCTCAAACCAAAACAGAATCTTATTTTGTGAAGAGCGAATTAGTTGTTTATGCGAGTGTCTGCTCACCAAAAAATGGACCCTGATTTTATATTAATAAAAAAAAAAAAATCAGACACATATGCAGGGAGATACATCTACATTATACAGTTAATCTGGCAAGCACAAAACTAACACCATGGAAAACACTATATTGCTCAAATTACCAATGTTTAGATTTCAGTTCTTCAGGCATGTAAAAAAAAAGTCATAATTACTGATTACAGAAACTAGAAAATAATAATTTTTGACAGGTATTTCATATGAACTAAGGAATAAATGATTTCAGAAGTGACTGATTATTTTTTCTCCATTTTTAAACTAACTCAATTTTCCTTAGACATGGATTAGAAAAGGGATTACTCAAAACAAACCAATTAAATATTAGTATTGCAGTATCTGGGAACTGAAATATCAACTGAAGAAAACTGTTGTTTATTTCTTGAAAAGACTGATTTTTAAACACAACTGGTTTTATATACAGCATTCAGTGAGGATTTCTTAGTACACAGAAATTGCACCCCCAAAGAAAAGCAGAATTCTCATATTCTGAAGCTTATAAATATGAAAAATGTCTTATTTTCTTTCCTGCATGGAAGATATTTTTCACCTTTCCTAAAAAAAAAAAAAAAAAAAAAAAAAAAATCTACACTGAACTATTTGAATGACTGTAGAACTTAATATAATGGCTATGGCATTTAAAGTTCATGCCTATGTGTATGTGTAGAAATACTTATAACAGACATAGAAAATGTGCTGCTAAAAAGGATAAGATTTTTTTCAAAATCTGCTAAGTCTTTATCTTCTTAAACACACAGAAGAGCTGGTTTTGCTAGAAAATCTACTAGTTAACCCACTGGTTGGTCTCCAGCCTAATAAAAATGATAATAAAATTTTTATGGGGCTATGAAAGCTGAATTTTTTAAATTTATGCAATGTTTTGTTCATTTTAGAAATCAAATACTTGGTTAGAAAAGGCAAAACATGCACTGAATTTTGCATAAAGATCATGCCATTCAAAATAATGTATGTAAAACTCATTGGTGAGATGCCAGGAAAAGGGCAAAGCATTTTCTTAAACATGAAGAGAGTAATTTCCCAAAGTTTATTGTTATAAATGTAGAGCATGCTATAAAGCTGTTGAAACTGCGGAATAAAAATTTTGTATTTGCAATAGCACTTTTCTTGATTACTGTGGATTAGCATATTTATGAGGTTACTCAGCCTCAGGTTTAAACCCGCAAATCAAAGGTTTATATCAGCAGGGGTAGTGGATTACACAGAAGTCTATGGCCTACGATATCCCAAAGGTATCTGTCTTTCAGTAGATTTATGTATATAATACCACTTTGTAGAAATTACATTTTCTGATCTTTTGCGTGGTGCTTGGTGATTCCCCTCTCTAACATGTAAAACAACCAAAAAGCAGCATTCCCATTCAGCAGAGAAATTCATTGATGTAGCTTCTCATTCCCCTCCTCACCTATTGATAAGACCATGAAAGACAGAGGCTTTAATTCCTTGATGTAAATAGCACTACTACAATGAGAGCAGAAGTCATTGTAGCATATTTGATGCAATTAAACTTCTGAAAAGAGGAAGGAATCTGTATTCCAGCAGCTGTTCAGAGAACAAATACTTGAATTTTGTTCATCCTATAAACACCACTATCATAGAATGCACCTAGAATTAAAAAAAAATAGTCTCACTTTTTTCTCCAGAGATGAATGCTGACTACGTTACTATTAATGGTAAATACCTACTGACTTCCTTTTGGCTTCAGAAAGACCAGGATTTCAGAGCAGAATGCTAAGACAAGAAATTGAAATGCTTAGTCCTTCCTTTCACGAAAGACTATAACTAGTCAAAAGACAAGTCAGGAAGGCATCTCCTGCAGAATGGCTTTCTCAAGACTATGGGTATCCAACTGAAACTTTTTTACCATCATTGTGAAATGATGACAAATGAAGACACAGAAACCTCATTATATTGTACAGAGAAAATGTCCATCAGCTTTATCATTATTTCAGTTTTTTACTAAAGATCCACATCTAATGATAAGATAAACTGAGACACGCAAAGAAGGGTATGGGAGTCAGTTACTTGTGTGTGAATGAGACTGAAGGTAAGAGGATACGTAATAAGGTATATCATTTAGAATATCCAACCTAAAAAGATATGAGGAAAAAATAAAAAAGGTTAAGCTTTCTGTATTGTATGTATATTCCACTGAAGGAGAAGTGTGGAGTTTTGCATGTAAGGGATGATGTCCACTTATCTATACAAGGGACAAGACAATTCTAACAGCTCTGCTGCTGAAAGAACAACAGATCACACTAATGTGAAAATATTAATTGTTTCAAATAAAGTGGAAGTGGTTAACCAACATAAAAAACCCTCAGCATACTAAGAAGGAAAATATATAACATAGAAGGAAGAAAATGAGTTTAATATTCTTCCTTGAAGAGGTGATCAAAATCCAGAAAGTGACAGCTGAGACTTTTACAAGATAAAATGAAAATTAAATGATAAGGATTAACAGAACACATTGTGATCCAATTTTGTTATGTTAATTTTACTCTCTTTCATTTAACTTCTATCCCTCATTTGAAACTCCTTTTACAATGCAAGCTGTAATAAATTTGAAAAAAAGCAGAGACAACTGACAGCTCTAGATTTTACTCAATCTCATAATAAATTTGTAGAGTCAGGGTGATATATCATTGATATACTACATATCATATCATTGACTGATACGCAGTCAGATCCAGGAAAGTATTTGGAAAAGATGCAGAGAAATGCGTAATGCTAGTAAGCAGGAACCTTTGACATTGTATTTTTTAATAACTTGCAGTAATTAGGTGGGGAAAGGTGGATGAGTAACGGGGTCTCAAGCAGATTCAGAGTGATGTAAACCAAAGAGAAGAGCAGGACCTGCTCAGCTGAAACCAATTTCCAAGAAACTAGGCTAGCCATGCTAGCACTTTGGCAATGACACAATGAACTACACTGACAGGTTCTGGCAACAGTCATTTCCCTGAAACAGCAATGTTTGTAACAAAAGCTCTATAACGGAAATATAGAAATGACAGTGTATTATGAGAGAGGTATCACCTAGAACTGTGATCTTGAAGGCCACCTGCAAGTTCAGAATGGGCTCTTCCCACCTCATGGACAAACGGCACGACACTTCATTCACATTCACTTTAATTCATAAAGGCCTTAGTTGTTCAGAAGAAAAAAAAAAAATATTCAAAGTTGTCAGCACTGAGAGTACTTTTTATTCTCACTTTTTAAAAACTGTATTTCTAAGTATATTTTCCAGAAGCTCTAATTGTTTAATTAGGCTTGTGCAAATGAACAGAAACCATTTGGGTGTTGAACAGCTTTAACAAAATCCAAATCCAAAGAAAATAAACACACTTTTGCTGCTAGAGCACTTCACGCTTTCAAAGAGCAAAGGAAAATACTTTTCAAGAGCCCTACATAATTATAATACTGGCCTGAACTCTGTTGAGACATAGGTAATGCCTTTTCCTTTCTCATGTTCAATACTTTATACCAACTTCAGGCAGAAATATTAAGATCTACTTTTGGGGGTACTTGTTCAGCTATCTAGATTCTTTTCATCTGAGTAGGAGCAGAAAGGGTGTCTGCAGAGCAGAATTTGATCCCAGAATAATGAATAACATCTTCTGACAAAACAAGCATATGAGTCAGGGCAAAGATCCTGCATGAAAAAAACATTCAGAAAAGATAATGAATTCAGTTTATGTTACATAGACATATACTTTGGAATTCTGAAACACCTCATTTGCTTTACCGAATCTATATGGCAAGGGAGTTAGGCAATGAGTAAGAAACCTATTTGGAAAAGTCAAGTAAAGGTTGGGCATCTTCCAGCCTTCCTCTATGCCTCAGTAAAATAATTTCTACTTTTAACTATGAAATGTTTCTGAAGTTTAATACAGTAATTTCTGGGAAATCCTTTAACAAAACTTTGTTTCCTAAGAATAAAAGCTACAGAATGTAGCTCTGCCTGTCCTGCATGAACAGCTTTGGACTCAAAGACTGATTTTAAACGCACCGCATAGAAGATTAAGGGTCTTAAAAATTCAGTGCCTACAAGACTTGTAACAAAAGTACAAGAGAGATGGCCTTAAATATACCAACTGAAGAAAAGACACCTACACGAGTGCACACATTATCAGACATCACAGAAGCAAATGGAGGAAAATACTTATAAAAGCATCAATTATTCACATTAATTTTAGACAGAAGGTCAGGACGAAGTATCAGGTTTTCTGCAGAAACCTAGGAAATTTGAGGTTGCTGCTTGCTCCCATAGCTACTAGTTTTGACAAGGTTGTTATTGGCTGAGGTGGCCAAAAAAACCATAAAACACTTCTGAACAGCCTTTATAGGGAAGAATTACTTTTTCTAAAATGTGAAAATGGAAAAAAGGTTTTGCTTAAAAAAAACTGAAGTGAAAACTTGGTTTAACCCTGAAATTTTTTCCTGGAAAGTTTTAGAAATAAAAAAGGCAATTTCCCCCAAAAATTCTCCTACAAAATCATCATATTTGACAAACTCCAATTATTGCAGTCTATAAGCCTGAGCAGGCTTTTTTAAGAGTGGTATTGAGCAGGGCACAGAGGAACAAATATTAACAATGCCATCCCCAAAGAGATGCATACCTTAAAAGACAATCCAGACTATCTGGCTTCAAGCACAGGAAGGTGTTGAAAAATAAAGCTGAGAAATTAAAATCATACTGTTTACTCCCTGCAGGGTGAACTTTCTCATGTACAGATTTTAAAGGTATCTTTCTTGCCAACAGCCATATGTAACAGATATCCTCAGAGTATTCCAGGAAAGATTTTCAGTATGCTTTCTGGGACAAGAATACTGCAGAAAGATATCTCCAACTAAATGCATTGACTACACTCAAAAAGAAGAGTTGTTTTTTCCACCCAATGGCTACAGAAATTCCCAAGATCATTCTATTGCACCCTACACCCTTTTCTCCAAATGAGAACTCACTCCTGGTTTTCACTGAGACAAGAACATACCTATATAAAAACAGAGAAGATTTTGTATATTTATTATTTCTGAGAACTGATGCTTAATTGTTTCTAGCTGCAAGTGAGTTTGTTTTGTAATCATTTTATGCATCTGTAGAGGGTTTAATGCTGATTTATGTTGTTTACTGAAATCTTGACTTAGCCAGTTTGGAAACAGTTCAATGAAAATAAACCATGTGACCATATTCAAAGGTTACAGGGGATTTTCATAAATGAGATGTTCTATACAGCAACATTCTTTTAGTACAAATACATTCTCAATAATAATTTTTTAAATATTGTAAGTTAAAGTGTTTTATATACCAATTGCCTTTTTAAACCTGAACTTCAATCAGATCAAATTGAAATACAGGAAATTCCATTTAAACATACAAAATTTTTTTTACTACAAGAATGATCGAAGACTGGAGCAGGCTGCTCAGATAGGTTGCTTATTGATTCTCCATCCTTGGAGATATTCAAAACCTGACTGGACAAAGCCCTGGACAACTTGATTTAGCTGACCCTGCTATGAGGGGTCAGACAATCTCCAGACAGTCCTTTCCAACCACAATCATTCCATGGTTCTATGATTAGGCATGATTATTTCCCTTCTCACAGGTTGTTAGTATGGGTTATTGGGCCCCTGTGTCAGTAACAGGAGACAAGACAGAAAAAGGATTTGAGAGATTTAATTTTCTCTCCATTCTTCCAAAGCTGACAAGTGCAGAGACATCCACATTAAAAGTGTTAATTTAAAACAACAAATACTCTCTAATCCAAACCAAACTTAACCTTTTCCATGTATTTTACCAGACACCTATGTTTTTTATTAATGTCAAAGCAGTTTCATAAGATAAGGGACGTCTTGCCAATGTCTACTGATATCACACACGAAAAAAAGTACCAACTGGTATTTTGATAGAAACAGAGTGATCATTCAAAGTTTGTTATATCAAAAGTTCCTGAAAAAAATGCCCCCATTCTGGTAATGACAAGAAAAGATTATCACTACGATGTAATCTAATATATATTTACTGGAACATGCTATTGCAGAAGCACCAATATAATGCTTATATTTTGTAAAGAGCACTTCTATGCTTTTTCATTATTGGTCTGAAGAATTGCATTGTGAAGTGATATCTACTCAATGACTCAATCTTTGTACAGTACCATTCATTTCATTTTAACCTACCTAAAAAGTTAAAAATGTTTTTCCTAATAGACAAGCTGGAAAGCTGATCACATTTTATGACAATTAATTGAGCCCACAAACCTAATGGCACCCTTTTGGCCCCTTTTGCTGTTCCTTGATTAGGGATTTATTAAACTGCTTATTATTAAACTGTTGCAATTAGAACATTTATAACAACTGTGTGCAGTAATTGAATGTTAAACATGTCCTTTACATGAATTAGGTGAATGCGATGACAGGTCGAATTTTACATAGTGAAAAGTTAGAACATTCGAATTTATGTGACATAGGAAAATAGGAATGTGGAGAACAGAACAGGGTGATCAGATCTAGTCTCCCACAATGAAAAGCATTTCATCACAGAATCATAGAATCATTTAGGTTGGAAAAGACTTTCAAGATCATCGAATGATGGTTAGTTTACCAAGGTCTACAGAACACTCAAGACTCATGCTGTTACTCAGACAAAACCTGCGTTTGCTGGTATTCAAAATAAAATCTTAGATGGGAATAAAAAAACCCCAGCAATTAAGAAGGGAAGGAGGAAGGGAGGGAAGGAAAACACCTGATAGATATCCTTGGAAATACTAAAAATCCATCTGGACATGGTCCTGGGCAACCTGTACTAGCTGACCCTGCATAAGCAGGGGGGTTGGACAAGATGACCTCCAGAGGTCCCTTCCAACCTCAGCCACTGTGTGATTCTGAGATACCAATAAAATTAAGAGACAAGAGCTGAAATTGCTGCAGTAAGCCTATCTTTCCCTATCCTGATTCTTGGTATGCATAAAATCTCAACTACAGTATTAAAATTCTTTGCACTTAATTTAGAAACTCAATAGCTGCAAAATCCAATACAGAATGGTAATGAAAAATAATATAGATCGATATATGCTATGCACATATAGACATGGGTTGCTTGAAATGTCCCAGATATCAATATCTCTACAACTGGATCTACCAGAAAAGCTATTAATAAGGCTGTGGCCAGCATAAACTTTAATAAAGCTACTACTACAGAACCCCCAAAAAGGAGTTGAAGATAAAATGCAATGGCAGTCACCAGCATGTTCTTCATATGAGTCAAACCCATGAAACTTTAAACAATCTGATTTGCACAACTAATCTCTGGTAATTTATAGTTCTTACATGCAATCAAATTTAGAAGTTTAATGAAGCACGGGAAAAAAAAAAAAAATCCCTTCACATGTCTGCATTTGTATTGTGCCAGACTTATGTAAAACTTCTCTTTACTAAAAACAGGAGTCTTTATTTCATCATCATCAGTATTTGAAAATGTCTTGTTCTAGTTCAAGGATTGGATAAAAAAAATAGGATAGAGAACGTACCGATTAAAATAAAGAATGACTACAGAAAAAAAGCAGAAGAGGTAACACAGTATTTCTGCTTTCTATTGAGAGTCTTCATACATACACACACATATTCTCCTTTTTAAGAAAGAATATTTATGAATTATATTCAAATTAAAATCGAAGGGAAATCTGTATAGTGTATCAGCATACCAGAAACATAATTATTTTCAGACCAGACCTAGAATTCCATCTTTATGGTAATAAAAGCTCACATAGCTTAAATACTGAAATGTTTAGAAGGCAAAGCATCTAGAACTGTGTTTTATTTCTCAGAACGAACACTAGAAATAAGAAATTCTAAAAAATGTCATTTGCTTGTATTCTTTTTTCTTTTTTTTTTTTTTTTTTTTTTAATTTACATTGTAAATTATCTGAGCTAGGATTGCCTTATCCTTCCATGGCAGTCCAGGATCTTGCCTTGGTATTCTGGTGTTTCAAATATGTATTGACTCTCAATTTCCAACAATGCTAATATACAATAATAAGCCATAGGCATTAAAGCTTTAAAACTCTTCAAAATTATCTTAAAAAAAAAAAAACAAAAAAACCAAAAAAACAAAAACCTTATTCGTTCTTATTGATACATTTCCAATCTTAGCCTTAAAAAAAAAAAAAAAAAAAAAAAGGATTAATCAGTTCTGATTACTATCCTTCCAAAATTAACCAACTTAAATGAGAGATTTTAAGTGATCTGAAATTAAAGATTAATGGATGTATTAACAATAAATCTTTGCGTAAATTTTCAGTCAAAACTATATAAAATACAAACTGCTGCTGTGTTGCAATTGTTATGTTCTTTGCTTGTTTATTTTTGAATAATTTATTAACTTTTTATTTATCATGAAAACAAAAATCTTAATGCCAAGGATGAACACATCTCAATATTGAATCACATCTCTACCATAAAAATTTCTGATGATGACTTCTTATTAAAGGAAGAATTTCTCCTTATTTTCCTTTGCATCTTATCTACTAAAATTCTATCTATAACTTTTAGTCACTCTTCAAGGTCTCCAAATATTCATCATGCAATAATTTAAAAGCCTGACAGGAATCAAAGATATCAGAACTCAAGTGCAATTTCAGGCCAACTCCTTCTTTATTAAGTGTTGATGGGTTTTGATCTGTTTCCTAGGCTAAGTCATTATACCAATATTCCACCTGACACATCTGTTAAAGACGTTGGTTTTGGAATGTAAAAATTCTCACTAAAGTGAAAGGCAAGGTACAGTTCTCAAATCAAACCAAAGTCTTAATCATTTTCCATAATTCTTTCAGCACAGTCTATCCCAACTATGTCTTTTATTTTAAACTCCAAACTGCCCAACAAATTTCAAGATCAAATATTTAAGCAACAATTCATCTATTCTTTGGGATAGGTAACTTTGAACAGATAAGAAGATGATCTTAAATTTTATTCAAAGGAGTTGTAATAGAATTGCACAACACACTCCTTAGAAAACCAAAACCTAATGTGCTATCTTATGAAATAAGTGGTATTCCCAATTTCATATTTTTACCCTACTAACATGAGCTTATTTGCTGCACTTTATATCTTGAATGTGTAAAACCTGATATTCAACTGTGCATTGTGACCAATTACTGTTAATCTGTGTGTGTCTTTATATGAACCTCCAAATTCCAGTTAGTTTTCTGAGTACCATAGAGAGAGTAAACTCGTACACTCACACTGCACTTTCAAAAGGAGAAAGAATAAGCTCTGAATCACAAGATAGAAGACCCAAAAAAAACTTAGGGAGCTGTGATGACTTGAAGTTGATGAGAGTGAAACGCTATGGAATAGACATTTGCTAGCAGCTTCAGAAGATGAGAACCAGAAGACATGATTCTATACTAAGAAAGGACAAGCTATGATGGTAAAAGGACTTATCAAAATTTTGTAGAGTATTGAGGAAGCCAGGTTTTTAAGGTTTATGGTATAAGAGTTTGTTTGTCCACAGACCTCAGAGTACCTGTAGTTCATCCATAGTCAAGACTGATCTACTAAATAATAGAAAATCTCTCAGAAACTTTTACTATTGTGGATTGGACTGTCATAAAAAAGCTGATTGTCTGAGGGAGCAGATCTTCCACATTTTAATTGCAATTGGAGATGCGCTATCAGAAGCAAAGCCTGAGTTCAAAGATGAGGCTGCAGTCTGTAAGCAGATCAACAATTAGAAACTGAGGCTAGAGTTAAAAACTTGAGTTCCAGAACAGTCAGAAATTTATTTTTTTGAACTTGTGGTTTGTATAATCTCCAAAGCACCAGCGACTCTATCAGACTGGAAGAATCAGAAACCTCATTAGACTGGCCAAGAGCAAACCTTTCATCCATCTGTTTGGGAGTAAAAGTCACACTTGATGGGTCAAGAAACACCTTATACCTCAGTACCTATTTCAGATGCAAAATTACTGGAATTATATATATTTTTCAATTAAACGTCTAAAGGAGAAGATCACTGTTTTATAAAGAGTAAAGATAATAGCTACATAAATGTTACAATATTTAACTTGTTGAAAGAGAAATTATACTTTTATTTTTTGAAGTCTGTTCCAATGCTGTGCTTATATGTCATATAACAGAGCTTGGTTTAAAATATAAGTATCCATAAAAAGGTGATGTGATAATATCTTGTGCTAATGGTGCCATTATCAAGCTATAAAATGATGCCATTATTTTGCCCAACTGTGTGGCTTCGTGCCCAAGGCCGTTGTTCCAGCTGGGAAGAACAACTCACAGTAATATGGCATATTATGAAATTTCCCTAAATACGTAAGAGGTTTCATAAATGGAGTGCATTTATGCAAGCCACGCTATTATGTAATAAAACGGTCTCCTGATTTATGTCTGAGAGTAGGAAATCATGTCAAACCATCCCTTCCTAAGATTCAAAAAAATGAAATATATATTTTGGAGGCTAAAATTGAAAAAAAGTTGATATGGACCTCATCTTCAAATACCTGTTATAAAAATAATTTCCCACATATCCTGCAGGTAAGCCAGCTGTTAGAATTTAGGGTGATAAACCATAAACAGGTCAGTGGTTAAAAGCTAAAATTCCTTAAAGCTCACAGGACACAGTTTAATGCATACAAAAACAGCGATTATAAATACAGCTAAATTTGACATCTGCAACATTTCTCCTACATCTTGAATCTTGTCTGTTTTACATACACAAACCATAACACACCTCCTACTTAGAGCATTCTTGAGAGTCAGTGAGTCCCAACTTTGTCTCTCGAGTTCAAGAAAAGATGAGCTGAAAGACCTGTAATGGCATCTTAACACATTCGTTATTAACGTCTGGTCAGTTACTAGTTTTATACTTCAAGCATGACCATTAGCAAAAGTACATTCCTCTTCACGCTCACAAATTGGAACTGCAAAGGGAAGAATAATTCTTGGCATCATTCTCACATAAGAAGCAAATCTAAATTATGACATCAGTTGCAGATTGACTCAATAGTAAATTACCAAATCCAATTTACTCAGGACCTTGTAATTTAGTTTCAATCTAATTTAATTCAATTTTAGCTGTGATATATAAATGTTGATTAGTAGACTATTGCATAAGAATATAAAGTACTTAAGTTTCTTAAGTTACTACTGTTTAAACTACAGTATTTTTTGTTGTTGTTCTTTCAAAGACAGAACTGAACGGTATTAGGAACCATAAAAACAAACGTTAATAAAATTAAATCTGGAATCCACGCCAATTAACTCCACAGCACAAGTTTCTAGCATGCAGAAAAAAATATCTTCCTTTGCAAACAAACTGAACTACAAATGCAGTCCATATTTTATACAACAGCCCACACTGACACGGGTTTATCCTTGTGAGAGATACAGCTACAATCACCGCTCTTCAAAAATGCAGTATACTAAAGTTTGAAATTTACATTTTTTTTTATCATGTGGCCATAAAACATACTTTCAAACTTAATTCAAACAAAATACTTAATGTATTTTACTTTTCTTATCAAAAGAAAATTTTAAAAGAATAAAAGAATCTTTGCAGTTATTGGAAAATAGAGGAGATTTCTGAAATAAAATAGACCAGTGGTCCAAAGTCACAACCTGTTCTTTATAGCCTACCTCCTCGGAAGATTAACTTGCAAAAGCTTTTTCAAAAACCTTTCTCATACAATGATGAATAAATAAAAATTACTCTCAGCTCTACATTTATCTTTTAGAACAATCAGCAAATATTCAGATTTGTCTTACTTGGAGAAGTTTTCAGATGCCTACCTTTGGCTGAAAAATGGTTAAAGAATTAAGTTAATTCAAACACTTAATAACGATCCATGTAGTTAGAAAAGAAGGAGATGAATAGGGAAAAGCTATTCATCTGTATCCGAGCATCCTTGCTAAATGAAATCAACAGCAAAAATCTCCTTGTTTCCATTATGGTAATATCCTTTAGTACTCTATAAATATCTGGCTATTGCAATGATGTTTTCTGCCTTTATAATCTGGAGGGCTTCTCATAGAAAGCCTGAACAACTTATGTTCTTCTCTGCTGCTTAGAATTAAAAAAAAAATAAGAAAAGCATGGATGTCACAACTATGTATTAACTTGAGAAGCAAAGACAATGATAACCAAAGACTTCAAAGACCTTATCACATTAGGAAATCCATAGGACCTTCTGGATCCCAATCCTTTGCCGAATCACATAATAAACTTTGAATACGCAGGGTTGCAATATAAGTACATACGCTCACTTTTTAGTTTACTCCACACAAAAAAATTGAACGAAAACAAATAAAATACCGTTTCAGCCCTGAGCAGTTCTATTCAAGTCTGAAGAAAACGTGTTGCACTCCTTATTCTGCAATAGTACCATGAAGTACCAAGGTATAATGGTACATTATACTTCTGCATAGACTTCAGAATGACCTCTCACTGCTACAATTTTTTATAGATCTACAAGTATTAAAATACACAGCCCAACTTGTACCCTGAGTTTTCATACCTAATCTGCCTGAAAACACCACCAGAACAACGTGCATCTTGGATGCCAGCCACAGCAACCGAAATGTCACTGAATAATAAGAGCATATACATAGGTTTAACATCACGCTATATAACCATTTTGCTAATCTCTACTGATGACAACTATTTATTGGTATATGCACAGGATGCAACTTCTAGTTTATTCAGAATAGATGTTTTTATTTATGACTGACTTTTGTTGCTAACCAGTTATTTTCTCAAAATGGTTTGAAGGAAATGGACTGGAAAAACTTAGCTGTGCCTATTCAGAAACGGATAACAAGGATTTTTTAAGAGAGTTCTTCTAGAGGCTTGCCACTGAAACCACCCCCTTGGGAACTCTCTGCAATCAAGCAGGCTCTCCCAGGCTTGCTGCTTGCCAGAGGGCCTTCTGGTTATCCAGGGAAAATGAAAGAGCCTCCTGTTCCTCCCAGATCCATGATACCAGCCCTCCCTCTGGACAATAAGAATATGCTTGAACTCTGAGATCTTCAGGGAGTTACTCACAGCGACCTTACAGAGTTCTGTGATCTTTCGCTTTTGAGATCTTCTAATACTACCAAGTGAAAGTACAATGAAAGGACACTTTAAAGAACAATACGCACATATGCCAAATCGTCAGCTTTTTTTCCGCGCAATATTGCACTTACTGGTCTTTACTTCAAGACAGGTGAACAGCAGTGCAAACTAAGCTATGACAAGCTGTATCTAATACATTTTCACAAATAAAACTATGTTAAAAATCAGGATAAACCCATCAGTAACTGTCATTTGCTATTTACATAGCTGTATTTATGCTAAAGCTATAAAGGGCAATTAAAATATTTAACCTGGCAATTTAGTGAGAATTTTATTTTGCAATATTCACTAAAAATTAAAAACTGCCATGATAACACTCAAGATACATAAGAAGCTCTGCCTCTGGGATACAAAATAATCATAAAATGTATCTACACAAATACATATTGTACAATTTAATTTTTTTTTTTTCAGTTTCTATGCTAAGTGTATTAAACATTTGATGCTTAAGGATATAATTCCTTTCATTGTTTTGCTCACTGTTTGACAAAATATTTTGCCCTCAAGCAATGATATATTTGTCTGCAATATATCTGTAGCACTTTGCAAACAGCTGCTTTACTTGTTGAAATATATTTTTAAAAAAAAGTGAAGGATTTTATTAGAAAAGCAGCAGAGGTGTAAGGGACAGTTGAAGAGGCTGTAATTCGGTTATTCTTTTTTTCCTCTTACCACTTCATTGTTACTGGATAATACAATAAGATAGCTGGATGTTTTAGTGCCAATATGGCAGGACAGAATCTATGCATTTCCTGTTAAAATATTTTGACTGTATTCAAATTTTAACCTGCTCAAATCTTTATAGATAGATAGATAGATAAACAGATATAGATAGATAGGTATATAAATATCAGGGTTTCACAGAGTGGTTGTGGTTGGAAGGGACCTCTGGAATTGTCCAGCCCCCTGCCGCTCAAGCAGGGCCACCTGGAGCATGTTGCCAAGGACCATGCCTAGACAAGTTTTGCGTATCTCCAAGGTGGGAGACTCTATAACCTCCCTGGGCAACCTGTGCCAGTGCCTGGCTCTCACAGTAAAAAAAGCATTTTCTGATGTTCAGACGGAACCTCCTGTGTGTCAGTTTGTGCCCATTGCCTCTGGTCCTGTCGCTGGTCACCACTGAAAAGAAGCTGGCTCCATCTTTGCACCCTCCCTTCAGGTATTTATATAAATTGATGAGATCCCCCTGAGCCTTCTCTTCTCTTCTCCAGGCTGAACAGCCCCAGCTCTCTCAGCCTTCCCTCACAGGAGAGGTGCTCCGGTCCCTTCACCATCTTAGTGACCCTTTGCTGGACTCTTTCCTGTAGCTCTTGTACTGGGGAACCCAGCACTGGACACAGTACTCCAGATGTGGCCTCACCAGTACTGAGCAGAGAGGAAGGAACACCTCCCTTGACCTGCTGGCAACATTCCGCCTCATTCAGCGCCGGGCACCGTTTGCCGCCTTTGTCATGAGAGCATGTTGCTGGTTCACGGTCAGCTTGGTGTCCAACAGAACCCCCAGGGCCTTTTCTGCAAAGCTGCTTTCCACAGCACGCACTGGTGCATGGGGTTGTTCTTCCCCAGGTGCAGGACTTTGCACTTCCCAGCGATGAACTTCATGAGGTTCCTGTCAGCCCATTTCTCCGGCCCCATCCAGGTCCTACTGGAAGGCAGCACAACCCCCTGGCGTATCACCCACTCCGCCCAGTTTTGTGTCAACGGCAAACTTGCTGAGGGTACACTCTGCCCCATCATCCAGATGAATACATTAAACCCCAAAACATTATTCCACAAATGATGATTTCACTAACAAAGTGTACCATAATGAACAGCCTAAATGGACAGATTTTAGTTTAACCTCAGGACAAATAGGATTATAACAATATATAGTTCTGACACTGAAATCATTCTGACATGTAGATGGAAATGAATATTGCAATGTATGGAAAAGAATTATGTCAAGGAACATACATATATATTCTTTATATATATGTAATTTTTTTTAATGTACATATATAAATGAAAAGTAAATGGCATCAGGAACATGTACCCACCAGGCCACATTCAGCTTTAGATATCTCTATCTCCCATTCAGTTTCTCTCTTCTCAATTTAGTATCTTCTTATGCCTACCACCAATTCCCTGACATACTTTATTTCTAGTACAACAGAATAGGTGAGGGGAAGGTATTAAATAAAATTGAGTTCATATTGTTGAACAAGTTTGCTTGAATATTTATGCAGTACTTGTGAAAAATTAGTTTCAGGCTTACTGTTAAAATCTGTTTTGTAACTAAATTAAATCTGTTTCTGGCGAAAGAAGGATTAGTCAACTCCTACTGCAGAAAACTGATGCTGCTTTGGAGCAAATTGTTATGATTGTGTGATGAGGAAAAATAGCTTTAAACCTGAAACTAAGTTTTAATATCATATGAACTTAATTTTTCTGGCAGTCATGTTTCATACAAAGTCATAAAAAAAGCATCTTCTGAAAATGCCTCAGAATGTCCTATAAGCTTTATAATCCATACAGTTTAGCTTTTCCTAACTGAACAAACACTTCCTATCTTTTTTTCCTGAGAGACTAAAAGGACCAGTAATTCTTTATACCATTTTTCCTATTAACTACACTCATTCCCTTATAAAAGATAATATATCTTGTTTAGCCCATCACAAAGCAAAAATAGGGAGTTCATATATAAAGCAATTTGTGAGCAATCAACATGCAATATTCAGGCTATTCATCACAGCCCCCAACCACAGGAAGAATTTGTTTTCATTGAGACATGAATACTGAGTTAATGATAGGGGTTTGAAAAGAAAGTACTGAAAAGACATGAAAAAATTACCCTAAACTAACAAAAGAAGACCTCTGACTAATTCTAAAGCTAAATTTTCTACAAAAAACTGAGCTTAATACATACAGTAATGTTTTTTAAAGCTGATTTTGAAGGTTTGCATTACACATTTCTTAAATGAAAAAGTTTCTACACAAATTTAAAGAGGATGATTAAAATAGCTCTTCAAAAGTTAAGGAAGACAAATGGAAAACCCAGGAATCCAATGACATCTCAACAGAAGCCAAAACAGAAGATGGTGTCGCACAGCTACGGTCAATGATGTACCTGCTAGCACCATGAAGAGTGACGCTGCTGACGTGACAGCCACCACCCAGGAGAGCAGCTGGTGAAATGCATTTTGGATTCCTGACATAGAAGATATCTGAGAATGAGGAAATAATTTCCTGTTGTTGTCTGTTCACACAGCCCACCACAATGAGGTTTTGATTCAGACTGGCACTACATCACAATCATTCTTATTAATAGAATAATACTAATAAATGCCCATGTTTAACCCCCATTGCTTGTGTGAAAGGGGAACTTTTTAATGAAAACGGATAGAAAGAAGGTGAGACTATTGATAGAATAGGAACAGCAACAGGCTTATTTGACAGAAGGAAAACAATAAAGACAGATGTTATGTGATAAAACAGGTTCAGACCACAGACATCAAGAAACAGGAAAAAACCTACTCTCCTAGCATGCACACAAACTCTACTTGATTTCTTCAGAAGTTTAGCATATGATAACTATCAGATTAGAAAAAATAGATATGTAACTACAAGCAGTATAATGTTGCTTAAACCGGAGCAATTACCAATGTTGTGTTTGTAGAGACAAGGGAATGATTCAAAGGAAAACAAAATAATCAAAAAGGATAATTTTTTTACACTAAACTTTTACCAACTTCTACCCAGAAGATTAAAGAGACCTTCATTTTGGAAGACGAAATGACTGATGAAGACAGAAAATTCTTTTGTTCTTTCTGCTTCTGAATAATGGAACGCTTCACTGAGAAAAATAATGTGTACAGGAATATGGGACCATATTATTACAGAAATCTGGAATTAGAACATAGAATTTAAATTGGTTAAACTTCATTTTGAAAATTTCCTTGATGACTATGAGGTTCCAATAGATCATTCTGACTACTTTGCAAGATGGAACTGAATGGTACACATGTCTTTACATATGGAATATCTAAAATAAAAGTACAGCCCTAACTAGACTTAAAATCCTACATTACATTTTTTCAATGTACCATCCTCAATTATATAAAAAAATGTTATGTTCTTGAATTTTGGTCCAGTTGAAGGCTCTTCACAATGTATTTTATAAACATTTCATATCAGCTATCCTAGGAGAAAGAAGGATGAAACAGAGTAACAGTTTACACTGTCAGGCAGCAAAACTGTCACTATATATGAAAGCCAAAGCAGGCAAGGACATAAGAAGAATGTTTTGTTTAAAAGTCATATTTGGTAGAAACACCATGCTGCTTAGCTTATCAAGCACTTTCTTCAAAGCTGCAGTTTTAATAACCTCAGAAAGTTAATTCCACCACTACATGGTTTAATAGTTAAAATGAAATTGATTTCTAACATATTTCAATTTAAAAATTGCAATCAATCTAATCATAATACTTCATATCAATCCTTATAATCCTTTTTTGATATTCCCATGTCTTTCCTTCACTACAAAAGTAATCTCAGTGTACGACCTGAAGGAGTCTCCAGTTCTCCTCTTGAAACCTCTTAGCTCTAACCTCAGTAAAAGTTTGTGTTTCTCTTTTGAGTTCTAGCATGCAGTTCTGAATCTCCTTCAATAAGGTTCTTATCTTCTCAGAGCACAGGAATCGCCCAGTGCAGCAACACTTTTCAAGTCATGATGTCGCCCTGCACTTGCAGACTACCAGGTTCTGAAAACAGAGAGCTGCTACAGAACTTAAAAGACTTTTCTACCTGGGAATGTCCAAGCCATATTTTAAAGGAGAGCAATCTTTCTTGCATGCTACTTATTACTATTTGGGGTACAAGGACAAAAAATCCCAAGGACTGTCTCAACAGCATCAAACATTAAGCAACAGCTACACTACTTGTTTCAGGCATATAGTTCAATGTAGTAATAGGACAAAATCAAAAAGCTTTGTGATTAAACCCTATAAAAACAAGGAGATAATTAAAAATATATCACACACTGACTGAATAACATTCAATAGATTGATTTAATCTTCTCCTTTACTCACATGATGAATGAAATGAAGGCCGATCTCCTTTAATAAGAGATGGATGGTCACCTTCATGAGAAAGACATAGGAAATACTTCTAGTACATCTCCTGGAACAGGGTAATTCAGTATACGCACCAGCATGGTGAATATCTCAGAAATGTTTTGGCTCACGGAAAATAACCCATGAACTAGCAGCTCCTCAATCACAGCTAGGGATGCTGTGTATTATTATTTCCTATAATCTGGCAAACTTCAGAACCTTTTATACTCAGTTTAGACCAAAGTGTGTCCTTAACTAATAAAATACACAGAACTGAAGTAAAACCATAAGGAACACTTACTTGATTTTGCCATGATGACCAAAATCTGAGCTTCAGTATTACTTGCAGGAAAAGGAGAAAAACCTCTGAGGAACTATGATAGCTTATAAAAATAAATGCCAAACTCACATCTTGCATGAGTAACACAAACTACATTAAGTTAATGGAGTCATGCCTTAAAATCCTAGTAACAATTTTGATTAACTTTTGGGCTATGATTTATTTTATGTCACTGATAGAAGGGTAAAGAAGGAAGTTATGCTTATCTGATTAATAAGCATTTGCTGAGCATCTTCTTAGACTCCTGGAACCTTTACTGAAAAGAAGTAGTTTAACTAAGCTTCTGTATATCCTGATGGACACAGTTATCTTTGGTCAGGGGTTAATCAAATATTATCTCTTGCAGCAGTAGGATATTTGGGAGTTAGCTCTCCAAAATGTCTGGGGCCTTATAAAAGCACAAGGGCCATACAACTGTTTAAAAAAAAATAAAATGGACACCCTTCCAAGAAATACATAGTACACTGCATCTGCTAAAGGTCACGAGTGTTTTACACAGTTTCAAATGGAAGGTATAAAAATGCATTTTTAGTGCATTTCCTCAATGAATTATAATCATGAATAATGTCAAACACAAATCAAATGAAAAAGCATGTCAAACATGCCCACAAACTTCCCAACTATGGCATAATGATGCATTTTTCATTCTATACTAGTGAGAACTGTAGCCTGTCTTGGGTAAAAAAAGGTAAGTTTAAGCTTTTCCTCGGATCAAATAGCCATTTTAACATTTGCTGAAAGCATGTTTATTTCATACAAAGACAGAGTAAAGCATACTTACACAGACATCATAATCGGAGGAAAAAACCCACATCACCAAAACAAAAAATACCAGGAGAAATTGAGAAAAGGAATGAAAGTTATTTCTTAATTTTCAGCAGCATAACATAGCTGCTTCTTCTTTGAGAAAAGACTTCTTTCCATCACTTACTAAATCATGTTTTCGTGTTGACTTGGACATGTTTTGGACTAACTGATAAATTATTGATTTATTGGGATTAATGTAGATTAAATAAATATTGAAGATAGGTTTGTATGTAAATTTTGTAGTCTGACATTAAATCCCCCAATATACCCAGCCATGGATTCAGCTGCAGAGGACACACAAACCCACAGAGCTCTCTAAAACTCACATGGTGATTCTGTGAAGCAAATGATGGCGCTCCCATTGTATGAGTGCATAAATGGGTAACCTCTCCACAACACAGAACTGAATGACTTAATAAATTGTCATTCAAATTGTGTCTGCAGGTCAACTGCCTTTCACAAAACCAATATTAATGTTCACTTTATGAGGTCAAGAAAAACATTCTCCTTAACAATGTTTTCAGGTCAAAGAAATAATTTTGCCATTGAAAGTTCAAAACACTCAGTTATATTCTACCAGTAGTGTCATATTGATTAGGAAAGTTTATTTTACCTACATGATTAACCAGAAACAGAAATGTCAGTAAAGACCGATTAATTCGTAAAATATTTCACAGAACTAAGACTGCAAAGATATCATTAGTCAAAACAAATTCAGTGATGTCTTTAACCAATTCTGAATTTTTTTTTTTTTTTTTTACTTTATTTCTAAAACAAGAGACAAAAACCCCCACCAACTTTCAGAACAGAAGGTTGGAGCAATTTATCAATTCCCTGAGCAGCAGGGCAGAGTAGTCAATTCAATTAAAGAGTATGTACTAGACCAATTGTATTATCATTCCTTGTGGAGCAAAGGGCTCTAAGTGTCAACAAATTGGCAATAAAAGAAGAGTCAATTGGTAAAAGACCAGTTTTATTTGTTTTTAAAACATTCACACGAAACTTACAAAGCTGAAAAATGGATCAGTTTAATCCTCCTTTTCTGAAGCCCATTAACTGCTTTCTAGTTATCACTGCTTAGTTCTATGATTATTTTTTTTAATTGTGAGATATTGGTCCTTCTTAACAACTTCAGAAATAATTGTAAATGTTCTTCATCCCCATTACTGTTTTCCTCTACAATTCCCAAGAACGACTAGTAGGGCATCTACCTGTCATATCATGAGAAGGATTATTTCAGCCCTTTATTAAGATGAGACTAATGGAGTCATTTCTCTTTTGTTGTTACAAATGATTCACATCAAAAAGGAAAAAACATGGAAGGTTGAAAAAAGATTATTATATCACAGAAAACATAATAAAAGCACAGCAAGTACAGTAGATGGGACATACCTGCTTCCCCAAAGGAGACTCAAACCTATGCGGATAGATGGTTATATAATTTCTTTTTAAAACCTCTAATTTTAGAGATTTCAGAAACTGCCTGTGCCACCTTTCCTTTTAGCATGTCTAAACTAAATATCTCTTACTGATATTTAGGCCCATTTCTTCTTCTAGCCCTCTTTCTCCATCTCCTTCCCCCATCATCACTCAGACATCTTTAGCTGCTTGACTGCAGTATCACCCTTTAAATCTTCCCTTCATGAGATTAACAAGTGAAATCATTTCAATATTTCCTCAAGTCATTTTTTCTAGACCTCTTTGCAATTTTTACTACCCGCTGAACTCTCAAGTTGAAACCAAAAAAAGCTGAGTTGAGCAAAAGGACTGCTTTACAAGTTTCACTTAAAACACTGTTCTTCAAGGTAACTAATCCTGTTTTATGTCTTTGGATTCATTTTTATTTTGTTCGCTTTGTATCCTGAGTTACTGTTTGAACAATATTAACACAAGAAGTGTCAGCTTAGCAATAGAATTTTAGAAGTATAATATTACTTAGTATGATCATTTAAATAAAAACTTGCTTTCACTACACTGTAAGATTAAAAAGCCTTTAAAAACCTTATTAATACTATATATCATTAATAAAAATTGAATTTATTTCCCTCTACAAACTCTAGAAATGCTCTTGCAATGATGTACCATTTACCATTAAGTTCCTTCTGACAGAAAACACAGTTAACCTTAGCACACCTGCTATCATACTGTTAGTAAATTGTCACTACTGTATCTTGTATATTTATCAATTTAAATTGAAAATACCAAAATAAAAAAATACTTCCTCCATAACTTGCTTGATTTCACCATACTGACTGAGGTCAAACAAAGGTAATGTTAAACATAGGTAATGTTTAAATATCATGAAAATCAGTTTAAAAAAAATGAGCAAGAATTTGAACAGTAGGGTATTTCATAAAATAAAAATTCACACACAAAGCAATTCATCCACAGTGAGTGCAACCCCAGTAACTCAGTATTCATGCTAATGGAGAGAGCATGTAAGTGGACCTGAACAGAAACTAATGGTTTAATATCATAGTATCATGCAGTTTATCACCGTGAATGATAAACTATATGAAAGCATCCCACAGATGAAACTCCATTTAATGATCTGATCGAGTATTTGTAAATTCAGGAGTATAAATTCACATTGGTATTAGTATGACAAGGACTCTATGCATTGCAATTACACACGTGGCTTTTCAGTGGTTGCTTTAAAAAATTAAATTCTATCATACTAGAATATCATTTGAACTTGTAACCTCAGATGCGATCAGTTTATTATTTAATTATGCTTTTTTTTCTTTTTTCTTTTTTTTTTTTTTTTTAAGTCCCAGCTCTTTTACATCTGGCTACTGCATCATGTGCAGAATAAGCACCGCTAAAGAAACTTCCTCAGACTACACCAGCCAAGCATAAAGAAAAACACAAACGGAATGTGAGGCATCTTAATGGAGTAACCGAAATTGTAACGATAACAATGGTACTGTGCAATTTAATCTTCTAACTGCAAAGCGATGTCTTGACAGACTAATAACTGTACACTGCACTGTCACTCTATTCAAAGATGGATTCAAACTGAAGGTGAAGAACCATTAGGATGGCCAGGAGGGCAACAGAAAATGAATCTTATCAAAAGCAAAGAAAAGAGCTTGCTTAGCTGAGTAAATCAAAGGCTGATAGGGAATATGATTGCTGTGCATAAATACACAAAAAGGGGTAAACACCAGGAAGAATGAAGAGCTATTGATGTCATAGAAAATGGCTGCACAATAACAAATATGTATAAACTGTATGATTACATTTGTGGAAATAAAGGAGATTTGTGAAAATATTTTAAGTTCAAATAATGATGAAATCCACTTTTTAAAACAGATGGATGAGTTCATGCAAAAGTTTGCTTGCAACATCAGGTAACATCATCTCGATGACGGAAAGGTTCCTGACAGCCCTAAGCCTATATTACTAAGATGTCGAAGACCACTTTAATGTTCCATGTGTATTTGCAAGACTTGGAGCCCAGCATATAAAACTTGGAGCCCTTCACTTTTTGTAAACAACCATATACATCAGCAGTTAATAAAAAAAAAAGTAAAATTTATTTTAATGAAAATATTAATAATGGAATCAAATCTTGGATAGAATAATGCTTAGTATGCATGACAACCAAGGACTGAAAAGTTACTATATGCTTCCCTTCCAAACTTACTGTAAACACATAATTTGAGACACTGTTCAGGTCAAAATAATTAACACAGAAGATGAATACACCATTTAAATATGCCCAGTTCATAAGAAAAGCCAAAATAAGACCAAATAAGACAAAGGATTTTCAAAAGAACAGGGTGATTATGTTCATGTTCAAGATATTTTCAAGTAGCCCTTATTTATATGAACTCTAAATAAAGTTCAAAGGAAGTGGATGTAAAGAGATGAGTATCAGTCTTTACAATGAAACAAAGAAAAGATGCAAGCATTTCAGATTAGTGTAATTTTTCCAGCTCCTCAGGATGCCTCTTGTAGTTAGAATGGAGAAGTGAATTGATTACTTTGCAAATAATACAGCTGCAATTGATTTTTTTACCACCACTAGCCTTACCACAGATGAATACAGCTTTAAAAAGGGTTTTCAAAACAAATGAAGTTCTGTGGTTAATGCCCATAGAATATAAATGAAGTCTTATTAGTTGGGGGGGGGGGGGCGGTGTAATCATTTTACAAAAAAGCATTATCAGCTTACAGTAGTTAATACAGGTATGATGTCAATTAAATAGCTTTACACCTTGTCTAATACCTAAAGAGAAGGCAACAGCTAAGGAAAATCTATTCTTACTGATGCACATGGGACTTAACCACAAGAGTGCTAATATACCTGTCACTTAGGGCAGAACACACATCTTTTGTTATATCCTCACTGCAGAGCTGACATAAGCACTTCAAAGAACGCCACTGAATGCCTTCGCTTTTGCCGTGATACAGTTACACCATGCTCATGTTAATGAGCATTGCAAGTTGCAAGAATACATCCCCAATGAGGAAGCAGAGCCAAAAAGTTCCTTTTAAACCTTTTGAATTCACATGTTATGATTACTTTCTCCACTGACATCTCACCACCAACTCTGCAGAGTGTAACAGTAACAATAAAGACTGTAAAGCTTTCACCCTTATATTTCAGTTTAAATGCTGCTTTACACTATTTCCGCCTTTTTATCCTTGGTGCTACTGAAGAGATGCACTTCATCCTTGTTCTTTCCAATCTCTAGTGGCGATATAAAAGCACTGTCAAATTTTCAGTACAGCAATGTATATTTAAATAATCATCTGCCAGAAAGGGGGGGGTGGGGAACAAACAGATTTTAATAAGGATAATGATTATGTTATACAGGAAAGATATCAGTTGAAAAGAAAGATTAAATTGAAAAAGGCACTTCATATGTTATGCTCTGTACGATGGATGTGGCTTGCAACTACAAGTAACACAAAGTCCCCTCCATGGTAGGAGTTACAAGTTTCCCAGGTGTTTTTTTGAGACAAACATCTGATCATATTACTTTCTAGCATTACATGTTAATTCACCTATGCAGGCATAATAAGCAACTTATTGAAAGAAGCCACTCGCTAGGACAGCAACTCGAAAAGGGAATAATTAAGGTCTGACAGGATAAGATTTAAAACTACATTTATCTCAGAAAATACTGTTCACACATTTTGGTTTTATGATAATTAGAATTAGTGTCTACAAAAGCCACATCTCCTTCTGTCTTAGGAGACTATCCAGATGCCATTTAAGTAACATTATTTTCTTCGAGAAGGCAGATGTAAATATTGAGCTCAAAAGCCCTAACAGCTGGATAAACATCAAAATAAACTATCTTGTATTTATATTATACAACTTATTATTTTAAATAATGACTGCAAGAATTATAACAATTTTCATTATTTTTAAATCCTTGGGGTTGGAGGGACTTTCAAGGAGAACGCACTGAATTGCACTGAATTCCTGGGATTGATCTTTATGTCTTCCATAAATTCATTGAGCTCATGTTTTATCACATAGTAATAAGTCATTAACTTTGAATGTCTTAAGGAGAGGGCAAAGAAGGGATCTTATCGCTTTCTCCAGCTACCTAATGGGTGGGTTGCAGAGAAAACAGAGTCAGAGTCTTCTCAGAGGTGCAGAGAAAGAGGATTAGATACAGTGGACACAAACTGCAACATGAGACACGGAAAAAAATTGACTGGACAAAGATCTGAGCAATCATATCTGACTTTGAAGCTGGCCCTGCTCTGAGCAGGGGGTTGGACTGTAGACCTTCAGAGGTTCTTCCAACATAAACTATTCTGTGTTTCCCAGAACTTCTGTATCCACAGCAAGTGAATTTTGTGCTATGTCTATATTAATTTGATGAAGAAACCCAATATAAAACACTTCTGTTAGAAATAATTAATACAAAATCTTTGTTATCTGTGAAAATTAGTCATTTCTGTAAAACTCTCATATGTACACAGAAGAGCATTTCTCAGACACTACCACTGGGAATAAAACAAAAATAAAATTACCTTAAATGAAAACAATTCAAAGCCTGCACAAAGATGGTATTACAAGTTGAAGGACGAATGATGATTCTATATACATACAAACAGCTTTTATTTCACTCATTTGAGAATATCTGACAGCTTGAATGGTTTTTCACTACCTGGACTGCTAGTTAATATGGCAATTTTAACAAGACTGCAATCTGTAACAATGTCAGTCTTGCGTATTTTTCTTGTCACAGTAAAGAATAATAATAAAAGGAAAAGACAAGAAAGTAAAATGAGGACATCATGAAACAAGAAGAAGAAAGGAAGAAAAGGCAGAAGATTCACCTTCCCCCAGTTTTGTGTAAGGTATGTTCCTCAAGGGGTAACAGAATGAAAGATTAGAACTATGTATAAAGTTCAAGTAAGATAAATAATAATGCAGGAATAGAATAGCAAAATCTGTAGAGCTTATTGGTCTAAAAATTCATTTTATCAACTTTAATATATGTGTTCAGAACAAGTATTCTATAACCAGCAGTTCTTGTACGTTTTCACAGGAGATCGCTACTCTCCAATTCATGCCTACAGAGACCATCTCCTAACCCATTCCCAACAGCATACATAGCAATACAAAACAAGTAACTGAACTTCTATTCCTTCTGGATATTTTCCTATTTATACATACAAAGAGATCGCATTAATCTTTCTGGCAAAAGCACCACTTTGAGAAACTAGGATAATACAAATTCAACATGGCAGATATTAAACTTTAACTAATGTGAAAAGTAATTGCAAATAGAGATTCACATTTGTACAAATGTGTTTCTAGTGCAAGGCACAGCGAGATTCTTGGATCTTTGTTTTCTAGTGTTATTTAAAGCTTTTATCAATAACTGGCAAAAACCCAATATCATTATTAACATATTTTTACTTGGTATGCTGAGGGAAGAAAGTGAAAATAATAGGTCGCTTTTACCAAGCCATTTGTACAGGAGTATAAGTGGAAGGTAAAAGTAATAAAAACTGCCTTTGATAGTATAAATGTGGAATCAAAGAATGAAGATCATTCTCAAGGATGCTATTCTGGACTCAGTGACGCTGAAAAACATTTGGGGTTATGGTAGATAATGATTAAACTCGCAATGCTGTGATGAAAGGGCTATGGTAACCCTGCATGTATAGAGGAAAATACTGAATATTAATTAATTAATACTGAAAATACTGTAAAGGGTGGACTGGAGACACACTAATGAGCAGGAAAGCTGGTGCTAAGGTTGCTCTGCTTCCTTCAGCAGCGCAGCGTGGCCCATGGGGCAGCTGCTGAAAAGCACCCATTTTTCTGCCCCCTCAAGCACATCATTAACTCTGTATCTGAAACAGATGTAATCAGGCTTGGAAAAGCATATCCAGTTCTGGCATCCATAATTCCCAAGGGATACTGAAATACTGGAGGGTTCAGAGAAAAGCCACAAGAATGACAGTAAGACTGAAGAAAAGCTGAAGAAAAGGTGATGGAGTACATGGTATTTACAACAACAGCACATCCTTTATAGGATGAAGCTCTTCTTTCTAGCATAAAATTATATTTCAAGACTAGCCTGTGGAAAGCTACACTTACCATGAATCACATGTTTTTAAACAGTGGCAATAATTAACAGTCAGAACTATTTAGTAGGAGTCTAGTGCGTATCCCATTTCTAGAAATACTTAAAGCCAATACTTGATCTTTTTTTGAAATATATGGTCTAGTTCAAACAGCAATTAATTTGTAAAAGCCTATGCTTTAGTTTATGTCTCATTTCAGATTATATGATCACGGCAGCCCCTTCTGGATTTATCATCTATGAGATATAACACCAAGGTAGCAATGAAATCAAGTGCTTACGTGAAAAAGTAATGACAAGTGACTAATGTATTTAAAGACAGATTTTTACAAAAGCAGATGACCTGCAAGCTCTCCACCCTCTTGTTTAACACGCTTATCTGGCTATCTATGTCTGATAGTTGTTTGTACTGCCTCCCTGAAGGCACAGAATATGTTTGTCTAATACAGACCAAGCAGTTTGGGGTTTTGTTTTCCATTTCTTCAAAATATATGCAATTAGCTTCCTGATAATAAAGAATTAAAGAGATTTTTAAAATGACATCATTACCACAATTTAAAGGTCCTTAAAACATTCCAAAATAAAAACTAATCATCAACATTTCATAATGAAAACAAACGAGATCACAGCACTAACATCCTTTTGCACAGTCTAAAGAAGTGAGCGTTCACACTATAATCTAACAAAGAGCACAGCTCCCCAATATCTGCCCAATTAACCACCAAGTTTGCAGTCTGAGCTGGTCTTCTTGCTAAAGAAAGAGCTTGTGATTCTGCCCAACTTTGTGTTTCTCAGGAATGACATTTGTGGACTTTGACTTCCTCATATCTTCGCATTAGTTAGCTCAGCTCAAACCATATAAGCATTAGTTAATCCATGAGGAACAACGGAATGGCTCTGGATTTGAAAATCCTGGAGTTTCACTGACTAATATTTTCATTTTGTTATTTCATCACAGAAATTAATACATTGACTACATGGTTAAAAGATTAATACGTAGCTTTGTGAAAAATAGAGGTCTACGTGAGATATCTCATCACAATAAAAATACCTTAGAAGAGGCCCCAAAGATCAATAGAAGGCAACTACTTTCCATTCTCAAGGATTGTCTTCCAGTAGCATATATAAAGTTTAACACCTGAAATTCCTGTCAGTGTCAGGACCATGATCATGTTGGTGAGGCTGACAAGATTGTCATCACTACTCAGGAGATGCAGGGCTCCTGAGAAGCCTACTTCACAAACACCTTACGTTGGAATTTTTAAGTTGATTTTGGGCCACTGACATTTTGTTTATTAAGAAATGTTGAAAAACATGGATTTGTTCCAGTTTGGCACAAATTCAAATTTAAACAAAAATATGAGAAACAGAAATCCTGTACGTACACATTTATCTACAAAATCCTGGTTAGAGAGGGTAACTAAGGTTTCTAGAGTGAACAGTCATGATAAATAGGATGAAAATATCTATTATCTACCACTATCTTCCTATTTCCATTCTGATTCCCTATGAGCCAAACATTTACTTTCAAATTATTCTGACTGTGTGGGAGCCACTGTGTATGACCTTTATAGGCTTCTGCGGTTCAGCAAGGCATGGATGTTTTCTTCAGGGAGAATCTTAATCTTTGAAGGGTTTCTTCTTATTATTAAAAAAAACCCCAGGTTTCTATACTCTGTCATATGTTCCCTCCCAAAGTCCCAAGATGAATAATTGATTTATTTTCCTATAGCTAATCAAAAGTCCTTAACAACAAAAAAAAAGCTATCTTTGAGCAACATTTTCTATTTCATTCTAAATGTTCTAACTACAACTTACTTAATTAAGTAGATAAGGGAAATGGAAATTAGAGAAAAAAAAATCTCAATATCTACTTGCTAAACATCACAGGGAGATAATTTTTATTAGCAAATACTATATCTATACATCTCTATTGTGTTATACAGCTACCAGTAGATGGTGCCTTGGTCTGTCTGGAAAAGAAAACCCTATACAATTGGCACATCAGTTACGGGAGTTCTTATCTCAGACATTCAAATTATACACCAATTAAAACTATGCATCATTGAGGACTAATTATCTCTTAATTAGGTGTTTTGGTTCCCTTAAATCAGTAGCTGAACTATTAACAGTGCTTCTGCTTTCTCAGAAATATATCAACTATGTTAAATACTTACAAATATTCTGGTGGCTCATATTAAACCTTTCCTAAGGTGATTGGAAAAAGAAATGTACCAGGAAGAGTAATGAAATTAGCATTTACATTTATTGGAGTGGTGTAGAAGTTGGCACAATATGGTTGGCAACCTTGTTCCAGTATATTTTATGACAAACATTAACAGGTCTTTCATTATTTGTTAAAGAAAAAAGGTATAATCTAATCGTCAGAAAACATCTCCTCATTTTAGCAATACTTCAGGAGTTATGGGAAGCATGTTGGAAAATGCTATATTGGATTTGGGCACATTAAGCTTTTTGGGACTATTATACAGTCTTGTGATTTATTCTCCACACAATTGGCCTTGCAACTACAAGGAAATAAATTATAGATATTATAGATAGTTAATTTTCCAAGGCAAGAACCAGTAGGTTTCTGGTATTATATTTGATTACCTCAGAAAGAAAAAAGGTATTCATAATTACTGTAACAGTCCACATTTCACTAGTAATTTTCAACTACTTCATATAATGCAATAATTATACATGTAACAGATATACCTGTAATAATGTAACTATGACACAGAAGTTTTAATAATAGTATTTAATGTGTTGAGCAACAGAACGGAGTTTAGTTTTAGAATCTAGTACTGAAAGAAATGAATCTTTACCACCATGCTGCTGTCCCACCGATTTCAATTTTAAAATAATTTTGAATTCCTTCACTTAGTGGAGTTGTTTATTTCTAAAAATAACTCCAGAGCAAAAACTCTATTTACATTGAATTGAAAAACAATGAAAACATATTTTCATATATTTTAATCAGATATAACAAACAATCCTATGTAAGACATAAATCTGAATTTCCAGACTTTTTTCTGTCAAACAAACTAAATGTTTCCACTCTGACGTGCCCAGAAAGGTAATTAGATGAGCCACTTTGGCAGAATATCGAAGTGCAAACGTATCATAAGCAGCCACGTGATCTGTTACACAAATGTCTCTTTCTTTAGATCTACATTCTTCTACTTTCCAATCATCAGCCAATTCCCTTACTGTCTAACTTAATGTCTACAGTCAATGCATAAAACCTGACAAAAAACTAAATACTATAATATAACTTTCCTTCAAAATCTCTTCCAAAGCACTGTATACTACTAAACCTGTTGTTACCTGAATCGCTTCCTTCCTACGTTCAGATACAAACTTGCATTTGCTTTTCTCCAGTCTCGTGGTCCTACCCTCCTGCTTTTGGCCCTGCAATTTCATACGTCACTTCCTTCACATTCTAGGACGGATATTACCTGGTGCTTAATCTGAGCACATTAAGCTTGAGGTTTGCGTCCAACTCTGTTGAGGATAATTTTCATAATTATGTGTTAATTATTATTATTATCTAATCCTGACTTTACACTATGATCGATATCATAATCCCTATTGAAAACTGAAGCCAAGTATATATTTATATTTTAGGCTGTACTTCAGTCATCTATGAACTAACCCACCCTGTACTGCTAGATGCCATCTATTCCTGGTTTTTTTCTGTTCCAAAAGAATTTCGTGCTCCTTGCAGAATTGGAACTAAATGGTAGCTCGGTTGATTTCCCAGGTTTTTGTTCTTGGTATACTTTCAAACCTCTTTTTAAGAGGGATTTTATATTTACTGTAAGAAAACGTCAAAGTTGTTTTGGACGCTAATGTATCCACTTCATCATCAATACCTGTTAACTGTTCCAAGAATTATAGTGTCTTCACACATAGCTATATGCAGTTACTCAGCAGCCTCTATGAAAACCATTAAGGCACTTAGAAATTGAATCATTCACCATAAATCATAGAGATTAGATTTAGGTATGCAATCACTGATGGGAGGAGGTTCTGTACAAACACAGCTACACGTGGATAAATACACATTTTCCAAGCAAAGATCCCAGAATCACGACCTTTGCAAATTTCATAGGTCTTAAAAACTAAAAAGTTCTGATCTTTCTTTGTTAATTTAGTAATTAGGTTTGTGCTACCGTTGTAACTTCTAATGGCAGTGACTGACAAGTTTTACTTCTTGGAGCTTTTACAACATATAAGTCATTCATGAATGTTAAAAATTCAAAATGAACTCCAAAACAAAAAAGCTGAAATAAATTATGCGACACAGTAAATTTTATTACAAGGGTAGATATGTTTCTTGATTTACATTACAGTCCTTCTGCAGTTGCTACAGGCAGGCTATTAACAGGGGAAAGAAAATCAATTCTGAAACAGGAGCCAGTAAACTGAAAGAACACTAGTTTCCCCTTTAAAAAAAAAAAAAAAAAATCCCTTGAAAATTTATATGTGAAGTATGTAAATCTTCACCATAATTCATTATTCTGTTCTGGCATACAAACCAATACAGGGTGCCAAAGCTAGTTTTCCTCAGAAACAACAGTGCAGAAAAAAAAGAACCCAACAATATTCTACTAAATCTTGCAGTAGGCTTGTTTAAGAATAATTACATTCCTTCTTTCCAACACATTTGGGCATTCTACATGTACACTAACATCATGTCTAACTTCACTGTAACAATAATTGTTCTATGCTGTGGAAACCTGTTAGATTAACTATTCTATGATCAAAAATGAATAAAAAGATTTTTTTTCATTAAATACAAACCTAATTTTGCCAGGCAGTGCTTTGCTGCTTAGGTTGAACCTTATAATTTAAACTGACCCTCCCAATTAAAACTCAGACACTTGTGAATCTTTCATATACACTTCAGGGAGGAAAGGAAATAACTAGTAGAAGAGTTATTATTATCTCCAGATGCGGCTTTAAAACTGGTAGAAAATTTTGCTGCTAAGGCACAAGTTGAGATCAGACTTATAGGTTTGACAGTTATAAAGAGATATAGGTGCATGAAAGCAGCTGATCCAGAAGCAAGAATGCTATTGCTGTCCTTAGGGAGAGAGCACATCAACTGGATAGCCAGGACAGCGTTTTAAGGGTATTTGCTTGTTTCATATGCACTTGCTACTTTTCAGAATATGGGAGCAACTGATGGGGAAGAAAAAAAAAAAAAAAAAAAAAAAAAAAAAAAAAAGGAAAGACATCTGTTACCAGCTTCAATGACAAAAATCCCTTGCCATAAAATTAGCTTCCTGAAAGTGAAGAACATGTTACTGCTGTTACTGATATTTGCATAGCTGTCAGAAGCCCAAGCTTTATGATTGCTTACTGCTTCAGGGACCACTGACCATTATTTGAGGTGCTGGCTACAGTCTGAGTTACTGCTTTTCAATAAATGTTACAGCCTTCAAATTCCATTACCAGCGGAGTCTGAATTACATCTACTCTCAAAATAAAATAAAAATGAGCAGAAACAAGTTATGGGGCTTTGCCGTGCATTCTGTTGAGAAATCTAGCCTATTTAAGACAACAGCTTTTTCTCACGGAGTCCTGTCTAACAGATATACAAGACATGGTACACCTCAAGGGTTGGGACTGTCAACAACACCCAGTCAAACATAGGGATGGTAAGTCTGGATGATAAATCACATCCTATTACTTGGACGCTTGAACCCTCTAATAACAAAGATGCTTTATAAAGACTTCCTCTGAAAAGATGTATAAACTACTGTTGCCTATTAAAGTCTGGAAGAGCTAAGCTTAAGGGTCTATATTCATCCTTACTTTCCAGTCAGCTCTGCATTACAGGAAATGGAGAAAAAGTGTGGTATAAACTCTTCCAATAACTCAACAGGAAAATATCCAACATTTGTGTGCCGGCATATAACTACTACACACTTCTGAGAAAAACTGGTAGCTGTCCATGTTACACCCAATAACAGGTCTATTTGTGGAAACAGCTCTAAGCTGAAGATGTCCTATATCACCATCTTTCTAATGACCCCTTATGCAACTATGTCACATTTCTGTTTCTCCTTTGATGTCAAGGAACAAGAGATCTTATAGCTAAATAAAATGCTTTTAGCATCAGGAAATTTCAATGCACCATTTTCCCCTGAGGGTTGCAGAGCTCTCTTCCTGACTGAGCACCCAGCTATGGCCCGTAGCCATTATGGACAGAAGAAGGGTGCTGACTAATGGGAACCTAGAGTACAATTTTATAAAGAGAGAAGGACTTCATCTGAAACTGAAAACTTCCTACATAGTTTCTATAATTGGCAAGTAATTCACTGATATCCAGTGCTGAAGAACTTGTATTCTGAGGTCATTAGACTTACCAGTGACAAAAATAAAATGGGTCACTGGGTAGTTGCTGGTGAATAATTAGCACAGACCAGCACATCTTCAGGAAATTGTTGTATGGAAACAACCATCACATACTCTTTTTTCAAAGTCAGGAAGTCATATTTCAGAAGGGGATATTTTGTGTTAGAATCACCAGGAATTTATTAAGATTTAGGGAAAAAACTCCAAGCTTGCTGAATAGGTAACCTGTATAGTAAAAGTACTTGAGGAAGCAACTGTGAGCCATTGATCCAAGTAAACAGTCACCTGCTGGGATGTACAGTTTTTCCTTGTAGTCATGAAAATCTTGAAGAGAACTGAATGCAAAAATAGAGATAATATAGGTGACTTTGACAGAAAATGAAGCTAAATGTCTTCTATAATGAGGAGTGCTGTTCCTTCTCCAATAGGAAATGAAATGGTAAATAGCATTAACTCCAACGCCAACACCCAAACCTTCCCAATGAAAGACACAAGCAATCTTAGCTCCAGTGCCAGCATAACAGGAGGCATAAAAGGAGAGTGGTGAAATGCATATCAACAACGAAACTTGAAATATCAGTTACAAGGTAAGTAAGGTCACTATTCTGCTTCCTTAGGAACTCATTCGTTACATAATCTATTCTTGACAAGTCACAATGAATAACGTAAATACAGGATAGTGGTACTTAGACTGTATTTAAAAAACGGTAGATGTGAAGTATTTAGGCCTCTACAAAAGTATTGTGTAAAAGGCACGTGACAAATTTCATGTGGCTATCTTACTTATTTCTATGAACAGAATACAACCCAAGGAAGTCACAGTAATTTCCTTAGTTCTAACAGAATTAAATGAAACCTTCAGTACTGAGTTGATATAAAATATTAGTATGTTTTTAATCAACACAATCTGACCAATGCAGCGTGACTGCATTAGTGGAAAGGACTACAGTGCAAATAGTTCAGTGTCCAAGACTATTTATGCATAGGCCAGCTTCCATGACATCCAAAGCCCTGCACTAGAACATGGCGCCAACTCTCTAATCACCACAGAAAGGCAAAGGTGGCTAATTTGGGAAACTACTTTCTAGACCATTTGAAAAATAATTCAGAGACCGTCTAGAGAGTTCCCCATTCCAAACCAGAACTTGAATCCATCAACAGTATGTTGACTCTTCCAAAGAGTCCTTTCATCAGTATAACAGTAACATCATTTTTGTAAGACTTATCATCCTTTAAATGGATGCTCTTTAATATAACAATAGATTGATATCAACAACTTCTGCGTATTGTGAAAGTGAAATCTGGTATGCTAAGAGATGTAGAAGAGCATAAATATTAGAACTGTGAGGCCATTTAGTACTGGCCTTGGAAATTTCAGCCTCTGGATAGGTATGAACCATGACTTCCCTGTCTGAACCCTAAGTCATAAGAAGGCTCATGTATTTTTTAAATTTCTATTATATACAGAATTTTAAAGTAAACATATAAAATCAAACTTGTTTTCTCTGAAAAGCTTCCTACTCCATTTATCATTTGAAGATCTTATCTACTGCTAGAGCACCAAACATTAGAAATCTGTATGGGTGATGTGAACTTCAGATATTGCCTTGGAAAAGAACAAACCACAGCATAAAAAAGTTGAGAGCTAAATAATAATCTTGTTGATTTAGGAAGACAAATACAGAGGACAATATTAACATCCTGAAAGAGTTTCCATAATTGGACCTTAGCATTCCTTTACTGCTGCATAAAATTGGAGTGACTTAATTTCTAGATGGAAGAAGGTTTTTTATGAAAAAATTAGCATGACAGGAAAGGAATGCAATACTCAAACACCATCATCTCTCAGACAGAACTGTCTAGACTGATGAATTTCAATGGGCCTCAAAAATAAATACAAAAAAATCTGTGCAACTGTGGCAGATAAGGAGAAGTCTGATTTTTTTTTTTTTTTTTTAAATAAAGAAGGGATGTGGGATGTAACCAATGATCAGAGATTCCCTTTATCATGCATTAAAACATGTTGCCATTAAGATGTTATGCTGCAGCAGGAATAGCACAAGCTAGAGCTGCAATCTGCTGACATCTGACAAAGAGTTGCATATCTTAGGAATACATCACCTTGAAAATGTTTGTCTCACAGGATGATATAGGCACCTTCCAATCTTAAAGGTGAACAGAGTGTGTAATGCATTTACCACTTAAATTGTTTCATGGGTTTCTTTAGGAAGGCTATCTGGCAATTGAAGTTGTTCTATCCTTAGGAAGTGGGATTGGTGAGTGTAAAAAATACCCATAATATGAAGAGTAAAAGCAAGCAGTTAAACTTCAGGTTTTTTTATATAACGTAGTACATGCATAACTGTTAATAAGTTGCACCAATTCATCCTTCGACACTGTGTAACACATATTTACAGTTAACATCCATGTATGATTAAGAAAAGTCTAGCTTTACTGAACACAACACAGGAATAATATTTCTCTGCCAGTTTACTTAGAAGATGACTGCTTTAATCCAGGAGGCTCCACAGCAGATTACTTTATCATATCTGTATCTATATGAAACAGGGGTCTGTATTTTATAAAAACGGGAGGGGGGGGGGGGGGGGGGGAGGTAGGGTAGTCCACCAAAATGGACATCTGTAGAATATTTGTAATTGTGGTTAACTGGCAAGTATTTTGAGCTTGTTCTGGTTTCTTGAGCAAATCACTAGGAATTATGAAATTTTATTACCATTTTAACAATTTAATTTTTAAGAATTAATTCCATAAGGGAGCTATAGCCAAAAGCTGGTCATGCACATAAAGAGCTCCTTGATTGGTGCAGGGGACACAGTATTTACAAATGCAGCTATAGTAATGGTAACTATAAATATTGCTGAAACTTCTTGGGGGGGTTGGAAAAATAATAATCATCATTGCATTGATTTTTTTGAGTCTGCCACTGCACAGTATCTCACTACTCCAGAAAATAATCAGTGAAATTGATTCCAATGAAGTCAAAGAAGAATATAAATTCTAACCAAATATACTTAGCGTTAACTGAACTTTGTAATATTGCAATATGATATAGACTTTCAACCTTTAAGAAAATCAGAGGCTAAACTAATGATTAACAAAAGATTACACTCAAATATCTAGGTACATACATACATACATACATATTTGTATGCCCTTTTTTACGTATACATCTAAATGCATAAGATATATTACAAGTAAACATTTATGTTCAATAATTTTAACCTCAGATTTTAAAATTGACAGTCTGAAGTCTGATTCACTACTGAAAGCACAGGCATCATAATGTAATTCTTATACACAGAAAATACAGCATGCAAATAATACTGTTTGTACAGTTTCTGTATGAGTGAAAACATGAAATTCAATGTAAAGCTAAGATGTCAACATCTCTATAAGCACAAAACAGTCATACTAACCTGTATTTTGATTGGCCAGGAGAAATTGCTGACATAGACATAGAAAGTGATGTTTGGGTTGCTCCGAAAGTTAAATTTTTCACAGGAAAAGCTATCTCTGTATTCCTTAATATTAGCCTTAGAAACAACAGGAATCTCTTCTCCAGATATTGTTCCAGCTAAAAAAACCCATAGGTAGAGATATATATTTATGACAAATATCAATCATCATTAAAGGTGCCTGCCAAAGTAAATTTGCACAAGAAACTTAAATTCTGCAATTACTTTTGGTGTCTTCATTCTACAACTTTAATAATCTTACTATGGTTTACATGGCACATTAGGTATATTTTGTGTACATACAGACAATTCACAGAAAACCTTACTCTGGTTTCAAAAGATTATGAATAAATCATAAAATTGATAGAAGTTACATGAATTTCAGAAGAAAGTTGTTATGGTCAGCTAAACAGAAAATATGCTTTCCTCTAGTAATTTACATTCCATTTCAATAAAAACTCATAGATTAATAAAGCTTGAAACTGAATTTCTCTACATCTTACATTATTGCTGTACAGTTTTAATTGTTCATGAAAGCTTTTATAACATACCTACTAATAAACATGTATCATTTTTTGCAAATATATGGGTGACTGTGCTAAGTGAAAATAAAGCAATAAATAAAATTTACTAACCATGGTATGTTAAAATACTTCAGAATTACATTGATGAAAAAATTCATGAGTTTATGTAAGACAAACTCAGAACCTTCTTTAAAAAGATTTTTTTTTTAATTTTAGTATGATTTTATTTTAAGGATAATACTTCTCCTTGGATGTGTTTTCAGAAAGCCAATAGAACCAATTCAGAAAAACTGTCTAAATAAAGCTTTTCTTCCTCCTTAAAACAAAGAAGAGTAATGGGGTTCAAAGTTGGAGAAAAATAGATAAGCAGCTCCTTTTATCAGCATACACAGAAGAACTTTATTGTTTGATATCAATGTTAAGGTTAATAATTAAATTTTTAGCTTGAACACTGAAACAAAGAAATAAAATCTCAGTCTCTGCAGTAGTTAAGGAAGCAATTTATCTTAATTAAAATCACAGCATTTCATAACACTGTCATTTTAAAAATTTAAATAGACTACAAGCTTTTCTTACCAAAGTAATTTTAATTGAATAGGAGAGAAAGTTAACATATTAATGAAGCTTTGTTCAGATTGCAAATTATCATCTGAGGTTTAAATAATATAATTAATAATGGCATAATGATAATGGCAAAAGAACACATTTGGTAAAGGTTTATTATCAAAATTAGCAACAAAGAGACAATCAGGTTAAAATAGCTTAAAGGATCATGAAATCACATGGGAAAAAATCATCACACCAAAATTCACCCTCACCTGTAGAACCAATGGACCATGTAATATTGAGGTTGAAGTTGTTTGATGCATTAATTGATATATCCAAATTTTTATTTGACTAGATAAAAAAAGAAAATATATTGAAGTTAAGAAAATATATCAGAACCTATTGAATATAACTCTATTGCACATAACTGAATATAGCCTTTTAATTGTCTTCCATTTTTCATTTTAAACATAAATAGAAATGGTAATAACTTAGAGCCAAAGGCAATCCTCTCTTTTGCTTCAGTAAGAACAGGGTACAAGTAAGCATATAACTACACAAGTTATCTTTTCAGATTGTGATAAAAATAATGAAATAATTTTCTTTACAAAACTGAAGAAAAAATACATGGCAAATGACTACATTTTAATTACAATCAAAAAATTACTTTTCAAATCTGCTTATAAAGATTTCTTAACTGAAGGGTATACTCCTTTAATTCATCTCAGGAAGATACTAAAACTTGTTATTCATGAGAACAGCAATAAAATAAACCAGTTGATAATCTTTTGGAGTGTTAGTTGATCTGAAGTGCGTGCACCATTTAGAAAGTTTTCTCAGTGAATGCACTGGAATAATTTTCAGTTCTCAGAAAGATTTGAAATATCTCTAATACCTTATAGGCACTTGGGAAACCTTTAATCATGGTCAAATACAATGGAAGTCTTAATCATGACTCTCCAAAACTTGTCTAATGTTAATAACATTTTCTTACCTGTTCTGGATTTGCTATAAAGTTTATGGCAGTGTGATGGCGATCATCTTCTTGTAATAAGCTGAAGGTAAACTGGTAATCAATCAAAAGGCTGTCTGTGGGCAAAACAGAAATTAGAAATAATAAAATAGATTCAAGTGTATACATATTAATAATATATTACGCAAGCATCTAAAAATTTACCGCTTACTTTTATTTTAAAAAACATGAAATAATCTTGAAGTCAGAATTATTCACATGCATTTAACTGTTTAAGTATTTGCACTACAATGTCTTGAAGCAACAAAAAACAAATAAAATTAGGTGAAGCAGTAATAAAAAAATAAAATTAAGAAAAATAACTAAATTAAGAAACAGATTCTATCATGGAGTCAGAGCAGCTATTACACATAACTTGGAATAGTCATTCTTTGTAAAGTAATTATTCCAAAATACAGTATCAAGTATCGTTAGAGTGTTAGCCGTTCCCTAATTTTATTCTGAAATAATTATTCAAATGTTCTGTTCAAAATGCAGTTCAATATTTTAGGTTTACATTCATACGCTTTACTGTGTTATATAAATGGTTTACATAGCTACATTACTATAACACATTTTAGAATTACTAGGTTTAAACATTTTAGAAAAAAGTTGCATCTACTATAAAATTATATAGTATGAGCTCATGATACTCTAGTAAATAAAATTGCTAATAATAAAACGGTGCAGTGGAATTTTGAATAGAAATCATGTGACCACCAAGCACTTCCTTTCTAAATTTCCAGAATTCCAAGAGATTTTTCTAAATGGCAAGTGATATGAACTTTTCATACAAGAGAAACAAGTCACAGTCTAGTATTGACTCAAAAAGATTCTATTTCACTTCCAAATGGCATTTGTTCTACACATTTTTCTTTCAACCTATGAAAGGAATGGAGTCTGCCAGGCAGTTCTTGAATATTCATGCCATTCCTGTCACTGCACACTAACAGCACTGCCCTGATGGCCAGCTAAAGTTGGCATAGGTGCAGAAGGGAGAAAGGACCATCCTCAGATGACCCAAACCATGCTTAACCCTTCCTGGAAGGAGCATAAAATGATTGGGACAAGTCAGAAGACGTAAGTTTTGAGCTATCCCATTGTGTTCATGAAGCTGGAGGAATGAGATTAACCCTTAGTTGGGTCATAGCACTAGGAATGACTGAAAAAGAACTTTTCTGCTGGACAAAGGGGTAGAGGTGGACTTGTCAGGGTGAAGCGGGTTTCCAGCACCTCCATAATGTAAGAAAAGGACCCCGTCACCAGGGATGACTGTTGCTGTAATTCATAGAGGGTGCCACATAGAATCCCAGCAGGCAATGTTCACTGCAGTTAGATAGTCAAGAATCAGCAGAGCCCTCAGAGGTGTAAATTGTGTTAGCGGATTAATAATCCTTGTGCAACAGACAGTTGTGAACCAAAAGTGGGTGCAGTGGATGGATCTTGAATGCTCTGTTACAGGGGCAGATATCTTCAGAACTAACAGAATGAATCTTCCAACTCTTTGACCATTACAGTTCTACAGGCATCAAAAAATTCTGGTTTTTGCTCTGTCACGGGAAATAAGGAGGTGACTTGTAAATGTACATGACTCGGATTATTATTTTGTGCATGTTAAAATATGGTTAGATTCAAGTCATCTTTGATGCTACATCCTAGTGAATAATTTTGAAGCCCTATTTTGATCCCTGTCTTGATGACATTCTATTAGTCAAAACCACACAAGCAGTGTGTTACAAGTAAAAAATATGTGATCATAAAAACAAAATCAGTAAATACAAAGAGAGTGAAAGATTAAGCCAAAGCAGGAAAAAGCTGTGTCAGCCTTTTGTTGGACTCAATACTTTGCTTACTGCTGACAATCACCTTTTCTGCAGCAACACATCATCTGAAAAAACACGCTCTATTGTATCCCATGGGATGCCTGATATAGGAGGAGAAAAAAAAGCTTACTGGTCAATGAAGCATGAATATAGCCCACTGTATTGTCTTAATAGTTAAAGAAAATGGGTTTGGTTCTTTTGTTGGTTTGGTTTTTGTTGGTTTTTTTACACTGAGTGTGGAAAGAAAATTAGAAAATAAAGGAGTTACATGAAAGGATTTACCATGACCTTCGAAGCAGAAAAGTCCACTTTCTCTATTATCAGCCATTACAGTTCCATTATTAAAATAAGAATAAGTTGATCTAGATGTCTTAGATAATGAGTTTTGATCAGGTTTTTGCAAGCTTATGAAGGCAAAAGATGAATAAATATTAAAGACCCCATTTATTTATTAATACTACTCTACACTTCTATAACTATGCAAATCTAATTTATAAAGTCTCATTGACTCTATTAGTAAGAGTGTGCCACATCTACATATTTAACAGTAAGAGTACCATTGCACCACAATGGTGCAGGACAGCAAAAGATGGCAATTAGAGAATGACCCCTATTAAAGGGATTAATAAACCCTTTAATAATCATGAGTTGCAAGGCCAAAAGGCTAGTATACTAATGTATAGATATGCTAAATCTCCTGATCTAGTCAACTTGGGGTCCCACAAAATACAAATGACTGCTTTAGCATGAATTTTTGCAAACAGAGTTATTGCAAATATATGGCAGACAAGCCCCTCAGCATGCACTCCTGCGGAAATTCTGGTTACTGAAAAGGCTACAAGATGCAAGAAGCAGTGTAGATGGGCCTTCTGGACAAGATCCTGTTGATTTTTCTCACAATATGTGGAAAATGACCATTTAAAAATGTCATAGTATTCTTCTAAGCCCACATTGCGCCCTCTCAGAGATGCAGAGTATCAGCCAAAGACCAGCAGTGATATAGTGTTAAGATCTCATCATAAGGCAAAATTGGGAGTAGAGTCCCATGTGGGACTCTTGCCTCCCAGTCATATGAATGAGCAGGTTTTCTGCACACAAGTTTAAAAAAAATTCAGTCATTTACTCTTAAAACAATATGACTACTTTTTTCCTGGGGTTTGTTGTTCTTGCTGTTGTTTCATTGGTGTTTGTTTTCTTTTTTTTTTAATTTGTTTTCCTTGCTAAAAGCCAAGAAAATAGGAACTAGTTTTTCAAGCATTGCAGGAAAAGTCCTTACACTGATAAAAGATATTAAACTATACAGCTCCTCATAACTTTACCATCTGTAACAAATCAGAAAATTACTTCCACTTTTTTTACTGCATTTTCAACCTGCAATACAGTTGAAACAGCAAATAATGAAAAACAGTAAGATTTGGTTATGTATAGTGTCTTTTATACTCAAAATATCCCAACGTATTTTATGGTGTTATTAATTAGTTAATTACTCCATTAATTAATTAACAATTAATTAGTCACTCCATTAATAGTTTCAAAGTTATAGTTATATACCCCACGCTGTAGTCATTATCTCCCCTGTAGTACTCAAAGAGCCTTGAACAACATGGCTTGTGTTATTCCAGAAGACTTGAGTGCCAACACACAGAACTCGCCTCGGGATTCTTCAAAGGTGCCAAAGGACCTTTAACTTATACCAAGCCAGCCCCACAAAATGGGAAGAGAAGATCTTCACTAAGCTATTCAGAGGGAGCACATTTCTTAGCACTAACAAACACAAATTATGAAGTTTTTATTCCCCAGTAGAGAGGGACAAACCATTAAATCTCTAACTTGGCCACAGACTGGATGCTGCAAAGCAGAAATACATATCTCTTCATAGACGGTTCTAATTCAGGGAAGATATCTAAAAAGCATATGACTTGAATGAAGTGGAGAGCGCTGCCTAATGCAGTTATATGATTCAACAGTGCAAATGAAGTTGGGTGGAAATTAAAGAGCTGACACTGCGCAAACATTCCTTCCCATCTTTCTGAGGACTGCAAAAGCACGGTGAAGAAGTTTCACAGCTTGGAGAAAGGTTCACTTTCATACTCAGGATAATTTCTGGTTGGCCAAAACTTTGAGAACGATTTGCCTCGACCTATTCTTAAGTTGCACACCCCAAATCTCTGGAAGGCTCTAAAGCTAGATTTTATTAGAATATGAATTAGTAGAACTAATTTAAGTTTAAACTCAAAGTGAGAGTAGAAATTAAAAGGGATTTTAAAGAAGTCTCTCCTCCATCTATTGCATCCCGCTGCTGTCTGTCTCACTCTCCTTTCTCCCTCTCTCCATCTGTTTCAGCCTACACCACAGGGGAGACTTCCCCACATATATTCAGCAGCTCTCAGGGAAAATATCACCTCCCTCTCCTCCAGAAGGCTTCACCCTCTACAGACTGCAGCAGGCAGAACAGCTTTCCTTCCCACTGCCAAGCCCCATCCTGAACATAACCCTAAAACATAATCTATGCCAATACATCGTAAATTCACATAAACAAAACTAAGCAGTTACACAGTATATCACACTGTATTTCCCAATTCATAGTGCCATTCAGCCTAGACAGCTTAGCCTGGAAATAAATACAAAATTTAAAGTAAAATTTAGTTGCAAGACTATGACCTGTTCTGAATAGTTAAATGTATAAATAGACAAATGTATAATAGCTAAATGTAGAAATAGCTATTTAAAGTACATTCAGTATATCCTGTTGATATATATTGTTGTGTATATTTACAATCAGGAATTTAGAGAAGCCTGAGATTTTACTCCACGTATTTTTGTTTCTACTTTAAACCTTTAAAAAGCCACCATAAGTATTTTTACCCTTTACATAAACACATGAGACTTTTCATAAGTGCTTCGGTTTATAAAGACACACACAGAACAGATTGCTTCAAAATTAGGAAAGAAATTTGGATCACATATAAACAGAAACTAAAAAAATCTCACTGCATTTATATTATAGCATAGGATGACAATGAAAGCACAAAGATAACAAATACTAAACATAATCATCAAACTGTCATATGAGCAACACCTGATAAAAGCAATCTTGTAATTTTCATCTGGCTGACCTATGGAAGCAAGATTTTAAAACTCTTTTCAAAATCTGGCAAACTCTGAAAATAAAGAAATTCAGACAACACCACTTCCATAAGAGGTAGCAATCAAAATATTATCGATGTCCATTAACATCCAAAAATTAAAAATACAAACTTATAGAATTATTTCAGTGAATTATTGAAGAAAATGCTTGATTCTCTAGAATTACCATTGATGCACTCTGTGGTTCATTTTGGTGACTCTTTCATTTTTCTGTAAGAATTAAAAACATCTAGAATATGAATCTCAGCTTTTTTCAGAACATATTTCCTCAATCTAAACTTAATTCTCAACACATTTTAAATTCACAAAGTGTCAATTAGCTATAATGATTTTTGAAAGAAATGAGGTAGTTAACTATCTTGAGCACTGCATAGATGCTTCCCTTAAATATGGAAAGAATGTTCATGGCATTACAGAAGGAGTGTTGCATTCTTTTATTTTTAAAAATGTTAACTGAAAAAGAGTTTATCTGAAGCACCATTTTTTTTAACAATTACTTGCTTTTCTACATACCCCCTATCTTTTGGAAATATGCAGAAGACAGTTTCATCTTAGTTTTGGATTGTTTCAGTAAAATCTTAATAGCCAGCATTTAATTTTTTTTATGCCATCCATATTCTCCACATTTACATTTTCCCACTTAATATGTTTGAAATAAATATTTTTTTTTAAAAAAACTGGTATTCAGAGTTTCGCTACACCCATGGGCAATGGAAAGAGATGGAACAACTATCACATTACAACAGCAATAATCCCTTCCTACTTTGTGCTGGCACAAATGACTGTAAAATGTCTAGTGTGTTGTTGGCACAGATGTGCAGCCCAGACCTTCATCTCAAATCTGTTACAAGATACAGGTGACTCAAGTGGCAGCCAGACAGAATTTAGACAGCCGCACACTAGAATATAATCTATAAACTCCCTGAACTTTTATATGTAGTTTCACAGGAAAAGTTCTTGAGGACATAGAAATCTCCTACACAAATTCAGAGCCCACAGCTCAGATCTTAATACCCCACCACACACAGTATTTGGAATCCCCAAGCTGGGTATTTTTGAGCCAAAGTTTCTCCAGAAGTCAGCCCAGTGCATCTTAAGCACAGCTACTATGGACTTCAGCACAAACATCAGCTGGCACGTCACCACGACGTCGCCTCCTCTTCAGAGCTCTCACCAGTACATGTTGTAGGCTGTCTTCTTTTTGATACTATTAAACCCATCTCCTCCTATTTTTGCTTAGCAGGGTGTTCCCCATCACCTGAGTGTAGGCAAGGGAGAAGCAGCAGCAGGATTCACACCAGCGGGGAAGAAAGACTCCATTTGCACACAGAGAGAAAGAGACCAGAGGAAGTCAAATGAGACAGGCACTCAGCAGGGAGAGGGGAGACCTACAGTCTAATTTCAGTTTCCAGGCATGTTGCTTCATTTTGTATTAAAAATCATTGAATAAAGTGGAAAAAGAATGCTGGGAGATAAGACTACAATACCATCCTGACATCATCAACGGTCAAATATAACAAGGACTTACGGTTATTGAGTCTTTTCACATCTCTATTTTGATTTTTTCAAAACCCTTGACTGCTTTCACAGTCAAAAGGAGTCATTAAAATCAATTCAAAATGTCAGTAATGAGTGCATGTGAGAACACAACAATAATTAGGCAAAGACAGACATTTAATTAAATGAGGAAAATAAATTTCAAAGCAGTCGTTTAATCCTAATATTGCTGTTAATTTTCAAGAAACTGTTTTCTTTCTTTAATGAAGGCCCATGACTTTTAATATGGTTAATATGGCTTAATATGGGAGTTTTATACCATATCCAACAAAGAACAGACCTATTCCCATACTCAAGCTTTTGTATTAAAAGAAAACTTTGTGTTTTCTAAAATGCCAGAATGTTCCCAAAAGAACAAAGGCCAGACAGAAGTCTTGATTTGAAATTCTACTTCAGTATTTCTGAGTGCCACTACAACTCTCTAAGCATATATAATTTCATTGGTAATTATTTTTAAAAAATAGTTTTTAAAAATTGGATATGTTTATTATAAATTAGTGATAAAGTTATACACAAAAAGGTATGTTAAAGAGGAATAGTAACACTGTAAAAGGAACCACTACAATCAAGGGTGCCTGTGAATTATTTTTGGGTGAGTGCTCACTTAATGGGCAGATATTCAACATTTTGTTCTACGTTCAGTACTCAGTGTTGGGCCCATGCCTCATTTACTACATACTACACAAACTCTTTTCTAAAGACGGAATTAATTTATAATGTGGCTTTCTATAGTATTCATCACTATCATTTTCTACGTTCTTCAGAAAAGTTAATGAATTTGTTACAACATTACTGAGATGAGCAGGCATTATTAGTCCCATTTTATAGGACAGGAAATGAAACAAAGAGACCAAGGACAAAAACATCCATTAATCATGAGTAGCCAATCTGAAATACCTCAAGTTTGATTTTTCATAATATTTTGAATTATATAACACTACATATGATCATTCTTATTTTGCAGTTCCTTCCATCATTCATTGTAATTCTTTCCACTTTTACAAGAAAACAGGAAAGGAACATACATTCATCTTTCCATTACATTATCACTGATTCATCCCTTGCAAATTCATTCAGTGCATTGTAGAGGGAAAGTTCCTTGGGAAATAGTATGTAGCCATGCTATTAAAAGTTGTACAATGATGCCCTAATAATGAAGCAAATAAAAAATTATTGTGCCAGCAACTTTAATTCTTTCACTTTCTTGGCACCCACTGCCTAAATAGCATATTTCAATAAAGGGGGTTTGTTAAGTAATTTAATTTACAAATCAGGCTAGAGTAAATTCTAGAGAACCACTTTAACTTTTGAGCTGGCTTCTCCTTTTCCCCAAATCTTTCCAGTAGAGCATCCCAGTTCATTACATCTCTCAGCAGAGAGGAAAGAATGAACCTGAGTTCCCAGAAAGGGAGCAAGAACATACAGAACTTCACACATTCATGGGGTTTCTAACTTTGGCCACTGGCCATTCTCCCCTGGCTCCTGTTACATAGTTTCTTAATGCACATTTCTAAAACTGAACAACATGGCAAAAGATTTTCATACGTATACAGAATTTCTAAGAAATACATCTAGCATTTTGGCTCTAAAAGTTAGTTTAGCAAAAGTTCTAAGCCAAAAGTAGTGCAATGTATGTCAGAGCCATACAAACAGAGCATGCGCCCAGACCCACTCACAACATAGTCTTGTTCCCAACTACATCTTAATCACCACATTTTATAAATGTAAGGTGAGGATCACACGATCTTTACCTGATCAATGACTAAAGTGTTTTTTTCATTTTTTTTCTTCTGATAACTAATAGTAATATTTAAATTATGCTGAAAACTAGTGTAATGGACATCAAGAGATGTCAAAATGTGCTTACTTGAAGGGAATCCTTATGGCCAACTTGAAATGATAATCACTAAAACTGAAGGAAGAGATGGTACACTATTATGGGTGCTAGCCATGAAACAGAAAATAGCAAAGGATAGGTAAGAAAACGATGGAAAGCTTCTTCATTCACTGAATAAATGGCTGGCCTTATATACAACCATGCACGTATTAATAAAAACTTTTAAGACTACAGTTAAGAAATTATATTTCAGCCATTGACTTCCACCAGTAACATTATTTCAATATCTTTATTACACTAAAAGGCAGACAATTACGTGCCTGAGTTGGTACATTTTCATCATAATTCTGTATTACTGAACTACAATAACTGATTTTGTTAATAGAAACCTCATCAAATAGTGCTGTTCTATTTTTATTTCTTGAAATCACTTAAAGTTGTAAGAACCTCCCTCACAATTGCAATATCGGACCCATCACAGTCAGTCTTCCCACATTTTTCTATTTAGAGAAGTCTCTATTCATGCTGATTCTAAAATTCATACTCTCACCTCTTCATTGCACAGGCAGTTTGCCTCTATCCCGCTCTTTCTAGTGACTGCTCTCTATTTCCAGTAAGAGTTTTTTGAGAACAATCCTATTCATATTCCTCTCTATCAGCAAAAAAGTTGCTTTTGAAACCAAGTTCCTTTATCAAATGCTATAAATCATATTTATTTGTGACGAAAATAAATTCTGCTTGTATTACATCTAAGTTAGGGGGTTACCACCAGACCTATTTTCAGTCAGGATAATTATTTTGAACTTTCAGAGCAGCTGCCTGATTCATTCCTCTGTCATCCATACCTAACAGTCATCCAGTGCCGCATTTTCATTGTTACATTGAAATAAGTTGGTGTCTGACATTACTTGTCCATTGTGACAAAACAAAAAGTCATTTACTGTGAAGTCTTTACTATAAACTAGCAAAACTTGCATTTTGGCTAAATGTAATGAGAGGACTGAGATTCAAAATAAGCCAGCACTTACTATTTATATGCCTTTTTCCATGTAAAGGAAGAGCATGTGAGAATGAATTTCACAGAAGTTCAAAGTTTTTAAAAAGCATACAGCAATAACAATTCATTGTTTCTTTTACTGTACTTTAAAAAGATGTACTAGGCTAAAAAGCCCACAGACATAGGGATTAGTGTCATAATCAGCAAAACGGGTAACTAAATTTTATTTTAAACAGAAATCTTTTATGAAATTTTCAGCTGCTAGTTGGAAAGTTCTAATAGTTGTCAACTTTGATCCTAAGGGAAGGCCAGATACAGAAAAATCTGACCTGTGTTAAAATTTTATTCAGCTAAATGTTACTAATAGTCTAGGCTTACTCTACATTGACTAAAACTTTCTGAAGAAGACTGATCTCTTTCTGTGCCAGATATGCACAGAGGTCAGATGAGTAACCCTTGGTTCTCTCTGCTGGCTACAGAAAGACCTAGAAGGTTAACTAAGGCTAGGCAGATAAGTTTTAAAAAGCTAGTTAGGTGAAATGCCTCTCACTGTAACTGTCATAGGACTAAATATGCAGGTATGTCAATGTTATGGTAAGCAAGGGAAGACTTGATGCTGAGATCTAAAAACTGAGGAACCTATATAATTACCTGGGTTCTTTTAAGCACACAGTCTGAAGATTGTGTTCCTAAAGTTTTTAAACCATAGACCACAGCCAGACCTCATGTTTTTCATAGATATTTCACCAAACTCTGAACTGAAAACACTGCAACAACTGACAGGGTTTCTGTGAACAGCTGCAGACCCTTTTCAAGTTCTGCCCAGGACCATGGTCTATAAACAGTTTGGACACCAATGAACTAGAGAATTATGAACAAAATATTAGTAAAAGAAGCAACAACAAAGAAAAGTGAGTACATCAGTTGGCAGTTATTTGAACATCAGTTTTAGAAAAAAGGTCTAGATTTCTCTGATGATGAAGCATTTCAAAGTTCATGCCACAGGCATTACAATTAGTCAAAAATACAAGTGTTATTACTTGACAGTAAGGACTGCCCAGTAAATGAACTTTTGTTTTGTCACCATGGAAAGTCTTTGTAACATCTTAATTCTTGTAATGTTCTTAAAGTGTTAGAAAAAGTGGGAGATAAGTACAAAAAAAAAACCAAGAAAAAAAAAAACAACTCATTAAAATATTATGGTAGAAGTTCAAATTTATCTCTCCATGAAATTTTCTTCATAATGATCTAGATGCATCACCAGCTTTACAACACTCATTAATATTACAACTCTAACATGCAACATAATTTTGCAATATACTAGCATCAATACTCACTAACATGATTCTAGTTTTTTTCTTGAGTTATATAGTCTATACACACTGAAGAGATCTCTGATCTGCTTGTTCTGACAACTGAAATGGCATATCTAAGAAACAACAACATTAAATTACTGTTTGAGTTCATGTGTTATTGCCAGAGGGATGTTTCTTGTCAGGTAGTTAATGAAAGCAGTCAAATTTTAATGTTATTTTAAATCTGGCTCTTATAATGTTCAGTTTATTGTATAATCCCTACAAATAAGGTACTTTGTTTCCTTTTAGAAATAAAGAAATTGATTTTTATTTCTAAAATGGATTAACGCCCATCATATGGACGTGGCAAAAGTATAAATACCATTTTTAAAATTGTTTATACTTTTATACATTTATATTGTCAAGTTTTCATATAAATTCAGAATATTCAGAAGGTATTCACGCAATAACTTCTATGTGGATTATTAGCAGAGTTTTTATCCTGGTTCTCAAATAATTCAACACTGATCTCAGCAATTAAAGAAGCAACCTCTGGTTGATTAGGCCTTACAAGGAGACAGAACATGCACTTCGTAAATTAGCTATAAATATACAGAGATAAGTAGGTGCTCCTGTTATATCTCAACATTTTCAAAGTTCTCTTTCTTCCTTTTTCTCATTATTTAGTTGAACTTTGCTTAAGAAACCTTAAATCTACAGTCCAAATGTCAGAACTTAGCCTATGTTTCTTGACTCCACATGATTTGTACAAAATACACAATGTAAATTGAAGTTGAGATGTTTCAACTTTGCTGATATTCTTTGCTGTTTCTCAAACAATTTTAACATGTTAGTTCTGAGAACTAAAATCTCTTATAGCAAATAAATCCAGAACACTTTTAGCAAAATTGCACTTCATACTGGACAGAAGTGATACATGTCGTATACCTCACTGTGCAGTCTCCCCTATTTTAAAGTCATGAATTGCAACAGGTACTTGTATTGTAAAAAATATAATATGCTAAATCACCATACTTGCACAATGGACAGTAGAAACTCTTTTGCATTACAATTTTGAAAAGAAGTTGTAACATAAGCACCTCTTCATTTAAAACACCATCAGGTATATTTAAAGTAAAATCTGTTGATTTAAATAATAATATTCTCACTGCTTTTTGCTCATGCTAAGAATTAAGTGCCAATTCAGCAAAGCATTGATGGAATATTAAAATTCCAAACATTCACAAATAAGATTACACATCTGTAATATTGCCCAATCCAGCCTACACAGCCTTTAAAACAGATAGGAGAAAATACCTCAGCCCTTAGTGCAAAGTACAGAGTGGCAAACTTGAGAAAAAATAAACCCAGATTTTTTTCCCCACTTCCTACAAATTTAGCTTCTAGGGTTGGCAGTTAAGCACATAAAATAATAAACTGCTTGGTTAAACTAGCAAATGGAAATAATAGAGGAAGGAAATATGGAGCCCAAAAGGTTGTTTTTCTCAACCCCAACACAGTCACCCACTCTTCAGAGGAGATTTATTCTTTGACTGAGAGAGGGAACATTGGCCACCGTGGCAGGACTCACTGACTCCTTTCTGAAAGTGACTTGGAAAACTCAATTTCCACCTCAAACAGCTGCCAGCCATTAAAAGAAATATTCTGTTTTCCTAGCACTAGTTTTTCTATAAACCAGGAACTAGATACAGCTGTGCTTTCATTAATTCATGACTTTTTTTTGGCCATGGAAAGAAAGAACTGCTAACTGAAATGCACAAACAGAATAAACCTCTTACTCTTTTGTTGGTTTTTTTTCCAATGATTAGCTTGATAGAGAACAATTGATAGATACCACTACTTTTTCATAGTATCATAGAATCATTTAGGTTGAAAAAGACCTAAATTTTAAAATCATCAAGTCCAACCGTCAACCATGCCCACTAAACCATGTCCCGAAGTGCCTTGTCTACGTGCTTTTTGAATACCTCCAGGGATGGTGCCTCAACCACTTCCCTGGGCAGCCTGTTCCAATGCCTGACAACCCTTTCAGTAAAGAAATTTTTCCTAATATTCAATCTAAACCTCCCCTGCTGCAACTTGAGGCCATTTCCTGTCATCCTATCACTAGTTACTTGATAGAAGAGACCAGCACCCACCTCACTACAACCTCCTTTCAGGTAGCTGTAGAGAGCGATCAGGTCTCCCCTCAGCCTCCTTTTCTCCAGGCTAAACAACCCCAGTTCCCTCAGCTGCTCCTCGTAAGACTTGTGCTCCAGGCCCCTCACCACCTTCATTGCCCTTCTTTGGACACACTCCAACACCTCAACGTCCTTCCTGTAGTGAGGGGCCCAAAAGATATTTTTGAAAGATATCAGGCACAAACTGTTTGACACAGCTTTTCTAGGAACTGAATTATCATGTAAAAAGGAACAGCAAACTGTAGCGAATACTGACAGTCTGTTTGTTCTTGGTATTTGTAAAACACTGATTGTTCATATCATCTATACCTGACCCTCATAGACCATATCATGTGCTAGGCAATCCTTGCCAATGAACATGAAGTGACATATTTGCATGACATAGTTCGACATCGTCTTCCCTAGATTAATTTCATTTTTCTCTTTCCAACATTTAGTCTACTGTTCATTCTAATAATGACCCCTCTTCATCATCTCTTTCATTAGCCATTCCTAGGGCCATGAAAGGCTCTCTAGGCACTAAAGGCACTTTATAATCTGTCTAGCCATATTTTCACGAACCTGCACAAAGTGGTACCTATTTCTACTCAACAAGAGTAGAATTCTAAAATTCTCATTTCACTGACGAGACAAATGTGAGATTTTTGCCCTTTTAAGATTTTTCTGCCCACATTTCGCATAGCTTGTCATTTTTCCAAACTTGTTCTGATGGCCGTGGCATTTCCTTAAGGGGGTAACCCAGTAAAGCATATTTATTTACCCATAACATAAAAAGACAAATCAAATACATATATATTACCTCTCTACCAGTGTATCTTCATACTCCTTGACAGATACATTTTTCAACTTTCCTTTAATGTCTTGTTTGCTATTGTATCTATTTTGCTAATGTATACTGCTCCTTTTCGACCTCACGCAGTTTGCTCCTCCATTTCATGTCAGCATTACCCTTTATATCAAGTGAATAGCAAATTACACTTTGCAGTCAATGGGTTATATTTCTGGAACATATTTTAAAACAATATTCACAATTCAAGCTAAGAAAAAGTGACAATAAATTAATATCAAGAACTCATAGGCTACTTTACAATATGCTGAAATTGAGCTGAGTTAGCCAGTCAAAGTTGAACTTGCCAATGTCTACATTTAACCTAATATAAGATTTTTTAAAGTTTATGTAAGCCAAGGTTTTGTCATCATCTTGAGATAGAAATGACCCTCAATTTATTTAAATGATCCTACAGAGCCCCTCACTCAAATACTCTGCAAGGGCTTCACAACACCAGTTCTAAAGCTGAAAACATTACTGACTGCTCTCTCGACTTTTACAAATAGGCGTGCACTAAGATTAGGTGGTTCAGGACCCAAGGCACCTGAATAGCGTACCTTACAATAACTAGACAGTTGCATTAGGTGTTCGGCCTATAATAATGGAAGAGGCTAAACCATCCTCAAGTGCTTCATATTTGCCAGTGGAGAAAAGTACCGCAGCTGACACAGAATAATGCGCTAGTTTGGCCAGTCAAAGGAACCAACACAAATTTTCCCACAATCATAAGCCACTAGTACTTACTGAAGTCGCGGGCGGGGGGGGGGCCTATTTCAATTGGTTCAAGATTTCACTACTGATCTTTCCTTGTAGTCCCACTGATCAAGAATTTTCTCTTTTCCCTGGGAAGTCAGCACAGGAAGCAATGCAACTGTAAAACCACCACAAAGGTTTTCCCTTCGCCGTCAGAAGGTAAAGTAGAGGGACACTGATGGATCCTTTCCTGTTCCGTTTGCTTCTTACAAGTCCAGTCGTGGGGAGCTCTAAGGCCTCCCAAGTGTTTGAGGAGTGACAGCTCTTTTCTTTGTGGACATGTTAGGGAAACAAATGCATACACAGCACATTGTGTATACAGCACAACAATTCAAAAAGTATTCATCCCTATGAACCCCAGCTCAACATATGGACAAAATCAAATATTGTATATATGTAGATATTTGCACCGGATTCCTTCTCATTTAAAAAACCACTCCGCACATGGGCTACAGTCCCCTACAAAGCAAAGTATTTCTTCTGAATGAGTTCTCCAAGCCATTGAGTCTCTCTCACTCTTGCTTCATCAAGCTTTTCAAAATTTATAGTTCTATAAATTAACATAATTTATACTGTTTTAAATTTTATACTAATAGGTATTTTACTGTAATACTACACATTACGTTTGCAAGATAAATAATAATATAAAAAATAATTATGGGTCCTGTGGAACAGTCTATCAGGTGATGAAGGACTCTAATTCAGACTTTTATTTGCATACACTATAATGTATATTTATCTATTACTTCCTTCTCCTTAGCAGTTAGAAAGCTAGTTTGTCCAGTCAGTAAATTCACTGATACATCAGCAAAAGCTATCAGAGAAGGCAAACAATCTTCATTTAAAAAATAAAGTGTGGGTTTTTTTAAATAAGAAAATCCCCAATATTAAAAAAAAAAAAAAAAAAAAAAGTAAATACATACAGGGAAAAATTCTCCAATTCACAGTAAAGTCTGAAAATGATTGGCAGCAAAATTGTTTCTTTAGCCTGCCCAAAAAAGCTGCAAGCCAACCTAGCATTTGGCAAATGAGTACGCAGAGCCTGGGGTGAGATCATAATACTTTATTAGGAGCTTCAGATTCTTGGTGTGGTTATTGTTTTAATTCTCTGGAAGGCAACAGTTGGTTTGTGTGGTTATTTTAGCTCAGGGCAAAGACTCCGTTTGTGTGTTGCTCTGAGTTGGTACGTTTGTTGAGGCTAATCTTTTCTCAAACCATTCCTAGAATTGTCTGATTTAAACTCTAATCTGTTCCACTAGACTCTTTAAACACTAAGAAGATTTCTTTTTAAATAGAATTTATTTGTATAAGACCATATATTCAAAAGAATGTGAGTCATTATTGTTACTGTATTTATAAATAATAAAAATTGTTTCAGTCTGTATCAAAGTCAATCAGTGTTAGATATAATTGGTGGAACTCATTATTTTAAGTCAAGCATGACAGTTTTACAATTACAATATGTATTTAGTTTAAATTAATGCTGTCCCAAAAGGAAACATGAATTCTACAAATCAGTAGCGAGGCATCTAACTGCTGGTATACATCTCACAACTCAACTAAAACAAACACCTTTTCAATAGCTAAAATTTATTGTTTATGCCCTTTAAGTTTCAACATAATTTTTAAATATCTGGAAAATCTCTGCTAACAGTTTTATTAAAAGTGCTACTTGCTATTTATCTTCTAAAATACTCTCCTTGGAATGTTCTTGAGTTTAATTTTTCTCTAAGTATAGCAAGTCTGCCACCTAGTGCTTTATGGCTACCTCTAATACACATTTTATTTGATAATTATTTTTTTATAATTTTTTAATAAAAGATGTCATGCTCTAAGTCCCTGACTGCATATACACGCATGTTTGCCTACACACACTCAGAGTGCTTAAAAATCACATTGCATCTTCTTCCTGACAGGTTGCATTACATGTTTCAACAGCTATTAGACCATATTTGCGTTTCTTGACTAGCATGCAACCATCTTATAACTGTGCTCTTCTGCTGTGAGATCTGAAAATCTCACAGTGATTGTAAAAGGAAAAACCCGTAATTTATTTTATGAAAAAAAATAAGATATCAGTATAGTATGAGAAATATTAGGGAAGCCAATACGTCTTTGGGCCAGTGCAGCTCTATACACAGTCTCTTATTTGGTGGGGAGTGCCGTCACACCGTGGTACCCCCAGCACTGAAGACAGACACACCTTGGAAAGGGCTCTGAGCTAAACGCTGCTGAGATTACCTGCTTGGGGTACAGGGGCAACAAGTCTTCCATAGTGGCACCCTACATGGAAGACAAAAGCTGGGGAACGATGAGGACAAGGAAGCACAAACAGATTCCCTTCACAAAAAAAATTTTCAAGCGGCAGGGCTGGAGCAGCCCAAGAAGTAGTTTATGGTAGATCCCAGTGTGCCACTCACAAACTGAAAGCAACCAGAGCCAAGTTTCATTCCAGATCGAGCACCCATCTGCCCCTAGAACAATGCCTTTCACAGAGGTTGCTTCTGTCTGCTTATGTCCACTCTTCTGTGAAGATGACGATCTTGGTTTCTGTCCCTTCATTTTGCCAGATTATTGCAAGGCAGCTAGACCACAAGAGAAAATTTGGCATAGTATTTAGAGAGATTTCTTTTGACAGTTTTAATCCCCCTTTTTACGAAATTATAACATTTGTAACATAATAACTGTTACTGAAAATTGGCTTGTTTCAGAACTTTGATATATGAACTATTGGACTATGAATAATCCCAGAAAAAAAAAGAAAAAAAGAAAAAATAAGGTATATTCAAATAATAAGGAAACACCAGGTGGGATGAACTATCAGACCACATCAATAGGTCAGATAAAGCTTAAACTATATTTTGACAACATAAATAAGGATGTATTATCTGACCCTTTTGCTCTGAGACAGTATTGAGCCAATGTTTCTGAAACGTCATTAGGAGTACTATGTTGTCATATATTATCTACTTTAATAACCTGTCCTCTATCAAACCATTTTTCTACTTACTACTATTGCAAATAAAAAGAAGTCAGAAAGGAAAAACATAAAGTAACACCTCTAAAGGAGTAACAGGGCCTTTAGTCCAAAGCCTGGATATCAAAAAGTTATTAAGACTTCTTCTCTTAATTTTTATCAAGTGAGATGAATTTTAAATAAACAAGAAATGAGTGTTTGTTTTTGTTTCAGGCACCACATACATTGCATAACAATATGATTTAAAAGTTTAAAATTAAAATAAAAATTTACTGTAAGAAATAGTAAGGACTATAGGTAAGGACTAACACTTTACTTTGCCCTTTTTGAAGCCCTAGCATGTCAGCAGTAACGGGGCTAATGCAGGTCCAGGGCTGGACTAGAATCCTTACGAGGTTCTACAGCCAGAAGCAAAATTTCCTTCTTTCTCCCCAGTTCCCTGCACAGATACCAGATATTATCTTGAGAGTTTTTACTGAATGTATATTTCATGCTTCCTCACCAATTTTGGACATTAAAGTACCATTCTTCATCTTCGTGAGTTGCTGACATACTTGGAGAATTGCTTATTGCTATCCTTTCTGTATGCATACCAAGGAAACAATCAATAGTGTTATGAGCTATAATGATTTTATGGCTCAGAGTTTAGAATGCGATGGTAAAGCCATAAACCATTTATTCAGGTCACTCCCCAAAAAGTTGTTGCAAGGTATTTAGTAGCTCACATATGATCACATAGTTTTCCTGTGGTGTACTTTAAGTAGAAAAAAAACAGTTAACAAAATTTATCCAATGACAATTTTAAAAAAATCTATGAATATTATTTTCCTAGTAGTCATTGTGTTAGATTTTTTTAGTGATAAACATCTGAGAACTCAGCAATGTTTTCTCTGGCTTTCCATTTCCTCCCTCAAGGTCCATGAGGTTGACTAGAAAAGCTCAGTGGTGCCAGTGCTCTGTAGTACACCTGACCCTTAAAGCTTCTGCAGATGGGCCTACCATCTTCCGTTTTTTGCATGCTTCATCCCAGAAGAACATTTGAAATAGTGGCTGATGAGTCACTGTGTGAAGCCATCCACAAATGACATTTCATAAAACACTGAGGTGAGAGAAAGATTAGAAAGAGCTGTGGAAAGAAACACAATGAACCCAGGAAAACAGTTAAAATAAAATTTGTACATTCTTTCAGCCTCTTTTATGTACACTTATTCGTGCTTCATCTTTTTTAAGGCTGTAAATCCAACAAACACCTCCATCAGAGGCATATATTCTTGTGAAGACGTGGAATAAATGATCAAAAAATAGGTTTTAATTCCACAAAAACTACGAATCATTCAGCCCCTCCCTGTTTTAATTCTCTTTGTAAATGACCCATCCCTCCTGACCTCTATTCATTCCTGGATTCTCTAATCCTTCTCAATGCTCATGTTCTAATCTCTACCAAATTTAAAAGTGGGTCTGTTCTGCAGCACAGTAAACTCTATAGTGTTACCCTGGATACATAATGCACTTCTGAATGCAAAAGGCAAGCTTCCACTTCTTTTTGAGTTCACACATAGTCATGGACCCATGAAACTGTCTATCCAGTCCAAAGATAAGCACCAGGGTAATCACAATTGTTAATTTATTGCAATTTTATTGCACTGTAACTACATTCTTGTTGTGCATAGCTGAGAAAATCTTCTCGAATGTATGCGAGTTTCATTCTCTAAAGCGTGCTGCCCTGTAACCCACTATTGCTGCCTATTTTAAAAGGGCAACCAATCTGCAGAACCAAATGGAGAACCTACTTGTTCTCTTCTCTCCATTGTTGATGGTAATATCCAGAAATAATAAAAAATGCTTCTTAACATCCTTTTAAAGGGTAAAAGGGTATAAGAAACTAAGGTATGTAAATCCACATATATTTTTTCAGCTACTTTATCTTAGCTGGCTACTAGACTGGTCTTAGCTAGGAATTCTCTTGGTGGAATAGGCAACTCTTGAGTGCCAAACTCCTCTGGAAATTCTAACAACTATGCAGACAAACAATGCCATTTACATTCACAGTACCAATTTATTGGAAGCTTTTATGCTTCTGCTCGTAGCAGTATTAGAAACTATCAGTTGTATCTCTTGTTTGAAATGTAGCATTGGACACTCAAAGTAATGTACATAAAACAGACATTTTGGAAAGTTTTGACCTTAGAAATATGGATATCTGAAAGAGGTTTATGAAGGAAAATATCACATCCTTTCAAAAAAAGTGATTTTTAGCAAGCCTATAATTCACCCCTGTATAGTAACAAATCATGAATTGTAAATTTAAACTCTCATTTTCTCTAGAACACTGGTTTAACTATTTATCCATTTATGATTTAAAGCTTTGCGTCTGTATATAACCCAGGTCAGAATCACAGAAGTGGCATTTGTCCCAGTGATTCTTCCCAATCAGTCTAAAACCATCTGGTTTTGCTGCATGTTTCTTTGCACCCAGGAGCGCTGATTCCGACAGCAATGTATTTCTAATGCTGACGTGCGAAGAACTAATGTAGCAATTTGGATGCATACTTTGCTATCTAGGTGTCACTGTTATACATCATGCTGGCTGAGATACCAAAGAACTATAACAACAACAAATACGAATGCATCATGACAAAATGTTATATTTATGGTCTGTGTACATGCATAAGTCAGCTGCACAACCATCTCTGGCCTCCACTCAGAATTCATTTATATGGATTGAATCAGCTTCCGATCATTCACAGAAAGATTGGCTTCTAACAGAAAGGCCTAGGGATACAGAGCCTCCCTACCAGAAATACAGAGACACAATCCAGAAGCAGACTTGTACTCAACCTACAAGAATATTTACATGGACAAGCAAAACTGTGGCTTTTAAATTCATGAAGCTTTTGTTTTCAATGTATAAGAAATATTTGGTAAGATTTCCTCTGATATTCCTAAACAATGGCACATCAAACACTTTTGGCTCAAGAAATCCTCCCTCTCACAAAGTTCCTGAGCTGCAAATTGCTGGATGTAAAGACAAAAATATCACTGTATACTTGTCCATTTGCTATACTCTTCCCCTGGCATTCATATTCAGCCACTACTGACAACAGGGTACTAGAACAGATAGACCATCATGCAGCTGCTCATGCATTCTTATACATTCAATATTTTTCTAATTTTTATATCTGTGAGGTTTGCTCTCATTCTCTTACTCTGAGAAGTTTGTTCTCTCTGTTGTGGTTTTTCAATCATACGGTGAAGTCATGAAGAATGAAATGAAAACAATTTTAATAGAAGCAATGGGTGACGATTTTCACACCATCTGGATAATACACTATTGCATGCCCTGTCTATTATGCATTTCCTACTCTACTTAAGTTTTGATAATTTAAAGTAGAAAAACTACCCATGTCCAGTGCTGCCATGTTTTGAAATGCCATATTAGAATGAAATCCGATGTTTAACAAACTGCTCCTGTTATCTCTAGGATTTGATGGCTTTGCTGCTATCTCTGTTTACCCTTTTGGCATAGTATCTGTATTTAGATTAAGTCCCTGAAATGTTTCAGCATGTTACTTCCTATATAAATCTCATTCTTTTTGATCATGCTACACCTATCTGTAATTTTCCTGTGTTTTCATTTGTGCTCAGATTCTCCAATCATAACGCGATCCATGTACAGTCTTAATATTCTGCTTACTCTCCTACATCACTACTAAAGGAAACAAATAAGGAAGAAACTAAAACAATCTGTGCTATCCCACTGGCTAACTCTATTAAGTTTAGCATTTACTTACTATCTTAAACAGTCTATTGATGTTAATACCAGTGCATAGATCAACACAGTCTGTTCCCCCTTCCTAGGCTTGAGGATAGCAATGACAGGCAAGAGGGAGGAGAGGACTAGGCAAGAAATGGGTAAGCTAGGCAGAGAGCAAGAGATGGAAACAGCTGAACTTTTATAGGGCAGTGGGTATTCACAATATCACACATTGCAGAAAGTTCCTCTAAGGCAACAAGTATTCTCAATCCACATCCTGCTGTTAAAGAGAAATTGAGGTCATCCAATATCATACAAAAGTTAGCCATACACTCAGGATTGAATTCTAAGGTTTTGGCTTAGAAAAGCATTCCAATTTAGTGCAGTATTTACACAAGTGAAAAAAAGATAAAATTTGAGCACCTAAAACTGGTCATTTTGAAGATAGCTAAACTCAAGCATGTGACTAAAAGCTTTCCTGAAGAAGATCCCAACCATACAGCAAATTACTAGTTGTATTCCTATTTTTGTACCATTCACTGATTTTGATTCTAAGTGGTAGAAACAGGTGTGCCTAGAATTTTTATTTCTCATAAACTTATACTGCTCATAAGTATATACAATTTGTTTTTCCTCAGTACTTTCCTCCCTCCTGAGCAATAAGTATTCCCGTGCTGTAAAAAATAAGAATATTCTTCACTTCAGGAGAAGTAAAGCAACAGTATAAGTGTCTAAAGAGAAAGTTTCTTACAGAGTAGTGAAATAAGCACAGAAAAATACCATCCAAATGCCTGTCTTGTGCAAAAGCAAAATATTTTCTTGTACACATTATAGTCCATGGTAAGGCCATATTTTAAAATACTTATATAGATAAGAAATTGGAGCATAAAGAAATCTTTATGACATATATATATTCTAATACATGATTTAGCAGGTAATGGACGGTGCTGATAAGCAAATGTCCTTGAAATCTTAGGTCAGTCAGTTATCCACAAATTAACAAATTATTTCCTATTATGATGCATCAGCCACTAAATGTAAGAAATGCAGATATCCATTATTTTAAATTAGCACAGGCTCCTTATTACCTCCAGATAAAATAACTCTGAAAAGTGTTTATATACAATATTTTTAACAACTGAAAGTATTAAAAGAAGATTTATCATTCCAGAACAACAAGATCTTTAAAATATTTTGAAATCTGACAGGAGACAAATAATAGTAGTGAGTTAACGGTGAAGGGGTATCTTGAATGTAGTACAATTTGTCTCCAACATGATTTATAGACACAACCTGCAACATGATAGCAAAAAAATAAGGTTTTTCATGGAGGTGCCTGAGGTCTACAAATCTCATTACTGTCATTTCTTTTCCATCTCTTAAATTTAATAATGTTTATTTTTAAAGGACAAAAAAATATTGATACACATATCCAAATAGCCTATATGGCACACTCTTCATAGTATGAACTTAAATCTACAAAATTTATAAAATTCATACATGTAAAAATTCGTTCTTCTAAATACTGAAATTTCTGTTTTGAAATAAGAAAAAATTCATGTGCAACAAACAACAAATGGAATTGAATTTATTTGATCAACAGTATCTTTAGAACACAGTTTAAGGAGTATTTTTAACCTGGTGTATTTTATGTAAACTGTCAATGTTAACAGTATCTTCAAAATACAATATTTTAAAATTATCTTCCCGTTTAAAGTATTACATTTGAACTTAACTTGTCTGTGAGAAAAAAAAAACAATCCACACCAAGTTTCTTTAATACTCAAGAGGAATAAATGTTTTAGGCCTAGGGATATGTCAGCATCTGTAATATAGTATGTGTCTATTTTGTTCTCTAAAACATACCTTGCAGATGCAAACCATTTAAGGTAGAAAAGAAAGAAACATTGATTTATTAGGTAAATGATGCCTTAAAGAGATTCTAAACAAAGCTTTTGTGTACATTCTGAAATGAAATGCTAAAAAACAAGGCCAAAGATCAGAATGGATGCTATAAATATATTCAGAGATATGTCTTTATGTAAATTTAAGTTTGAGGTAGGGATGATGTTAGGGAACAATAGATAAATGGATCCAATTGTCTGACTTTGAGCAGGTATGTGCGAAAGTCACAAAAGGTAAAACAATGTTCTCCAACATCCCGTATGTTTTTATGATGATTAAAATTACTATTTAACATTGATATTGGCACAGCAAAATTGGCACAGCTCACTAAGGGATTTCTGCACATAGGTAATAAGCATTCTCATCCCTTCAGGTCTTTCACTATGACTATCAGAAATGTGATGCTTTAAAGTGAATTTGCCAGAGACACCTTTTCTACAATAAGAACATGGAGACAACACACAGTATCATTTTATGATACTCTGGAGAGCAGCTGTGTATCATGTTCCTGGGAGGCAGAGTGGCTAAACCATTCAGAATGTCCCCAGGAAATACTACTGTTTAGCCTATTTCCATTTCCCCACCACAAATTCTGTCTTTTAAACAATGACACAATTACTTATTCCTTTCATTCACCTATGTTGAGATACAGAGAATAACCCAACGGCTTGGTCAGTCCCTCTAACCTAGGTGTAAGGCAGCAACTTTTAGTAGACTTTAATTTGCATTCTTGCGGACAAAGTAACAGAGAAGCCCTGTGGGGCATTCTATTTTTCAGATGAAATATCAATGTTCCCAACTCCAGAAAATCTTAAGAAAAATATTTCATTTTTCCAAGGAAATTAAATTATCACATAATATGTAAACAGCATTTAAGTACTGAACATTAAAAATATAAGTACTCACAGTAACATGTTCCCCTAAGCGGATTTCCGAGATACCTATTTTCAGAGTCACAGCTGCAGGGGGAAAAAAAAAGACAAAACCAAACATTCCCATTAAACACAGTATAGTTTTAAGAAAAATGCAGCTAGAACACTTATTCCAAATAGCATGAGTTGCATTACCCATGAAAATACAAAGTATTTGATATAGTTCCTAATTATGGTGTGCTACTTTCCAGAGGCACCTCTCTCTCCTCTCTCCTTTTAAAAGAAAGCCAAAGTGACCAGGCTCTTGAAGAAGGCACTTGAGTCATGTGCTTAAAGTCAGTGCCTATTGTAGGACTTCCCGCACACAGGCGGTGTGTCTCCACTAATGAACAAGAGAGCGCCAGGCAGGGAGGCTGAGCCCTGGATCTCTAATTATCCATGACGCTTCAGTGATAGCTTACTCCCTTGGCTGGTTTTGATCCCCCCACTGGCCCTCTCCAAGAGAACTGCTGAGCATCGATCGGGGAGATCATTCACTGCAGAAAATGTTCCTAAATATGTCTTGCTCTAACATACACAGTCCTGAAACACTACCAGCCCAGGCTTTGCACCCTCAGATACCTTCCACACCTCTTCATTCCATTCCCTTCAGGGATGGAACATACACTCTCCATTTCCAACCACACAAACACCACTCTGGTGGGCTGCAATGCTACCTTCATATATTTCCAACTCTTTAAGTGAATAAAAATACCCAACAATAACAAAAAAAACCCAAACTCCAAAATACCCCTAAGCATAAAATAATGATTACATTTTCACAGCACAACAGAGGACCTAGAGGTGACCCAAAGCTATGCTGTCTGCACTAGAAAGGCTAGTCCTAAGCTATGTAGCTGCAACTAGGCCATGGCAACTGGCTCTGGGGCTAGAAATTGTACCCATATCTATAGCACTGTAAGCACAGCAGTGTCTAAGCTACTTGGCTTCTCTGAACTTGAGGCAATTGCTTCTCTTCATTGACCACCTAGGGCACTAGGTGAAATTTAGACTGAATATAATGTACTGATGCTGCTGACAAAACATGTACATGGTAAGAGCTGGAAAAATATCTTTCTTATTGATAAGTTATATAGTTATTTTCAGAGACATGAAATATCCTACAGAATTTCACAGTGATCAAATTGAATTATATAACTTTTCTCTAAAAATGCTAAGTACCTTAATAGAAACTGATTATCCTGCTTTTGATTTTCTTGGCTATTCCACAGAAGTCTCCAGCAAGATTATAGTTTTCTGTTTAAATACACAGAATGATTCATAAAACAAAGAGGAAGCTTATCGCTGCCTATTAAGTTCCATATAAATATTTTCCCAGAAGAAATCTGGATCATTTAATAGCTTAGACTACCTTTTCATTATTTTGTTCTAGGAAACTTAAATTGCAAGGAGATTTTTTTGTGTTATTTTATTTGTGAGTAATATTACAAAACTTTCTAACTTAGACGTCATATCATTTAACAAGTTGCAGACTGTAGAATAAGTTTATATTTCTGTTGGTCTCTTCAGTAGCTTCCAACTGGTGATTCTTAACATGCTCATTTTAATTAAAAAAACAGGCAGAGAATCTCCTTGACCCTTTGTTACAATATCACAAAGAAAATAATCAACAGTAGCAATAAAATGGAAAAGTGGGGAAAAAAAATGTTCTCGACTCTGCCCTTGCCCACTCCTGATCTCATGTCATTGTGAGAACTCTTTGCAGGGTCAACTGTACAGAAATTTAACATTTCTTTTATATAGAAAAACTTTTGCTTAAACTCCAAGAAACCAAAAAACCATATGCTTCAACTCTAACTGCAGCACACAATTTGTGGTCTTGTACACACAAACACTCTGGCCCTACAGTCCTTTCCACAGAATTTAGAAGAGGGATTGATGCTGAAGTATCTCTCTTGCATGTACTTATAAAGGAAAGGAGAAAATAATCTCAAGTAATAATATTGGTCTGCTCTACACACTCTTTCCTAAACATCGCAAAACACTAACTAAATTCTTCAAAGAACAGCTCACTAAAACAGATTAGGCTTATAAAAATAGACTCTTGTGGCTGAAAGTGTCTTTAGGTTGGCAATATTGAAAGAAAGAGCTAAGGGAAAAGGGTCGTTTTTGAATGAAGAGTTTAAAAAAATTTCCTTTTCTTGTATGTAATTTGTCACACAAACAAGACAGAATATCATGCAACAAATTATAATAACATGATAGAGATTATTGTAAGAGGGATTTTTTTTTTCTTCTGAATTGTTTCAAAGGCAAAGTAGAATATTAAATACAGGCAGTATTCAGAATATGCTGGGGCTTTATACCAGATCACAAAAATATATTTTATATAAATAACTGTGTATTCAGAGTCTTTTCTCAGACAAGACAAGAAACTTTCTCGGAAGGCAAGAAACCTACCCTGCTGCTCACTGATAATGGCACTGATTTATGTACAACATGAAAGAGCAATGTCTGACCAGCAGTAACAATAAGCTGTACAACTTTCCATCAGGACAGACTAAACAAATTCTGCTGTGAACTCTTGCTGGCCACAGTACTCACCTGTGGTGATTTGAACCAGGGTCTAAAAGAAGCTTAGTTTGTTCCTGACACAAAACAGGACTACCTTTTTTTTTTTTTTTTTTTAAATCTTGAAAATCTTTATGAAAAAGAAAAGCTGTTTCCATACAGCTTCCCTTCTCCATTCAGCTATCCTTCTGATCAGATGAAACCATCTCCTGTGGATCAATAATTACCAGAACCCAGGAATTTGCAGTGTCACATAAACCTTTCTGGTATTTATATTTCTATTTATGTTACAGAAAAACCACAAGAATACATAAAATAAAAAATATCTATAAAATCCATCTAACAAACCACAGGTTTCACTACTTAAAAGAACACACAAAAGAATGTTTAATATGAAAATTACCGGGTACAGAGTATTTTGCAATATACAAGTATTTGTAAGTATTCATTCAAACCCAAATAATTACTAATTCCCTGACAATTATAAAAGTGACCTTCAAGAATCTTAAAGAGAAAATGGCAATGCAATTTTACAGCCAGTCATTTCAGTTGTTTCAGCATAATGCATGATGAAATGACAAAATATGCATAATAAAAAAAAAAAAGAACAGTGAATTACACCACAGCAATTTTGATATATTATCATATATATTGTACTTTCTATATTGGGAGCCTCACGGCAGACGTACTCAGGGAGCTAGTGATTTTGGGCAAGGCATGTCTGATCTACTAGTCCTTGTTCATCAGGCTCGACAAGCCCGTCTGTGAGCACGAGTAGCTGCTGTAAGGGAAGGTGCTGGAAGACTGTGCACTGGTGGTTGTTATCAAAGAGAACCTTCCAGCTTGTCAGGAGGAGATACATGGTTTTGTTTTTACACAAGATAAAAGGCACTATAGTATGGGAGGGAGGAGGCACCTCTCCACGGACAGGAGCTATGCAGTACTCCGGAGGAAAATCCATGCTGGGCCCATCCAGTGCTGCAGGCACACAGCGTTCCCAGCAACTGAAGGGGCATAAGATTTACCTGCTCTCTGTATGCCTCTTTTTAGTCTATCTTATTAAAAAAGCTAGTTTAGTATGCCATTTGTTGCCAGGCCTTTTTGAGATACAGAAAGAACCGTGCACCGCCTCTCTTATGCTTCCTCCTCTGTCCCCTGGTGCAGAACAATTTCATAATGTATGTTAGGAATAGCGTGAGGTGGAGTTCTTACTAGTTAGGGAAGCCTGCTTTAATTCAAATCAAAGATGCTATTTAAACACTTAGTTTTCAGTGGAGTGAAAAGATGAAACTAATAGGATTAGAATACATCTAAAATTATTCACGTGAGTATGTATGCTAGGTTCTGAATAAATTTAGGTTTGTCTTTCAATCTTATCCTATTTCATTAAGCATATGTATTGCTCTGCGTTAGTCACTAATTATGGCTCCAATTACAAAATTTCCTATTCGCTCAATTATTTCCTTATGAGCTTTACTCATTGTAGTAATTTTTGTACCTTTTCCAAAAGCCAGCGCACATTTGACCATATGTGAAGCATAATATATGCTTTGTATCTGTGAAATGGGAGCTACACTCGTTATTTTATGTGCCATAGGGCTATGATCATTTGCTTTAAGTGGTAATAATGAATGAGCAGTTCCACTCTGGCATGACTCCAAAGACACAGCTCCCATTTACAAGGACAAATGGAGAAAGGCTGCTACCGGGTTACGTACAAGTTCTATGGTTTGTTCCAACACAAAAGTATTCAATTCATCAAGCTCACTGACCTTCTGATGGCCTGCTATTAGCAGTTATTCCCCAACCTCTCCCTCAATTATCCTTTCAAAACTGAACCATTTTCTTTCACTTTCTTTTTTACTCCCTGGATTTCCTGGGAGTTCAAAATAAAAGTTATGGACAAATGCATTTAAAAAAATAACTTTTCTCATGTTTATGACTATGTGAATGATAATTTTTGGCTTTCTTATGAAATACCATAAATGTCTCCAAGAGTACATGTTTACATTGATTCACAGATTTGAGGGGGTTTTTAATGAATGAAAGGCTTTTTTGTAAGACAGAGTTTACAACTGTCCTTCTGTTGAAGTTCAGCAATGTGTATGAACTTGTGCACTACCAACCTTAAGAAATCTAAGGAACTGGCAATAGAGGTACATATTTATACGTCTAATTTTATCGTGCTTACTGGTATCTCCCTTAAGGAAGGGTATATGTTCAAGCTTCTCACCTAAAGAATCAGAATATAACACCAACCTAGATCTACAGCTTTCTAGACTAGTGATTTTATTGTGTGGAAACCGTCTTGTAAGAGCTCATCTAACCTTTGATCGTGAAGGCAAGATTTTCTGCAGTTCTGCTGCTGCCACTAATTGGTAAATCTTTCCTTTCAATTAAAAGTGAAGAAAAAAAGAGGAACAGGGGAAGACTAACCCAAGTATGGCTGGTCTTTCCTCTACCTGAGTTTGGTTTTAATGCCAAACTCTCAGGGAAGACAAAAATGTATGTCAGACCACTCTAAAAGACAATACTCTTTTATTCAACTGATTCCCTGGTGAGGCAGTTGTATCTTTTTCTGGCCTAGGCGCAGGCTTGTCAACTGTACTGAGTGGATATTTATGACCCTTACCTCATATTTTGTCCTTGCAAATTAACACACACCACGTCCACAAAGTCTGGGAAAGAGCTGTCGTCTTTCTGATCTACAGCTGGTCATAAACAGGTCTGGGATTTTGCCTAGGTTCTCAGCATTGCATCTACAAGAGGTTCCTGATTAATAAAGACTAATGGACTGGGCAGACTACCCCTGGGCCCCGACTGGTGCCTTGCCCCAGCTTTTAGATGACTAAGAATATCTTCTAGGACTACTGTTCAACTTCTGCTCAACTCTCTTCTAGCCTTTATTTCTCATTCTGTCCCCTATCTAGCCAGCGGTCTTGCTCCTGCTGTCCTCCATCACTGATTTCTGCTCCTGATCTCCCTGCCCCAGTTCCTGATCTTGCACAACAGGCTCCTGTTTTCATTCTACTTTCCTGGTACCACAGTGGTGTGATGCTATGGTGGTTTTGAATAGTGGACTACTATTTAACATAACATAATTTGCTTACTTGGGAGACCTCGTACCAAAGTTCAAAGAGTGTTTGTAAAGCTAAACTTAAAGACTTCTCTAGTCACATGGTTAGGCCTGTGGCATCATAACTGGACTATGAAGCATTACTACATACTACTATATATTACTACATCCTCAGCGTTAAAAATATGCCCATGGTGCTGTGGCTGCAGCTTTTGCAGATACGTATGAGATAGCTGATGAACCTTTAGTAATAACAATGTAGTAACACTGAGCTCAGCACAGATTCATACACAGGTATTTATTGTGCTTGCTGGTTAGCTATTCTTGAAAGTCATGTAAGACTTCCTATTCTAAAAGTACCTTTCCAGCAATGAGAAAATAAGCTGAGGTGTATGCTTAACTATAGTCAATAACTGTAATTGGCTGTAATTCATAAGATTTTGGAAGTGATGCCATAGAAACAGCTGATTTTCAGCTCAAGAGTGGTGACTCGTGGATGAAAGCACCAACCTCAGCTGTTCTTGGGTTATTAACTGGCCCAGAACAGCGACTGACTGATACCTGGAATCCTAATTCACACTTGTACCTGGATGCAGGAGAACAAAAACCCCCAGGTCTTGACTCAGGCCTGCTTGGTTTCAATACCATTTACACAGAACTGCCAAAGAACAGCCACATCTTCTAACCATCAACAACAGTTAAACAGACATGGTCGATACCAATGAAAGCGAGTGACCTCACAACCAGCAGTTATGCTACACCAGCCTGTCTCATGTATTGGAAGTTCAAGCATGTCTAAAAGATTCAGAAGCAGCATCATTCTTCTGCAGAAGTGCTAAGATTCAGGTGTGATAATTGAGCTCAGATGATATATTCAATGAAAAATAGGTATTGTCAGCAAAGTTAATGAATGCATTGTGATTTTCAGAGTAGGTTTGTTTGATTGTCAACTATTATTGTATTTCTACTGTAATCTTTATTTTGCTGCAGTGAAATATACAAACTAATAATCTATAAATGCAAATATATCCCTTTTATAGTTAAGGGTCTGTTTCGTGACTGTATTGACATTGCACTATGTGTCCCAATGTTCTCCATTAATATTCAAGTATGTGAATAGTTGTCTCAATTTTTTTGAGCTACAGTAAAGCATCTTTGGTTCTAATGTAAAAATTGGACACTTTCACTTTTCTCATTGTCAAGATCCTTCCAGTCATGAACAACCTTTCTGCTGTAGATATAAAGAATTATCAGCCTACCTCTTAAGATGATGATAACCTAAAAGGGTAAAAGGTACTAGGATTTATGTTTCCAGTTAGGACTTTTTAATAATGTGGGGAAATGATTTATTTGTTTCTTCTTGTAAGTGCCTATAATGATGTCTTGAGACAATGTTTTTTCTGCAGATTAATTTGTCTCCTCCTCATATAATTCATGGAAAAGGGCTAGGCCAGCAATACTTTTTTTTTTTTCTTTTCTTTTTTAAATCTAGGCTGATCTCCCCAAAAGAAAAACTAAAACATTCTAGCTTCATAAGCAAATTTTTCATTTTCAGATTTCCCTCATGCTATTCAAATCCTTCTTCCCTGCAAGATCAAGAATAATTAATATTATAGGGGTTTTATACACTCTTTGAATTAAGGATATTTCAAATCACTAAATACATTGCACTACAGGAGAAAATAGATTTTCAAACAGGTGACAAATATCACATAATTATATAGTTAAGAGAAATCAGTTAACAGATAAAATAAGATTTTCTAATAAACTCTAGATAATATTTTCATCTCTTCTTCTATATAAGAATTAAGTAACCTATAGTCATCATTTGGAACTATCTGGACACAAAAATATCTTTGTTAACCTTCATGAATTGGAGGCCAAATGGATTTCACATGCCAATGATTTGATGCTGCTCACTTTGAACCAGAAAATCTCGTGTCCACAGCCTTACCCCTTACCTCTGGCACCCTTCTTTCTCTATGAATGGCCATGTTTTGGCAGTGATGCACACAAACTTTTATATATGTAAAAGGGTGAACTTGGAAAAGCCAACTTTCCTCCTATCAGAAACTGTTCTTTCAAAGTGGGGGAGGAAAAATATGCACATTTCTTCTCTTGCATTCTGACCTATTTCAGACATTTCTCCAGCCCTTAGAAATTACATGTTAGACATACCACAGACAGCTCAAAATAAGATGCCATGTTTACAATGAACCAAATCACATCTCCTAGAAATATTAGCATAGTTTTCTCAACTATTTCTTTCCTTTTAGCTAGAAGAATTAGATAGAAGCAATGGTAAAATATCATCCACAGTTTATGAAAACTTACTACTGCTTAAAACAAAATGCAGCTCCTCCTAAAATATACTTTGCAAAAATCAGTGAACAGTTCACAAAATTTACATATGTTTCATTCTTTTAAAAGATAAATATTGATGAAACGTGTTAAATGTTAACTTAATATCAACAAGAGAGTATTCATGAATCTGCATCCCTAAGCATAAGCAGTTTGTAAAGAGTTTCTTTTGCAATCATTTTTAATATAAAGTTCTCCTCCATGGAACACTGATTTTTATTTTCACTATGATTTCATGGAAAGAATATTCATATAATCATGACAACAAGAAGTATAGCTCTTTGGTTAAAATAACTAAATTTCTTCATCTTACAAAATCTCACTGTTCAAATAGCACTGTTAACGGCATTGAAAAATTCATGTTCATAAGTATGAACTCTTCCGTCAGAAATTTCAAAATTAAAGAGGTGCACTAAAAACAAACACAAAAGACATACAAAAAAATTTCTTTCATATGATCATCTCTCATGCTATTCACTGCTGGTGATATTCTGGGAGTTTCCAAGGGTGTTTATGTATTTTCGTTATTTAGAAACCAGTCCTCAAAATGAGCAGGAGAAGTAGCACATCACCAACATTAAATATTCTGACAGACCCTGACAGTCGAGTAAATGTATTGTAAATGTCTACAGCAATTGGACCAGATGAAAAAAATATATATATATATTCATTAAATCTGAAGTGTTTTACTGCATTTTTATTAGTCATCACTGAATTGTAAAAATGTACTCTTAATAAGTGTTTTTGTAGAGAGTATATTTAACTATGAACAGCTTACGTCATGTTTTTAAAAAATGTGCATTAATATGACTATTTTATTATTGTTCAATTTAATTTGTGGTCAGTCACTGAGGGAAATGATTGCAAAGAAATACTCTGTTACAATCTTAATGCAGAAAGTTCAATGCTATAGAAGTATAGAGTGCTATAGAGTTCTCATCTGTTTTCATTTGATCTTCCTTGCATTCATTTTACTTTGCTTTCAAGATGTTGGGGTGGGTTTTGTTTCTTTGTTTTTCTTAAACAAAACCACTATTTATGTAAGACTACCAAGTTTTATTTAATTTTGAGGCAATTTAAGGAAACAGCAATTTAAGAAATATGTATTTCAGGATGCCATACATACACTACAATTTCCAGAAGAGGGTATGAAGACAGGCAAGTTTACTTTTTCTACTTCAAATTATGTAAGGTAACTTTAATCATTTTCTTGTCATTTAAGTACAATTTATCACAATATGGCAATTAATACTTTCAAAAAGGTGATAAAAATTCTGACTAAGCCAACACAAAAATGACGATCCAGAAGCAAAGTGCATCACGCATTTGGTAGTGGAGATTGCAGCTTAGCGATGCCCAAATGCTGCTTCTACATTGAATGTTCAAGAATATTAAATGCCAAATGAAGACAAAAGTATGAATAAATCAAAATGTCGTGTTTTTCTGTAGGCTGTCAGCTATACAGTATTAGCGAATTTTAGAAAATAGTGAAGTTATCTAAATTATTCCTCTACCTGCAGCAACTTCTACAGTGTTAATGATGTTATATGAACATGAAGCATAAATGTTAGAGGTTTAAGTATTATATATAGTGCAACTGGCAAGATATCATTCTTACTTTTAGGAAGCCAAAATTCTAGCTATTTCATGGTATTTTCAAATAACTTTCAATATTCCTAGATGATTGGGGAGTTTCTGACAAGATATGCAGAAAGTATGTCCAGAATATTTACTCATCATACTTGTTTCCTGTGGCATTGACAGAAATTGTCAGAGAATCATACCTCCTCCTACTACAATGAATAATGAGCCTTCAAAAAAAATACCACAAGTGACCTATGGGAAACCGATCATTAGAAACCAAATATGGAGGCATGGCAGTTTCCAGACTCCTAGCTTCCTTCTTGTCCTGATGGTCTTTAAAACCACATTTTTGTCCATCAGACCATTTCAATATCTATAAATCTGTTCAATATGTTGTTCTGACAAGTTCTTTTCCTGCCTAAAAGAACTTTCTTTACCCCACCCCTGCAGGGCAGTCTATCAAATTCATGCCTTATTGCCTACCATTGTTCCATCATAACCATGTCTGGCCTCTTTTTAAGTCCTTTTTAATATCTAGGATATCAGCTCCCATCTAACCTGCACCATCTTTTATTTGACTTTATTAAAAAAAAGATACCAATCCAAGAGATACAGAAATATCTATTAAGAATAGAACACACAAAAGAGCATGGGTGGTTGGAGAAAGCATGGAGATAAATACACACATTCGCTTTTCTCTGGTCCCTTTCCTATGAAGAGCCGCAATCTCCATTAGTCCATTACAGCAGATAATCTCGCAAATTTCCTGGAGCAGAGATGACACTGATACTTCTTTATGAAGTGCCAAATAAGTGGAAATAAATGTTACTCTCTAAGTTGCAACAACAATGCTATATCTACCAACGCTTCCAGTCTTGGCTGACTCTCCTAGAAAAGTTACCTGCCCTTTAGGAAGAAAAGTTGAAAGGAATGGCTGTAAAAAAGGAAAGAAAAGTTGACTAAAATGACACTATAGCCTCACAGCAGGGTCCTGTGAAGTATTTTGTAACAGGAGTCCTGGTTTGTCAGTCTTGAACTGTTCAAACTATGTTTATGTTGGTTTTGATAGGCAGGCTGCAGAGTACTACCATGAAAAGCAATGCTTGCTCCTGTGTGAGCACAGCGCAGAACAGAGCCTTTAACTCTGTAAGTAATCCCCATGACTTCCCAAAGGGCGATTCACAGAACAAAGCATTTTTCAAATGCACAAAAGCTCACCCTAAACAATGACAGGTTAAAAAAAAAAAAATAAAAATTTGCTACTACAAGAGCTCTGGTGATAGAACTTGCAATGGATGAGAAAATTCTTGCATCCCAGCTGGGAATGACTGGGAAAGCTAAAGCCTACATTCCTCAAAAAGCTATTTTATCATCCCAGCCCACGTACCTCAAAGACTCAATCCCTCTGCAAAGAGGCTATAAGACAGCAGCTTTACTTGGACTTCTGGTTAGTATTTGATCTCCTGTATTTTGGAAGCATCACAGTAGATGTTCAAAGTAGTTATTGCTAGAATTACCTGAGATGTATGTATTACACTAGGTGTAATCAGTTATTTTACGGGAAAGAAGGTGCTTTCCTTGCTTTCTGGGCTATGCCAAGGGAGACAAATCTGTCCAAATATTTTTGTAATTAACATGTTTCAAAGTATTCCAAAATGTAGCACCTTTCTGCAGGTATTCTGAGGAGACAGACACGTCTTTTTCATTTTTAAAAGCTTTCAGTGCAAAATGTGGTATATATTCAAAAAATACAAATACTGGCTACTGAAAAATGAAATGGAATAATAAAAAAATAGGTAAACTGTCAGAATGCAGTCCTAAAAAAACACACCTGATTACCTGAAATATGCTATTTCCAAAGGGCCATGCTAAACAAAACACCCACTCTTACAGTTGAAAAACCCAAGAGCTGATTATTATTTACTATTTTTTAACTAAATTCTCTAGTAAAAATAATAGTTTATTGCTAGCAATGAGCTCCGCAGACATGCTTAGGATTAAAGAGTTTAACTATTTATGTGACCAAGCACTTGCCTCTGTGCAACAGCAAATTTAAAAAAAAAAAAAAAAAAAAAGAACAGAAAAGAAAAGAAAAAAGTTCTGTAACAGAATGCTTTACCGCATCCCAAAGACTGATGAAAGTGGTAGATTAAGGGCAAAAAAATCAGGATTACAGAGTACTGAAATTTACTAAACAAGGACCTTTTTTGACGTCAGAGAGAAATAAAGAGAACCCAGGAGGCATACAAAAATCCTGTTTAGTAATCCAAACATACGGTAGAGGTGGGATATTACTGATGCAGAGATTGTGTGGGAACAGTTACGGCATAATCCCTTCACAAGTCTCTATTTCACCAGCCTTGAGCGTTTCTATTTTCTATCCATCATTTTGTGACTGTCTGTTGGTTTGCTTCTTAACTCAAGCCTGCATAGGATAATAGGCTACAATTACATTAACCGCCTTTCATCTCAGTTTGAATTAAATTTGTTCTGCGTGCCAGCATGAAAATCTGTCCCAAGTCATTTTGCTTAAGTCAAAGAATAATAAACTTGCTCAGTCCAATAATTTAGCCAATGGTTTTAATATAGTGAAATATTCAGATTTTTTTTACCCAAGAGATAATCTCAAAATTAGTACTAAAGAGGAAAAATTCAGTTACAATATTTGTCAGTAAAATATATTTTTTTTTTCTGCATTATGAGCATGATTTTAAAACGATTTAAAATACAATCCTATCCTCAATTGTTCTCATGTCCTAAGGTCTGTTTTCTCACTTGTTTTCAGATTGGGTTTCTAATTTATGCAGAAGTAATGCTATAATTTGTAACATTACCCACAAATTAGAAATGCAAAATATTTTAATGTCACTTGAAACACAATTCTGGTGACTGAAATGGTCCATCATGTCAGAAAAACAAAGTACTTGTCACATTTTCCATAAATAAGAGAGAGAAATCAACCGAGAGCACAGTGGAGAAATGGACTCTGAGGTGAATGCTCTTTTGGGAAGATCAGAGTGGAAAAAATCCAAAGAATTCACTCTATGATTATTTTATGTTTGCAGAGCATCCTAATGCATTATAGCAGACATTTCACTCTTGGATCAAATCTAAGGGTTTAATTTTAATATTTTCCATCATGAGACAGGCTTAAAAAAAAATGGCATCTTCTGTACTACAATTTTAAGCTTTCCATCTTCTTTCTCTCACTTTATTTTGTTCCCTTTTGGATTTTTATTTTTAAAGAAAATAAAACTGAAATGACCTTGTAATTTCAAAGTTCTAATTCAAAAGTGGCTTTGGAGAAGTGTCTTAAGCACCACATCATTTTTGAAATGGCAGAATATTTTAAAAGCAATCTTGGATTCATTTACTATCAAGAAGAATGAGCACACACGCAAAAGACAAAATGTCAAATTCAAATAAACTACTCATAAGAAATATACAAGAACTTTTGGGAAACATTCTGTTTTAAAAACAAAGTGCAGGTGTTCCTGATTTTTTCGCCCCAGGAAAGATACGGTTTCTATGTCATTTAAAAAAAAAAATAAATAAATAAATCAAGATTTCCAAAACCTGGAAAAAATATCTTAGTTTTTGTCAACCCCGGTTGATAAGACCTATGCACCACGAGAGTTATTAAAACAAACAAACAAAAACAAACAAACAAACAAACAAAAAGAGTGCACCATATGACCTACTGCCGTAATTCGTAATTTTGGTAATCCAGTATGGATTCTGAAAGAAGTGTAGTTTTCTGTAGGAATATTACAGAATATTAATGACTTCTAGCTATGACTGGAATTTACAGAAGAAAATACTCACACACAAAATGTTACCTGGTAGTTTTTAATACATTGTGTTAATAGAATGTATGACAATCTACTATATTACGACAAGGCAGAAAATTGGATATACTATACTACTTGGAAACATATAAAGCTGAATATATCTGGTGTATAGCTCGATATATCCACTATGGAGGAAGAAGATTTATCAGACTAATATTTGGGTTGTATTTCAATGATTCTTTTCTGTTTCTAGGCCTGCATTTAACTGGAATAATTTAATTTGAACTTCTACCACATTTATAACAAAGCCACGTCAGTCGCCATTTCTTTCATTCTTTTTTCCCCAATGAAAGAACTATTGTTTGCTGAACATTCACTGTAATTTATTTTAAGGTCAGTACTTAAATGGCATCTGTGTTACAGAAAATTTCATATGATACAAACACAATAGAGAGAAGAGATTTCTAGGTTGCAGAAATTAATTGTCAAAGGTAAAAGCTGAGGACAGGTATAGAGCATGTATGGGCTCAGATATTTCAGTTAAAAGAATCAACATCCTGTGGCATAACAACTAAGTCTCAAAACAACCTGCAATGTTATCATAACTTTAACTGCATAGAAATACTTGAGAACATTGAGTAGATGATGAAAAACAGGTAGATACAATTCTACAAAACTGAGCACAGAGAAAGCTGTAATCAAAGTTTCCGAAGGGTAAATGTCAAACCATTTATTAAATCATGTACTGAACTATTTTTCAGAAAAGCAACTATTTTCCAAAAAAAACAAGAACAAAACCAATAAACTAATGGTATAGGAAAGGTTTCATGAAAGTCAATGACAAAAAGACAAGAGCATTAAGAAAAAAAACATAATGAATTTTTATCCTTTTTCTACCCTAAAAGCAGGGTTGCAAAATTCATTTAATTTTATACATGTCAGGGTGGCTTGAATACAACAGAAAAAGGTGAAAAAATCCTTAAGTACAATTCAACAATAAATGCATTTTCTTTAAAAAAAATAATAAAAATAATAATGCATATCTTCCCCAAAGAACGGATTTACAGAATTCCCACTTCTGAATCTTAGAGGTATTTTACTTCTATGTGGATGACACTGAACAGCAGTAAAGTTGTTCATCTGTTTAGATGTGCTGTTACCTCTTCTTTTATTCATAAATATAGAGGAGGCAATCTTTCTCTTCAACATGAAGGATTGATTTATATATTTTTTCATTTTTTACAATCATCATTTGTCACCTTCAACGTTACCTTACCTCAAAAAACCTTACCTTTACCAAGTCCAGAAAACAACAAATAATAATAAAGAGAAGGAAAATGAATGAATGACGAGAAGCAAAGTATCAAGAGTGGACGGGAAGAACTTTGTGAACTAGTTTGGTGAAACTCTTCCTGCTATTCTGTACATGACAATTTACAATTAGCCTCCCAAAAGCAGGAGAAAGTAAAAGTAAACCATATGTTCCCCAATTCGCACCAAATCAGAAAAATATCCTCTCTTAAACTTAAGTAACAAGGTGTTATAATTTATCTAAATATTCATCTGAATCAGGGCCCAAATCTGTGATTAAATCAAGACTGTACATAAGAAAGGATAAAATGACCTAAACAAGAACAGGATTAGAAAGTTATTTTGAAGCATCTGTTAAAAAGTAATCGCTGCCCTCATCTCCTTCTGGATCTTGTAAGAACTCATTTCCAGGCCGATTTTTTTTTTTTTTTTTTTAAAGTTAAACCTTCTTTATGAAATCTGATTTATTAAATCTCTTTTAGCATATCTGACTGTTCCTTTACCCTTTAATTCTTATCACTTCTCTGTGAGCAGCCCAACAACATTTCTTCCAGGACGTTTGGACACATTTCTTATGTTAGCATGGCAATCTCACTGCTCTCCCTTTGGCTTCCTGCTGTAATTTAGTATTCCTAAATTTATCATTGCTCTGTGTAACAGTGAGTGAAAGAAAAGTGTTGTGCCAGGTCAAATTTTCAGACCTGATTATAAGTTTGCTTTGATTCTAAATCAGACTCGTGTCACTATTTAAAACAGCTTTTCTAGCTACGTATTTACTCTGACTTCTAGTACTTTGTTCTTTTTTTAAATTGCTGAAAAATTCCTTTTCTTGTAACATAAAAATAATAGATGGAGATGGAGAACTAAAGCTGTAAATCAATCCTTCTGAAGTGATAATCTAATAAACCACTCAGGCTTCACTGTTGAAGTTTAGGATATCATCAGGGCTGTTGGATTGATTTATGCCTTTGTAATCAAGCTTCCCAGCCCCATTATCTAATAAGCTAGATAAAGAATACCACTTACTTTTCAACACATCCATAAAAAAAAAATATAAAGCTCAAAGCATGCAAAGGTTATGCAGCTTAATTTATATTTTATACTTTCTAAAGGTGATTCTTCAGTACAAAAGAAGAAAAGAATAAGGGAGCATTTCTAATATTAAGATATTATTATCTTTCCGCTGGTGAGTACAGATAGGACTGGGCCTATGTTATTTGTTGTTGCCCTATCAGTTATCGTTCCCTGAAAGTACCTTGCATATATGACGGAGAACTTCCTTTTGGTATCAAATTTTGCTAGTTTACATTATAAAAGGTAATATATTACAGATAATTTTCAGTAATACTGTTTATTTTTCACTTACTGCCTTTTCATATTTTGTTTATTTTATGTCATTTGCATGATAATCCAGGATAAGAATGAAAAGGCAAAAAAAATGGTGTTTATGTAAGCATACGTGCTTACATATGGTCAGCCTGCAGAATTCATTATCTCAGGTAGTCAATCTCCAGATTTTTAAACAGAAGTGAAACAATTATTCATCTTAAATAAACAAATCTGCAGCAAGGAAGAATAACAACATAGATAATCACATCAGATTTCACCAATCAACTATAGAATAGGACTTTAACCCCATTTCTGAAACAACATAGTTTTTATAGCCCCCTATTTTTCTTTATGTTAATTGTTAAACTACAATTCAAATATTTACTGTTTTCTAAGCAGCTCTTTAAAATGTTGCATGCAGTACTCTTATCTTCGTAACAGAATAAAAAGAATATATCATTTTCGTTAGCCCATTATTAATACAGAAGCTAGTGTTACAGAAAGCTTTTCTAGCACTGGTTGTACTTGGGACATGGTGAAGCATGAGAACATGGGCTCTTCTGCAACAATTGCAGATACAGAGTTGAGATGGAAAGAAGATACAATATATAAGAAAACCTGCATGACTTCTAGATACCTGCACATACAACTGCAGAAGAATGCAAGTTTGTTGTGACTGAAAGGCTCCCCAAATTGAGGACTCTTTAAGCATGATTTAGCACTGTGTAATTGATGTGCTTAGTCTATGTAATTATCAGCAGTTTCATGAAAAAATAAATGAGAAGTAATGCATTTCTCACTCCCATGTCTTAATACCAAAATATATTTCTTAGTTCTATCTATGCATAATTTTAATCCTTTATGTGCAAACTTCTTTTAACACTCTCAGCAACTACTGAAGCAATTTAAAACTAATAACTTGCAACAAAGTGAAACAAAATGTTTTAACTTTGAAACCAGAAATACAACTATTGCAGCTAAATTTTCATCTATATGTAAAGGTATACAATTGACTGAAAGAGAAAACAGAAAATGAAAACAGCAGTAAGAAGGTGCATATTACTTCTATTAGGGACCCTAAGAGGAGAAGAAAAGCAATCTTTCCATCACCAGGAGATTTCTAACAAATAGTGTCACCAGTACCCATCTGACCTAGCATTTCCTTATTGCTGTACAAAAACTGTTTTTTCTTCCCCTTTATTAGTGAATAAAATGAATAAGTATCACAAGCCAAAGCTGATAGATATATCTGTCAACAGGGTTTTCATCAAAACGTAGCTTCATTTGCTTTTACTTATTTGTAAGATTTTGAAAATAGATTTAAAATTAAAAATAGAACACTGTATTTTGTGCAAGTTGAGTACTGAGCAATCCATATCAAGCAACATAAACAGGCACTATTTTAATTTCAGACTTGGCTATGTGTTGATAGCTTATAGAGAGCTATGAGCTGTCACACTGGTATTTTCTTTTCCCACCACTACCTATATACTTGTACTAGCTAAACGACAAATTGATTAAACCAGATATTCATTTCAGCTCTAACAACTCTTGTACCAATTACTAATTACCATACTAATGGCCTATCAGATGTAAAATATAAGCCCAGATCTACACTGCGCAATGGATAATATCTTAGCTGAGGGTTAAGATCTGAAAATATTGAAGCAATTTTCAAGAGCTTTGAAAAGTCACAACCACTGTAGATCTATTAAGAAGAAATCAAGATTCACAGAATCTATTTCACTGAATTCACAATTCATTTCATTAAAAAGAATCAAATGTTTGGATTACTATATACATTAAACTTGCACACTGGAAATAAGGAAAATGTGGACGTTCAGGACAGGTCTACCTTAGAAAACTGCTTTCCCTTGAAATAAAAACTTTCATGCAGAACCATTCTCATTTCATAAGACAAAACAGTAGGCCTGAGCAAATATTTATCATCAATATATTCTTCCTGCTTTAAACAGTTCTACATTCAATACAAATTAATTCATGCAAATCATGATTGAACTAGGTGTAGAAGTAAATCCACTGCAATGTATTGACTTGGATAGCACAAGCCCTGACAACAGACACACAAAGGTAGTCCCTTGAGCCTTGCTCAGTCCTGGTCAAAATTATCTAATCAGTTTGCTGGATTAAGCAGCACCAGCAACACAACCACTTTAAAGCTACCAAACGCTTGCCCTAGTATTACAAAACTGTTTTCGACAAACAACTCTATAATAGCCAATATTTTCAGTTACCTGTCAATTAATAAAATCAGTATCACCTTCAAATCATTCAACCTGATGTTTTTTTAAAATGGCAAACTTAATACAGATTCTATTGAAAAATACTATTTTCATTGTAAATGCTCCTTGAACACATTCTCTGCACAGCTTAAAAAGGAGAACCTGGAGCATATAAGAGGTGTGTGCTACATCAGTTACACTTACGAAAGAAATATATGTTGTGATGGTTAAATTCCAGCTCACCTCCCATTAGGTATATATTTTGAATTTTCCACATGTTAAAATAGTAAGAGAAATAGTTATTTTGACAGGCAATATCCTATATGTTTTTATTTTATTTGTAAAATGGCCTAATAGTTCAAGAGACAACTTCACTGAAGTAATTTCTATATATACTTCCTACTGAATTTAATTACAAAGCTATTTTATAGTTAAAACTAAATCCATTTTAATAAAGTTCAGACTACCTTTAATCAAGTATCTCAGAAAATGATGGATATTAACAATATACAGACATACTAACTATAGAACAGGTCAAATAATTGCTTACTCATTCCTGTTTAAAAGGATTTTTCTTTACATTAAAAAATTTAAAAAAAATATTTTCAGTCATTTAAAAAGCATAAATGCTATTCATCATTTACTGAGAATCAATGCTTTGTGCCTCAGTGAATGCTGTCATTTCAGGAAGAAACAGCCTTCTTTAAAAAAAAAAAAAAAAAAAAAAAAAAAAAAAACCACAAAAGGTGTTTTGGGGAACATCCAATACTATTTAATAAGCTCAGCATAGAATCTTCCCTGTCACAAACCTCAAAAAAAGTCAGAATTTACATGAACATGCAAAATTAACAGCTGGGGTTCCTTTGAAATCATCTCATTTTTACAGATCAGTTTCAAATGAGAAGAAACCACATCATTTGTATCAAAACTCAATATACCTGTGGCCCACAACAATTTTTACTTGTTTTGCTCACAACTGGAGTTTCTGTTACAGAGTATTTAAAGCCTAACAGTACTTAATGAAATACCAGTTTTGCACATTCAAATCAATGTCTGTATTTAAATCATACTGCTTTTTATAATATAACTCTATTCTCTTTAAACTTCAGCCATCCAAACCTCATTTCTGTTGATAATCGTTTAATGAAAATGGATCAATTCTCCTTTCTCTCTAATAACATACTGTAAAAAAATCTTGCTAGCTCCCCAGTACAATGCTACCATGAATGATTCAGGGGAAAGAATTTCATAAAGGTTTTTTACTAGACTATTTTTAAGTGTTTCTACCAGAAAATGTTAAGTATCTATTTTATGCTTGGTAGAAACCACAGGAGAAAAGTGAAGCTGTACAAAGAAGATCATAAACAATTAATGTACCTCCAGACATAGTAATCAAAATAGTCTACCAGCATCTGCTACTTAACATCTCGTGTTCGTGCCCATTTGTAAGTAACGAGCAGCTGCATTGCACTGGGGCAAGAAGCAGCTGGTTAATCCAAAGTGCTTGTGGGGCACAGCAAGCCAACAAGGTCGACAACAGCAGGACATCCTGTGACCGAGCTGCACACCCAGCACAACATCTCACCTCGCAATGGAGAAGTGGGATTCCTGGGAAGTCAAGGCAGGGGGGAGGTTTCTTGGAAATATTCACAAACCTTTCACTCCTTGTCAGGTGAGCAGTATGTGCTTAACGACTCTTTGCCACATGAATATTTGGGTGTATGGCTCCTAGAATCCAACAGATATTCTGCCTTGTCTCCCAATTGCCTTCTTGTTGTTGCTGTTATCATTGTCATCATTCTAAGTATGTTCTTCAGTCACAATTTTGAAAATTTTTATTTATTTATCTTACCCTAAACTGAAAACTAATGAAAAGAACCTGCTTGTTTTTGAAACACCTGAAAACTGGTGGCTTTAGACATCCAAAACTGTTGGGGTTTTTTTTAAATACAGTTTTGATTAAGGTGGCAACAATATTCCTGTAAGCCTTTCTTTTGCCTTCTTTTCCTTCTTGTCTCCTCTCCCTACAGCTGACAAACTGCCTTTGTCTAAGATGTTGATATGGACTATGAGCAACAGCAAAGATGAGGGCAGCTCAGGAAACTCTTTGGCTCTCCTCCTCAGCTCTTTTCCAGCACAAAGGACCAATAATGATACATAAAATTTTTATAAACCATTTTTAAGGCTGATCTGTATCTTACATAGTAGCCAAAAGAAGGCTTTGGTTACTAAAGGTTGGTTACCGCCAAAGGTCGGTCTTAGGAAGACCAAAATATTAAAATAATTCTGATAGCATTGATTTCTCAAATGCATACATATACTAAAGCTGACCAGTGTTTGTGTTTCATGAAAGCAAAAATAATCCTATATGTCAAATTCTTTGTTCTAGAGAAAGAGTCCATGAAAAACTCTACTAGCAACATTAGTTTTCTGCAAGATGCTCCCCTTGAAAATGTTTTGTTCTCTATATCATTTGTAGGAGTGTTTACTCTTAAACTTTGAAAAAAAATTCTCATTAAATATTCCCCTTCCACAAAGGAAATATCCCTTTCCTCCCTTCTGCTCCATAGTTAATTGTCCGAAGCTGCCTCTGGTAGCAGCAGTCAGCAATAATAATAGTGATGCAGTGGGTTGTTACTATAACATAGCATACATCGAATATAATCCGTTACAATATGGCAGTATATACTAGAATTTTTAAAAAGAGCTCCCTCAAATATCTCGTTTTGTCAGTCACAACTCAGCTGAAGGTTTTTTTTCTGATGACAGCAGGATGAGTAGCCAGAAAAGCCAGCAATTACTTTATTTTCCTTCTATACAGAGAAACCCTTATCTTTAACCAAAGCAGTAGGAAGACCCAAACAACTTCATGCTCCACTGGAAATCTGTGTTATTTTTTCTCCCCTGCCTGCAGCAAATATTCTAACTCTTAAAAATTGAAGTGGGGGTTTAGGTTAGGAAGAGATGGAGGATTAAGTATTGTCGTCTGAGATTTAGAAAAAAATAAGCTATCTTTTTAACTCTTAAAAAACAGTCTGCGGGAGTTAAATTTATGGCATAAAGTCTGTAAAGAAAGATTTAACAGACTTCAAAGAGGGACAACTACCTAGGGAGAAGACTCCAACTTCACTGTCTCCTTAAGAGGGATGCAATGGAACAAAGAAAGCATCAAAACTGAATGATCAGAGCCCAAATCCACAAAGAGATATATGTGCTGTAATGCTTCTTATTGCACCACCAAATTGTTAGATGCCCAGTTGCTCGAGTAGAATTCCCAAACGCAGAACAACTGCCACAACTGCCTGCACAGCAAACAGGCTGCAGTTAGGTACCTGCAGACAACACAGTTGGAGAGTTTCTTAGCTACCCATACACTCACCTAGATGTCTTTCGTACAACTGGGAGTTACAGATCAAAACCATTTACTGGACTTAGGTGTGTATACAGTTTCTCTGGACAGAAATAGCTGGATCAGAATAATTCACTAGGCAGGTGTGAGACATACAGGACATGAGGGGACAAGCTGTTACTATCTGAAAAAGAGCTGGAATCTGACAGCAGGTACAGTGAATAGTGAATATTTAAAATGTAAAATGGTCAGGTCAGGCACACAGTGCCAGGCTATATTGAGGCACAGAAGTTCATTAATGAAGGAGTAGTAAAGAGTACTGTACTAGAGTAATTCACAGATGTTATCCTATACATGACAATTTAGGATCTGTGAGATTTATTATGCCTCCTGTGAACAGTTTATAAAATAACAGTTTATCATCCAACCACAGCAGCATGAAAAGAACAGAATAATTATATTAATGGTTAACAGAGTTAGTGACCATGATACTCAAACTGGATGCATTTATGATTTGTGGGGACCCCAGCATCTTATCTGAACAGAAAGAACAGCCTGTGGGGGTATTTAGGTCATGCAGATTAGGAAATACAACTGGCTGGTAGAATTGCATGTTGAAAAGAAGCTGGTCTCCACTGTCAGCAACCTCCTACAAGTTTTTTCTGGAATCTGAACAACACTTTATGTTGGCTGTCTTACAAGAAATGCTCCAGTCTCCTTTTACATCTTCTCAAAGAAGCAGTGCCAAGAAGTGGTGTAACTGCACGCACCTCTCCCACTGGGCTGGTTGCTTTACAAGCAGTGTTGTTCATACTGATTTTTGGCTTATGTTACTTTTCATAAGCCTTAGCGGCACTAGCTCTTAACTGCAGTTCTAGTCCTGGCCACAGGGAAACATTCCCAGGTGCCTTCATTGCACACCCTAAAGGGTGCAATGCTGCACAGCCCCCACAGCATTTTCAACAGCTTGAACTGGGGAAAAAAAACCCTCAAATTTTAAGTCTTTGCAACCTACTGTGACCCTGCCTGAGACTAAGGTGAAGCATTGTGCTACACAGATACGTGCAATTCTACTTTAAAGTTAGCCCTAGGCAAAATGTAAAGCCAACCCAAGCCACAAGGCCCTTCGCTCCCTCCTTAGCTGTACAGAAACAGCCTCAAAACCTCCCAAATGCTTTCTAACAACAAGCACAGAAGCCAAGGCCACAACTTTGCTGGATAACAAAAAATCAGCCTCAATAATAAAGCCGTTTTATGGCAGTCATAACCTCCCTTCCTCTCCTCTTCCCAGTAACTCTTCCATGTGGCACAGGCTATCCATGTTTCTCTTATTCCTGTATGAGAGCACCCATTAGCATCACTCCCCATTCCTAAATTCATCCCAGTCCAGACTCAATACATACCTATTAAAGGCAGAATAATTGTCTTCAGCTTATATTTAGCTTTAAATCTTTATGGGTCTACTTCAGACCTAAGGAACTTGCAAACTTGTCTATTCTTCTCAGCTTTGCTACTCCATTATAATAAAAATAATATGTAGAAGCATTACCTTACCCATATATCCTTAGCCAATAGGGACTACAGCAACACTTGGCACTAAAAATTACTAGCATTTCTTATAAGAAGGGATTTGTTTCCTGAGCACTGGAATTAAAAACAGGTCTCACTGGCATGTCATCTGTGAAAGACTTAGACAACCTGCCCTGTTCCACTGTTTCACTGATGTATACTGCACTAAGCAAACCAGATTATTCAGATGCCAATCACTGAATGGCACAGCCATGGCACAGGAGGAACAATTTTTAAAAACAAGATATTTTGATTCACTTATTTTGAAAGAAAAATCCAGCACCATATCTTTTTCAAATAGGAAACAAAAAGGATATTACTTAATTAAATCTATATCCAGCATGAATGCTAACATAAACCAGTTGGGCACAAGAGACAGGTACACTGCTTGCATTCCTATTTTACTGCTAGGAGTATCTGGAAAGTTGTAAAGAAAGTCTGTTTTGCTCTGCAGTTTGTATTTTTGGAGGTAGCCTGGAGAGGAAATAATGAATATAAAAAACCTTAGAGAACAACTGAAGCCCAGTGGTGAGTAGATTCTGCTCTGTTGAGCTTGCCAAACCAAAAGACATACTTATATATGTGCATACAGACATTTATGGAAGAGCCTAACCTAGAAGCCAAAAGCAAAATTACTTTATTCTCATGAAAGAGAAACCCTCATGCTCAAACTGTTCCCCATTTTCCAGACAATTAGTACTGAACTCGGAAAGATAAAAGGCATATTTCATCGGAACAGAACACCTAAGAAAATTACATGTACCATTTTTAATTCAGCTCTTGGCAAGAGACATCTTGCTAACGTAACTAGTTTTACATTGCAGTATCAATATTGCAGTGTTCTCCAGATTTAACACATTCACAGCTGACCCACAATAAAGTACCAATATACAAAGCTCTTGGCTAAGTGCTTGCAGCTGCTCCCTTAGCCACTAGCTCATTCTTATTTCTTCACTAAGAATACTGCCTTCGAGGAACAATACAGGACATTCAAACTCCAGTTCTTCTCCATTTTTACAAAGCTGAGCAATTTCCTGAATAAAATGTAAGTTTGCAATGTAACAATGCTTACAAAAAGCATTGTTTCACATTTACGGAAAGCCGACAACTCTGAAAGATCCCAGAGAGCTTCATGAACTTTACATATCATATACTGAATATACTGAAGAGAAGGTGATCCTACTGCAGCTCAATTAAAAAAAAAAAAAGGGGGGGGGGGGGCTGATAGTGACATACAATACTGCCAAAACCCCCTTAAAATACTGCACAAAGCCTGTTCCAAATCACAAACTTAGTTTTTAATCTAAAATTAGAAGAAAAAGAATCTCAAATGTTTCAAATTCCTGGTATTTGCCTTCTGAGTGTTTAAGCCATTAGAGTGCATTTGGGTCATGTTCTGAAGCTTTGATATTAGACATATTGTTTAAATGAAAGCTGCAATTTAAGCAAAAATGATTGATGCCAGAAATATGAATTAAAGAAAAAAAGAAGTAACTCAAGTCCTTGATAGATCTAGCAATAATTACTACATGTAGAGCAGAAAATTAGTACATTTAAAACATGTATTTAGTGTTGAAGTGGGAGTTTTATTTTATTGTTCTCAGCAACCTAAGGATCTAGCTCTTGGAGAACTAGCTCAGGGCTTGAACCTATCCTCACAGAAGCAAGCTAAGTTTTTCGGGCAGTTAAATAAGAACAGAGTCAGTCACTAAATCCACCTACATCTACATGCCAGATTTTGCTGGAATTCTCCTTGAAACATCATAGCTAATGGGGTAACATGCATAAGCACATCAAAATTTTCTGTTAAATGGAAAACTCAAGGACTAGACTCAGCCTGCACAAGGAGAAAACACCTCATGTCAAACACAACCAAATATGTAAAACTAACAGTGGAATATGACCACATGACAGAAAAAGGAAAAAAATCTTGAAAAAAGAAAAAATTGAAATACAGTTTCCTCTAGTATTTTAAAAAATTAAATATTATACTTTTAGCTTCACTTTAGAAAAGCATAGATCATCATAGTGACTAGTCTTAAATGGATTCTACCCTCTATCAGGAAAAGTAACTTTTTCAATAGAAGAAACTTTTTTATTAAACTTTCAGCAACTCGAATCTTGCCGGCTTGTTTTTGTTTGTTTGGGGGGATGGGGGGGGGGGATGTCTTTCATAAAGGAAGTTCTAATAAAGTGAATTTGTTATATGATTGCTGTCAATTTTTCCCCTACTGGAAAGCAGAAAGTGAAGCTCTGAGAGGAAACAACAAGGAACAGATTTACTCTGCTATCAGCAAATAAAGGTGCAGTGATATCAATAGAGAGGTGAATTTGACTCACAACCCAGTATATTTTTACCTGCCTTTCTTACCTGCTCTTACCTCTGGTAAGAGGAATTGTACCATTCTGTGGAAGGGAATTATACAGAAGACAACAGCTGGATATTTTTAAATCTTATTCTTATGTAAATCAGACTATCAATAAGTGCTTATTATTTATGCACAGATTCTTACATTATTAAACAGCTTTTTAAAGCCTGCATACAGTGAAGATTTTACCAAATAAACAGGGTATATTTTTGTAAATAAAACAGTATTTCTTTCACCTCTTCAGAAGAAATAATGGTATGTCTAAGAAATGAATAGTCTGAATATTTATTAGAATTAAAATGAGCGAAATATTACTTTTTCATTCCAGAATACCCTGGATCTACACATTTTATACACTTACATTTATCCTTCTTACAGCTACATAAAATATACTATGAAATATTATATTAAAAATAAGGATTCCCCCCCCCCCCCCAATATTTTATTTCCACCTAGCAGTTCTTCATTACAGAATTCTTGAAGCCCAGTTTTTGCCCAGTTCTTACATGCTTATGTGGTAGTTTGGGGGTTTTTTTTGCACCACAGTAGACATTCTCAACATTTTAATGTTTCCAGTTAGGTAAAATAATTATTATTCTGATTTATACCTGGGAACTTAGATACACTAAAATTATATCTAACCTGCCCATCATTCAAAGATACAGTCTCAATACCAACCAGGCAGGTCCAACAGCCTAAAATCTGCCACAGTGGAAAGTACTTAACAAGAGAGATTGATTTCCTTCCCCCAAAACTACAGCAATGGTTGTAACTGGGAAGTACGGCGCAATAAATGTTACAATACATCCAGTAAAACCTGACAATTTGAAAAATTCACCATGAAACCCTATTTCCACCCAGCATTCGTAACCCTCTAACCCTTCCAGATGCTCATAATATGTCCAGATTTACACAGATGTACAAGGGATGACAAAAGCTACAGACACATCTCCAGGTGAAGGCTGTCCATTGGAAGAGCCCAGACATACTGAAACTTCTCAAAGAATGATTTAACTACTCAGTTAATTCTATAATTTTCATATTTTTCTTCCTTGCATCCAGTAGAAGTTCTCTCATTTAATATCAAAATTTGAACTTTGAAGCACCCCCTTAGTATATTCCTTACACTTCCATAGGCCTATTCCTGAAAAGTTATCTGTGTATATAATCCTGCATATTGATACACTGAAATCTATAGAAATTTTAAAACCTCTGTAGACAAAATTCTATGAGGGAATAAAATGAGCAGCTAGCAAATCAAATATTATAGAAAATTAAATAAAATTATTTTAAAGTAACAGTTTTCACCTAAAAATATGTTTTAAGTCAATAGGATTTTCCTATTACTATCAATGGCTAATTTCATTATTAAAATTAAGGGGGGGCGGGGGGGGGCCTAAGTATTTTTCTTTGTATCTAGTTTTATTGTTTTACAGTCTAGTTACTTTGAATATTCAAAGCATTCTAATCAGTTCCTCCTGATTAGGAGAGTATTACAGGTTTTTACCAACTGAAACTACCTATTTAAAGGAAACAAAAATATTTCTTTTGGAAAAAAAATGTTATCATGTGTCATTAAAGAAACATTGTAAAATAGAATGTAAATGTATGCTCAAAGCTGCCTTAGAATACTAATTTTGATTTTAAATGTCACTGTGCTTCATGCTATCCAACAGTAAAATTCAGAAAATAATATAACTAAGAAATGGGTATACTAAAAAAATTATAGATAAATAAGAAAAAAAATAAAGAAGATCCTCCATAAAAATGCAAATAACTAGCTGTTTTTAACCTAGGGAGGGAAAAAGAAAAAAAAAAAAAAAAAGCTTTGTAAAGTTTCCTTCATTTCCTAAAAACTCTGCCCCCAAGGCATGGTGTGTACTTCACATGAGGAGCAGATATGAAAGCATCAGAGGGAAGGAGGAAGAGATGGAGGGAGGGAAAGAGAGATAACATACAACCCAGCAGCTATGAATTTCTAGTCAATAGGATTCTTGACAGGAATATAAATCTAACTTTCACACCAAACAACTAGAGTTTGGAATTTTCACAGAAATCCTTATTTTAGAAATCACAGGGTTATAGGTTTGCTGCTGAGATTGCACAACAGCCTATCTAACAAGTGAAAAAAAAAAATTTATCCAGAGCTATGGAGAACAGTATTCACACTTGGAATCAAGTTCCAAATTATTTATACAAAATATAATAAAGTAATAAATACAAGCAAAGCATTTAGCTGATTTAAAATAATCCTTATCTTCTAGATAATGACTGTATATATATTTTGACAATATAATATGATACTTTCAAAACAGGTTTTGAGTGTAAGGATGATTTTTACAGAGGAAATCGTTTTCTATTTTTTTTAAACATAATACAGATCTGATCAAGTTCGCATTCTTCATATGAAGTTTACAAATTAGATGGCAGTATGGGACTGGATTCAGTGATTCACGAGTGACCTATTTTTTAATGTTCTTCATCTCCTGACGTTCTCAGGGAAATAATTAAAAAACAACATTTGGCGGAAACTTCCACACATCAATGGATCACTCTCCCAAACCAAGCATCATAGTAAAATGACAAATCCTAAGCGTATCGTCTGATGACATGTACTAAAACTCTAAATCTGTGGTTATCAGCTTTCCTCAGGATATCCAGTGATCTTAACAATGAGTGTCTAGTACTGAAATTTTATCCTAGATACTCTCCTAATACGTTCAAAGTGTCTATAACTGGAACTGGTCTCTTTCTACATGTGTTGTCATAAACTAGATAGTCTACATAGCCTTTTTTTAATTTTTTTTTTAAAGACCAGAATTAGGAAAGGATTTAAGAGCAGAAATTCAATTTTTATGCTAATATTTGTGCCTCTGAACCCAACAGATGTGAAGCTCACAATCTGAAATGCGATCACAGCCAAAAACAATTTGAAAATTGCTCTGCAGAGTTTATTTCATCCAAAAGAAACCATTTGGAATACCAAATGCTTTAATACCATAGCTTGCCCTGTGTAAGCCTTTGGTCTATGTAAGAATCTAGGAAGGGGAATGTATTACATGTGACAAAACCAGGGATTTTCAGTCTGAAATTGCAATTTTAAGTTTACTTTTGAAAAGTCAAAATTCAGATTTCTGTTTTCTCCATTTTGTGGAATTGCTGTAACTCTTCACCAGGACAGGAAAATCCACCACCAGGACACCTTTTCTCTTCTAGTTCAGTAAATGGGATAAAAGAATCTTTTATGACAGACAAACTCAGGACAGCAGACTGATAAGGCTGAGCAGCACAACCGACCATATGAGACAAAAGTTCCAAATCAGAGTAGAGAAAACAATGATGAAACAGACACAAGACAAATGGAAAGCAATAGCAAAATAGGTATGTGAAATACAGACTGGGGAAAAGCTCTATAAAGAGTGCCTTAGGCTGAATGGTAGTTGCTGGAGGACTGGAGTTATGAACAAACTGTTTCCTGTAGTTCCAGTGTTATGATGTACAGAGGAGTGGATTTCTGCCCCCCCCCCCCCCCCCCCCCCCCCAACACCCCACTCTCTGTAAATAGGTAGAATGGCATCAACGTATGTCCATAGCACACTGGTAATCAAACCACTCGTTAACATCTAGAACTGATTAAGTGTTTGGACATAAAAAGAGGAAAAAATAACTTCTCGGTTAAGACTTAATTCAGAGTTTAAAGATATCATCACTCTTCAGCTTTTGTCATGATAAAAATTCATCATTTAGTCCTAATCATGGTTTCCCATCTCAGCGTGAGAGCCTCCAATGAGCTAGACAAAAGGTCCTAGCAGTACTACTGAAACTGTACCTGCCAGCACAGCTCTTTCTCACGAATATACACATAGCCTCTGCAGCAGATATTTTTGTTTCTTGACTATTTATCAAGCAAAGCGTTAAGGGTAGGATTCAAGCCAGGTCATTAAGTGTATCAAAGGTGAATTCACAAATCCTGTGAAAGAATATGCCTTGTGGCAGGCAGAACATAACCTTCTGGCACTTCTCCCTGCTGGAGAGGAGTAAGCTGTATTTATGCCTTTTCCACAGTTCCAACCAACACTTCTAAGACAATTTTGGGGCCAGATACTATTGAAAATAAATACAACTGTGAAAAGAATAAGGTTCCTATTGGATAATGCAGTGTACAGGAGAGAATGAACTGAAACATTTAAATATAAGGCTATTCATAGTTAACTTTAATGTGTTATTTCTCCTACTTGACAAGTTACTCCACTTCAGTAGTTCTTCGTTCTTAGTCCTCCCATTTGTTATGCTTTATCTTAAGTTGCAAGGTCTTCCTCTAAACAAACCTGATAAGCTATTCCAGTGCAAAACAAGATACACTAATTGTACTTTCCATGACAGGTCTACACATTCCTCTGTTCTGTAATGATATGGGAAAAAGTCTAAAACATTGTGGACCTTAATGTGTTTCTAAAACTCTAAAAATCTAATCACTGTAGATTCTGATCAAGATATGTGACAAACGTACTGAATATAATTACCAATTTCTCAGATATTTTTTACTTACAGTAATTTTAAAAAATCCTAAAAAAAACAAAGACAACTACAGCTAATTCTCCAGTGACGTCTTTTTATGGGATACTTTTTAAAATCTGGAGCGTCTGCAAAGTATTATTAATATTTGTGATGTAATTCTTTAACAAAAGACTAAGTAAAACTGAAATTTCCTAAGAAATGTAGGGAAGGCTAGATTCATCACTAAAACATTGTCAGGTCAATCACAAAATCCAAGAACAAAAGCAAAACAAAACCAGGAAAAAGTGATTAGGCATGAACTGCAATAACTTTGGGCTACATTTAATTGTACTCACAGTTGACACTGGTCTCCTTTGATTCCCTTAGTTGTGCAGAAACATTTTCCTGTTTGCATGTGACAAATATTTGCATGTCCACTGCACGTGCAAGCTATAAAATCAAGAAGGAAAAGTGAGATTTCGTCACCCATATTTTACTTTATAACTAAAAGAATTTTCATGGATTTTAATACTTCATCCTGAATACAATTCCTACAAGCTGTATTAAAAAAAAATATATATATATTACTACTTAAATTATAAGCTGCTTTGAGGAACATTTCACTAGCACATAATTTAGTTTATTTTCTGTAGAGTTAAGAACTATGCATGTGTCATTTGGGGCTCTGCTCCACACCTTAACAGCAGTTTGAGAATAGCCATTAAAGTCTACCATTTCAATGTGCAATACAGGAAATTACTAACAATACATCTTTTCTATACAAGGTGAAATTCTGACCAATGGCAAAAGCAATGGCAAAACTCCATTAGTTTCAAATATCTAATTAAAGAAAGTATTATTGCAGATGTTTGGTAAAATGTCTAATATAATTGGAACTCTTGCTTTTGACAAAAGCGAACAAAAAGAAAACTTTGAAACCATTTGAACAAAGACGGAGTTAATACTACAATTATGGTCCACAGCAAGAATATTCTGGAAGCAAAAAACAGGCACCTTTAAAAGCTCCTGAAATTTGAACTGGAGGAGAATCACAGAAACATCATCATCACTCCTATTTAAACTCAGTGCCTAAAGGAAATCTTTCCACAGTGGTCTGCTCACAGCCACTCTTGCTGCCTGATTGATTCTCACCTCAAAACAAACCTTCTTGTTCCCAGTTCCTGACCTTTTTTTTTTGCTTCTCCTTCCCATGTCTATACGAATGCCTACCTTGTTTAGACAGGCCTCCCTCTTTTCTAACCAAAGCTTAATAACTTCCCTCTGGTAAATGCGTCAATAAGTTCCCACCTCATACTGGAATAACTACCTACTAATATTCACACTACATTTAAAGTCTTTCTTTAATACAAAATAACTCTGAACCCACCTTGATGTTCATACTATGCTTTCGCTGAAGTTTTATCTTAGTCGTAATTAAAAGATTTAATATGTGGGCTCCTGCTTGGGAACAGATACGATACTAAGTGGTGACGTGTATATAATAAAAGTTTATTTTCCACTTTATAATCCTAATATTGAATTTCTATCAGAGGGATTGAGTTTTAATGTTCCTATTCTACTGATAACGAATAACACACAATGAATACTTCTGTGACAGTGTCCCATACCATATACACTCTAACCTCTCTGCCCCAGCCTAAGACAAATAGGGAAAAAGGTAATGTAACAGCCAGACTAGAACCACAATTAAACCTAAGATATTATTGACAGAATATTTCAAAGTCAGGTATTCTATGGTTTGTTCAGCCTTCAGAACTTGTTACATAGACAGCTGAAGCGGAAGGAGCGATTCTTACTAAAGAGGTACGTACTAGAGATTCAAACTGTCTGCAACAAACACATACCAGAAATTCCTACACAGCATATAGTTATGCTTGACATTCTTCTCTTTCATAATATGGCTTGTAACAACATTTCTGAAAAACACCTACAGTTACCACAGAGTGCTAAATTTTGTCATTTTGCTATGATCCTGACACTCTACAATAAATGTTCATTGAAGTGCTACTACTATATAATCACTTACGTTTTCCTAAATCCATTCACGTTTTCCCCTCCACATTTAAGAAATGATTATTTAGGCACTTTAAGCTGGAAAAGCCTCTTCTCAAAAGTTAATTTTAAATGTGTAAATCTTTGCTATACTTTCAGTGAAAAACAAAGGAATATATTCTTAACAGCTTACTCAGCTTATGGTTAAATGTTCTTAACAGTGATGCACCATTACAAGACAACACAAAAGTTATAAAGGAACTAAAAGGCTGAATTCCAAATCATATTCCAAAAGCTGTCAATATATTGACAAATACAGAAGCTATTGCCAACCAACCTTAATTGATTACTCCCACAGTTATTGCTCACTTAATAGGAAGATCACAAATGTGAAAGTGGACTTCCTTTACTTGAGTAGCTTTTATTTAGTAAAAGTATTTAAACACTAAGTTATAAAAGCCTTTGGACACTATGCATCTTTATCATCTTCTTGAAAAAAAAGGCAGGGGGTAAGATGGATTACACAGTAAAAGTAACAGACGTAGCCATATGAGACTTTGTGGAAGGGCAAAACCGTTTCCTTTGGCAGCTCAGACATGACTTGTATACCCAGTCCATGGAATTACTGGTAAATCAAACTTCTCAGCACCAGTTATCCCTGGGGACATCTAAATCAAATCAACACCTATATAGTGCACTTTAGTGTACTATATGCTTACTCACACAGCAATCCACAGATGAACTCCTCTCCAATCAGCCAGATATCTCCTTCCATTTAAACTGCACCAAATTTTAGTCACTGCACTCTGTCTTTGGAGTTTCCTGGATTTATACTGGAAAATCATTAAATAAGATAAACATCTGATGGTATTTTCCCATGGACTTATGTCTAAATTTTGACCTGTGTGTATTCATAGCACACACAAATACAGGATACATTCATAGTTTGGTCTCTCTCAACAAAAACACCAACATGGCTGCTCTACCTCACCTGCATTTTCACAACAGATATGAAGCTTCAATAGCGCTAAGATCAGTATGGTATGGTTGGAAAAGGAGAAGGGAGTTCAGAAGACTAAGAACCTTGCATTTTGGATTCCTCGTCAATGAAAAAGCTGGTTCTGACAAGTCTAGCAGCTCATTTTCTTCTATTAAAAGATGAAGAGAAATTACTCTCATTGATCAAGTTGCTAGTAATTTAACTGTTCCCTGGACAATACCTTGAAAAAGGACATCAGGAGCTAATCACTTCTATATTATTTTTAAAATCTCATCTGGACAAATTTTATTTAACAGCAGTGAATATGCATATTTTAATTAATCTCAGGCTTGCAAGTCTGTGATGAAAAATGGATTCCTAACCAATCTGTGGACCTCTATTTGGGGAGTAACTCAAAAAACAAAATACGTATCAGCCATCCCTGCTATTACTGAAGCAAATGTGAATATATGTTATCAAACAAATGCAACGGCAGAAGCAGGACAGTATTAGAGTACATTCAGTGGAAAAAATTTTAGATGCCATTATCTTTGTGCCTCACTGCAGGTTTTTTCCATTGGCCTATTTCCGAATAACACAAAAGAAATTACAAGCTTTGAATATGAAGTATGGTTACTAATGAATAAACTGCAACTTAAAGGTACCTTTGATTGCAAGGTAACAGAAGATTTACATTCTTCAGTTACCTCAGTATTTCCATATTTTCTTTAATATTTTCTACTTGTTTTTCTCTGCTTAACCATTCTCAGTGAACGGTTTCTCTTCTTATAGTACTGTAAGTAGACACTTAAAACTGTATCTAGAGTAGTATCCTTTGCAGTCTAATGCTAGTAGAAATATGTTAAATCTTGGAATCAGTTTTAAAAGCATATTTTGTACCAATCATTCTCAGCTGGTAGAAGTCAGCACAAGAGAAGCAATTTATATTTTCCTTTTTTTTTTTTTTTTTTTTTTGAGGTCCCACCCCTCTCCACCCCCATGCATTTGTTTTCAAGGAATCAGGCTTAAGTTCCAGCAGCAGCCACTGCAGCTAAAGCCTGTATTAAGTAACTTTGTTTTTCTTCCAAAAAAAGAACAGTTATTATCTTTAATGTTGATCTAAAGAAATGCTTAACATGATTTTTCTTTGTAAGAACACCCTAAAGCTGACGGAAAAGGAGATAAGAGTTAAGAGTTAAAACAAAAGCTATGCTTAATACTTCACATTTTAAATGCTTCTCTCTTTTTCTGCTCCCCCCCCTCCCCCTGCCCTGTATTTAATAAAAGGTTTAAGAGTTTGAGTAGAACTGCATGGTGGTAAGCAGAAGTTTTGGACTGAAAATCCCAGGCTCAGACTACTTAATGCTAGGTGGTGGGAGGTTCACATTATCACTTTTGATTTTCTGGGTCTGTCTCCCCCATCTTCATTAACATATCTGAGACACTGTCAAGGAAAATTTCTGAGATCTCATTTTTGTACTTTAGTGTTCTCCTACCACATTGTCTTTTCTGTGGCTGTGTATGAAGTTTGGTAAGCCATCCCACTGAGATTCTCAGACAGTAAAGACAGTTTCAGCTTCTGCACCACTCAAGCGCATTTTACCAAGTTTCAGCATCTTTTAACTGATTTTTCTTCTCCCATTTAGTTTCCATATCCTTCAGTATGGATTTTTTATAGACACTATTCTTTCACATGTCCAGTTAGGGACAGTGTGAATCTTTCGCATTGTCGCATCAAGTGACGTTAGGTTGACAGCAACACATTCTCTATCATGATTATGCTTTAAATAATGTCCAATTCTTAAGATGAATTATTTTATTTGGGACACTGACAGTGGGCTTAAAATTAGAGGCTGAAGCATTTGAAAATTAGAGGGTTAAGACAAATTAAATATAAGCAGAAACAATCTTTATGCTTTTGGCTAGGGATATTGCATCCCTAACAAAAAGATAGAAACAAATAGAAAGATAACAACACTTACAAGCCCAGTAGGGAAAGATTCTCTAAACCTGATTTTTTTTTTATTTAAAATATACCCCCCCTTTTTTTTTTTTTTTTTTTTTTTTTTTTAAAGAAATCTAGAGTCAATTTTTGGTCCTATCCTCAAAAAAACCACACCACCAACATAGAAAACTAGCCTCACCAATGCCATTATACCTTTTGCTGAGTACTGCCATATGAACAGTAGTACAAGGCTGTTAGAGACATGATTATCTACAGGGTACATCAGATTCAGATTCTACTGCTGTGTGACATATTCCAGCACTCATAGCAGCATAACACTCAAACACTTTCAAGAGGTTACAATGACACTAATCCTCTCTCAAATCTTCCCTGACAGTCATCAATGCAGAGAATAGCTTGAAATCCTGCTTTAACTTTATAGCAAGTTTAATATACAATAACATCCTAACAGTCTTATTAAATTCTGTTCACATTCTCTGTTTCCTCCTAATTTAAGTACTCATATTCAGTATTCAAAATTCAGAAATGAATGTCTGCAAATCAACTGGTTAAAATGAAATATACAGAATATACAATTCTGCATCCCGAAACACTACCCACTTTAAATAATAACAGTAAGTTAATTCCAGGAGATGTATTTTCAATGAGATAATCACACCTCTAGGATACAACAGGGACTGATAGTATATCATGGCTCCTTTTCCCTCATGGGAAAGAAGTACATCTGTCATTCTCTATTTCATAATTCACACAGTGCTAAGTTTTTATTGTAAGGACAAGCTTAAGTCTCAAAATAAATGCCAGCTTCTGCTGGATTTCACAACCTTCTATTATGCAAGAATTATCATTAGCCTTACACCTTCCAAAATAAATTGCAGTACATAAAACACAGAAAAACTCGTTACCAATGCTCATAGTTCACTCAAAGATACAAGAAATGATGGGAATTAGAATTGTCACAATTTTGTGTGTGAAAAACTCAGGCACATAATATAGACAGAGAGATATATTTTAATTCAAAATACATTGTACAACTCTGATGGAGACTTTATTTCATGTTGCAAATTCCTGCCCAAACACGTGTACATTCTTTAAATCAACTTTCAAAATCTATATAAATTATATGACATGTATATTTTTTAAAAAATCATATCAGCTACAAAAATTCTTCTTGCAAGTAAGACAGGAAGCTTTAGATGTAGTATTTTGGAACCATTCGTTCACCCCCATCATGACTGAGAAACATGAGTTAAGTTCACAAAACTATATAAACTGCCTCCAGGTTGAGCTTTAGTAATGAGTTCTGACCACTTTTATGTTCTAGGTATAGATACATCTTAAAAATTCAATCCTCTGTAGATGCTGGAAATGATCCCCCAGATTGACTGGCAACATTTAAAGTTAATGTCTCATTAACATCAAGTATTTTAGCACAGATAATGAGTGAACTTTTGTAACAAATCTCCCAGTTATCCCCCTCCTACCATGTTTTGGTTTGTATCATACTCCATGTCCATGAACTCAATTTCACAGAAGATGACCACAGGACCACAAAGGTGATTAAGGGACTGAAACGTCTTTCATATTGAGCTGGGATTCAGCCTAGAGAAGAAAAGTCTCAGGGAGATCTTATTGACACGTATAAATACCTGATGGGAGGGAATAAGACTCTTAGCTGTGACCACTGACCAAAGAAGAGGCAATGGCCACAAATGAAAACAAAGGAAATTCCATCAAAATACAGCACTTTTTTACTGTGAGGGTGACCTACTGCACTGCTGTAGGTGCACATGTACTCTGTGCTGCACCTTTGAATAGAAACAGTGAGTTCAGCCGAACTCCAAGAGTCTTCCCATACCACTGTATGCACTCATTTCCAACCGAGGTTTATATTATGCACACACGCTTTTGTTTAAAGAGTTATTTTAAATACTTAACTACCACACAAACATTTTATCAATCATTAAACATTTTAAATAATCTATGGCTTACAATAAAAAAACCTGCCTAAAATATAGAATTTTTAACCTATTTTTGTCACGTTATTTTTACATATTAAAGTGAAAAGATGACATCAGAGCTTTAAAAACAACAAAAAAAACCCTACCCTGCAATATTAATTCTATTTTTAGGGAAATAGTAGTTCAGAGTACTCTTTTGTACAACATGCAGATTTTAAGTGGAACAGAAAGATTATATGAAAACAATACAATCCAGTACAGTAAATCTATGCTGCAAAATCACAACCCTATAGAATTTATTAAATGATAAATCCACAGCATGATTGATTCTGAGTTGCTAGCTCAGCATATAAATGTTCTTGCTGATGCTGACAACAAAAGAATACCCATCACTATTTCCATGAAGTATGCATTTTAGACAATTGAATTTAAAAACACTTATTGCTTAGCCCCCATCTCCAACATATAGCTGGCAAGAGTAATTTTTCTCTCAAACAGAGCTCACTACAAATGGTACTTTAGCTTAATGTGTTTGCTTACTTCAAAAATTACTAAACCAGTAGCTGCACATGGGTAATTCCTTTAAGACACCTTGCTAGTGTTTTTTTAAAAGGAAAGCTATGACTATGCTTTAAATATTGAGGTGTACTACTTTGTTAATTTTGGTAACATGCAAAGCATAATTTCTATCAAAAAACATATATGTTACATCAGAAAAAAGGAGGTACAGTCTTTCTCACACAGCTAGGCTAAGTAAGAAATAGCAAGTATAAACATATATTAGATATAACATTGTAATGCTCAATTTCACTGTAAGCATTCACTTATGTAATCCCTTAGTCTACTTATATGAGAACTGCCCTTCTGAGACAATTTTCTACATTAGTAATATTACAAAACTGTCTAGTCACTTATTTTTCTAGAAATGTATATTCAGCTGGAAGCCCCTGATACCCTTTTAGCATTCAACAATTACTTTTGTAGGAAATACATGCATTCAACCTTTGAGACAGGCAATGTAAAAGCAAACAGATGTGCCCCACAACACTTATGCAAGATCACTAATTGCGTAGCATTAAAATTAAGCTAAATAAATTCTGTGAAGCAATGAGCAATGAAAATAAGTGTAAAAAAAAAAAAATGTACATGCAGGTCAAATGCAACTGTCATTTTATAGTAACATGGTTAACCTTCATAATAAATCAGTCTTATTAGACTAATTAGCACATATATAACTAATTTTATTTTCATCCTTCTTGGTTTATCTTGTGATTTATCTTTCTTTTGTTTCAAGCCAATTTATTTTTTATAGTACAATAACAGCACAGAAAAGACAAAAAACATATCTAGAAGTATTGACAGTACTAAGGACTGTGAGACAGAGAGAGAGAAAAGGTAGACAGAATAGACATATTTTTAGGATTTATACAAGTAAAATATAGAATCTGCATATGCAGAACATGCAGGAATTCTCCAACCACCCAAATCATATATATATCATGTATATACCATTTAAATCAAGGTCAGCTATTCCCAATATTCATAAAAATTACATAATCATTTTACCAGATCAATAACAGATATAAATTTGTTCTGGAAAAGGCAAGTATGCCCAATCACCATAGCAGCCATTTTTGTAAAATTGGACACTCCTCACATTGCAATTTTTTCAACAGTTGTCTCAGACTGCAGCACAGCCTGCCCTCTGCTCTTCCTTGGAATTTTAGAGGCTAACCTGGTGGTTACTGAAATGCTCTTGTCCTTAGTCACTTCCCATTCCAAAACAGCAATTCACCTAAGCCTCAATGTGATTTTAACTCTTTTCTGGAATTTATAGCCACAGCAAAGCTTTTTGGACTGATACATGCATTCCAGAAGTAGGATATTTATTCTAAAAATCCCAAAACAAATCTAGAAAACAACAAACCGGCTGATTTTCTGTTGCAGAAAACAAAATTTACTTTGGTTACACCAACACAATCCTATGGCAACCTTCTCCATTTAAAGGCTTATATTTATTCTTAAGCCATTTTTACACTGGTAAAATAGCTCTGCAGTGTTTGTATTTCTTCTGTTCAAAACATTCATCCTGAAAAATGAACTGATTCTTTTTGTTTGTTTGTAATAAATACCTCTCAAGCAATCATACTAAATCTGTCTTTAATCATCAGCGACTAACATTACAAAGTCAGCTTGGAAAACCACAATTTTGTTTTATACAAGTAGATAATGAAAATGCAACATAGAAGATTAACACGGAAAGACAGGATATTTTTTCTTGTTATGAACTGAACAGAATCTTAAACAATTAACAGGAGTCTTGCTGTGCCTGAATCTTTCATGCCAATACTGAACTACAGTTCAGAATTTTTATAGCTTGCTCTTCGGATGATTCAGGAATAATGTCCATAGAGGACAGTATTTTCTACAGAAAAACCGTGCCAAAACAAAACATTTCCATGAGAACTCATGAACTACAGTAACACCAATATAATTTTCTCCACGTTAATCTGCGTGAAAAACTGAAACTTTTACACTTACTTTGAACATATAAAACTGAAAAATTCCAGGTGAGAACATTATTAAGAGCACATTATTTGGAGCTACGTTTAACATGTCCTATCAGTTTCCTTTTCATTCCATCCACTTATTCTTTTCATTTTTAATTATAATATCATAGAATCATAGAATGGTTTGGGTTGGAAGGGACCTTAAAGATCACCTAGCTGCAACCCCCCTGCCATGGGCAGGGACACCTTCCACTAGACCAGGTTGCTCAAAGGCCCATCCAACCTGGCCTTGAACACTGCCAGGGATGGGGCAGCCACAATTTCTCTGGGCAACCTGTGCCAGTGCCTCACCACCCTCACAGTAAAGAATTTCTTCCTTACATCTAATCTAAATCTGCCCTCTTTCAGTTTAAAACCGTTACCCCTTGTCCTATCACTACACTCCCTGATAAAAGGTCCCTCCCCAGCTTTCCTGTAGCCCCCCTTTAGGTACTGGAAGGCTGCTACAAGGTCTCCCCAGTGCCTTCTCTTCTCCAGGCTGAACAACCCCAAATCTCTCAGCCTGTCTTCATAGGAGAGGTGCTCCAGCCCTCTGATCATCTTTGTGGCCCTCCTCTGCACTTGCGCCAACAGGTTCATGTTCTTCTTACATTGGGGGCCCCAGACCTGAACCCAGTACTCCAGGTGGGGTCTCAAGAGAGCAGGGTAGAGGAGGAGAATCACCTCCCTCAACCGCTAGCCACACTTCTTTTGATGCAGCCCAGAACGTGATTGGTTTTCTGGGCTGCGAGCAAATATTGCTGGCTTGTATTCAGTTTTTCATCCACTAATACCCCCCAAGTCCTTCTCCTCAGGGTTGCTTTCAATCCACTCATTGCCCAGCCTGTATTTGTGCTTGGGATTGCCCTGACCCATGTGCAGGACCTTGTACGTGGCCTTGTTGAACTTCATGAGGTTCACACAGGCTCCCCTCTTAAGCCTGTCAAGGTCCCTCTGGATGGCACCCCTTCCCTCAAGCGTGTCAGCCGCATCACACAGCTTGGTGCCATCAGCAAACTTGCTGAGGGCGCACTCAATCCCACTGTCCATGTCACCGGCAAAGATATTAAACAGCGCCGGTCCCAATACCGACCCCTGAGGAACACCACTTGTCACTGGTCTCCACATGGACATCGAGCCGTTGAACACAACTCTCTAAGTGCGACTATCCAGCCAATTCCTTATCCACCAAGTGGTCCATCCGTCAAATCCAAGTCTCTCCCATTTAAAGACAAGCATGTCGTGCAGGACAGTGTCAAATGCTTTACACAAGTCCAGGTAGGTGACGTCAGTTGCTCTTGCCTTATCCACCAATGCTGTAACCCCGTCATAGAAGGCCACCAAATTTATCACGCGTGATTTGCCCTTACTGAAGCCATGTTAGGTGTCACCAATCACCTCCTTATTTTCCATGTACCTTAGCATAGTTTCCAGGAGGGTCTGCTCCATGATCTTTCTGGGCACAGAGGTGAGACTGACTGGCCTGGAGTTCTCCGGGTGTTCCTTTTTTACCTTTTTAAAAATGAGGGTGATGTTGCCCTTTTCCAGTCAGTGGGAACTTCACCGGACTGCCACGACTTCTCAAATACGATGGATAGTGGCTTGGCCACTTCATCTGCCAGTTCCCTCAGGACCCAAGTGTGCATCTCATCAGGTCCCATGGACTTGTGTACCTTCAAGTTCCTCAGATGGTCTCAAACCTGATCTTCTCCTATGGTGGGCGGTTCTTCATTCTCCCAGTCCCTGCCTTTGCCTTCTGCCACATGGGCGGTGTGGCTGGAGCACTTGGCAGTTAAGACAGAGGCAAAAATGTTGTTGAGTACCTCAGCCTTCTCCATGTCCGGGTAATCAGGTCTCCCGTTTCCTGGGCCCACATTTTCCCTAGTCTTCCTTTTATCACTGATGTACCTATAGAAGCTTTTCTTGTTGCCCTTGATGCCCCTGGCCAGATTTAATTCTACTGGAGCTTTGGCTTTCCTAACCTGATCCCTGGCTGCTCGGACAATTTCTCTGTATTCCTTCCAGGCTACCTGTCCTTGCTTTCACCTTCTGTAGGCTTGTTTTTGGTGTTTGAGTTTGTCCAGGAGCTCCTTGTTCATCCATGCAGGCCTCCTGGCGATTTTGCCTGACTTCCTCTTTGTTGAGATGCATTGCTCCTGAGCCTGGAGGGGGTGATCCTTGAACATTAACCAGCTTTCTTGGGCTCCTCTTGCCTCCAGGATTTTATCCCATGGTACTCTACCAAACAGATCCCTGAAGAGGCCAAAGCCTGCTCTCCTGAAGTCCAGGCTAGCCAGCTTGCTGTGCACCCTCCTCGCTGCCCTAAGGATCTTGAACTCCACTGTTTCGTAGTCACTGCAGCCAAGGCTGCCCTTGAGCTTCACATTCCCCACCAGTCCCTCCTTGGTGCTGAGAACAAGGTCCAGCATAGCACCTCTCCTCGCTGGCTCCTCTGTCACTTGGAGAAGGAAGTTGTCATCAATGCATTCTGGGAACCTCCCGGATTGCTTATGACCTGCTGTGTTGTCCCTCCAACAGAGATCAGTGTGGCTGAAGTCCCCCATGAGGACCAGGGCTTGTGAACGTGAGGCTGCTCCTATCTGTCTATAGAGGGCCTCATCCGCTCAGTCTTCCTGGTCAGGTGGCCTGTAGCAGATACCCACTGTGTCACCTGGCCTTGCCCTCCCCTTAATCCTGACCCATAAGCTCTTGGTTGGCTCCTCATCCATCCCCAGGTGGAGGTCCGCGCACTCCAGCTGGTCATTGACATGGAGGGTGACACCCTCTCCTTGTCTCCCCTACCTGTCCTTAAAAAGCCCATATGCTATCCCAACGCTCCAGTCATAGGAGCCATCCCACCATGTCTCTGTGATGCCAATAAGATCATGGCCCTGCAGGCGTGCACATCTCTAATCTCTCTTGTTTATTCCCCATGTTACGTGCGTTTGCATAGAGGCAAACTTAAGTTGGGTCCCCGATGAAGCTGACTTACTGGCTCAAGTGGCTGGAATTCCTTTGTGCTGCTCTTCAGGTCCTCTCCTGCTGACCTGTGATCCCTCTCCAGGCTCTGGGCATCTGTTGCTGCCACTGACCTCAAACTGATAGGAGTGAGATGGATTGAGGTTCCCCTCCCCCAGCAACTTTAGTTTAAAGCCCTCTTCACCAGCTTGGCCTATGACTGAAGATGCTCTTTCCCTTCTCTGACAAATGTACCCCATCAGCCCCCAGGAGACCAGGTTTCTCAAAGCGAGTCCCATGGTCTAAGTAGCCAAACCACTGGCTGTAGCACCAGTCCTGTAACCATTTGTTGATTTGCCAGATTTGACTGGCCCTTTCAAACCCCTTCCCTTTGACCAGGAGGATTGTTGAAAAACTACCTGCGCTCCAGAGTCCCTTACTGCCACTCCCAGGGCTCTGTAATCCTTCTTGATACTCAGACCGCTCCTGGCTGTATCACTTGTGCCCACGTGAAACAACAGCAGTGAGTAATAGTCAGTGGACTGTATGAGGTTGGTAGTCTCCTGGTGACATCCCTGATACAGGCCCTCGGTAAGCAGCACACCTCTTAAAGAGTGTGTCAGGTCAGCAGATGGATGCCTCCATACTTCTCAGAAGAGAGTCGCCTACAACTATCACTCAACACCTTTTCTTAGTTGTGCTCGTTGTTACACAGGGAGCAGATCAGGCTGCCTCACTCAGCTCCAGCATCTCTCTTGATGTGACAGGTCTTTCCTCTTCAGTGTGCGGAGTGGTCAAGTGGTTCTGCAAGGGCATGTCAGGCTTTGGGAGAAGTCTCTTCCTCCTGCAGGTCCTTGCCCTTGCAAGCTTCCATTCTTCTGCATTATCGGCCGTCCTCTCTTCTGCGTGCGCCAGTGGGAGAGTTTTTGGCTGTTTGGCCGTGGGCTGTGGGTCCACTGCAGACTGTGCCTGGAACCAGCTATCTGACTCCTTCTCAGCCTCCCTGATGTTACGCAGCCTTCTCATGGCCTCCTGCACCTCAGCCACCCGCGGCAGGAGGTCCTCCGCCTGGGCACACCTTCTGCAGGCAGCTCCGCTGCCCGTCCCTGCCCCAGGAGAAAGGTCCAGGCCCTCCCTGCAGTCTGAGGCCGGCACTGCGGCCTCTCCCTTCAGCAGCTCCACCCAGGTGGAGGCCATCGGCCACTGCTGGGGTAGATGGTGCAGACCCCTGCAGCCTTGGCTCTCAGGCGAGTGCCCGCCGTTCTGCCTTGAGGGTCGGGGAGGATGAATGCCCTTGGCCTGCGCAGGTGGTCACAGAACTGTGCCCGGTCGCTGGGTTATGTGGACTTCAAGCCCCTCCATTCGGCCAGTGGAACGTCCCTCCTTCAAAGAGGTGCCCTCCCGCACAAACTGCCGTGCCGTGCCCCGTTCGCCATGCTCCTGTTCGCTGGCGTTCCCCAGGGCTGCCTTTTGTGGGAGCGGGGAGCGGCCGCCATTACTCCCGGCCCACCCACGCCTCCTCACCCGCTCTCCCTCATGAGAGCCGCCGGCTCCTGGCGGGTCCCCGCGCTCCCCTGCGGTTTCCCCGTCTCAGGAAAAGCCACGATCCTCCGCTGCCGAACGCGCCGGCACTGGAGCTGATCACCTCAGCCAGTGATGTGTTATTAAGAAATAAATAGCCGACAAATTTTACAGCGGGTTAAGCTGCAGGTTTTGCGAGGTCACGTCACAACCTAAACTCTAGATCTCAGGTATGGTACAGTTCTTTAAGCATGCAAGCATTTAATGACATGTTTCTTTCACACGCCTATGAGTTAAAAACATTATTCCTTAAGTTACTGTTAGTTTTCTTGTTTGTGAAGAGGCTTCTCACATGAAAACATAAGATAAAATTAGAATTACTTAAAAAAAAGAAGTAACTTCAGATCTGGCAGACTAAAACTTTTACTAGGTTTAGTTAAAACTAAAACAGTGGGGTTTGGTTTTTTGTTTGGTTGGTTGTTTTTTTTAAAGAAAAAATACAAACTGATGATTTTGGATGCATATATCTTTGCATGTCTAATCTGAGATGTGTTTAAGACGACTTTTTCGGACACCAAAGACTTAGCACATTTTTTTTTAAATTGTGTCTTTTTAAATTTTCTTGAAAAAGACAGCAGCTTCTCTACTGGCTATTTTGAAAATTTTGGCCAAAACCCTCCTTTCATCAAAAGGCTGCCATTTTTTTCCCCTCTCTCTAAAGAAAACGTATAACTTCCTAAATTATAACTGAAAAAAATAAATCAAAGATTATTATATAAGGCAGTATGAAAAGCAAAACAATTTAAAACCACTCAGTAGCTATTCATAGCAGCTTTAAATGTCAGAAAAAAAAATACAGTCTAAGGTGAAAAACAACTGAAATCAACAACTGGTGATTGCAACTATTTGTGTGTATTTGGTCATTCAGAGTAAAAGCCTGAAGAAGAGAAATGCCTTACACAATTTATCAGACAAAAATGCCACAAAATGTAAAGAAGTCAGCAAATCATTTCCCTGTGTTAGCCATTAGGAGGTAAAAAATACGACTGATTTTTAATGCATTCAACTGTGAGTGAAACTTTTTTTTCCCTTAAATAACTAATGTGGTCTGCCATTGTAATGTATTGCATTTACCACTCAGAAAATGAAGGCAAAATCAACTGCAATCAAACAGAAATGCCATTACAAGAGGTTTTTTGAGAATCTTCATTCTACCAGTTGGAAAGTGAGTTGCATGATGCCTCAAAAGCTATTTTCTCAACAACCTGTAGGGGGTTCCAACACCCCTTAGGGAGAGGGATGACCATTTCAATGCAAAATGACTACTTCTTGACTCTTCTGTCCTGGTTGCGTATTCACATGCAGGGATTCAAACAGGTAACTCCACACTGGGAGGTTCTGCCATACCCCTCTGATCTATGTGCAGTCTCTGATCTAATTTAAACTGATGGGTACATAACCAAATTTAAAAAAAAAAAATGTTACATGTCGGACTGACCAGCTGTCAGGAAACATATTTGTGGGATTTTCCTGGCGAAGGATTACGGACAGAGATGCTGGAATTTCTGACTCACTGCAGATGTCTCTGCATTCAAAACTATGAGAATTATAGGGAAGTTGTGAGTGGTTGCAGCAACAAGAGAGAATGAGAGCTTCTCAGCACCTAGAAACATCTAGAAGGGTAGATTTGGAAATCACAAACACATGAAATGGCTACCTTTTTTTTTTTATTTCTACCATATTTGGGACAAGAAGACTCTGGCTGTAGTCAAACGCTTATTTGAGGATCAAGTAACAGTGATGTAAGGAAATGTCATCTTCAACTTAAAAGTACCAACCCTCAGTCAGAGGCTGGCATCTTCTCAGCCTAGACAGAGTAGCTATGTGAGCTCTTGACATCTCTTTAAACACAACGTAAAATATGTTTGCTTATAAGAGGCAGACAAAATCACTATATTTCTGGACAGCTGGAAGTTTCTAAATCATGCCCTATCTCCTCTGGGAACATCTTTTGGAAACCAATGACTTGACAAATTTCATTAGGAAAGTGAACATATCGATACACAGCTCAGCACATCAAATACATTTTATAAATATTCCTTATTCCATAAAATAAATTTTATAAATATTCCTTATTCCATAAAATAAATTTATAGTATGTAAATCTGAAAAACACAAAAATAAGAATGCACAGCAACTCTTTCATCATTGCCAAAAACTACGTTATACAATAACATGCAGGAGGACTTGATCACCAGCATCAGTGAAAGCAACAGAATTGTCATTAATCCTTGCAAAAAGGTAAAATAAGCAGAGAGATAAAGGAATATAATATAAATCAAAATGCTGTATCTCTTCAATATCTATAGAAGTAATAAGTGATGATCAATTAAAGGATGCCTGAATTCTTAGTTCTCAGGCTAAGGTGCTGAATAAGCACAAAATGCCTGCTATCTAAACAGATTAAGAGAGTACAAGTTGTTACTATTCTTTTTACTATTTCAGATATTTTTGTTGCATAATAGACCTAAAAAAAAAGTTCAGATTAAGTTTATTAAATATGCAGTATTGACTGTACATTTGTAAAATTTCAGAAATAGGTTTGCCTTCTTTTATTTTTCTTTTTTAAAAAGGTACCTTGTTCTCACTCCACTTGCTTAAATTAGAATCAACTTTGCTGGATGGTGAAGTTACATTTATGCAAAGCAACATACTGTAGCAATTTGGCTTAAGGAACAAAGCTATAATTGATAAAGTTGGTTACCAGGCATATAGCTACACAATTACATTGTGGTTGTTCAAGGTGGAAAGAAAACTTTGTTATGCAAGGAAAAATCTCCTTCAAAGGAGTGAAAAAGACACTTCAACTAACTTATTTTAATCATCTTTGAGAATAAAAGAGTTTTAATGGTCAGGAACTGCAAGACTGGGTTGAACTTATTAACTTCTGATTATGTTGATAATCAAAAAAATATTATGTAGTTTGGATGGGACATTATGCCTCCTTGGATAGCTGACTCGAATTGACCAAAAGAATATTTCATGCCATATAAGGTCATGCTCAGCAATAAAAATTTAGGGGTGGGAATGGTGCACGAATATAGTGGTCTGGGAGACAGCCATCACTCTGAGACTAGCTGGGCATCGGTCCACTTCAGGGAAGATGATGAGCGACTGCCTTCGCTTGGTTTGGTTCCTCCCCACCCCCCCAACATTTTTCCTTCCCTTGTTACACTGTCTTTATCTCAACCCATGAGTTTTCTTGGTTTTGGTCTTCCTGTTCTCTCTCCATCCCACTGTGGGGGAGCAGGGAGGGAGCAAGTGGCTGAGTGGTGTTTAGCTGCTGGCTGGGGTCAACCCACCACACTGTCAGTTAGCAGTTCTGCATGAACACCAGCTTTTTCAATAGCAATCCTAAACTGATGCTTGAACCAGTATTCTCCCATGCTTGCTGTTCTTAAAATCAGACCACTCTGCAATGAACGCACATGTCCTGATTTAGTAAGTGAAATCAAATTTAGAGAATCAAGCATTAGCTTAAAAAGGTTGTGCTTGACAGGAGGTTTATAAAAGTCTTCTGTATGCAGTCAAGGAAAATCATCAAAAAGATTAAATACACCAAACAGACATCCTGTCAAAACCTTATGAAATCCCACAGCCACCCAAATAATCTCTCTCTGGAGGTTAATCATGAGGAATATTACATTCAACAGTTGTTTCTTCTTATTTTCTCCCATAAAATTATAGATATCTAAACACAGCTTGACAATGACACTTTCCTTGAAGTGTAACTCCAGGTCCTTCATCTAGGATTATTCTGAATATAAGTAGGTTATGGAATACAAATGTATCTATAAAAAGATTCCTAGTTTTAGTTGAGTTTTTGCTTTTAATTTACAATTAATTATGCTAGAAATCATACTTTATAATACAGGTCTAATCTACAACAAAGCAAAAAGAAAATTATATGTATACACAACAATTAATAGCATACTGAAAAGTTTGCTTAGCACATTCTGCTTGGCAGCCAAAAAATAACTGGAACAGTAATTTGTTAAAGATGTCTTTTTCCAAGTTCCTGAACTAACTTTTTCTTATGGCAACCCACTTTTCTTCTGCTTTAGTAGCACAGGACTTATTTGAAATACATCCTGATTGGAGTTAATTTAATTTAAGTTCATAACTAAGCCCAAGTACAGGCATTTTATTCACTCAGTACTCACACTATCTTGAACACTGTTCAAAAAACAGCATTCACTAAAGGAGGGAAAATAAATTTTCAAATCACTTTGGGGGAAAAAGGTCTTCTTAAAGAAAAGAGTGCTTATTCTAACTATTCTAACAATCTCTCTGAAAAAAAGTAACATGAAGCTTCTCTTGAATACCTTATTGTGCTATGATCTCTTTTCTTTATATTTCATATGTGCTAAGCGCTCTACCTACTACTAAAAACAAATTCCAGCATTTTAGTTAATATTAAGTGTTTCTATTCTATAATAAGGTATTGTATAAAAATGACCAATTGGTGTCTTTATCTCTATTCAACACTTTAAAGAAAAACAAAACAACAAAAAACAAACAACAAAAAAAAAACCAAAAACAACAACAACAAAAAAAAACACACACCACCACTACTGCAAAATGGGATTTCTTGACAGACTCCTCATTTGTCGAAACTTGTTATTACGTTGTACAGGATAAACAAAAACATGGGTTTTGTTGGAATTTAGCATCACATGTGAGCTTTTCTTCTTCTGAATAATCTTAAATTACAGCTTCTTATCACAGTTTTACTATGAACTTGTGACCTACTGTTTCTCAGAAACAAAGGTACAAGACAAACAGTGAGTTGATTTTTTTTTTTAATTTAGTTCCATATTCTAGTGCCTGAAGACAGTATGAAGCATACTGTACTCTTTTTTTTCCACTGATCTCCAGCATTTATCCATTTTTTTGTAAAACAGCTTTATTCATGTAGACTCCTGGGGTCTGTATCGTAAGCCTCCAGTCCACTGAATATCTGTTATTTATGTGAATAACCACAAAGTTTCTGGACTAAAAGATGCTTTTGATTTTTAACTACACAGAATTGGTCACTGTGAAAAGAAGGCTTCTAGAACATAATATGTAACCCAATATAAAATTTCCTCTAAAATTTTAGACATCTAATGGTGGAATGCCTGAACCCACAATCTTTAATGCATCAGTGAGTTCCATAAATGCAGTTCTCTACATGCTAGACATTAAAACTGCTAAACTGAAAAACTGTATAAAAACCTTGCATCTCAAATCACCATGTCATTCTCTAAGAGAGTCAAAACTCCCATCAATTCACGTTCGTTCCTAATTCTACTTTAGGAAGATGCAGCAGAAAATGCTTTTGCTGCTGTTTATACTGCTAGTTGAGGATACTGTATTCCTTTATGCTTTCTACATTTCTGTTAGTTTTTCCTGCAGATGATAGTTAAAAGCTCTTTGTCCTCTTTCTTAGTTCTACCTTACATAGGACTTGAGGCCTCCAAATATAAGATTTTGGACCAGAAACCTTTTCAAAACAGAATTCCCCTGTAGAAGACCAAATTTACAGCTCTCTACAACAGTAGTAGAATTCACCCACTTATCTTTTTTCTGATATCAAGTTAAACACTGAATATCACTCTAACATTTCTATTAAAAACTAATAAACCAAACTCTACATAGTGATAGAGCTTATTTTTTGCCCTTCTCATTAGTCTCATTAGTGTGGGTGCTGACCTCTATGGGCAATGCTGGACAAAAGCATCCAAACTCCAGGCATTGTGGCACAGGCAGAGTCAGGATGAAATGCACAGGAACAAACATTTTGAAGAGTAAAATATCACTGTAAACAGGGGTGGAAATTGCCTTCCAGGTAGTGGCGTTGATCCCCACCAGGACTTTCTAGCTCTCAGTATCATGCTTGTGCTAAATGTAGCACCAAGCCCCTATCCACATGACACCAGAGGAGAAGGTTAGCTGAAGCTAAGTGCTAAAAAAAAAACAAAAAAACCCCAAAAAACAGGTGTAAGAAAGCTACAGGGTCCTGTTTTCCGACTTCTATTAGTACTAACTGGACCCATGTAACTGAACACATCACATTCCCCATTTTGAAAATTTAGATACAAGAGAGGAATTATTTTAAAAAAATGCAGAAAATTGTGGGGGTTTTAAAGTCTCTTAGAAATAATCTATACACCATTTAATACAAAACTAAATGTTGTACTCCAGTTTGGTTTTAATTTACCTGACTTCAATAAGCAATTTTATATGACTGCCAGACTCAATGGGAAGAATGATTGATGATTGCTTGAGAGCCAAAATTTAGATGTTCTATTTCAAATTTCTACTTTCTTTGTATAATCATTTTATATAGAAATGCATTAAGTTATATTAATTTGGACTGTGAGCATCTGTCTTTTGTTTCTAAATAATACACGATATGAGCAAAACATCAGGTCATTGCTCATTGAAGATTAATAGCTAAGAACAGCAGCTTTTGTGCTATTAAAACCAACCATTACTACAGGCTCATAAAAACATGCTTCTGGACACGTCACCACTTCATGGTCATAGCAGCAGAAAAAATTAATGCAAATAAAGTAATGAATACACTAGTTAAACTAGCTCTATTTTTAAAATTTTGTTTCAACTACAAGCATATAATTTTCTAGAGGTTACAAAAAATGATCAATTAATTCTCTAACATGTAGCTCTATGGAGCTCAAGTATTTTTTGTTTCCTTGGTTATCACGGCCTATAATAATTCCTATATATTTTCATCAAAATGACAGTCTGTATGACTGTTCCCCACAGAGGACTGCTATTAACAGATGTTGGAAGCGATGCCAGTGATGGGTATCAGAGACTGGGAAAGCTTCAAGGGCAGGTTACCAAATGAGATTTCAGTACTAAGGCATTAGGCTTCCAGCTCTGGAGGTTTGACACCTTGGAAGTTTGGGAGTTTGACACTGAAATTCCCCAAAGGGCAAATTTCGTCTGCTGTGATGGTTTAGTCTATGCTGACTAAGGAAATGCAGTTTTGAATCAACTGATTGTCAGGATGGAAACAATCCTGGGTGCACTAATCATGAAATTCTTATGCAAAAGGGGGATGCTCCTTCCAGCACCTTGATTTTAAACAAAATTAACTGCAGTTCATGTGCTCTTAGCTGATCTTAGTGCTGGCCTTATATATGGATATAGTCTAAGCATGCTATGCACAGAATTCAGGCAATGTGCACAAAATGCCCCATTTCAGAGTACAAAATCAGTTTAGGCAATAGGTGCTTTGATGGTTAGTTCATCAAGAACAGTAGCTAAGTGCATGCAGGTAAAAACTATTAGATGCCTCAGTCTTCTGGGAAAAGCTCATTTACTCATAGATTCAAAAGCATTTGGTTCACTTAGGTCAGGTCTAAAAGCACATGCAAAAAACAGCGATACAACTATAAAGCCTTATAATAAAGGCACAAAAGAAAGATTACAGGGCTATAAAAATTAGCACAAACATTTATGCTAAGAATTGTAATGAACAATCAGGCAAGGAGGTTTTGTTGTGGGTTGGGGTTTTGGGGGCTGCTTTTTGTTTGGGGGTTTGGAGCTTGGGGTTTTTTGGCTCTTCTTGTTCTCTTTGATTTGAGCACATAATGTTTGACAGAGCTGCACATCAGTCATCAAATGCTCTTTTGGATCTCACAGTATGATGTCAATACTGTGATCCTCTAACAGCTATTAGTTGATAGTCCATCTAGCATTTACAACTTTTCAGCCCACTGAATGTGTTTTGGGGAGAAAAGCTTTCCCACATGTCCAGCTGTTTAACAAGTCCAGAACCTAGCAAATAAGAAAAGAACCAAGAAAAGGCAACTTGAACTCTACACAGAAACGCACTGGTTGCCAGACCTTAAAATAACAGTGTAAATAACTTCCTTAGAAGCTTATCATGTAAATGAGAGAGTGCACTTGCATTAGATTTGGATTTTGAAAGGCCTTAGTGCTAAAATGCTTCATGCTACACCCCAGGGAAAGCATGGATAACTGTAGCGTAACAAGGTATGAGGAATCCAAGCACTGGATCAACCCCTCCACAGTGAGTCAGGGCAAAACTGATGGAGTTGCAGAGCCACTCACAGATAGCAGCATGTCTCCTCCCTACCTAGCTGTGTTAACTCCACTTTGCAAAGGACACACAATTAAACAGAAGTGGGTGAAACAACATAAAGAGCATTTTACTGAAGCAGAGAAGTAATTATTGAAGTTTCACAGGCTATTTGTATGACACGTGCAGTTTTTGCATGCATTTCTAAGGAAATATAGAATCACAAAACATTACAGTGAATAGAGTCAAAAACAAGTTACAGCTAGGAAAAAATAGCATGAATACTCATACCAGTTGAGGTCAACTTGTAATGAACCCTCTAAACCAAAAAAAAATTACTTGGATCAAGGTATTATGAGACACTATTCCAACTTTGCACACTGAAGATCTTCAACCAGACAATGAATATGAAGGCAATGGAGAGATCCCTTGTAAATCACTGTTTAAACACTTGACAAGACAGGAACTTAGTGGTAACCTAAATATAAATTTGAAGAATTCTTGCAAGCTTTTCAGAGACAGGTGTTATCCTCCCTTAGGACTGGTGTGTGGAATCAAAATATGATGAGCCTAAATCTACTACACAAATCTATTACAGATGCTGTATTCCTGTAAAATAACAGGACATGAAGCATAGAAGTTTGGGAATGTCTGGTCTTTAATACCTTAGTATATGGCACTGTTTTCAAATCACAGAGTGGCTGAGGTTGGAAGGGAGCCCTGGAGATCATCTGGTCCAACCCCTTTGCTCAGGTGGGCCCACCTAGAGCCGGTTACCCAGGACCATATCCAGAAGCCTTGTGAGTATCTATCTCCAAGAAGGGAGGCTCCACACCTCTAGGCAATCTCCTCTGGTGCTCAGTCACGCTCACAGTAAAAAAAAAAAAAAAAAAAAAAAAAGCACGCGCTAAAACAGCATTTTCAAAAGCAGACTATAAATTTCATCTAACACAAAACAATTATCACTTACTTTCCTACTTCTCAGACTGCTGGTATGAACTACCTCCAACAACTGGAAATGACTAGAATACTTAAGCGTGTTGTTAAAGAGAACAAATCCCTCAATTGTATAGCTGTTCTGTGACAGCCCTGAAAAGTAACCAATAGACACCGGTCAGTGGTGGGACTTTCCTGACAGACAGAATCTTCAATTCCCATTTTAGCTGAAAACATTTACAAAGGCCAGGATTGCTTCAGAATCTGTTTGCAAAGTTCTAAATCACAACAGAATAAAACAATTTCAGGTTACTGACAAAAAATCCCTTGATGAAGTTTTAAATGTAAGATTTTATTTCTCCTTCCAAAAACAACTACTCGGGCCAACAGCATCTGCCTAGTTTTCCCATTTAAAGAAGCATCATACAGTTCCTAATACTATGATATATTAGTCTCTAGGTGTTTTGAGACTAAAACTCAAATATAAAGTCATTGTGCTATGATATTTACTAAATAAAATGATTCTTAGGGAAATACTTTTTTCTACTTTTAAGTTTACTGCTGTAAATACAGTCATAAAGTATTTATATTCAGAATACTTAGGTTGATACTTCCCTACACCTGACCTATGCAAGCCCACATTACAGGTAATTTAAAAGTTACGGAGTGATAGTGTTGAAGTGAAAAATTAAGACTGCTGCTTTCTGTTCCCTCATTGTTTGTATAACTTTTTGAAACCTAGAAAAATAAGTCTAAAGGGAAATTACCAGGTTCCTTTCTATCAACTAAGTAGACAACAGCATATTTTAGTTCAAAAAAGAAACTGAACATTAAATTGGTTTCCTTGTCACGCTATCAACTTTTTCCTTTAGAAAAGACAGGTTGCTTTCTGTAATGTGTGAAATTATGTAATCTGCTGTATTACAATTTAATGTACAAATGCTGTGCACTGTGTATGTATACACACACACATACATATGTGTGTGTATATACATTCTAAGAGTATGGCTGGGGAGCAAACAAAGACTGCCTGTTTACATTGTTCTGGGCACTATGGGTTATGTTGGACTCCCTAGAGGGGAGAGGAAACTGCTTCTTTCCAGATGCAAATGAAAATTACAAGCTTTACAAAAACTATTGGGAGCAGCAGGCAGAGTTGGGAGAGAACATGACAAAAAGCAGAAAACCTGAAGCAGGAGTAGAAACTAGGAGATGTTTCAGAAAAGAAGAGGCCTATCTATATCAAAGAGCAGAATCGAATCAAACTGGAGGAGGGGTAGAAAAGACACTTTCCTAAGATCTAGTGTGGATCGTATGGAGTCTGATTCAGCTTGGACACAGCAAGAAGTTGCTGAATTGGAAAGAAAACTGGGAAAGGAGAACACCCACCTTGAAATTATTTGGTAGCACAAGGTAGATCTGTTTCCAATTGGTTTTCTTTAATACACCTCCCCTAGTTTTCCACAGATTATCTTGTTCAACTTGATGTTTGTGTTCTAATAAATCAGATTACAGATTACTTCAAAGTAATTGTGGGGTTTCTTAGATGTGCTGCCTACAAAAACACCCCACTGTAATGCACATGTACTCCTTGTAAATGAAACTGATTTTTTTTTTTTTTTTTTTTTTCCCCCCCTCCAAATATCTTCCACACTGATTGCCCTTTGTGCTCTGTAGGAACAGGGATCTGATCTCAATGGTGCCCATGGTAGCTTTTAACAGTATTTCTTTTGGAGAGACAGGGAAGGAAATCAGTATCAGTTCTTCCATAGACTGTCATGACAAAAATGTGCTACAACGTTTTTACCTATTCAGCAGTAGCAACCTTTAGAAACAGTGCCAGAGAAAAACAATCTGTAAGTCTACCCAGCAGATCTACTGTTAGTAGATCTAACATCTTTCAAAGTTAGACAGAATCTAAAAACCAAGGACACCATTTTCAATTAGCTGCCATGATGACTTTAACATCCTTCTCATGTATCTCTTTCATAGACACTAGAAGTAATGACTGCTGCCGTCCTCAGCCCCCTCTCTCAAAACCCCCACATCTCAGATGTCAGCTACTCAGCAGAATAATCACATTCTTTGAGCAGCAAGATTTGAACACCATGAATTTTCCTCCTCCTGTTACTGAAGATGTATCTTAGATATCAACTAATAAGTTTTATTTTTTCTTCTTTTAGCCAACAGAAATAATCACAACTATATCTAGGCAACTGTTTTATTGCTGGGGTCAATTTCACCTAAGTCAAGGTACCTTAAAGCTAGTCTAACAACTTAGTCTTTTATTGATGCCTATCTTTTTTTTTTTTTTAATCTCTTGAGGCACTTACTGTAGATATATGTAACTTGGATGGCTAACGCATAGATGTCAAAGTTCACGTGGAACGAATTCGGGGAATAGTATGTGTAGATGTACGCACATACACACACATATGTAGGTGAAAAAGTACTGAGTTACACAATGTGCAGAAGAAGCAGACATTGCAAAAGGCATGCTCTTACAGAGACAGATGCTTTAGAAGAATAGCAGAAAAGCTCAGCTTTATTCTGTGCTTCACACTCTACGTACTGGAGGAACAAAAAAGGCACCCAGACCTCTCACCTGGCTGCAGTGGATGCTACTAACTTGATGCACATACGGTGTACACTCACTAGAAACATGTTCGCTTTTGCTAATAGTTTGAAAATCTGGTAAAAAATCAAATGTTTCCAGTAAACAATTAACTTCACATTTTCAAACAGAATTATTACAAATCAAATGTGGGGGGAAGCTGTATGATAGCAGAGAAGGGGACAGATCTATAAAGGCAATAGAAATGCTACAGGCTTGCTTAAAAATCCTTCACGCGCACAGCCTATCTGGTAGGAGGCTTTTACAGAATGGTCATCAATGTCTTAAACACCATACCTTTTAAGGCTGCTTAGAGACCGAGCAGTGCAAGTTAAAACGCAATACCCTGCTGTGCTGGTACTCACAGTTTTACTCCTACTGCAAAAGCAACAGCAATGGTAGTACAATGATGGGAAAACTGAACGCTGTTCGGGATGTTACCACTTTATGAAAAAAATGGCAATACAGCAAAGTGTTTATGTTACCTTATTATTAAATGTATTATACATTCACAGTGTGTGTCATAAGTTACCATAAAGAATTCTCTCATCTATATTATTCATCTCATACATATTAACAATAATTTTTAAAAATACCATGCACAAAGAAAGTGACAGAATGATAAGCAGCTAGAGTAAATCTTTTTTAACATTGACAACTAAGTAGATGATTAATAAGTTTGAAAATAATGCTAAAAAATGTTGCCAAGATGACACAAAATTGTTCCAAGCAATCACCCATAATGTTTTCTTCTGTTACTTTATGCTGCAGTATGCAGTACACATCTAACTATTTTTTCTAGAATTTCTATAAAAACATTGCATATTTCCCAGACAAGTAGTACAGAACAAGACCTTGAAGAAAACATAACCCTAAGAGAAACCACCGAGACAGCAAGCCAGTATCTGTTCCCATCTACAAATCAGAGGGGGTTTATTTCCAAAATCCATCAATATTTAAGTGATGAATTTTCTATTACTGAATTTTTGTATTGTAGCCTTCAAAATTGTACCTCAAATGGGACTTGAGCAGAATTTAAAAAAAAAATGAATCAAAGTGATTTGAAGTACCTGTCCTCCAACTCATCAACATCCCAGACTACAAGGCTTCCTACGTTTCCTACATTTGGATAGCTTTACCTGCTCAGAAGCAAACAAGGCTGAGCTGTGCATCTCTTACTTAAGCTTCACCACAATACAGAGTGTGAGTGTGTCTTATTCTGTTAAATCACTAGAGGGTTTGACTCCTTAAATATTTCTGGCACTGACTGACAGCACCGCATTTAGCAATCCAAGGGCTGCTCATGCATTTGCACTCAAGATCGGTCAGATAAAAGGTGTAAACAGAACTGGAGCTTGGTCTGGAACCCAAAACCTGTCCCTTGCTAAAGTGCTCTGTTCCCTCATGTTCAGAATTCACCTCTGGCTTCCCTCTTACCTTCTCGCACATTGAGCCAACTCTTAAAAAGAATGCTGTAACTTTACATGTAACTTTGATGGTACAATCACTTTACCCTTTTCTTTGCCATATAGGGGCTTTAGCCTACAAATCTTAAGCATGCACACAGGGTCTGGACTTACTAATTTGTGTACTGTGTATCATTTATTTCCAACAACAACTGCAAATCTTTTTTGTGTAACTAAAAACGTATCATAATGTAAGGTAACAAATTAATTTCATTTTATATTTTGGCTACCTGTTTCACATCACAGACATAATACCTGAAACCATTTTTAATTAGTTTAAGAACAGATAACTGCAATAAATTACACTCACAGAACTTTCTTTAACATAAAATAAAAGGCTTTTGCAATTTATTACTGATTTTTGTATAGAATGCAGCAATGTATCAAATATAAAAATAATTCAAACTCAATAATTGTACAATGAAATATTGTAAAGTATTGCAGTAAAGATGTATGAACTCCTTCAAGCCACATGTTAGGACTACTGAATATAAAGATCATGTATACACCAAGAATACAAACTCTAATTCTTATTCCCTGTATAGAAAAGACTTCAGGTGACAGAATTTAAATGAATAATTGGTATTACGCATGTTTTTTTAAGAAAAAGTACAACAATTGATTATTAAAAATATGATCACTGTCAAACTATTGCCCATCAGCAACTGACATACCACACTTCTGACACAAAAATAAACTAAAGCGAGGGTCAATCACAGAGTAAACCTGCATTAGATGGAAAGCTTTTTAATGTCACAATAACAAAGATGCTACAGATTCCAAAATAGGTAATATGTAAGACTTAGGAACATCTTTATTAAGCACTGATAGTATAGCAAATATCCATAATCATTTTGCTATACATAAATCATTTTCTTATATAATTGGAATACTTTATCTTTACTCAATACCTCCCTGCATTCTAGATCTCAGACTCCATGAATCCTTTGAAAATTAGGACTGGAGAAGAACATGTGGAATTGGCTAGTCCACTGCCCTTTTCCAAAACTAGAGAAGTTAAAAATTTTTTTAAGTGTAGTGTAGGTGATAATGCAGATTTGATAACATCTTTAGGCAACCTATTTTACAGTTTAACGAGTAGAAAGTTTTCCTTGTATTCCACCTTAATCTTTCTTATTGCAACCTAATCCCATTACTTCTTCCTCAACCAAAACGGGGGCGTGGGAGAAGGCACTCTATCATCATTCTCTCTTTTTTAGCTTCCTTTCACGTATCTGAAGCCTGTTATTATGCCTCCATCTTTTCTTTGTCCTTCTTCTTAGGTTTGTCACATCTACTAAGCCTGCATCATATCAGGATGCAAAGCAAGTCCTTAGATTTGTTTTAAAGCTATTGAAATGTCAACAATTATAGTGAGCGAAAATCCAGAAAAGTCAAATTTTTATCCATTCTTTAATCACAACTATTCAAAACCTTCTGAAACATGAATTATATCTTTTTTCCTATAACAACTGTTATTCATCCCATAGTAATTTGATAGCATAATGCTATGCAATACCACTATGAATGTATCTGTTATCTGATGACAGTTGTAAAGGCATCATTATTCCCAGAGTAGAATAAGGAAAATAGTTATATTTCTACAGAGTTTTCCATCCCCAGACAAAGGTCAGAACAGAATTCATCGCTCAGGAGTGGACAGCCAGCTTCTTTCAGAGCTTTTTGAATGACCTCCTAGAAGTATAAACAGAAAGGATGCCGGAAAGGATTAGCATAGTTAAGGAAAAAAAAAAGTTTTCCAAGGACTGAAAAACTTGCTATGCATCTCCTTCTCCTTCCTTTCAAGATCATCAGAGATCTAAGAAACAAAAAAGGCTAATCCAGCCAATAAAGGAAAGGAAGTTTTTCTTTCGAATCTTTTTAATCTGTATCACCGATAGTCAAACTAAGTCGGGAGGTCAGATTTTACCTGTAAGTACATATATCACAACAGCAGAATATATAATACGTGTACTGAATACATAAGTACTTTTGTCAGGACACTGGGAAAAAAATTATTTTATGTCATTTGTCATGAGTATGTTAAGAGAATAATTAGTTTTTCTCCCAGTTTTGCCTCTCAACTGTAGAGCTTGAGTACAACCTCTTTTCCCAGCTTCAACTGCTCTCCAATTCATAACCAAGTTACACCCTTGTAACTATAGCAACTTGTTATATGAAGAATATTATAGTATTACAGATGTATTTTAAGAGTTATAATCATTATCTTGTCATTCGTTCAAAAAGTTTTCAATCTAGATCCCAAAAAAAATAACTCAGGAGCTCTGAGGAAAAAATGCACCACATGCTCAGGCAGTCTCAACCGTCATACAGAAGGATGAGTCTTAGTAGAAAAGAAATGTTGGAAGGGTCCAGCCAGAAACAGCCAGCAGCAGAGAAAAGTAACGCAAGACAGGACTATGAGGATGACTCATTTTGACTAGGTTTTTTCAGTTCTCCATAATTTTTTTCTTTGATTGGCTATTCCATATTATTTCCTGTCTTGTTTTCTAATTATTTCAGTCACACTTAAGTTCAGCTTCTGACCAGGTTGCCCTTTCTTTCACTCATGTTTTACCCTTATGCTTTTACTTTAATTATGGTTTTAACCTGCAGCTATTTTCAAAATTTTTCTGTGTTACCAAAAGCATTACCAGAATGAAGGAAAATAAAATATAAAATAAAATAAAATAAAAAAACACAAATAGAACCATCTGTTTCTTTCTTTATATTTGCATACTGCCTGACCTCAACTAGCACTCCAAAATCCTCTTAAATCCAACCAAAATTGATCTGCCTTATCTATGGATCACTGGTATTTTTTCTGCAGAAATCCCTGGCCCACAATTTGGGCACCTCTATCACAGGAACAAAAGTCATGATACTGAAGAAAAATCTAACAGTTCATAATGAGTACATTCATCAAAATGTCTTAAAGATTTAAACAGATTTATGGGCTCTATACTACAAAATATAATATACCAATGCAGATAAAGTCTCAAAATAATTATCATCTTTATTTTTTTAAAGCATTCTTTAGTCTAAATACCTCCTGTTAAAATCATGTCTACCAATAAAAATATGTACTCTTACAGACTAGGGTTGAAAAAACAAGTCGTAAAATTTATAATTTTACTGGTCTTATAAATTGATTTTAGCCATTATTGCACTGCACATAATTCACTAAAAGTGATGGAATGCTTATTTGGTTGATAGCTAATGTATCCCTGAAGAATAAAAGCTATATTAATACATCATTTTGCCATAAAGGTGATATAGACAGCAAAAGAACATTTTGTCAACTTCAGGAAATAAGAGAACTATTAAGAATTATTTAAAGCATCATAAAGCAGCAGCAAAATGTGCAATTGTCAATAGGGGTAGACATTAATCTTTCCATCCCCTTGAACACACTTTCTACATATTGTGCTTGAGTTTACCAGATATGCAGCTTTATGCACTGACTACTGCATGTTAAAGTGCTGAGGAACAAGTGAACCCTTTAAATGAATAATATTCCTTGAGTAGCAAAGGTCCCGTTAAAGAAACATCAATAATAGAGAAGAAAAAATCATGGGATGAAACTTTCTAGCACCCTCCTAGATTCAATCTCAACTACCTTTATGACTTCATATTGAATATATCCCCCCTTCCCCCATTTAATTATAAGGGAAGCAGTTACTGTCAGCTTTAAAATCACCCATGCAGCTGAAAAAGCAGCCCTATGGCAATATACAAAAACCACCCAGAGTATTGGGCTTCTTTCTCTCTTTCACTTCAAGGAGAATCCTCCAATGCCACAATTACAAAAGTAAACAGACTGAATAGGTTAGGGTACCCTACAATCCTCAGTGTACCAGGCTTTTCTGCTTGAACCATACAAGAATAAGACTTGTTGGTCTGTCAAACGCATAATTCTTCCACTAGCATCACACATTTATACCAATCAGTGCTGTCAGACATTATGGTAGATACTGAACTTTATTTATAAGTACTTTCTCACTACTTTTAAGAGGATTGTTTACATGGAATGAAATTATGCCTCTCTGAAATATCAGGATTTAAGGTGTTGCTCCCACAAGACAGTTTCTTTCTCCTCCTTTCCTTAACTGGGAGAGCATCAGTAAATTACCATCTTGTTCTCAGAGCATCCAGACCAAACAACAACTGCAAAATGATGATTCTGAATGCAAAGTTTCTCTTAAAAATATTAATCTGATTTTGAATCATTAGTTTAGCTGATCAACTCATCCGTATTTTTTAATAAACATTTAACCTTTAAAGAAAAGTTAATTTGATGTTATATTAAAAGTTAAATTCACATTACAGAAAATGTAATTTCATTTTTTCTTTTCCTCCCAGCAGAATGACTTACCTGTACATTGTCCTCCATTTGTGGGATCCCCATAATATCCTGGCATGCATGTTTCACATTGTTTTCCCGTTGTTAAGTTTTTACATTGATCACAGACATTACTGTTGATGCAGGTGCTGTGGCCATTACACTGGCAAGCTAGAACATAACATTTAAAAAGCCATTACTAAATTGCTCTTGGGAACAAAATCATTCCTATGTGATTACAAAATTGCAGCAGAATCTGAGGGGTTTAATCTGACTAATGACCAGCATATATATTTGCACTTTGACACAGAACCTTTTTAAAATAGCATTGTGACAAGACATGAATTCACACACAAAAGACCACAGAAGTTGACTACATGGTGACAGGTGAGTTTAGGGTGTGTGAGAAAGTCTTTTTTGCCACTGTGAGTGACTGAATCCAATCCTCATTTTTAAAATGCTGCCCAGTCACTTAAGAAACCAGTTAAGAGGCAGTAAGTCACCAACTGAGACCAAATTAAACCCCCATACCTACATGCAACCTGCTGTGAAGCATTTGAAAGGCTACTGTGATGGAGAACACGAACAGCTCACACTAACTTATACCTGCTGGGGAGAGAGAACTTACAAAAAAATTAGCCAAAGATCATCTTATTTTTAACAGTTCTGATCCTCGCATTAGCTTTGGCATACTAAGGGGTTTTAAGGACATGGGGGCCATATCAAACAGCCCCAGTCCCTCCTCACTACAGTCAACTCTGGTGAATGTAAAAACACTGCACTCCTATTGACATAAATTTTTTATGCCTGACCTTAAAAGCATAAAATTGCTTTTTGTCAAACAACAACACTATAAACCACTGATCTTGCACCACAACTCCACTCCAGTGCTCCATGTTTTGGAGAAACTCAGCAAGTACTGATCACTATTGCAGGAAAATCACAAAGTGAATTCTGCCAGAATCATTGATCCTGCTGCCAGGACTCAGCTGCACACCCAAGAGGTTTTGAAGGATGACCTCTCTATAGAGTGGGAACTCAGAGCTGATAGCGCTCAGCAGATTAGCAATCTGTCAATTACAGCAGCTTGTCAAATGTCAGACTATGTCAAACCTGTCGATTCCTTACTGGCAAAGGCTGTGTAAGACTCAGCAGAAGACAGCTATCTCAGTAAGATTTTTTATTTTTATTTTTATTTTTTTAAATTTGGATTTTTAATCTAAATGTCACAGTGACTGGTGTATTGGCTAGGGGGAAAAAAAAAAAAAAAAGAGAGAGGGAGAGAGAATCTCACTGCATGATTTAAAAGGTTTTAGAGCTGTTTTAGAATTTAGTAACTTAATACATTTACAGCCATTGCCAGGCTTGGCTCATAAACCGTTAAATCTCCCAAGTTGACAATCTCTTCCTTCTTCTGTAGCTATGCCTATAGAATCTTGCAAACAAGTATCAAACATTTCTGTACTACTGGAAAAGAAGTTTTCTCACTGTCTTGACGAAATCTCTTTAGAAATTACAAGTTTTACTCTTCCTAAAAATACTTGAATTTTAGACAACTTTGTTGGTGTCTTCCTCCAGGCAGTTTGCCATTCTGCAGTTTGTTGCCTTTCTCAGAAAAAGCCACACAATAATACCATGAATTGCAGCTCCATTTTGGGTTTACATGTCTTACAAATTAAGTTACTTAAAACAAATGTTAAAAAGAAAAATGCAGCTCAATAAATCAAAAGTAAAACCAGATAGTGCATTAAATAGATGTTCTATTAAAGTAAAGTAAGGTTGCCTAACTAAAAATTGTATCATAATGTAGGGAAAATGTTTCATTCTGATATTCTCTAACTAGTGAGTCATTGATTTATAAATTTTCTATTCTTCCTAATGCTTTGTTTTGTATTTCTTAATTTTTGTGTTATTTAAAGGATAATGAAAGCAACCTTAATTAAGCAAATTTTTTATTGTGAATTTTAGTTTGCTGCAAGTCATAATATTATCTGGTCATATATGATAGCTCTTAATTCTTGCAATTTGTTAAGACAAAGAAAATGGAAGAGATTTACATCAAATTAAAAAAATGTATACAATAAGAAGCAATACAATCTACAATTGACATGACACACCATTTAAAATTATATTATGTATTTGCTGATTTTCCTAAAAATATGTATCTCTTTGATAAAAGTGAAGAGCCAGAAGAATTGTACAATTCAACAACTTTGTGATACAGATGAGTGCAATCAAACTGGAGACATCAGTATTAAATAATTAAAATAATAATTAAAATAATGAGACACTGTAATGATCATTTAAATAAGACCAAGGAGTTACATTTTTTAAAGTAATTTTTTCTTTCAGTGATTTTAAAGTACATCACTGGCAGCAACAGAATAATTTTCTTCACACATATATGCGTGATTTAGCTGAATCTTCAGTGAGGCTGCCCTGGAGGTAAGCAATTTTTTGGTGTTTTTTTGGTTGGGATTTTTTTTTTGCAATTTGTTTTTGACCTCTGTGTTGAAATGGTTGGTGATGCTGACAATTGTTAGTAATAATAGTTTAAAAAAAATACTAAATACTAGGAAAATATAGAAAAAGGATGTCTGCATTACAATCTGGATCTAGTGTAAAGATACTTCATCTAGTTTTAAACAAACTAGTTAGACTCAATTCACTCTTCAGAGGAGGAATTTAGGCTTTAAAGACAAACTTAGGCTTGCATTCTACTTAAACTGCTTTTCTCATGAGAGAAAATGCCAACACTATTTATTTTTCTTCTTTTTTATATATCTGTAGATATAATATTTGCCATTTTATTTATAATAAAAGTTCAGTTAAAATACAAATCTGATGAAAAAAATTAAAATGTATTCATAGCAAAAGATATACTATGACAGCTGCTTTGAGGACTATTGATTTCAAAATGACCAGTCACAAAAAGAAACATTTTTTATGCTACCTGCTGAATACTAGTTTTAAAGATTTAAATGGACAGAAAACAAGAATGAATTTAAAATACTTACCACCAACAGAATTGCCCAGAGGCATTATAAAGAGCATGGTTATGAACTACAAAGAAAACTAAGTGCATACATGAATGAACATGAATGGTTTAGCCAACTATTCATCAATGTGGCAGAATCATCTTCAAACTACATGTCATAACCTATTTATTTTTATTTTCATCCAAACTATAAACTGTTCAGTAGGAGAGACTTAATATCTATTCTATCTTACTTCAAGTACATCAAATGATTGCTGTACTAAAAATAATAAACTGTGTTAGTATAATCCATTACAGATAATATTTTAAGAAAATGAAAACAAAAGCTTAGGAACAAAACCGACAGCCTATACCAATCAAAATTATATTTGACCATCAACTGAAATTTTAGTTCTATGACTTCTGTAGGATTTGCCTCAAACTCATAAAACTAGTGGGTTTTTAAGCTAAAGTGGAACTTCAGTAAATTCTTGATCAGAACATACAATGAATACAGAATTTTATCTATGAAGAATAAGTATTAAGCAAATAAGGTGATGACATCTTCTAACTCAAACATTTTAGACAAGCGATATATATATCCATTACAGTTTCACTAGTGGTAGCTACTAGTACTGCAGTGAAAGTCTAACAATGCACTTATTATCAACACAGTCTGTAAGTTAAAATACAGACTAAGTACTGAAGTTTCCATGCAATGTAATGTCATTCTATTGTTTCCAGAAATTTACTGGAGGCTTTGTCCTGGTTTTGGCTGGGATAGAGCTAATTTTCTTTCTAGTAGCTGGTATAGTGTTATGTTTCAGATTTAGTATGAGAAGAACGTTGGTAACACCCTGATGTTTTCAGTTGTTGCTAAGCAGTGTTTATGTACTAAGTCAAGGATTTTTCAGCTTCTCATGCCCAGCCAGCAAGAAGGCTGGAGGGGCACAAGAAGTTGGCACAGGACAGAGCCAGGGCAGCTGACCCAAACTGGCCAACAGGGTATTCCATACCATGTGACATCATGCCCAGTATATAAACTGGGGGCAGTTGACCTGGGGGCGATCGCTGCTCAGAAACTAACTGGACATTGGTCAGCGAGTGGTGAGCAATTGCGTTGTGCATCACTTGTTTTGTATATTCCTATTATTATTATTGTCATAATTTTATTATTGTTGTTATCATTATCATTTTCTTCCTTTATGTTCTATTAAACTGTTCTTATCTCAACCCACAAGTTTGCCTTTTTTTTTCCCAATTCTCTCCCCCACCCCACTGGGTGGGGGGAAGTGAGTGAGTGGCTACGTGGTGCTTAGTTGCTGGCTGGGGCTAAACTGCGACAGGCTTCTTTGTTCAGGAAATGGTTTGGATTTTTTTGGTTTTAACTTAGAACATTTGACAGTGTTCACTTGGTTTTACATTTCACTTTAGTATTCTAAAACTTAAAAAAAAGAAATCCACTCTCTACCTATGTATTTAAAAACAAAAAAAAGGTCACCAAAATAAAACTTTCTTCAGAGATTCTGCTTTCTAAATAATGTAGTGATACATACACTTAAATATATATATATGTAAACACACAGATATATACATACACACACACAGAGAATACACTGATAAAAGAGTACCCAGGAGAGCAAACAAACATAGCTGCATATACCCATAAAAGTTTTGATCCTAGAGAAGCTCCAGCTTCCAAATTTATCATCAGTAGGAACCCTTGCTGGAAAAATAACTTTAACACAACTACACCATTTATTCTAAAAAAAAGTTTTCAAGCTGTCTTTTAAACTGTATTATTTATTGTAAATTACCACTGGAGGTCTGTCAAACTCCCCAGTGTGCTTTTCATTTGCCTGTAACTACTACACCGCTGCTTTCACACACTGCTTTCAGGATTTGAGTATTTCCTTACAGGAGATGGTACCAGCTCAGCTTCCATGGTCTTTAAGTACCTGATGCCTTGCTTACTTTTCCAATGAACTTTAAAATTAAAATACTATAATCAGATTGGTAGGGCTTAAAATTAGACTTCAGAGATTCTCTTTAAGATTACAAAAGCATACATTCTATTTACTCAAAATGTTTAAAAGGTAGACTGGAGGCACAGCTCAGATATTTGGCAGCGCCCCATTCTCACAGCCAGCTGGGGTTTTGTGTGAGCAGCAGCGATGCAAGAAGTTCCCGCTCCTGGCCACTACCAGTTGCCTATAGATTATTTCTCCCCAGCTGCACTCTTCTTTGATGGATACAGAAGCCAGAAGAAAGCAAGAGCTGAAGCAAATTCATATAGTTGGATTTGAAAAAGTAGAAGGATAGGATGGGTAAAAACTTATTTATAAATAAATGGCAATTTTGGTTAAACTATTTGCATCAAATTTCACATGTGAACCTGCATGCCAGTGAGCACATTTGTGTTCGGCAGACAGAGACTAACAAACTATATATTTAAGAAATATTTTGGAAAAACAAATCTCTCATGCAAATGTTACTTGTATTACTCAAAATAGTTATGCTGATTTGTCATGCTTAAACAGAGAAACATCTCTTATTTCATATATAAGAAAGAACGGAAGCAGACCTTACCTGGACACTGGATAAAAGACCACTCATAATTTTTCTCTTTTGGACAAAGAGTAGCATCAAGCACCATTTCATTAGAGTGCATGCCAACAGGCTTCATGGGGCCTCTTGATGATCCTTCCAAACATTGCCCTTTTCCAGTGTTACTGGGATCGTTACACCATCCGCACCCAGGCTGTTCCAAACACTGTCCGCAGGTCCTCAGTCCGGAGCAGTTTTGAGCTTTATTACATGGAATAAAGTATTAATGCTAAGGGGTTTTTTTTTGTTTTGGGTTTTAGTTCGGGGGTGGGTTTTTTTTAAATTAAGATATTAGGATTTTACAACAGCTGATGAAGAAACAATTTTGCATTTCTATTTCCTTGTGTAAATTAAAAAATTTCAGTGACATCTCAGTTTTCTTTAAAAGTTGTACTTCTTCAAAGATCACAAAATACACAGCAGGTGTTTGTTATACCACAATGCAACAACAAAGATTTCAAATTAACAAAGATAATGAAGCAGTACAATAATATTACACATCTTCATTAAATCCCATGATAAAATCTACATTCTGTGCTTATTACTAATATATATTATGGGATGCATATATTACTAATTCTACTGATGTAAAGAGCCTTTCCAACAGGAAGACTCTAGAACTTAAGACAAGGTCAATAATCCAAATAAGAGTGATAATAATAATCCAAAAATTGTGATAATTCAAATTCAAACCAAAAATGTATTTGGATATGCAGTATCCTGGGATCACACCTGAGTATTCACCTACAAATATAACTCGGTCTTGTTATATAGAAATTTTGAAACAAGCTAGCATACTACATATCTTTCCAAAAAAAGGATTCTTAAACTACAAGTCATAATTCAATCCCATTTAATTGAACTATATCTTAAGAGTCTCATCTGTTAGAGTGAATCTGGTTTCATTTTTTAATTTGCATACTAAAAATCAAATCTCCCTCTAGATCTTTTATACTCTACTCTTTTTAAATAATTTATCATGAAATGGTCTTCCTGATATTTTAAATCTGTTTAGAACCAAATAAAATTCATATTCTGAAGTTACTGCCATTTCTTATTAATAAGAAATTAACAATTTAGTATCTTCAGAAACACCATTAGAGTTCACAAGTTTATTTGAGCTTTTTCTGTGACATCTTAAATTTTTTGACTTAATGATGTAACACTGAATCAAATTAACATCAGAATCATTTGAACAATGATCACTATGGGTCCCCGTCTCTTCTCACATTAACTCTGTGGACACTTAAAAAATAAATTTTAAAAGCATACATGAACTTCAGGAAGATCCTACCAGGAAGATAGAAACAGTCTAAGTTACTTTTTAAAAAGAAGGTATTTTAAAGGTTCATGGGGGTTTTTTTGGAGGACACTCAAATGGCTTCTACATGAGCGTAACCTCTCAATTTGGGTCAGCTGCAGCCAGGACACTATATCCAGCTAATACTCAGGTTCACAGCTACCTGGACCACTCTGCTGCATAAAAGCAATACTTGAATCCATGTTATAAAGGGTATACTAAGCAGAACAATTTCATTTCTAATTAAATAAACTGACAGCAGAATAAAACTAGCTACTCTGACTTCAGCAACTATTAAAATCGTTTAAAAGTAATGAAAGTTGTCATGTCAGAGAAAAAAAATACTCTAGTAGTCTAAAGATACATGCAGATATCAAGAAAACAGGCAGTTAAGAATCTGAATGAAATCTCAAAAGGACTTTAACAGCGCAGAAAGCTGGAGCATGAGTTGTTGTATCATTAGACTTGGAAGAATCCAAAATAGGAGGAAATGTTTCAAGTTTCCCAAATATGGGAAGGGATGGGGGGGAAGGAGCTCATCTGTTCTTGGAAATCAGTGTCAATCATGTGACAAATCAGTTTTAAACCAGACCTCATCAGATCTGAAGCTGAATGATGCAAATTTAGTTTTTTGAATATGTTAGAAGATCAGCAGAAAAATAAAGACCATCATTCTGTACCGGCTGGCTTGCCCTTTCAGAGATGCACTGTGGATGATCCAAACAATTCTCATGCTGCTATTTATAAAGCTAGGAGAAAACAGCTCTGAAGTATCAGCTGCACTATCTTCATGGAATATAAAACAGAACCGAAAGTGGAAATCCTCAGATAATCTCTGTAGTGGCATTCAGCTAAAAAACTGAAGAGAGCTAACTGAGAAGTTATTGTTTGTAGAAAAAGGCAATATTCAAGCAGAAAATTTTTTTCTTTGAAATTCTAGAGGTGGTCCAAGATTTTCAACTGTCAGCTATTCAATCAAAAGTCATAATGGATGGAAGACGTGGGGAAGAATGGAATGCAACTTTTTGGCAAGCAGGTATTAAAATGACAAAATGTCACCAATAAAACAGTATTCTTCATTTTAATTCCAAGTTGTGAAAATAAATGTGAAGTTCTCAGTTGTTATATTTTTTCCTTTCAAATCATACGTGCTTGTGTGATTTTTTTCATTCAGAGCAAAACATCCAAAAACTCAGAAATCAGTCATTCAAAATAAAAATAAAATTTAAAAAAGAGGATTTTTTCTAATTTTTTTTTTTTACACGTATAGTTACATTCCATTCTTCAAGTAAGTAGAAACATTACCCCTTGATAAAGGAATCCACTTAATACTTCGTTACCTCAGCAGCAATAATGAGGTATCTAACTAATAAAATTTTCAAGTCATTTAGACTGAAGATGTGTGAACTAGGTTTCATTTCAGCATGCATTTTCTTGTCTAAATGCAAAATATCTAATGCTTTAAATCTCTGAGGGAAAAAAAACCTGCTTATGGACATGGAAACTTGTTTCATACAAAACTGACTTTACATAATGATGAACTGGTATATAGCAAATCCTGTTCACCTTATTTAATATAAACTTTTACAGACCTGACAAAAATGACAATTAAATTAAAAACAATTTCTTGTGTTCCCCAAACAAATTGAATCTGCATGATGTGCAAATACTACACAAACACAAAAACAGAATTAAAAGTTCAGGCTGACATAATATATGCTATTTTAAAAAGCTAAGCATCATTCATGTGACGTTCTGTCAATTTTATCTCCAAATTTTCAATCTACTTATCTTCTGCCATAACTCACTATCAATATTTTACAAGTTGCAAAATTGATTCCTTATCGGAGTGAAAAAAAGTTTAGTGAACTGTTGTGAGAGAGAAACATTTACATAATTACAGTATTACTACTCCGAATACACAGGACAAGAGATTAAGTGTTCCTAATATTTCTTTATTTTTAGACCATACATGGGCTGATGGCTGGGTGTAGAGGACATAAGGACCCAAGGAACGTGTAAACCCTACTTCTAGTCCACACTGAACCTGGACACTAGGACCTGGATTAACATCTGAAATTTACTAACTAAGCATACAAGTTTACCAGAACAGGTCAACATTGTACTGGTTCATTATATCCTATGATTACTAAGGATGAAAAAGGAATCTCAATTAAGAGAAATACAGCCTCTTGGTCAGTTTTACCTGAAAGAAAAATTTTTCTATGCCTTGTTTTCCTTTAACCCAGATATATGTAGTGACGTGGTACATACAGTCATTCCTCTCTCCTAAGATTACAATGTATCAATGGTTCCTATTACATATGTGGCATGACCTTACTTTACTTAATATTTTCCCGATGCTTAGGTGAAAGCAAGTAACAACCTTTTGTATTTTTTTGTATTTGTATCCAAAATCTATTAAATGGAAACATGATCTAATTATGACCCTGAAGCAAGTTGCTTCTTATCAACATCATCAATTCTGCCAGAACATACCCAGAAATAAAGTGTTCCAGGGGTGCTGATATCAAAAGACCCTTAAGGAGAGGGAAAGGAAGTTGGAAGTAACTGAAAAAACAACTCTCACAGAGAAAAGCAATAATAAGATTTCAATGGCACACTTCAGAAGTCCTATATATTAAGGTTGGGTCCCACTGGATTGGAGTCTTTTACAGGTAGAAAATATTTTAATCAAATCTTGAAGGACAGTAAAAATACTAAGAAACAGTCTTCTGTAGGATGGTGACTGAGGAATTGTTCCAAATAAAACACAACTGAGACAAGAATCTAAGGCACCAGGCAGCTTGCTCCAGCATCTGCGTGAATTATGGCACCGATATACACTGGAACTGCATGGTGCTGAAGGTCCAGTCACTACAGACTTGGGAAGAAGTAGCTTCAGCTAAACAGTATACTGAAAAGTACATTGAGTAGGTTTCTTATTCTCATAGGGAGGCATTGTATCAATTTCTGATGAAATGTGCTTCCAAAAGGGACATCTGGGGGGTATCCTTGCTGCTTGACAAAGAAATCGCTCGCCTTTTATCTCAAAAGGATGAAATGAGCAACTTTGAACATTAATACAGCCTGACCCAGTCTGATCACATAGGACAAAAGTTTCCTGCACCTCCTTTACCTGCCTGATGGCCTAGCAGGATTCCTCCTATTTCCGTGGAGAGGATAAACAGTCTGCAAGGGTTAATAATCAGCATTTGCAAGTGAGAAGAATCTAAGGAAGACCATGACCATTTGTTTTGCATCTGTGTTACAATATTCTCAAGACTATTACTACCATTGTTATAACATTGTTTTTATCTTTGCATGCTAGGAAAATGGGCTTCTTTGAGTCTGACAAAATAAATCAGAACCTTAAAAACTCTGAATTCAGCTCACCTCCTTTTTTTTAACAACTTGATGTTATATAAGTCTAAGTTCTACATATTATTTATCTAATTTTAACAGTATTGTGTTCCAGCTCATGGCCATTGTTTGACACACTAACGCTGGTCATACAAACGATCATGGTATTTTTTCCTTTATCTGAAAACAATAAACACTTTTTACTGTTTCAAAAGACTAAATATGTTTCATCGTAAAAGAATTGCCAGTTATTTATCTGCATCTAGAAAATACACAGTATTGACTGCTCACATTAGTAGCTATGTAAGGTCATTCATCTGAAATTATTTTTATCTTTAGCGAATGTGCTCAATCCTACTCATGTACATGCTCTTTCGAGTGGAAAAAAAATACAACAGTATATTTAATAGGATGAACGTGTAGTAAGATACTCACGGGAGCACGTGGCAGTTTGCCATTCTAGACACTGTCCATATGGGAAGGAGATTATATAGGCATTTGAGTCAACACATCGTTTTGTACTGCTACACCACATACATTCCATACCATTACTCGTGCAGTTTGAACAGGTTGTTCGCAGGGAGCAGGGCTTTTTGCAGGGTCTGGCATTCTGGTTAGGACTGACTGGAAAAGAACCACAAACATTTTTAATTTTGAACAGAAGTTCAATTTCCTTTTTCTTTAATCATATGTTCCATTAGAAAAAATCCTTGTTGCAGTGAAAGTGGTTGCTTCCTTAATTAGCTATAAATAACTTCATCCAAACTTATGTTGCAGCATATAAATACAATAATATTTTATAAAAACTATTAAGTAATACTCAGCATGAGTTACACTATAGAGATCATTTAAAAATTTTCACAGCAATTTTATCTATATACTGAAATAACACATTCAATATTAATTGCTTGATAATGTCAGTTTATTTACGTGCACATACATGACATAAAATACATCTCAAACTTCTATAACAAGTACAGTAGAGTTCTGGGTCTATTGTTCTCGTTAGTTTAACAGTATGTAAGCAACAAATATTCTACCTATGACTTATCTCCTAAAACTTTGCCTTACAGTGTACATATGAAAGTCACTAGAATCCAAAGGGAAAGTAATAAAAGGAACATTGTTCAATGCAAAACAGATTTGGGTTGGGGTTTTTCTGTTGTTGTTTGGTTGGGGTTTTTTTTATTGGGGGTGGGGGGTGTTTTTCTCTACTAGTAACCATATTCTGACTAGGTTAATGTTGTACGTTATCTCAAAAAGTCACAGCACACAAAAAGAACTTGTATACGCTAACTCCTGATTTTTGCTTTGATTTCAAATAAAACTGTAAAATGTACAAGAACAAGAGTATAGTAATTCTTAGGTAGGAACACAAAAGTATACATAGTACTATATTTTCCACACAGAAGTGCCATGTGAAACATCAGGATTAAGCCCTCCTATGTATTGCCATGTTTTTGTGTATTATTGATTCATATTCAATGCCACCCGAGTTCTCAAGCCATTCTGCATTGCTAATATAGTATGCCAAATCACTTAACCAAGGGTGTTCCTGGATTTGACCTACTATGCATGTATTCAAGCTGTGGTATGCAATTAATAAAAAATACAAAGAAAAATCTAACAAAAATCAGCTGAACTGTAAAAGTACTCTCATACGGCTGAAGTACGTAGACTTCTACAGTCTTTGAAGCACCTCAAGATCACAAAAAAAAGCTAAAAGAACACACCAGTAACAGACGCATATAATGTTGATCTAATTGCAAAATATTGCATCTTAATAATGTCATTTGTGTTCCACCTAGTGTATCCTTTACATTTTGAGATGTCTCTTCTGTTGTGACTATATCTTCTACTATTTTGAGAAACATCTGGTAAATAATTAACTATTAACTCAAAATTAAGAACACTGTGAAAGATGAAATTTTTAGGAAATACAGATAGCAGTAGCAACAAGTGTACAATATATACTTTAAAATTAACATTACTGTTTGGAATTGCTTATAAGACAATAAAGAATTGGTAAGATGACGCTTTGGTTACGCAGATTAACAACTCTGACAATTTCACAGCAAATCCATCAGACTGATAGGCAGTGTACCCAACACACCAACAATGCAGCTATTTTCCAGTTTTGCACAGACAATGCACAAAATAAATCTGAAGGGTAGATTTAAACTTCATGTGCTCAACCTCACAGCTATGAAGAGAAACACAGGACAAATGAAGCATGAAAATCATGCTATCGAGTTACTTTGCCACAGTAATCTTTACACACAAACCAACCTACAAGATGGAAACAAGAACTTTGGTTTCGTCTGTCTTTTAGACCGTTAAAATGTTCACTGATGTTCAGCGAGATTCAGAAAGAAAACATCAGCCTTATTGAACACTTCCACAGACACTTTTGTGCTACAATCACTGTTGTCACTGACTACTACTGCTTTAGAGGCAATTTATAAGACTTCTGGTATAATGCAAACTAAGCCATGTAAACTAATTCACAAATAAATATTTGCTGCTTTAGGAATATTATTTGTTTTCTAGATTAAAGCTCCATATTTTTCAAAAAATATAAAAGTAATTTTTTTTAATTGTTTAATCCAAATTGTCCAAAAATTCCTCTTAGCCAAATGAAAGCCCAAACAGATTGCTAATCATGACAGTGACAGTAACTGAGTATAAGAGATTGCTTACCAACAGGTTTTTCACACACAAGACCATCTGCCATTGCAGTGCATGGATTCGCTTTCAGACCTGCCACCTCTGCTCTTTCTAGATATGCACAGAAGCCAGAGTCATTTGGCTCTCCAGGAAGCCACTGCAGAGTAGTATTTGTAAAAGGAGACATGTCATCCCATCCCCAGTAGGAGATGTTGATCTTGCGTAAACCTACCCAAGGTGAAATTTTCTATGAATCAGAATGAAAGAAATGTGAGATAATTAGTTAAATGCTTTTTTTTGTTGTTGTTAAAACATTTCAAAGAATAACTCAACAGCAACAACTTCACATTTTGAGAGAATTCACCATGTTCTTCTCTCGCTTTATCACCTCACCGGTCATTGTCCATATAGTTTTTATCTTAATTGTTCTACCTTGCTGACCCCCCCCAAAACCAAACAAAAACACCACACCCACTATATGCTTCTGTTCTACCAAACATCTGTGTTTGTTCTATTCAAAGTCAATCCTGATTAGTATTATTTGATAAAGAGTCAGACACCAGGCCAAATGGTCATAATGAAATTGTTCTCTTGGGGGGTTTTTTGCACTGACTGCTATACCAGTTACTAATTGCTAGGCCAACGTGGATAATAAAATACACATAAGTCAACAGCAATTCACAGAAATCAAACTTCAGAAAAAAACAGGATAAATATTCCATCCTCTCAAATCTGTATTGCTGATACTGATCAACATCTTTAGCCAAATCAGAGAGATAGATGAAAGTGGCACATGCACAACTCCAATGCCATTAAATAGACATTGAATACACTTCTATTATTGATTCATAAAGCTATAAAACAAAAAACCAAACTAGTCTAGAAAACACAAAAGCATTAGTACTCAAAAAATATTTAGGACGTACCAGTAAAATTACATCACACGAATTCGACCCATTTTTATCATTTTATCTTCTTTATACAATTACCAAGAGAAAAAGCAGATTTTGAGGAAGAAAGGCTTTTGCCTGTTCCAGGATAAATCTATATACATTTCTTGTTCCTATCACTGTAAAAGATCTCAAGATACTGAAAACAAACACTTTTCCTCATGTAATCTCTGTGCAGGCAGTTTTCATTAACCGCAGTTTAAACATAAGGAACAGAGATATGGAGAGACTACAGGCTGTGACAGGTACGTGGTGGTAGGTGAATACCAGAGAGCCAAGCACAGCTATCTGCACCAGGCAAAGGACAGATGTCAGCTCCAAAGCAGAGATGTTGATCTGATTGTGAATTAGGTTCTCAACTGATTAAATTTACAGGCCAAGGGAGGTAAAACACTATAATATACCTAAAGGGAACCTGCCACAATTCAAGATCTATGTGGTATTTCACAAGTGAACCAAGTCACTGCCATCATCTCTCAGAGAGATCTTTCATCTTTGATCTCACATCTTTCTTTGGCCACTCAAGTTTAATCCATAGCTGAAAATCTTTCGGACCTCTTAAATTACACGTGATCAGAGCATTCCTCTTTTTCCCCTGCCTCCTTAGATCAAACTGAAATATGAAGGATTAACTTTTCTTCAGAAATACCACTGGTAATTACTTTTTTAAAAAATCAGGAGGTAGATATTAGGTCAGTATTCCTGACCTCCCTAAAATGTACTCCCTATGCTCTCTCCTTCTTCTGTCCTATCAGTTAGGAGCATGATCAAACAAGAATTGCTACAGCATCTAACAGACTTACAGATGCAAGAACAAACTTAAATAAACCAGAAAACAACTAAGAAATGTTCCATTCCTTAAGCAGTGATGTACTCTGGGAGATTATCAAACACCAACAACATCCAGCAAAAATGCCACCACCCATTCTTATGTCTTCCGTATTTACTTCATAACTTCATTGCTACCCCAGGTGACCAAATTTCCAGGTGTCTGTGAGAGCTCCCAGGTTCTACATACTAGAAAGAACATGATGCAAGCAGTAAAAGTGGAACTTGGGCATCTGGAAAATCGTAAATAGTACATCCGTTGTTTTATTTGTTATTTAGTCTCCTAGATTGCTGTATATGTGTGTGGTCCACACGCATCAGAAAACCGTAGATATTTATGCATGACTCTAGACATCTTGCTGTAGAATGCTAAGCGTGCACACCAGGCATGTATAAAAAATGTCAGGGACTTAGGCAGGATAAATTGCTGACAAACACAGGCCTAAAACAACCCTAAATGCCTACTTTGGGGCTGAGGAATTCCAGCCAAGAGAACCTTCAACATATTATTGACTATTTCAATTGCACTGCCAAATAATTTGGCCTCAGCATCAGTATATAGAAAACAGAGAACCTATCGCAGCTATAGTGAAAAGTATGTCAGGCCAATAATGAAAACTGATGGTGCAGCAGTGACATTTGGAGGGAAATTCTTCTATTTGAGTGGGAGAGTGTCTCAGAACCCCTTTAATGATAGCAAAGCCCCAAGGATGATCACAAAAGCCAGAGCAGCCTTAGGAGATAAAAGCAGCACCCCTGAACTGAAAGACTTCCAGCAAAAGCAACACATAGCGTAGTCACCATCATTCTTAATAGCTGTAGTATCTGGACAACTTATAATCATCATGTCAGATATCTCAAATTCCCTATGTACCATCTTTGGCTCTTTGCTAGTGTAACACAACAAAGTACAAACCTGAGCGCTGATTAGCATGCTATCAAATACACACCAGCAAAGCTACTGCCTTGCAGGCTCACTTACGCTGCTCTGGGCATGTTGTTAGGATGCCAAAAACAGATTATCCAAAACATTTTTTTTAATGTCTGATTAAAATATGGTAAATAGCTGAGAAGTAGGCCACCAAAATGCTCCAAGGACATGCTTAAAGCACATATTCAATTATGTGGCATTAACTCCATGATGTGGTGGACTACAGCTGAAGACTGCTGGCGATAGCAGAGATTGTGTGTTGATATCACCAAAGCTTATCAGAAAAAATGACTGCTGCTGAACCGCATGAAAGCCAACAGAAGAAAACAAATAGTGAATAGAGAATTCAGGAAGTTCCACCCATGACACCTGCAGCCACCAGTATGCTGTGACTATCAAACTAATTTCTTCACAAAAAAAAGCATAAATTTAGTCCTTATCTCTCAAACTGATGAAAGGTTCAGTCATAATAGCTGGGAGTCTCAAAGTACTTGAAGCAACTGAGGGACTTCAAAGGTGCCGAATGAGGATGCCAATCCAGTTTCTTCTTCAGGCTTAAGAAATAATGAGAGTTGAACACCCTTCACTTGAACTCTATGGTTGTTACATTTAATGCAAAATGAATGTAGGAAACTGATTCCTTTATTTTGAGTAACTTGCTAAAGATGCTTCTGAAGAGGCTCAGACAGGAAGGAAACCAGACTGCCTGTTCTCTGTACCCAGAACTCACTGATGTAAGATTCGAGTTTCCAGGCCTCTTGAAAAATATTGTTATCAAACCAGGTGGGTGAAAAACACAGTACAAATCAAATCTTCACTTCAGAAAAACACTTGCTGACATGAAAACAGCCCCAAATATGTCTAATTTTTTCTTCTCAAGAGTACCAGCTTCTTTATTAGAAGGTCAGATGATCTTTGCTCAACGTGTAAGTGGGAAAAAAGTTACTCCTCAGAGAGTTCTGAAGACTTATTCCTTCTTTCTCAAGGTCTTGATGAATGTATACTTTCAAGATGTCCAAAAACCACAACCAAGAAATCTCTCCAGTCCTCACTGTATTTGGCACTAAGTTGTTCAGATTCAGAGTTGAAGAGGAACCTGCAACTCAGAATCAGTTCCTTTTCTATTTGAGGAAGGAGGAAAAACTCCAACACACATGTGACCACGTACACATGTGAACACATACACATGCAACAACTTGTCAGTAAACAATGACATGACCTAGTTCAGGAAATCATTCTTATTCAAGACACCTTTGCCTCACCACAGCAGGGCCATCCTGCTGCTTAGCTTGTTACTAAGGAGCCAGAAAAGAGGTGAGTGGAAATGTACTGAAACTTTTTCTAAGTGATTTGACTGTGCCTATCTTAGTTCTTCAAGCTGACTATTATAGTATCTAATGTTTGTCACAGTTTTCCTGGGTGCTTTAAAGTAGTCCACACTTGCTGGAGTTGCCAGTCCACTGGGGACAGAAATCAATAGGAACTCCAAAACCATGTGGTTCCTACCATTACTAGACTTTTCCTTTAATGCCAAATGCAAGATCATCATGTGTTGCACTGGTAAGGAAGCAACAAGGTCATCTGGAGACCTTCACTGTCTAAGCTCAGTAGGACCCACCAGCTCTTGCTTCCTAGCAGAATCTGTCCGATTTCAGCAAGGCTGATATCTTTTGCTAGAATCTAAAGCTTTTATCAGAGCTACCTTCTCCTTCGTTGCTCTGAAATAGAAAAGGAAGGGAGCATTTGCTCTCTCTAGAGAAGGGGTAAGAAATCCTTAATGCAAAGTACACTCTGCCATGCTCTAGCTTTCAAGAAAAGACTGGACAATCTAGTCCAGCTTGGGACTGTAGCTACCTTTTCTCATTTAGAAGCCAAACAAATGGTACAGCTCCATTTTACAGCTGCTAGTACCTAGAAACTTGGTAAAAATTGTGGTCATTCTGCCCTCTTGTCTCTTGATTAACAAAGCAGTAGCAGGCATGCAGGGTGGAAGTAGACATTGCTATTCATAAAGATTTCAGTCTCACAGAGAGGTATTGTAAAAGGGATGTCCCTTCAGATGTTACATACACATATGCACAAACATACAGAGACAGACCAGTGAATTTCCAGTGACACAGTGCATACAAAAAGATCACAAGGAAAATGTATTACTCATGTTCTATTAATATTCAGCTCTACCACTCTTCCATGAATATGGAACAATAAGACAGGCAATATCTCCTACTTCTTTGTTGACATTATAAGACCTAAAATTATTTAAATTGAAATCATTTTCTAGCTAGCAGAAATTAATTGTCATGTTTGTTTTAATAAGGTATTTTTTTAATCAAGTAAAAGAAAATATCTTAACAGTTGGAAAAATTTAGTAATTAAAATAACAGCACTTCATATTTTTATACATTAGCTATCAAAATACTTCTTAATTTGATGTCTTCACTTCCCTTATACTGGAGCCTTATTACCTGCTACTACTGCTATTAATAAGTAACAGAAAAGCTTCTGTTTTGCATAGACATGAGACTAACCATTGCTTTGAATCATAATCTTAACTTTTAATGTCTTAACCAAGATTCTCAGCTGTATCTAGGGAATGATCTTCTATTTATGCCTCTAAATTTTTTTAACTTTTAAATGTCATTATCTTTTTAAATAATGATTTATCATTACTTTGGACATCAGTGTTGAACATTTTTGTTCCCATTTAAAATCATTAAGAGCTAAAAGCTACATTTCATCTACATCATGATACATCCACAAAAAGCCACCAAAACAAATGATAGCTTTTTGACTAAATAATACAGATAATTATTCTTTATAGGATTTAGGAATTATTTGAATTACACCATAGATTTCTATGTGAAATGGCAAAGTTCATAAAACTTTGCCTTAATAATTTTTCCTTCATGTGGGAAGAGGAAAGGATAGGGAGGAAACAGTGGCTCAGAGGAGCAAATATGAATTCCAATCTACTATTTGTCTATTTTTATTCAACATGTATAGGACAGAATTTGCTTAAACATGATTATAGAATACCACTACTCATATTCTGGCTGTTCAAATTGAGACAATTTTTTCTGGAATACTATCACTCACCATATTCTGAAAAATTATGTATACATTCAAATGTTTCAGTGGAGAGTTTTTAAAAAAAAAAAAATCAGGCTCCAAGGTATATATACGAAAACTGCCATTACACACTGTATACAATTCATTTCAAAACAACATCAACAATAACCAAGCTTACTCAATAGCATTCTAGGTAAGTTATCAGCGGGGGGGGGGGGGGGGGGGGGGGGGGGGGGGGGGGGAATACCCAGAAATGATCAAAGTAAAATTTTACAGTAAAACAAAGCAATGCAGTACACAGCAGGTGGCCAAATCCATCTTAGGAAAGCTTGTAATGAGCCTTTACTAACGTTGCACTGGAGAATGCAACCAAATATATCTTAGAAACTATTCTATAGCTTTGTCCCACTACACTATTTAAAATTTAGAACCATTCTCTAGAATATGTTTCTCATATATTTCTTTCTAGGCCAGTTTTTAAAGCTCACAGCCCATCTTAGAAGTCATATACCCGTGCTTGAAATGCAGGTAGTCACGGTTTATCTGTTTTTATAGAACAATCTTTTATAACAGTGACAACAAGTTGCCAAAAAGCCTTTTAAGTGAGAAATCAACCTTTATGTTAAGCTAGGAAAAAATTAGGAATTATTAAATTCTGAGACAAATTGCTGGACAGGGCTTTATTTTCATCTGACAGAAGAGCAAAATTGCAAGGGTATGATGCATACCAATAGAACATCATTCTGTACTGACATCTACAGGCCTATTTAACTGAACATAAGGCAAGTTTTTGGCCATTACAGGAATTTATTAACTTCAAAAATGTACTCTTCTCTTATTCTAAATGACCCAATTTAAATTTTCTTTTAAGTAGTAATTATGGAACTATGTTAGAAAGGAAAATTGTGTAACCTTAACTAGAGAGCTGATGCTTCATGTTAAATCCACTGTTTACTCAGAAAATTTAAGTCAGTCTAAGTTGCTTTGAAATTACAGTGAATGTGAGCATTTATAGTCATGACATTTTTCAGGCACTACTGCTGACTCAGCACTAATTTAATGAGGGCTGAATAATTTGCAGATGAGTGAAGTGAGCAAGTCTACCTTTACTGAATAGCCAATTACTTCTGAGGCTCAAAATTCTCCTACATTTCTTAATTATGCAAATTGCTAAGGAATTATGTATCTTTTTCAGAAATTTATCCCCACCTTTATTTAAATTCACTTCATTTTGGATCTCTAAATTGTCCTGGAAGTGTACGATATGCTTCTGACTCATTTTCTAATGTGTGAATCACAATATGTTATCACCAAACTTCAACAGACTTTTCAGGAATTGTTTGAACTCCTTGATTTCTAGGAAAATAGTTGCCCTAGGAAGAAACATACAATTAAACTTTGAAAATACAGTGGCCCCTTAGTGCTCACATTTCCACAACATTCACAGTTTTGAGAAGGGCTTGCAGTTAGTTTGCTGCTTCTGCATCATTATGAACAAAAAACCTGCTTACTGAAAATAAGAGCTATATGAAGAGAAGCCATCCATTCTATTTACTACCTCATTGCTTGGTTTCTATTCTTTAACTATGCATCTATTCTAACTATGCTAGATACCCACACATTTCATATTTTGTAAATATTTACCCAGCGAATGACACATTATAAGCAGTGGAAGCAAGCTTCATGATTTTTAAGTGTCTCGGTATCTATTAGACACAAATGATGAAATCTAGATATAATTAGTAGTAGGAGTCGTGCATTAGGTCATAAGAAAACGTATTTTTCCCACTGTCTTCAAATTTTGCTGTTGTGGCATTGGTTAAAACAACACAAAATCTGGCAAACTGAAAAGACTACAACTTCCCGAATTTCCATCTAGAGAGATTATGGCTAGTATTGCAGTGGGACTGTGGTTTAGATTGAGTCTCTTGAGTCTTCTTCTTTATAGGGGACAATTTTTTGGGAAATTCAGGTTGTCTTCTCAGGCATTCAAAGTGAGTTGAGTTCCCCACTTCCTGAAAGTAGGAAGACAGTTAAACTGGAGGTGAACTAATGGACAGTCAACATAACAACTCTAATATGGAGGCAAAGTGCTGAAATAATTTATTAGAATTCCAAAACCACAATAGTAAAGTGGGACTGCTAGCAACTGTAGTAAAAAGACTAATTCAGAAAAAAAGCAGATGTCAGCTTCACTACAACCAAACATATGATAAAACCAGAAAAACATTCAGCCCTCTGAGAATACTTTGAGCCAACAAGGAATAACATTGCAATGCAAAGCTCACTAATTAACTGCAACCTACACTCAAGTGTAATCTATAAAGGATGCTTAGCCTTGAGAACAGTGGGTTAAAGGAAAAGTTGCAAACAGTTTATATAATGAAAGGCATTGTTTAAAAGTGTTCTCATCTTTGTTTATGCTTACTACACCAAAACTAAATCTTCTCAGAATTTATTGCATGCTAACAAGAAAATTATTATTTTTAGTTAAATCCCACAGTTGTGAGCAAACTCCCAAGAGAACTAATTGCATTTTTAAATGAATATACAACATTTGAATATTAGCAGGAACAATTAATTAACCTCATATTGCTGTTTAATCTACTTTGCAGAAAAACTCAAATCTTCCATTTCGTAATATTTTGCTTACTAGGTCAATAAAACAGCATATAAGAAAAAATATCAAGTGTCATTTAGCTTTAGCACAGGAATCTGTAGTCTATCCATTGTGTTTACTTTGGTATTCTCTTAAAGAATTTATTTTATTTTCAATGAAAAATAGAAATTAGACTTTAAATTATTGGTGATAGTTTTAGAATACATCTGCAAATTCAACAGTATTTTGACTTTATACTACAAAGGTCTTTGTTTTGTCCCTATCTGTAGTACCAAATGAACCTTATCCTTTAAAAGGAGACAATCTATTGATTTCCAATTTAGTATTGGAATCAAGAGAACTTATTGATACACAACGGGGTCTGGACAGGGTGTGGAGACAATGGCAGCCTCCTCCCTCTGAACCATTCCAAAGCATCAATGTTTCGTATTATTCTAAACATGATGAAGAAGTTGTCCTAAATTTGTCCCAGAACAAGCACTTTGTGTATTAGAAAAACAATCTACAAAGTCCCACATTGTTTCTATGAACAATAAAGAATTCTTAAGTCTTTCCAGGCCGTAGTATTTACTGACACTACTTTAACAGTCTGTAAAATACACAACAGTTACCAAAGTTCTTTTTCTTTTCTCAGTATATCAGGTAGAGATAAAGCCAGATCCATATTCTTATTTCCAAATGTTGCTCTGATACATTCGCTAATCCTGAAAGCTTTTGTTTCACATAGGCAAAAGATTTTAAAGCCTTTGATAATAAACACATAAGTCAAACTCCACCATTGATAATACAGATTAAAGGCATAGTATTCACCTTACAGTTGCTCTGACACTACATTTGTGAACTCCACACCACCACCTGTTACAAAAACAAGCCATCTAAAATGAAATCTCACTCCTTAAATCATTATGATTGCAGTTTGAGAGGAAAAGGCAGACAAAAGAAAATCAAGAAGTTTCAAAGAGCCTCTGTCACACCTGATAAGACATTTAGGCTGTCTCACAAAGAATAAATGTAACTGGACAGACAGATACAAAGGAAAAACTTTTTTTTTTTTTTCTAAATACCACTGAAAACACCAGGATAAGTCATAGTAGCATTTTATTAGAGATTCTGATAACTAAATGATTGTTTAACCCAAGATATACTTTTAAAGTGCATACATTTATCTACAATTACATAAACTGTATGTGAGGTATCTCAAATTTACATCACCACATTGGCTCAGGACATACTTCATTTAAATAAAGATATGCTCAGCAGGATGTCACCTTGTAGAAGTTCTAAACACTGAAATGTAAGAAAAATCTATGTTCCAAGCACTAAAAAAAAGCTATTTCTCATCTACACCTCAAGCCAGTCAGGTAATATCAGTCATACCAATACTCTATCACACACTATTAGATGTGAAGGCCTCCTGTGCAGTATTTTAATAGGAACCAGGGCAGGGGGCGGGGAAGAGGCAGCAAAATAAATAACTAGAGAAATCACTGCCATTTGTGATTTTTTTATTTTGGTTTCAATTACATTTTCAACATTATCTCACATCAAAGAGTAGACAGACAGAACGTGTTTCAAGGCTGCAGCGAGTACAATATCAGGGGAGATGTTCTGACATAGAAGAATTACTTTTCTCTGTCCTCTATTGGCAAATAATAGAAAATACGTGTCTTTCTAGTAAAAAAATTCTGTGCTGTCCAGGTCCTACATTTATTGGGAAAAAACCAAAAAACTTAAGTACATAACCTATGTTTGCATCTCCTTCTTGAAATGGAACACTGAAAAGGATAATAAAGAATATTTTGATTCACAGTATAGGTCCCTAAACTCTTGCATTCAGATTTAGTATCACACAAAGGCAATCCTTAACTGCCCTTTCCTTTGTATGCATCTCAATTCATCTGCAACAGAACAGCTTTGCAAATCACATACTAGCTTGATATAAGCTTTAATTATTGTGCATAATTATCTTTCATTTTCCTGTAACTGTAAAATCCTAAGCTACTTAAAAATTAGGATTTTTATACAAAGAAGTGTTCTACCAACCAAAATACACACTTTTAAAAATGTCCTTTGCTAAGATGAACTGATTTGCTTGTCATGGAATCTTATTCTGATAAGACATCCCACCTGAGTGTACACTGTTGGGTTTGATGTCTTTTGAGCATACATGTATTTCATATACGAGTACCAACAATGTGGGTAGGCTTTCCAACAGTTTAAACACAGCAATCAGCATTTGGACATTTAACTGCTAGAAAAACTGAACCTGACCACCCATGGACAGGTAATTAATCTTCAACTTCCCTTTTCTTGTCCCACAGTTAACAAATTAATATGGATCACTTTAAGGAATATTCTGATGGGAGCTTCCTATATTTGCCAGAGGCATGTAAGAGTTTTCAGCCCTCTCCCTCCCCCACCATTATCACAGAAAGCTAATTAGCTCCTGGTTCATTCCAGTGCTGCTGTGCAGGGAATTTCCACATGCTTCACATACTAGTACAGCTTCTCTGTGACCCTTTGATCCCACGTACCAGTTACACAGGGAGCTAGGGTTTTCTGGAGAAGTATACACCTTCAGTACCTCTCTGTTCTCAGCTGCTCGCAGCCTAGCTACTCACCACCCCAAAAAACACTCCTGCGAGCAGTTTCATGGATACTGATGTGAAAGTCAGGATTTTTTTCTCTGTTACAGTGAAAAATATTTTGTCTTGTTTTGATTCCTGCTGTCACAGTGTATTGAAAAGGGCTGGGATTTCCCAGATCAGTGTTCCAGCCATTCTCTTGAGTCACATCTTGAAAGTAAACGGTAACCTGTAACAGTTAAATCTGGTAAGGAGAAACACTTGGGAACTGCTGTGTCATTAGCTTTAAACGTGACATTTCCTTAATATCCTACACACCACTTACACCAGTCTTTAGCACCACGCTACATTTCTTTGAAGGCATAAACTTTCCTCTCTTTGGATGAATCCTTAAAATAGATTTCTCAATGCAAATTTAATTCACATAAGCATCAGTTACAGTTAGTCAAGTTACCTGAAGTGTATACTTCTGTATTTCATCCAGAACAAACTCCACTTCTTTTGAGGTTGTTAATGAGGCAAGATTCCCACTTAAATTGTAGCAATACAGTTTGGCATTATCATAGCTTTCACGACTAGAATTTATGCGGAGGCAGGCATCTCCAATATGACTCCATCCTTCCCCACACAGATGAGCTAGTGTAAAAAGCACACAATTAAAGCTGATTTGAAAAAACTTTTAAAAAAAACTAAAGAAGTCTGAATTTTATCTTTCTGAGATCATAATTCAAAATACATCCCACACTCAATTTCCCTTTTCTTGTCATTTAAATTCTAAATTTTATCATATTGAATAATGTATTTTTATAAAAAGAAATTTTTAACAACTTATAAAATATTTTATAAGGTATATGCTACGTTTCAGCGTAACGATATTGTTATGACACTATTTCTTCCCTGTATTCAGATCTGAGAACAACTAAATATTAAAGATTAGATTATGTACATAATTAATAGTGCTTTAACCAATCACTTCACCTGAAAGTTATATAAATTCCAAAATCTGAAAACAACTGTCCTAAAATTAAGAGATGACAACTTGACTCTATCTTTGCTTTATCATCCTATCTTTGCATTTATATTTGCCTAAATACAAATGCAATCAGAATGATAGGAAATTCAGGTAACATCTAAGAAAATATTTCCTCTGCAACATATTTCTGCATTACTCAGATTCGGATAACTATTAAAAGATAAGTCAGTAATTCAGAGCAACTGTTATAGTTAATCTTTATAAAATTACACAAATGCAGTTTTAAACTGCACAGAATAAATTGATTTATTTAATGAATAAACTCTGAAAAAAACTGTGTTCATTAACTTCATCTAGACATAAGGATCAAATGGAAAAGGTTCTGATCTCTAACTGCATATATGTAGTTATGAATACTAATTACAGAATAAATATTATTTCAGAATGTTAACAGTCACCTTCTGAGAATATTTTATATTAGCATTTTAATATGCACTGTTAGGGCACTTTCATAGTATTACCAACTATTAGACAATCAAGAAACTAGATCTTGGGCCCTATCTACACAGGAAAACTGAAATATATTTGAAATATAATTTATAAGATAAAACCCCAGCTAGCAAAGGTAACGGTGTCAGTGCATATGTAACAGTAAAGGACTCGCTATGGCAATTCAGCTCTGCACTCAGTGATCACCACAGGCTGGAACTCGTCACTGGCTTCTGCAGAGGTACATGCCATTATGCCTTGGCTAATGTTATTATCTCCCCTAAGAGGATTAAAGGTAGCATCGACATACCAATCAGTGGTGCAATTACATCTGTGTTCACCTGCACAGGCGCAGTCAGGCAGGGAGAGTCAGCATGAGTGAAACAAATCCAGGTCTACTCATTGAACAACGATTCTTTGGCAACAACGGAAGAGATTGACTCAGTCTTGAAATCAACTACAAAAAGCAGCGTTGCTGCCCCACAGCCCTTACCAGGTAGTGCCTGGCACTCCTGCTGCCGCTGGTCCCACTGGCAGTTCAGATGTAGCGAGCAGCTTTTGCAGCTGGTCAGTTTATTGCAGATCTGTTCATTCCTCACGTGACATTTAGTGTAGTTTTTAACCGACTATAAAAATAAAACAGACAAAACAGGATCTCAAACATATGTCAAACTGTCAACAAACCAGAAGTCAGAACTGAAATACACAGCAGGTGGATCCCTCCCAGAAGACCACAGCCACCTAAAAGCTAGGATGAATTTAAGCTCTTTGTCTAGATTCCCTTATCAGTTGCGGAGAGTAAAATATGCATCTCTAAAGCACAAATCACCCCACCTGTCCTACACAACTAACTTTGAGTGGGTCAAACAGTACTTTCAATATGTCACTTCCCTGTACCGAGCCCAGGAAGAGCTTAAATAACTAAACTAAATCTCTATTTCTTAGATAGTTAAGGGATATGCTCTCACTAAATTATTTCATCCTATGCAGGTTAAAGCAAGCAAAATAATCAAACAGAATATAAAAAACAGCACACGATACAGGTATAAAATAATTACACATCATTGACTGAAGGTGCAAGAATATGCTCTACTTTGTTTTATCTGGATTAAAAGAAACAAAAACAGGAGCTATAGGACCAGTAGCCACAAAACACAAGGATTTGTCAAAAATTTCAATCACACTTTTTTACAGATTTAACTGCAAAACTGTATGCAACATAGCTAGTATAAAATTTACAGAATCTACAGGAAACCATTTTGTCAAACAGTGACATAAAACCAGGAATAACATTATTCCTTTGGTACCTTAGTATACAAGAAAAGGAATAAACGCTGAAGGAATTTTTAGGAATTTTTACTTGGGTTTTTTGTTGGGTTTGGTGGGGTGGGGTTTTTTTCCTGAAACCTGAGGTCATCCTTTCCAAGTTAGGCGTTTTGAATACAAATCTTTTTTCCCTCTGCATAGTACTTTTAATTAAGATATAATATTCATATTTTATTTAATAAACTGCCCCAAATCCTCAGCCAATTCATCAGCTTATCCATAAGGCTGTCTCTACTAACTTAATTTCAAGGTAAGAATTAAAAATAAGTCCTAATTCAAGACACCTGTATACTCAACAGAACAGAATAGTTGAGGTTGGAAGGGACCTCTGGAGGTCATCTTGTCCAACCCTAACAACTCATGTCTCTAACACGAAAAGATTAATTTATGCATAATAGCAAAAATGGATTGCACTTAGCAAATATGTGGTTTACACGACAATTTTGATTGCTTTCCTTTCCAATAGTCTCCTGGAGTAGGATAAAGCACATCTAAAGGGGCAATATGACAATAAGTTATACAGTTGTTGATACTGGAATGACGACGATAGGGCATCAGCCTACTGCAGTCAGGAGGGAAGACAACCAGCCTCCTTTTATTTTTATTTTTTTTTTAAAGTCCTGAAATAATGCAATTGTTAAAATGAATTTTCAATCTCACACAGGACCAGCTTCATTCCTGCTGAAGAACACTGCTGTTTAGGGATTTGTTTGTTGCCTTTATTGGATCAGATGCCCATCAGGGAGCTTATTATAAAAGGTACTCATTATTTTTTCTGGTCTATAAGAAAGGCTACTGTGAAGCAAAAAGAAGCAGAGAAGCAGTTCTAGGAGAAGGCATCAACACCACAGTGTGCAACAGAGCCAAAGGCAATGTCATAAAGTAATAGAAAGTCTATCTAGGCCAATAAATGCGTAGAACAGTAAAGCACAAAAAACCTTTGATACAAACCCACATTTAGTTTCACTCAAGTCATGAAGCATAATCACAAAACTGCCTGAGAGATGCTTTAAAGTGAATTTTAGAGCACAAGTAACCACCATCTGCTCATTTACAACACCTCAACTAATACTCACTTTTAACACTTCATGATGACATAGTCAAAACCCTTAAGCATTCAGCTTGTTTTTGAAAATTATATACTTTAGTGACATTACATACAGATTACAATTTTCCAACTAAACCAAGGTATTTGTTCTATTGCTTTCTAATTGTGAAGCTTGTTGTGTGCTGGTTATTTAATGTTTAAAATAAAATTCAAAGTACTAGTGACTATTCTGTAATAATGTTCTCTGTTGTATTCCCTTATTCCCAGCACTTATTTCCCTTAAATCCAATTTAAACATTGCTTGCCTGAAAATCTCATTAGTTCAATGTAGATGTGAATCCAATAGGTAATTCATATTAACACAATATTAAAGTTATAACTTAAGCTACCAAACCCAATGAAATTCAGAAATATGACAGCTCATCTGTTACTGAAGTTCTATATTGCTGTAGGATATTTATAATGTTTACACACCAAAGTGTGAGTAAATCATGTTATGTATAAAGCTTCCCACTTATGTCTGATTTACTTAGATTTTTTCAGTACTCATCTTGATATGGTGGTATACAGACAGACTTATGAACGGCAGTGATTTTCTGAATATCCACTGTAGAATGAAAATATTACAGTAGTTTATCTTAGAATTTCAGAAGTTGCTATTATATAATGTACCCCTCCTCCTCTTCCTGGATTTTTCAGGTTAACAGTATAATCTTGTCTAGTTTGCCTAGTCTAACTGTAAATATTAATCTAATAGATTTGCTATTATTTCTCTGAAGCTACTCCCAAATCTTACTATTGGGTACTCCTTAGTCTTAAATTTTCTTTTTTACCTCCAAGATAAATTTGATTCTATTCATAATTCCTTCTACTACTTTATACATTTCCCCTTGACTATGCTTTGAATTTCTCAAATGTAGGCACATTGCTATGATTAGTAGTAGTAGTAGTAGTAGTGCAGCATCCAAGGACTCCCATCATGAAAGAGCATGTTAACTTTCTGGAAGCAGTGCAAGCATTACAGAAAGACAATGATTCTTGTGTTTAAGGCACTGTGGAAAAATATTTAATAATGTAGGACAATGGTTCTCTTTGAAGCGTCCTCTAGTATCCTATATCCCTCAACAAGATGCTCTTTATCATACCCTTCATGGGTTCTACAACATTTAGTTTATGTTGCCACACAGATATAAAATACTTTTAAATCACATACCAATTTGGGCTGTATTTATGCTACTTACATCAACTGGGGCTTTATTGTATTGCATGTGTGGAGACTGACACACAAGAAATTCAGAGCCTGCTACAGGCGATAAGGGTGTGGTTGGTCACAGTTACAGAAGGAACATGTCCCCCTTGTAGCTTTTGAAAGCAATGAGGCTTTCAAAAATGCAATACAGACTGGATGCAGGAATACTTCAGCTGTGCCATCACAGTCCCTCGAAACAAGAAAATCACATGCACTCCACTTGAAAAGATACATCAGAGACCATACCCTGACCAAAAAAGTATTACATGCACATGCTATTGCGTGGTATTCTTGATCGCCACTGATTAAGCGTTCTCAATTTTCAAGTAAAGTTTAGTATCATATTACTGCTGCATTTCAAGCCTTCAAAATACCTTCCTTAAATAATATGGGAGTAAGTTACTATATTTGCAAACTTCTAGTGTGGGCAGTTAACATTTCTATAAACTGAAGGATTATAGGCCAACATTGTAGACAACCAGTGGAGCATATTATTGCAGCTACCCTATCTGCAGTGATTACTTCAGCTTTTACTGTAGAGGAGTAAGATAACAGAAGGGGAGAAGGAAGCCATTTCTTGGTAATTCCTGAAGCGTGCCTTTCAGGACTGCTCTTTGGATCTGAAGTGGAGTTTGGTGTGGAGCCAGGAAATGGGAAGAGTTACTCTAATGATATAAAGAATCAAAGCCAATTTGTTTTGATAACTAGCACTAGCATTTTTCCATTGCTTCCCAAAGAACGGGGTGAGGGAGGAGACAAAGTGGGTTGAAGAAAAAAAAAAAAAAAAAAAAAAAAAAAAAGGTAAGAAAAGACAGAGATGGGAAAGCCTTCAAAATTCTTTCACATATAAATATCAAAAAGAAGCCAACATATTGTCTAGTAACAACCTACATGTGCACATAAATATTTTTACATTTTTCGGCCTATAAGTCTATCAGTACTTGAGCCAGTCACAAATATAAGTGGCACGGCACATGTCCAAACTCAGCTCACCCTCCTCTTTCTCAAGCACATTTCTTAAAGAAGGCTGGCAAGCCAGAGGCATTCCAGTACTTTCAGAGCTTCAATGCAATCACACTTTTTGAATGTGCCTACATGTGCCTGCAAAAATAAAACAGCTTTATGGCCATAATGTGAACTTGATATATTGCTGTCCTTAAAAATGATTACTCTCTTAATATATTAAGGCACTCTGCCACCTTATCAACCAATACTTTGCTCCATTTCTAAAGAGAAAAAAAAATTGATAAAGTGAATTGTTTTTTACTCAAAAATTCAGGCGCGCTCTGGTCTTCCTCAGTAAAGGAAACTTGCCTTTTGTTGCAACTTGTCAGCCCTCTTCAGTCATTTACCACTTTATTTATCAGAAGGTAGAAAAAGATTTTGCTTTCATGGGATGGCTCCAACTGAGAGGCAGACCAATTCTTTGCTTACTCTTCCATGCTACTACCTCAAGAAAAGTGACACCTTGTAAAGGTGCAGCAATTTAAAATGAAATTCATATCTCCCCCCAAATTTTTTTTTTTAAACTGGAAGGTAAAATTGTAAAATTAAGAGCTTTTCCTGAGAACATTTCCATTAAAAATATAAATGTAGTCAATTTTCTGAACAGCACAATCAGCAAGGGAGTATCATTCTCACAGGATGCAAGAAAAAGCTTTTTATATGCAGATGTACAAAGTGAATACAGTTTCATAAACATATTAAAGAGATCCAGATCTGGTGGTTTTTCTCTATCAAGAAATAGGAAAAATCCATCAGAATCAGTGAGGACCAGGAAGATGCGTAGGATATTATATAGTACAAATGAAAGTGTCAAAGTGCAAGATCAATGTAATAGACTTAAGGGCGGTGAACTGTTAGTAAAAGTCAACACAATCTACTCCACAAAAATCAGATATATACCACAAGAAAGACACAGAATTTTTTTTGAAAAAGCAAAGAAGAAGGAAGATGTAAGACAGAGAAGCTAAGGAAAAAAGGCAGATATGAGCATGACAAAGCGGTTTCTCGCAATTTTAGAAGAGTGATATGTAGCGTTTATAGGGAGATGTATGCAATATTATTAGGATTTGCAAGTCAATCAAAATATTCCTGTTTAAGTTTCCATCTTTGATGCAGGCATCCAATGAATGGGAGAAAAAGAATAGGTACATCAATGACATCGTTTCTTCTTTGTGACAAAATCTTATACAATATTCTATGAAATAGCTTGAAAGAGGAAGTTATACAGATATTAGTATGTCATGTTGCATGAAGTCTGTACTTGGCATAAGACAGTATTAATGACAGTATTATAGTTCCTTTTGCCCCTGTGGCAAACCAGTATCTGTATTTGCATATTTTTGAAAAAAAGGTAGAATAGGTGATCTTCCCATTTTTAGCATCCATAAATCTGAAACATAAAAATTAAGTAACTTTTTTTTTATTTTATATATGAGCACTATATTTTATTATGGAATAAATTCAGTGTATTATGTAAAACCACTGTAAGCAATCCGGGGAATTTCAATGGCATAATTTCTCAAGGCAACCTTCAAAATCCTTACTATAACAGACAAAATCGCTAATAGATGCAGTTAATGGTAGAAAACAGACAAAAAGGCACTACTGCTAGCATGCTGTTCAATCCACTCACTAGCCAAATGTCAGTGCTGTCTTGAACAACTCCACGTATTTTAAGTAAACTGTTCCCAGTTGGGCAAGACAGGATAAGCACTCACCCCTCAACATTTGCATCAGATATGATGGGGTCAACTAAAACCATAGTCTGCAGAAGTATCCCACTTATGTGAGTTTTTATGGGAGAAAAACCAGCTTGCTAGTGCTGAGCCAGAGCTCCAGAACGACCTGGCATTGCAAGCCTCTGTTGCAATTACATCAGATATGAGCATGATATATACCTTGATGATCCACGAGTCTGCACAGTAGTGGAATATAGTGTCCTGTTAATGTGCTGACCCACATCAGATGGTGAGCATAGGCAGGTATATGTGTATCATCAGTGCATTAGTACTACTTATGAAGTCCATCTGTCCAAACAGAGTTATTTCAGGGAAATTTCCATATTTTACAGCCCTTCCAATCAGCAGAACAGTCACTGCTTTGCAAATATCCATGACCATGAGGCCAATGCCAAACTGATTGCCAACATATCTTTAGTATGCTGGCCAGTCTCCATGAAGCGAAAGCAACAGATTCTAAAACATTACTGTCTGTCTCATCTGGATGTTCTATGACCTAAGTCATAAATCAAGGCCTTTGTACAGCTGCAAAAATGGGGCTTTCTCCTTGTGATGTTTCTGAGTCTGCAGCTTGCTATCCCATATTACCATCACAGTACCGTCACAACATTTTCATTTTGTGGGCCTAGTCCAGAAGTAGCAGTCTATGAAAATGGAAAATCAGCCTGATCCATTTCGTTTCTCCACATGGTGCCATTCTGTTGATGCTATTTTGGTGGGTTTATGTTGATAGCTGCAAAATTCTGCCTCCATCATCTCCCAGCCAATACACTAATTTTGCAATAGCCACCTTCAACTTATGATAGTAACTCTTCTCAGAAATTATTTTGATGAATTTTCACTACCCATTCTTTAGTAACTCCACTAATAGCCTTTACTATCCGCTTCAATCCCTCAATAAAAGACAGGAAATGATATAGAGAAGACTGGTGCATCAGTTGCTAATTAAGCTGACAATCTTGATCATGAAAGGTTGTCAAAGAAGGATACTGAACTGAGAAGTTTGTGCTAAAATACCCAGTGCTCCACATTTATTAGGGATGAAGAAGGCCTGCTCCTTAGCAACTGCTCCTTGCTTAGGAGTTGAAAACCACAGTTAGAAAATTGGCACCTAATATAGTACAATGTGCTAGGAAAAGAAGAGCCCTTGAAGATCACAAAGGAAACTAACCATTAGTGCCTGGAATGTGAAATCCCTCTGACAGACTTATAACATGACTGCTGATGAATTTGTGTCTGCGTTGCTTTTATTAGTAGTGACTAGCTACGAATGCCAGTGATTAGAGCTGGCTGTGCTCACTCTGAATGGGCAAGATTTGAGTCGGAGTCAATCCAACTCACACCTTAATTTGTCTGTCTAGAGAATAAGATTGATTTGCATCAAGTTCAAACCAGAGAGCAGGCTACTTTTACTAATGGAAGTGTGTAAAGAAAGGATTTTGAACTCAAGTACAACCAGGTGTCTGGAGCTAGCTGAAAAAAATATAAGGACGTAAATTTTATAAAGCTAAAATACTATTATAAGCTTGTCAAAAATCAAATGAACAAGCAAGAGATGCAGCAGCTGGCGGACAACAACAAAGTATAAAACATGGCACTAAGCAATATAAAAAATAGAAAAATATAAACTTGTATGAATCTGTATGTTCTTATTGCTTGTATTTACAAAGATCAGAACAATCTTACTGAATCATAAACCAGTTAATGTCATGGTGACAGAGGCTCATATTCCTTTAATTAGATGACAAGTAACTGCGTGACTTAAAGAAAAACATTTCTTTGATGAGCAATGATCAGAATACCAAGACTGACCTGGTCTTGTTTGAAAGGCGGGGGGGGGCGGGAATCAAGCAGCCACCCTTCATGGGATTCCACAGTTTCTGCCTGCATACTGTACACTGCATATGCACAAAACCCAAACTGATAATGACTCTGGGACATGCCAAATGTCATTAATTAGGAGCAACAGTATTTGTCCTGAGAGATATACAGTGGGCTAACACAATCCTAAAGAATACATTAATTTTTTTCCCCTGGAATATATATCTTTGCTGCAGTCCAACTCTGCCCTCTGCAATATTTTTACTGCAAAAGCCAGGCAAACATATTTATGTCTGCGTTCAAAACAAGCCACTATTAGTCTACTCTACCCTTTCATTTGCTGCAACAAGCCAGGGCTTTAGCCAGAAAAGAAACAGTGTTAATAACACGGTCATAGATTTGCAAAGACTCACCATGCTGCAGTTACTATTTGCTGAAATGCACTTCTTGTCATCACACCACTGGCATCCGTTTGTATTGGCAGTACAGCTCGCACAGTCCGCGTATCGGTAACATCTGTCATCTGCAGCAGCTGTAATACAAATGAAAGTCAAAAAGAAACATCGAACAGGAGAATAACACCACATTTCAAACACTTGCTTAGAGCATTTTCTGTTACATCCTTCATTTCAACTCTAGCCATTCATAAAGGTTTAAGTTACTGTAGAAAATTAATTCTATTCATTTAATAAGATTTGCTCCTTTAAAAATTCCTTTAGTAACAACTGTATTTGAAGGTTCATAAGTCTCATATCAACTAAAGGAATATTCACTGATTTGCAGCATACAAACTCTCTTAGCACAGTACATAAAATAACAGTATCAGAAAGTTTCTTAAACTACTCATTCTTTACTCTAACACAGAAGAAAGATTTTCTTCAGATGCAGGTTTCTTGCTATGCAAGAAGGCAATGATAAAAGTAGTAAATAAAAACAAAAATCTAAGATTGATACTAGCAACACACAAACATTCTAAGTCTTTATAAATTAATTTATAAACCCAATAATGATTGTTAAGTTATAGTTCTGCCCTTTCTCTACAAAAAAATATTTGAGGTAGAGTTCATGGTAAATCCTTAATACAAGCCTTCAGGACTTGGACTAAAATTTATGTTATTTAAAACAGTTTGGGACACAAATGATTACTTCTGTTTAAAGGAGGCGAAAATTTGAAAAATCACCATGACCCAAAATAGGAGAATTCCTACCATCTCCTACACTGATTACCGTGTTTAACTCCTATGCGGTTTGGCTTCTTTCATCTCGGCATCATGCAAGTTTAAGAGATTCTCTTGCCAGGGAAGCCTTGCTATTCAGGAATTGAAAACCCACTAAAATTTCTGCTTATCCTTTAATATTGACTGTCAGTGGTTCCTCAGATGATACTCTCAACCGGGTAACAATTGAGAAAAGTGGTGTAAAAGAATATATGAAAAATTGGCTTTTGGCAGAATATTGCCACCCCAAACTGGAAGGATTTCACAGCAGTGAAGCAGTGCTGTCCACACAACTTCTTCAGGACTGGAATTCTACACACCTCATCTCTTGCAAGTTTAGTTGTAGTTCACTCCCACTGCAGCAGCTGTACTTTAGAAACTGCTCTAACTTTTTTCCTTCAGCCTGTCTGTGCTTTGTTTTGTTTGGTTTTTTAAACACCTGTCGATATGATCAACTTTTTATAAGATCGACTTTCACCTGTATTACTTTTGAATTTAGTGTCTAGAGATTTTTCTTTATGCAAAGAGCTGAAACTTTCTAGATTCTAGATCTCTTAAGTGTTATGAAACCGTGCAAAAGCCGTTCTTCAGAAAGCTTTACCTAGGTAACCTTTTTGTTACATAATGCACCTTTTTTCCAAGTTTAGAACTCTATATCCAGTTCGATAACAAATAAAAGCTAACAGAAAAATAAACTGTCTTAAAGCATTGATTAATAACAGAGCTAATAATTTTTTAATAAACAAAAAAACAGAATGGCAGTTTAATCATATGGTAGTTTGTACATGTAGCACACAGCCAAAGTTTGGTTAGCAATTTTATACTGTGCTACAAGGAAAGATGCACAGAAAAAATAGCAGGTGTATGTAGCAGGGAAGCATATTCTGTTCATGTGAAGTATAAGAACAACACTTTCACAAGCAATTTATCTGTGACAAGCCAAAATACTTCAGAATAGGGTGAAACAGTTATTCATAATGCTAAATTGCTGTTTCAAACAATATAGCTATCACAATGCCGCACAGAAATTCACATGACAAAATTGAACCCATTTTGACATACTGCAGCAAAGGGCTTGTTTGCCTCAAGTTTGTTTCTGGCTGTGACTGTGCTATATTCTTCTATACAAACGCTCCTGTTTGATAAGTAATCTACCTGAAGCAGTGACGCTTTCCCTCTCTCTTACTGGTATGTACGGACACGAGAGTGCCATATGCCTGTAATGTCAGATATCACTTGCAGTGCCCATCTGTGCTCTAACTGCTGTTATGCTTTCTTTGAATCAGAAAAATATGACGGCTTATGTGAGTGTGAGTGAGTGAGTGTGTGTGTGTATCCCAAAACAGGAGAAGGTGGAGAAACAGGAAAGAGGAAAATTAATTCAGTTACAAAAGCTCACCGTTTTATAAATGCTTCAAACACATTGAGCCAAATCCAATCTAAAGTCATTTTATGTTTTAGCTCCCCAATGAATTAAATTGTTATCTTTGAATCTTCTTATGTTTTGTTTCCCTTAGCACCTTAAACTTGTGTTCTTTTGCATCTACTTCCCTGTATTTAAAAATCAAAAAAAAATCCAGAATTGAATGATTTTAAAAATTAATCCATAAATCTATTGCATTGGGTATTCTGAGAGGAACAGTCTTAACTATCCAATCACTAGTTCCACTTGGTTGGGTTTTGGGGGGTCCCCCCCCCAGCTCCTACATCGCATTGCAAATCTGACACTGTAAGACTAGAATTCACTTACCTGTTTTCTTAGGACATTTTGCTCTAAGGATATTATTAGCATGTCCAGATTCCCAGGATTCACAATGTTTCTTGTTCCACAGACACCTTATCCCTGGACGAGCGTTTTTACACAGCTCTTCATCTCTGAATGCTTCACAGTTTGGAGGCTTGTACACAAGGATGTCATTCAAAAGAACACTCGAAAAACCCCCAAATATATACATGGACCTATTAGGAAAAAGCAAGTAAATATAACTGTTATTGTAGCTATAGATATGCTTTCTTGATTTCTTATCTGTCTTGATATACAATAAAAAAAACCCCACATAATATTATAAAAAACATTCTTCACCTCTCTCTAATAAAGACTCTGTCAGTGGTTCCATTATAAAGATTGATAAGTTTTTCAATGTATTTCTCCATGGAAGTTTAGACTAATAAAAAAATTGCTCAAAGTGCACTGGGCTATATGTATTAGTGAGTGACATGTACCATATGTCTGGAAAGAAGAAAGAGCAGCTATGGAGGCAACCACTCATTTTTGGAGTTAGATGATGAGAACAGAGTGTGAAATAATGGGCTGCAGGAAATGAGAACATTTTTCTTCAAGAAGATTTCGAAGACAGCCAGTAGTAATTGGCAGATGGATATTTCTTTTTGGTAACATTTCCGGTGCAGTAGCTGCTGACATCAGAACCAGAAGGCTAGGCTTGAGATCTTACCCTTCTCATTTAAAATTAAAAACAGCCTCAGGTAAAAGATAATAATAAAGAACCTGTATGATCTGTGGTATCATATACTCTTACAACAGAATTAATCATACAGTTACCAATAGCAGAAATCTTTGGAGAGTATCTCGTATTACACTTTTCTGTACATAAAACCCTACTTAAAAATACCATTAAGTTCAGGGGGTTAAAAAAAAAAAAAAAAGGCGGGGGGGCCATTTTCACTTTGAATCTAATTCATTGAAAGGGACAGTTCTCGAAGTATCATACATAGCTTGTATGTCTTAAAACAACACAAATCAGAATGAAAAACTACCAGTTGTTGAATTCATTAATTCCAAACAATTTTCTCTTAATGAAGTAATCTGTTCATCGATTGAGTGCTTTCTGTACAAAGTTACAATTTACTGCTATTTTTGTTAACATCAAACTCTTATTTGTAGTATTACTTACCACCTCCACTATTTCTGACCTATACAATATCCATATGTATAGGATCTGTAAGTTTCCTGCATATACTTAGATACTGACTTTATTAGCATGGTGAATAATGTAGAAGAGAAATGATCAGTAGTAAAATGATCTATAGTACTACAACTGTCAGATATTGGGCCATTTGGGAATGAGCAGTAGTAAAACAAGCAAAGAGTAGAAATTTCTTTAAACCGGACTACAGTTTGCTACAACTTTTCCACTAAAAAAAGGAGACATTTGTCCCACAGTTTTATCTTTGGGGGCTGCAGTGGCGGAAGCAGAGTTCAGCAACCAAATCCAGAAAACTCCAGACCCACTCCACCTCCTGTTTCTAGATGATGAAGCTTTACTGACCTCCTCTACTCATCAAATGACATGGAAGTATGCTACGTTTTCTAGAGGATAAGCAACAGACTTAATATAGTCTAGATGCTGGCAGGCTTTTTTTCCTGCAAGTGGTTAATGGTGATAACTGTATCAGTATCATCAAAATCCTGCTTTTTCCAAGCAAATTTTAGTTACATGTTTTTGATTTTATCATTCTAGAAGAACAAGGAATTATAGCATGCTGCAAAGAGAAAAGGATTTCTCTCATCACATCTAAGTGAGGATTATAGTTGGTACTGAATTTCAAATTCAGTGTAGTTCACAATACTGAGGAAACACCTCAGTACACTAGAAGGTTCATATAAAATGCCATTGAACAGATTCCACAGCATGTCAGTTTGATGATTAGCTGTACTGCTTACTTAAGACAAGTAAAGCCCCTGATAAGCACTACTTTTAATGTTAACGAATTACATCAGTTGTATGCTACTGAACCATACTTTACATAGGTATAATTTCTGCCACATGTTTTTCATTCAGAAAAAACGGCCAGGAAAATTTAAAAGACACTTCATTTACCCATTACTGACAACAGCAGTGTGACCAAATCTGTTGACATCTCGATGTAGATTAGGTTTTGCTAAAATCTTCCATTCATCACAAGCTGAAAGACAAAACAAAAGCATATGAAAACATATATAAAATAATTCAAAAAGCTTTCAGCAAAATATTGCAAAAAGGATTTTATCAGACTCTCTGTGTATTTTAAGTATCAACTAACTTTATTGCCTATTTACCCTCCTTTCCCAGAGGGATCAGTGCAGGTAACCCCTGCTGTTCCCACTGTAAAAACAGACCATCTTTACGTCATGACCTTGAAACGTTCTTAACATGCTTTCATCACCTATTGGTCTCATGAACTATGAAACAAAATTTGACTGATGTATTTAAAACCATTCTTAATATTAGCTTCTAGGATTTTCTAAAATTGTTCTGCAAAATCAGCAGGATTTGACAGACTTTTTTTTTTCTGTTGTCACTAGGTAAAAGCTAAGCTGTTTTTTCCTACTCCTAATAATCTGCTTTATTCTGCTGTTTAAATATGTTATTTATTCAGACTCCATAGGGTCCTTCTAGAGTCTTTATTTGCAGTGATATGCATTTATCAACATATATCACACATCAGTGATATACACACTATCAGTCTTTAAACACACTCCATTAATGCCATTTTGGTCTTCTTTTCATTTCTTTTTAAGTAGGCTTTAGAATTTTAGGTAGATCCCCCTTTTAAATGCATCACTGATGGATTTTCTGGAGAAAGGATTAATATGCATAAAGAAAGACTCTTCTACACTTTAGAAATGGCAGGATTTGAGCACACTGCAGTCACCAGTTCTGAGAAGCTATATTTGCATTGCTCAAGAATAAATCAACAGGTACTCCTTTTAGATGCCTTTGTTGAGTAGGTGCTCCAAGAACCTGTCAGCAACACTTACCTTTCATGGCATTTATCGAGGCCAGAGGACACTCACAGAAGTGTCTCTTTATTATACAGTTCCCCACCTTCATAGCCCGTTTCAACACCCACAACGACAACCACTGCCATCATTGTCATCAAGTGATCAGTAATATTGCCCTAACATTACACACTCCCAAATTAGCCAAAGGATTTCAATTCATATGTATTTCATTACTTTCCTTTCACCTAGTATTTGAGATGAAGGTTCTATCAGTATCTTCACGTCAAATTAACTATCCAAACATATTTCTTTTAGTACTGCCATAGGAGCATTTACAAATGTGGTTTTGGTGTGGTTTCATTTTTCTGTCCTGACTGGGATTTTAGTGCTTTAGAACAACTAGTCCTTTCTTCATTACTTCCTACTTGAACTTTACTGACTTCAAATATTCAAATCCCACAGTAATAGAAATAGGGAGCACCAGGAGATTGAAACTTCAAAGAAATCCCTTTAAAATGGAGCAAAGAAAGTACTTTTCTATAAAGCAGGCAAAGCATTTCTATAATTTGTCATCATAACAGATTTTGTAGACAGGTAGGGTAAACTTTCAGGAAAACTTTCATATCAGACAGAGGGTTACAGTTTTCTCATTTAAAAAAAAAAATCTGCTATACACAAAAAGATAAGGATTAAATCCAAAGTTGAAAAGGACTTAAAGGGAGAGAGACCTCTCCAATCCAAATAAAAGTGTGGCTTTACTTATATTTTTATATATATATATATATACACACAAACACACACATATATATATATATATTTACATCTTTGATAATTATATTGGCTTTTCAGATATTCTCAGTGAAAACTTATTTGCATTTTGCCTTAATGTGGTTTGAAACCAGAATAACAAGATGACAATTCTTCTTTTAAACCAGTGGCAAAGCTATCAATTTGGGCACTAAGACACACACACAAAAAAAAAAGACCTATTTGCTCAGCATACTGTCCATAATACACAGAAGTGGATAGAGTACATGCCTGTAGAAGATGCGTGGTCAGTTAGTACCACAAAGAAGCAGAAGTGTCCTATAGAGACCAACAGAAAAGGTCACTGGCATACAGCAAGACTGTGAGGAGCACATCTGAAACCTAACTGTTTCCAGGGTCTTAATGCAATTATTACACACGTTGATTTTTACCTAATATTGCTGAGTTCATTTACCTGTAAGATTCCAGTGACAGACACATCTAAGTAAGGTATAGTAACTTAATTTTAAAATTTGGAATAATTTATGCAATTTATAGATATGATTAAAAAAATAAAGAAATATCACCATCAGACCACATATTTCAAGGAAGACTGCTTAAGGTTAAAAAATAAAAAATGAAAAAGAAGCCCAAACACCCCTCCTCCCTCCCCAGCTTAAAACAACAAAAATGGATATTAGGAAATCCAAGAGGGACAAATTGTCCTCGAGGCTGGTGTCATACCAAGCCTAAGTCACTCTAACTGCTGGCTGCGCTGGTCCTGTTCTCGTTCCCATTGTCAGAACAGTTCATCTCTGCTGGTGCTGCTGTTCTGGCACTTTTAATGCAGAAAATTATTCACAACAGCACTTTGTCCAGTTAGCGTCCTGTTAGCATGCTGAAACAGCTCGGTGCAAGGTCACGCAAGGGTGGACTCGGCACATGAGAGGGGGCAGGATGGCACGGCTACAGGCAAAACTGCAGTAATACGCCGCTAGATTGACTTAGGCTTCCACAGAATCACAGCCTGAGCCCATAAAGAGAGTCAGAGGCTCTGGCTGTGGTAGATAAATCAATTACATCTTTTTATAAATTGGAAACAGAAACTAAAAGCACATTATTACCAGAGTAACACAGATGGTCCAAACAGCAATAATTTCAACATCAGATGGTGGACTCGGAATGAATTTAGTAGTTTGAAGAAAAAGAAAGTATAGTAAGTTTAACTCACTGTCTTATAGACCCAACGCATCTCCAAAATTTTGCCTCTTTCTCAACTTCTACCTTCTGTCACTACCATTGTTAACATTATATTATCATAAAATTATTATAATATTAATACACTTTCTCTCTCACAATTGTTCCTTATTTATTTTCTCCACTTAAATAGAACGGTGAAAGTACATACATGCCAGAGAGATGCTGTTCTTGAAAGTTTCAACAGAAGAGATCACAGTACTAGGGCACCAATTAATTACTTATGACCACAAGCTTCAGATGAAGGTAGGAGTAGTATTAAATATAAAAGTTGTATATTCCCCATATCACAGCATAACACTGGCATTTGATGCCTTCATGCTGTTTGAATTATATGTAAGAGATTCAGACTAAGAGCAATATTCTTCACTGGAAGTAAGGGATCAACAATAATTAATTCAATTTCTGTTTCAATAAAATATTTCCATTTTAAAAGCTATAAAAATCAAACATTTTAATGCTACAATCGACCAGCAAAATCTTGCTGCTATACTGTAAAATCAAGTTCTTGCTGCTGTAAGTCATTGCACATAAACAGAAAGAGCATGTTTGAGCTCATATGCCTTTGATGGTAAAGGAAACAATTTAAAAAAAAAAAAAAAACCACTAAATTTTCATCTGATCTTGGAAAATGTTGCACATTATTTTTTGTATTTTTACAAACATATATACAAATATATAGTGCTTCCTGTACTTAGAAATTTATTTAAGAAAAAATGGGATTTAATGCCAAAGGAAAACCATAAAACCATAATAAAGGCTGGTTTTGAGATAAGAAACCCTTGAGGGCTGGAGATATAATAATTCCTTTCTTGCTGATGGTATTTGTCAAACTGGCAGGTCTTTTCAATAGAGAACAAGAAAAAAAGGGGGAGGGAAGCACGTTACAAATAGCCTTTCCTCTTATCTCCTCCTAGCCTTCTCAATGACTACTGAACACTGAACAGAGCATTGTGCAAGAATAATACTTTTGCTCAGCTTTAAACTCCTGATCTGAGCTTCTCTGTACAGATTGGTTAATACAAAATACAGATAGTTAACCAACTGATTTTTGGTGGGTTTTGGTAAAGAATCAAATAGAATTCGTCCCGGCCCATCATCTTCAAACTTCTTTTGAACGTTTCAAGGTACCCACATTTACAGTTCCAAGAAGAAAGTGACAAACAGCAAATGCAGTATGAGTTTCAACACTGTTTATCACTATTACAGCCTTCTGTGCATTGTATTTGTTGTATTAAGTCTAATAAGAATGGTAAGCTCTATGGAGTAAAGAATAAAATACTTTTCTCTATAAAATGCCATGCACTCTTAAGGTATTATACAGATGGTAAGTGGCAGATATGGTACTGGTTGTACTTACCATTTTCCCTGTATGTATCTGGGTTTAACATATAGCACATGGAAGCGTATACTGCTTTTAATAGAAAAAGTTACCAAGCTGATGAAGAAGTGATACTATTCATTCCAAACTGATTACCAGAATTTTTAGTCACTGAAAAGTACAAGGAGGAATACAGGGGCTTTTCTTCCTATTAGTAAAGCTTTAACTTCAAGAACTAGTCCTACCACATTATCTCATTATAAGAGGATTCATACTCCTCCCTAGCGTAGATTAAATAGTTACCAGAAGTGGCTCAGAGTGAATTCGCCAACCATACAAATTACTTACATGAGAAAACACACCACAGAAATACACCGTATTTGAGATGATCCAGCTGATGCTGGCAGAGAAAAACTCCAGCTGAACTTTGCGTGAGGTAGTGCACTCCAGGGTCAACGCTCCAACAGGACAGACCTCGACACCTTATACTTTGTCCAGTCTCCTGCACCCTTCTCATCTACATCTTATTAGCAATATTGCATTACCGATCACAGAGAGGATGACCAAGGCATTTTATAGAAAAGTTCTCAACAGTAAGGAAAATTTCAGAGAGCTTGAACTCAGGTGGGAGTCTAGGCTGTCTACAAGGGACATAGAGACACAGAGGAGTTCCTTGAGAATTCCTTAATGGGGACCATTAAGGTTCCATTGCTGAGATCACTAAAAATACAAGTTACATCAATACAAAGGTACTATAATAGCATATACAGTAGGGCAAGAGGAATACGCTGTAGCATATAGTATAGTAGTGTATATATACACTAGTATAATGTATTCATACATTACTAGAATGTTTCCCAGTATGATTTTATACAAAAGTAACAACCACATTTCTAATCAACATTGTCACATCAGTAAAATACTCGAACATAGATTTGCTTTAAAATATTTAGCTAAGATCAGATTTAGCAAAATGTGACTGAAGGAAAAATAGGGAAAATATAGCATCCTATCTCATCCTGTTAGTCTTGCAAGTCTTTTTATGAGTGACTTTTGCTCTTCAGACGTACAGTTGAAGATACCATTAAAAAACTTTTTAAGAGTGGAGGGCAGTATAAAGTTTGCACTTATCATTCACATCTGATTTTGAACAATGTATTACTTAAACATTAGGGCAGATGTGAAGCAGAAGAAAGTTAACATAGCTCCATTAAATTCATGTCTGAATTAAGTTAATAAAGCAGTTTTGAAAATTATGCAAGTTGAGCACCCAACTATTTCCAGTTCAAATTTTGAAAATCTAAGAGAACCGCACATCTACAAGCTGGTTTAGAGGTGATTACTCTCCCCTTTCTTCATCTGATTTATTACTTTTATTATACACATCTCAATTATTTTCAACAACTAAAAGACTATGAGAATGACCCTGAAAATCTTGACATCTTGCTCCCAAATCTACAAAGTTTTGTAAAGAATATAAGAGAATATCAAGGAACTGAAATATTCCCTTTGCAGAAAACACTATAGAAACTCAGACGAAAAACTGTAAGCATTGAACAGAAGTTTATTTACACCTCATCTTCATTTTCCTCCCCCACCCTGCAATGCCCAATACTGCACTCAAGACTGAACAGAAGCACCATGCCTAGTCAGAACTTGCAGGTGGAACTCTAAGTGATACTCTTACTGTTCCCTTTAAAGAATGGAAAAGGTTCATACTTCCAAAATACAATAAAAGGAAAAAAGACTTACTTTATATAGTTTAATAGTAGTTAGAGTAATGATCCAGCATATAGGAGAAACGGGTTCATTTCCTACCCAATGGGATTTAAACCTACAGCTTTCATCTCTGAGGAAAGTGCCCTACCTGTTCAAGCTAGGTAACTCTTCACTACTCCAAGTTAATGCTGTTCCACTGAACAGAAAAAGAAAAAGAAATTAATAGTGTTAGAAATAGGGAGCAAAAGTTGTTAGGACAGTCTCTAAAAAAGGGGCGACCAGTGTTCCATACTCTACTTCCAGGATCACATTTGTATTTCTGCACTGGCAGGCCCGTTTAGTGACAACCTCTTACTACATTTGGAGCTATGCTTTAAGAAAAGGTATACAAAACTACCTACTTTATGTTTACATTATCAAATCATTTCTCACTTTTAAAGTATTTAAATAGATTTGAAATGCCAATGTATTGATCCTGTTCAATCACACTCTCTGTAAGAACCACAGTGCAGCCTTACATACAAGTAGAAACCAATGTCAGATTATGCTTGTATGTTCTCTTTACATATTTCCAATAACTACTCAGTTACTTTTACTCAGGCAAAAGATGAAATGTTGGTTCACAGAGTATGGACACACATTACACTTCTGTCTGGTTCTCTTTTTGTGACTGGACAACTAAACCACCATGAAGTTAGGTATGAACAAAAAACTTATTTTCCAATTAATTCCAAACTGCATAAATATTTTTCTTTATTCAGATAATAAAAATCGCCTTACTCTCGGGAAAACATAAAGGCAAATATGTTTGAAACAGCATGAATTGAATTTAAACTATAGATCTAACATCTATAGCAAAGTCCATACACGTAACAGTGACTCCCTAAGCAGTATTAAAAAAAACCCCAACAACCTTGAGCTTTACTATTAAATGGAGCAATTAGTGCATTATATTATTATAGTTTTGCTCTTCTAATAGTATAGTCATACGGAGGTAATCACTACTACAGACTGCACCAGAACTACATTTATGACTTAAGTGCTCAGGAACACATAAAACTTAATCTATCACAGCCACTGCTTTACATTTTCTTTGTAATAGCACATTGATAATCCATTTGTAACTCCAGAAGGAGGGGAGAATTGTAAAAATAGATGGGTTTGCATTGGGAAAAAATTAAAAAAAAAAAAAAAAAATCTTTACAGACATTTAAACTTACTCATTTTGTTGATGACAAAGACTAAAGTTGAAACAACTTATTTTACAAACAATTTATGAATAAACAATTAATTTTATTACAAAATACAAACAATATGTTTGATTACAAGTGAAACTAAAGTTAATCTCATGAGATAATCCTGAAATTTTTTTCCAAACAGGAAAAAGATTTTAAGCTTTGTATGAATACCCTAGAAGAAACTTAATATTTCACATGCATATTGTCTTTCATAAGCGATTGAATTTGCATACTATTTAATCCATAATAAAAAAATTGAAATCCAGACAGTAACAAGACTTAAAAAAGAAACATTGCATAGTATATTATTGTCTTAAATGTATGGGTTATTGCACTTCTCCCATAGGTACAGACAAGCTGAAATACAACTACCGCTGGGAGAGACCATGGAAGCAGCTGCCATGTTCCAATGTTTTCAGTTTTCGGCTTTTATAGAGGTTCCCTGTCAGTCATTTTCTGTACATTTCTAGGCTATCCAGATACCTTAGCAATTGGCATACATGAAAAAAAAGGACAGAGACTGAATATTTCATACACTGAAACTGCAGGAACTGCCTTAGGCATACAGAAATATATTTACTAACATGACCATTTGGCCAGGAACTAAAATAAATATTCTTACTCTTCGAAAAAGCTTTTTTTTCTTTTTTTCTTTTTTTTCTTTTTTTTCCTTTTTTTTCCTTTTTTTTGTTATATACTGGTCTCAGTAGTTAGAATCTCTGTTTTAATTCTGATTCTGTGTGTCCAAATAATCTATTTTTATCTGCAAATTTTGCATCTGAATACTCATAAAATATAATCTAAATTACTTTCCTAAGCTCTGATTGGAGTAGAAATGCAAGAGTTTTAAGCATGGGGAGCTCTTGTATCATGGTTTTACAATTAAAAAAAAAAAAAAAAAAAAAAGAAAAGAAAACAAAAAAGAAAAGGGGTTCTTATTAACCCAAAGTAATACTTCAAAAATCTATCCTAAAGTCTTAGAGTACAGCTTTGAAATTTTTTATCTCCAGGTGGAGATAAAACATGAAAACATGTTCTTCAACATGCACATTTGTATATATACATACATATAAATATGTATTCAATACATATACATATATAAATACATAGTGTGGTGGTTGGGTTATTTTAGTTTTAAGTAGTACTTCAACAAGTTCCCCAGCATGAAAATTGAGCTCTCCTTCAGAAAATTAAAACCCACATGGACATGACCTTCCAACTACCCATCTACACATTTAGAGAGAGAAAAGATTTCCAGTAATGCTAATGTCATACAAATTGTAAATCAAATTTATAGAATACATTTATCAGCACTGTAACATCAATTGTAGGGCAGCATAAGGAAGACAGACACATGTGTTTTTTAAACCTTCATACCAGGTACAAAGATTGAGAATAAAAGTGAAGAAACAAAACTGTAATACTGCACCCCTCTTTTCTTCCCAAGCCTACAGCAGAGAACAGAGCAAGGTAGGATTCCTGCTCCAAATCTGGTCACCAGACATAATCTTGTTCCAAAAAGCTGGTTGTTGATATAGCCCAGAAGACAGAGTATGACTGAATATTCACAATGTAACTTCTGGCATTTTTCAGGACAATACTACAGAGTTCTATTTTCTCTGGGAGGGCTTTCCATGACTGTTGCAAAACCAGAAGGCCAATAGCAGCAAGAAGAATCCATAATAGTTTTTAGCTCATTTTGATTACACTGGAGCCCATTTGATAGCTGATTCAAGTATGCTATTTTTGCTTAAATTCATGTAAATGCATGTATGAAGAATGTTCTCAAGTTTTCCTAACTTGCACCATATATTCCTTAGTCATGGCCAAAGAATGAGATGCCTTCATGAAGTGGTTTCATTTTGTTTATAAATGTTTAAAAAATTAAGAACTACTTTGCATGATTTTTTTTTTTTTTTTCCACTGCTCTCATCCTTCCACAGAATTCAGCCCAGTTATTGAGATGTGTACTCATTAGACTAACTTCTGCAAAACAACAATACTTTGTTTGGAGCAGGAGTGGGACTAGAACTTTGTACGGTAGACACATCATCATGGTTTCTCTCTGAAGTGTATTCTATTCCTAATATGATGTACATAATTAAATTAATCAAGTACTCAGAAAAAAATCCTCAGCACACTAGCCTGGTTGAACCACTCTTCCACTGTGTAGGCAGAAAACACAGTGATGAACTTGAGGCCAGCAGTAACCAACTTGTGTGATTTTGTTCCTGAAGAAAAAAAAGCAGACTGAACTAACGTCAAACTTTGTACCAAGAAGAAAACATAAGCAAAACATCAATACTAACGCATGTCATGCTTCCTCTCTAGTTCTATAACACCTTTATTTAAACTAATCTCTGCGGGATCTAAGCAATTTGTAAAATCCAAAGTCAGTGGTGATTATCTACTTTCTTTCTACCATGTCTCAGTCTCCCTAAGGTATGCAATTTTTATATATTACAAAGTAGTGCTAAGGAATTGGGAGAACTCGGGGTACAGGTCCTAATATATAGTTTCTCAATTACACAGCAAAGACTGAAGAACAAGATAATATCTCATTTTGAAAGATAAATCCCTATTAGTTAATTAGAAGTATGCAGCCAGTTTTTCAGACATGCACATCCCAGTTTGTATTAACTGTCATTATTATGTATGATGACTATACACAAACTGTCCTTTGCATATGTAACTCACTGATTTCCAAAGAGCTGTCACAGAGCATAGATTTTCATAAGCAGTGCACGTGGTTTTTTTGCTATATACATCTATTTGAATTCCTTTTCTAAATAAGAAAACTGCTGCAAGTATCTTTCAAAATGCTATAATGGAAGAATTGAATGAAGATCCTAGATTGAACACTGACATTACATCCATAATAGGCAGGATCTCACCAGTTGAAGTCCTTCAGCTTCTTTTTTACATACTGAACAGGTAACTATGGCACTCCAGTGACCAGTAGATAAAGAAAAGCCATAACCAACATCACTCAGAAAACTGCAGGTCAACCACAGCATCCAAGACTGAGCCCAGTGGTAGCTCTGTCCCTACTGCCAAGGTTCCTTTTTCAGCATAATGTAAGCAATAACAGCACGGTTGGAAAATAGCTCACCTCTATGAGGATAACCATTTGTGGATCTTTAAGGAGCTGCCAGAGCAACTTGGCAGCAAGTCTAGTGGTAAAATATCAGAGGAGGACAAAAGCATACCAAAGGCCAGGTTTCTAAAGGTCATTTTATGCAGCAGACTTATCATCTAAATATGTTTACTGCTATTTAAGTAAATACACCGAACAATATTAAACTATGAAAATTACAGCATCATAATAGTATTTATAACATCTCCAGATCTCCGAGTCTTCAGCTTTACCAAATATATTCAGATGCAGTAAGCATTTAAAATGACTGAATTGAGCTCTTGGCTCATGACACTTACATTTAACTGTCTGAAACTTATGCATGTAGACCAAGTTCAGTACCTAGAGAGTAATGACTGATTCCACAAAAGAAGAAAAAAAGAGCAACTCTGTCCTAGGCTTGGTAAAATTAATTGCTCTCTGGAGATCCTTATCTCCCTCCATTGACTAGAGGAGGACTCTCTATTACCAGATCATATTAGAAACCAACATTTTAGACAGCTAAACTTAACTGAGATTAATCCCCCCAAATAGTTATTTCACATTAATATGAAAAACAGTAAGCATTTTCATAGATAAAAAAAAGCTGAGGCAATCTATCCATAAGACTATGTCACATATAATAAGAGATATAATCAGAAGTACTCTATAGCCCAACTTGAACATAAATAGTATAGGCTCTATCTCCAGGATTCAGCTGGTTTCCAGACAGGACCCATTTTTTACAAGATGGAGCATAACACTCCATCACTTGCAAGGTATCTAGGAAACATGATACTGATACCATCATACATTTTTTCTTCCAAGTATTGTTCAAAAACTCGTGATACAAAGTAAATAAAATTCTGAAATATACCCATTCAATAATTATTTAATTCTTAGTAAAATAAGTATTTACTGTTTTCTGGAAAAGTATGTGTTTACCTAATGTGTGCTGTGAGATTGCGGTTTTTATTTGGTGAAATGAATAATACAGAAGATTAACTCTGAATCAAATCAATCTTCACAGATTTAAAAATTTTTTAAGGGTAATTACTACATCCATTTCTTTTGTACTTCATCAGTTTGATAACACATGGAGGATGTGACTTGCAAGAAAATTCAGATATTGTATTAAATATTGTAATCAGCTAGAAAAACCAAAATATTGTTCCACCTTAAAAAAAAAAAAAAAAACACCACAACAACACAGAGCACACAACATTTTCATGAAGTAGGATAATAAACTCCTGGTGCGTGAAAGTCAGAAAGTTACACTTATTCAGATCCTGGGACTCATACTATTGATTCTCAAGTGCACAGTCTACAAATAAATGTGGACCAATAAGTAATATTATCCTCTAAAATGATGAGGGAGTTCTTATTCATTAAAAATTAAAACCAGATGTAAACTGAAGTGAGAGCAAAATCAATAGCTTACACCATCAGACGCCTACAAGAAGCTACAGAATATGTAATACAGGGATACAGTAAAAAAAATTCAACTGTTCTGAAAAAAGCATTATTCACACACACGGTGAAACTGGCAGGAAATAACACATATATGTTCCATGTACTTAATTTACTGATTATTTTTGCATGAAAGCAAAGACATTGCATTGATACCTATACAGAAAGCCATAAAGAGCCATCAACTAGTCCTATAAAACAGATCATGTCTCACCTTCCCTACCACTGAGTCAGCTGATAAACGCTTGCCAAAAATAGATCCAGGCACTATCCACAGGCTATTCACTACAGGATCGTGCACAAGTCCATTTCCCAGACTGCTCTGACGCATTTCCCCATTTTTAGCTCCCAGGAGAAGTGGCTGTGGTTTTGGCCCAAATATGACCTGTGTGTTTATATTTGCAGCCTATGCATAAAATATGGACATGAACATTAGGGAAAGGAAAAACTATTTATGGTAAGAATAGCAGTGGCAATAAACAAGACAGGAAACAGATTATGGACTCATTAAATTGCCCTAGATTTACAGCCTCCACAATCCTATAGGGAGGTTTTTCCATACCTGCACAGCTCTAAAGGTTGGAACCATTCTACAGACTGAAAGCTTACACCCACCTAGTCTTGTCTCCAGACTGTCTTTCACCTTAAACAGTTTTCCCCCAAAGTGTATTCTTATCATATAAACTACAATCTTTTCTGCTCTCAGCTACTCTGTTGTGAAATTAAATATATCACACATCTTTCTATTATCTCCTACAGGTTCCTCATGCTTCAGTCAACCTTAATACCACTTGCCATGCAGAGCCCTGTTTGAGTTTGTCTGTCTTAAACATGTGTTGCCAAAATTCTACAAAAATATCCAGGGCCTTGAGAACGACATCAATGCTTCTTTCTTCTTTTCATTAGGACCACATAGGGCACTTCCACAGTCACATGCCACTCTGGACTTGGACACACAGGCCACTGTCATTTCCTTCAGTTTGTAGGAGAAAATTCTTATCATTTCCTAAGCGTATGACTTGCACCTTGTTCCATTAAATGTGATCTCAGGTGGACTGTCATTTCCAATCATCTCTTCTCCCTGAATGACAGTACGGCCTCCTCCCAACAGGTTGTCAGCAAAGTTTTGTGAGGTTCTTTTGTTACTATTCACTTCTACTTTTGAACTTGGGTAACTGGGAATGAATTCTGTATTTTGAAACTTATACTGCATGCTAGCAGGCTTTGGTGCTTCAGAAGTAAACTTTTTTTAGCACTATCCTCCTAAGACTATCTTCTGTCTCATCTAACTAAGTACAAATAGCTTAGCCTTTTTCATTGTGCTGTTGTCCATGGAAACACAGTTTATCCTTAATGTAATGTTGCAAAAGTATTCCATAGCCTATTATTGCCCTGACTCATTTAATGTAGTTATCCCATTAATCTATATGAGGGAGTAACCCCCAGAATTTTCCTCCCACTCAGCAAGACTGCTCATGCTAGACTGTGGGTGAGGTATTGCTCCATGTGAAACAGACATATACCGAGGTAGTTATCCTGATCATGTACTTCAGTCTCAAAGGCAGGAATCTATTAATTAATACTCTGACCTGAAATGCATATTAAAAGGTAGGAGCAGGGAGGGCAATTTGTCAGAGGAAGCTATCCATCAAAATCCGTGCATCTCAGCTATCAGCCCCAACCTGTATCCATTCAGCTACAGTCAGCTATACCACAATCAGTCTCCCAAGAGGCTGTTTCTCTACGCTCTGCTTCTTGTGGTGTGGAGTTCCTATGTTTCCATATTGCTCTTCGGCTTGTGGCAGCTGAACCTTTCTTAGTTTCCTGAGCATCACCACCTGACTACCCCTGCCTCACCTTTCAGACTGCTGCCTACCTTGGCTTCTCCACTCCCTGATTTTCAATTCAGACTCACTGTGGTGCTTTGATATAAGCACTGAGCAATGCATTTTCCAAACTGTCACCAACTCCAAACCTTTTTAGGAACCTCTCAAGTGTTACTTGTGGGGAAATGTTTTGGTTTCAGGTGGGGCGGGGGGGGGGTTGTGGGTTGGAGTTTTGGGGGTTTTGGTTTTTTAAATTCCAGCATCATATTTTATTGTACTATGTAGATATTCAGTATCAAAAATAAATCAACACTTGGAGGTAATAACCACTAGGGTCTCTGTTCAACACACTTAGCACCAAAATGCACCAAACTCGTGCAATTCATCTAGCAACATATCCGTCATTCATATAAGACAGTATTAGGCACATTTTTTGAAATTGATCATTTTAGCTACTATGCTTTGTCCCACAAACCAAAAACTTAAGAATATTATGGAAGAGAAGCTTGTTTTTAATTTTACAATATAATTCATAAATAACTTGAAGGTGTTTGGGATCAAGACTTTAAAGAATCACATTAGCTAGACTTGAGAAAGAAACACTGTGGTATTTAAAACCCAAATGAGAAAAATACAATACAATACGTACCTATATCATATGCAAGAAAGTCAGCAGAAAAACACTTTGCACCATTACTCAGGGAAGTATCATTATGAGTGTTTCCACCAAAAATGAGCATAGCTCCATTGATTAAGACAGCTGAATGAAGATATCTTGCAAAACCACTCTCTTTCAAAATAGTCCTACAATATATAAGAACAAATTAATACATACTAACATGTGATAAACTGTATACACGCATCAAGAAAATTTATAGATGAAAACAATATAAAATACAAGGAAAACACTAAAGCTATTACTCAGTAAAAATGTTGAAATGTAGTCAGATTGTTTCTAAGATTATGAATTTTCTCATGTTACAATAAATATATTTAGCATTCATTTAAAATGTCATGCTTTTTTTTTATTAAAAAAACAGTTTGTCAGATAACATATCTGAAATAAATTGTATCATGTTTACGTTCTTCAGAAGTGATTAATGATATGGTAAATTTTACTCAAAACTGAATGTAAACCCATTCATATTATTAATTCCTATTCTTACATATCCTTAGCCATTTTGGGTTTTTGTTCAAGAAATGCAATAAAGAATTCTTTTGAAGGCTAAAAGAATCTTTAAACCATCCTAAGTATTGGAAAAGTAGAAGGTTTGGTTTTGGTATTTTTTATTAATTCAACACTCAGACCTGTAAAAGAAATAGTAGAAGTTGAAAAACACTTGCACGGCTTCATAAAAATATTCAGGCTGGCAAACTCAAGCATACAGAATTTCAGTACCAAAAAAAAAAAAAAATAGTCCACGCACATTGAGTCTTTGATCTCTCTTCATTCATTTTAGCTTGTGTCTGTGTGGTCTGCTCTGTGCCAGAGCAGTAACATGGGCCCAACAGTAGCCAAGAGCTATCAATACTACAGTTTTAAAGTGGCAGGTGTGGGGCTAGTAGAAAGAACGGAATACAAACTTGATTCAATCACAGTAAATAAATCTTACCAAGGGAGAGAGTAACCATTTGTGGGTTTTGCCAGCTTGAATTAGTTAAGTAGACCAGCTGTAAACATGTTTGTGAAGAGCTGATTAGATCACCAGTACAGAATATTATTTAGCTTCCCCTATCAACATTTTACTTGTCTCAGTAATCTAACAGTTTGAGTTTAGACTCTCACTTTCACTTGTCTTACTGCACACTGCTCTTACTTACAATTAAACCGTTTTGTCATTCATTTCCTGTAACGAACATACTGACTTGACAGTATTATTCAATCAGAAGGAAAGATTGTCTCTTTCAGATCACACTGATAACATGTTCAATATTTTTACATCACCACAGGGTTTGGGGGACAGGGTTTCAAATATGTCTTATTGTTTTGACATCATGATGTAAATCAAATTTTGTTATTATTTATGTAAATCAATCAATAGATTTTAAGTGATAAGAGATCATATGTTTAAACAAGCTGAGAGGAAGGCATTAAACCTAAAGTTCTCATATTGCCATTTAAATAAATTGTCCCCTACTCCTAGAAAGTAACATCAAAGGAAATACCAAAGACTAAATGAAAGTAAATGAGATTCTTTTTTTTTATTGCTTAAAAATACAAAAATTCCTTCAAGTCACCAGCATACCCACCGATGTCCTTCTGGTTTTAACCCTTTTTTCTGTTTTAAGTGACTTGCATTTTTGTTCTGTATTTCTGATTTGAAAACAGAGCACCACGTACATGTGGGTTTGTAACCAGGAATTAGCTTGATACAGAATACTTATGGTACCTACCCAGAAAAAACATGATATTTGGTTTCAACTCATCAGCTACCAACACACAAAATGAGGAATGACAGGGAAATAGAACAAGACATTATTTTCAACAGTTATTTTCAACTACTAATGGAGGAATACTGCTGCTATGAGTTGAAAGAATGATAATATAAGAACACATTATCCTTATTCCATTAGGACTATAGATTTCCTTCTGTCTTTTGCTTCCCCAGTTTTCTACAGCCCCTATCTCCTAATTTACATTAATTGCTATACACTAGGCTCTGTGTTGATTATACTGCCTTGCAGCTGTCTACAAATAGTTGTCTTGATCACTAAAGGCCTAAAGAACAGTTCACTGTTCTGGAGAAAACTAAGGACTCTCCACAGTGTATATAACAGCAATCCCTGCAGTTTTTCTTTGGGCTACTCACTTTTCACCCAACTGCATTGCCCCAGTCCTGGTCCCCACATTTTACATGGGTTTTGCTCCCCCTAATTTCTGCATATTGTGTGCTGAGTTTCATCCATCGTGGTAACAGTAAATTTTCCCCAAGATCCAGCAGAAGTGGAAGTGTAATACAGACCAAGTTTGTTAATTTGGCCATAATTTTCACTATTCATTAGCATCACTGATGAGAGCAATCTTCAGAACTCTCCAGCACATATAAACCCCATGCAAATTATGCGAGAGTCTCAGCACACTTTACACTGAACTCATTATTTATGCACATATACGTGTATCTGCAAACATTAGTCCATGTTAACTATAATTATGCCAAGCATTGCATGCAGCAGTGTGGTATTTTAATGGTAATAGAAATACCCAGGAGCCAGCAGGTGTTTCCACTGTTTCAGGCCATTACCTAAGACCAGCACCACATTGTCCCCCAATTGCCCACTGCAGCAGCATGCAAGTAATGCAAAGCAATGCAGGTATTACAAACACTGGAATTCTCCATCATGTGTTAGAAAGAATGTTCACATGAGGAATTAAAATGTCACCCCCTCACATTCCAAGAAACAAAGCTTATGCCTAATTGATATGAAGAAATAAAAACCCACAGGCCACTGAATAAAACAAGTAATCAGCTTTGTATACCAAGACTTAGTGAAGCATATGAACCTCAGCCAGATCACACAGAGAAACAGAGAATGAGTGCAATAGAAAAGCAGAGACAGCGACGACAAGCAAATGCAAGTGTGAAAAAAGCCATGTATATGGGCATGAGAAAGCCGTTGTGGTTCCACCTCTTCCTCATACCCCACCTAGCCAGCGGCACGTTCAGGCTCGGTTGCCTCACTGAGTGCTTTGAATACTGATTATAAGATGTCACAGAGACAGCAAACAAAGATTTTATTACTACGTAAGTGTCATTACCCCATCCTCAGCCAGTTTTCAGTCCCATAGTACAATTGACTCCCAGTGTAATACTCATGAATAAAAAAGTTCTCCACAAGCTGCAGAGAATGCCACATTAGTATAGAGGAGATACAAGCATTCATTATTAGATTTTGTATGAATAATGAATAAAAAAAACATTCCAATAATTATTATTATATTGTTGAACAGGACCATCAAAGGATACAATAATGTTTTGTTCCAAGAATAGGGTATAATAAGGAAGCATTAAAAATACATTAAAAGGGACAAAAAATTCATGTAATAATGTTTCCATATGCCATGAGTTAGTGGCGTTCAAAATCAAGAGTCTCAGTGAAATCAAACCCACGTTTCCAACATCTGAGAGCAAGTCTTGTGTGCTTAAAGTTAAGCCATTAGTGCTCAACACAAATATTAAATTGCCAGAATAAAATGTTCCAAGAAATAATTCTTGATCTCAAATCATCTCTAAGGTAAGAAAAAAATATTTAAGGTCACTTTCTATACATAACATACAAGTAGCATTCATAAGTTACAATAAACTTGAGGGACAAGGAACTGACAAAAAATAAACACCAAGAACATTAATAACTAAGGATCCCTATACAATACCAGGAATTTTCTCTCTTATTTCTGACAGTTTTGTGAAAAATAGCCTTCCACGGTTCTTAGATTTCTCTACTTATATAAATAACAGGTACTTGAATGTGCATCAGCACTATATTCATACCATGTGGAAACAGTACAAGTGTACTATTTCTGCATAGTGGTTATGCCTGGATAGGAGAAACTTTTCTTAATTTGTAGAACATGTGCAAAGCTTCCTCCCTGCCATTCCTTCGATGTGTAGCTCCATTAATCCACTGGCTAAAGTCTAATCCCTCACCACAATTCTTCCATTTTGTTGCAGAGAACGCACTGTTCTGCAACATGCAAAGGATACAGAAGTGCCTACGTAACTACTAGAACCTTACTCTACGCTTATGTTGTCTTTTTCAGTAACAAATAACTTCTTTTCCTACCTTATAAATCCCACTTACCATGTCCGAGTATTAACTTCATATCTGTAAAGATCATCCACCAATCCGTATTTATTGCCAGGTAATGCTTTGTACCCACCATGGACATAAACAGATTTTGTCAGTTCATCATAGACACTAGTATGGCCATATCCACCTTGCACAATTGCTCCTTTTGTTTCTGGTACGAGCCAAGAATTAGACCCTGGAACAGATGTACAAAAGACATAGGTTTAAGGCTTACTATTGCTAACACACAATACTAGGAGTTTTAAATATACAAAATAATTTTCACTATAATTCTAAATACAGCAATAACTAGGATTTGTTTTAAGAAGTAATTTTATACCAATGTATCAAAATATCTTCAAATGGATAATGTTATTAAACTATTATCTGCTGTTCTTGATTAAATCCCAAATACATCACTGTTACAGGTGCCAGGCAGTATCTCATACTCTCCCATGTGTGAGTTCAGCGCACACACAAAACCAAAAAAAAAAAAAAAAAAAGCCCAAACCTTTTGGAAAACATGAAATTAAGAGTTACGATTAATTCTCTGTCAACCTTAATTTTGTCCCACCAGAGATGGCTGATGAGAATTCAGTGCTCCAGCTACTTCAGCTGCATTAGGAACACCTGTACTCAATCACGGGGAAACTGTCTGGAGAAGCTTGGCAGAAACTGAACTGCTGTGAGTTGTGAGAAGCATGTAACGTAAGGTAGCTCGAAGTACACATGGATACAGACAGACACTTTGCTACTAAACTGTAAAATTATTGAGCTAAAATCCGCTTCCAACTACTGTTTCTTAGTTATTTAACTGCAAATATACCTACTCAGTTACTGAAAACTCACAGAAGGATAATTTGATAGCAGCTCATTAAACTGGCACTTAAATCCACATTTTACATCACATCATTAATAACTGCAAAGAGACACCAAATAAAACCATTCACAATAGCTGTTACGACTGAAGAATAAAACACAATTGGAAAATATTTTACCACAGCAGTAAAAAAAGACAGAGAGGTTAAGTGACTCCTTGTTGCCTGTGGCCCTGAAATTTCCAATTTTTTTCCCCTTCGTCTTCCCAGCTGATGACGTAAGTCACAAAAAGAGCAAGCCAGGAGGTAATATTTCCTGTAAAAACCAGCCTATTCAAAAGAGCCTATGAGGATTACACAGCCAGTTCTATGGATGTGAAATGGAAGAAATGATTCACTTACAGCCTCTTGAAGATGATGTCAGAAAAATAGAAAGCATGGACAAGGACTTCCAAAATGGAGCAGTCTCCTAATTCTTAACCTAAATTGGCTGCCATTATAAAGTTATTTATCCAAGGCTAGCACACAACACCATACACCTTGCTTCATCTGAAAGTTAGTTTAAATTCCATTTCAATTTTTATCTGATATTACGTAGGTAGTTTAAGATTACCTCTTTTTCCTCTGCATTCTTCTGTTCAGTGAATAGACTCATGACTTTCAGTTATTACTGTTGTTATTCTACTTTCATTAAATGGTTTCCAGGCACTGCCTCTATAAGCTAGTTACATTTTTTTTTCAGTAACAAGTGCTTATAGCAAGTTATAAAGCATAAATTAAACTGGAAGACTTGTGCTGATTTTTTGTGTGTATAGTGTATTACACAAATACCAGCATTCATATCTGACACAGTACATTTTTATTATTTACATGTGGTGTAATGTAACTAGTATTTTATTCTAATCTCTGTTAGATATTATCAAGCTATTAAGAACTGCAACTGTGAACACATACATCAAATTTGTACCAGTAATACTGCATTTTACATACGTATTACCTTGCTAACAAATAGATTTACTTGATACAATTTATGTAAGAGGGTTCGTGAGGAGTCAACCTGCAGATACACCTTTCTATCACCAGTATCATCCTCATTTTTTCATTTAAACAGTGATCAGTCCTAAAGATTGGCATATATGCTTTTCAGGGAAAAATGACTATTTCTCCACATAAATTTACACAATGGTGTTGATCATATGCGTAATAGAATATTTTGCATTTATATCTGACTGGTTTATGTAGCATTTGGAACACTGTCACAGTAAAATTGTATATTGCATAGCTTTACATGACTTGCACAGAAATATGAATAGCTGTTCCTTCTTGCATAATAAAAACCACGTGCTATGAATAAATACCTAAATTTGAGAAAAGAGGTCCAGCAACATCTTTCTGAAATAAAAGTCAAAAGCAGTATTACAGTTTCTCCTGCTATTTCCCATTCTAAAATTTAGTTGAGCTGCCTGAATTTTGAATACTGAAATGTATATATGCAGTTTTGATCTTTCACACTTCTTCAACATCTTGAATATTGCATCATTCAGACAAAAATACACTTCTGTCTGAATTTAAAGACATTACTATGCATATGATCTGCTTTTTTTTTTAAACAATTCGTTGATATGGATCTTCACCTATCTTTTTTCTTAAACAGAAATCCAATTTTTATTGAAGGTATTTACATAACTCTTCTCATACTCAAAGAGATCCCATTCTTTCTGTCATTAGATCAGATGAAGTATTCGATTGACCAAATCAGTCATGCAAAACTCTGCATCCTCAACAGCTTAAAAAGCCAAATACAGAAAGAGGTCTATGAATAAATAAACCAGAAATAAGGAAATAGATTTTTTATTATTATTATTATTTCCAGATTTCAATTTGTAAGTCTAATAGATATTGTAAAAATAAGGTCAAATGAATTTTGAAAAAAATCACAAGAAAATCATTCCAGTAATAGGGGCTTCTACTTTTCATTTGTAATTTGACATTTTTCATCAACATCTGGGCAATCTTCCAGAGAATTCTACCACATAAAGTCCCTCTTGAAATGCTTAGGCAAGTCACTATGATAACTTCAGATAATTAAATCTGTCAGATCCTAAACAGCTGGACACAGTTACAGGCTGCAATATTCTGGTCACCTTTGTCAAAAAGAATCACACGTTTCATGTCCAGCTTTACCATGACCATTTCCAGGAGACTAATCAAAGTGAAAGAAAAAAAGAAAAAAAGGCATCTACAAAAACACTTAAACAGAAAAAGAAATTACAGCTGAGATAGAAGCTAAACTCACTAATTTAATGTACTGAAGCTGGGGGTATGACTCCATTCCAAAATTCTGACAGGCACGGCAAGTGAAATTGCAGGCCCAGCAGCAAGCATTTTAAACAAAGCTGGTTAAATATTACCGAAGAACAGCAACCATAGTGCTGGCATTGAAGACCAGAGGGAAGAGAGACAAGATCTGGACAACTACAGAAAATTAATCTCACCTCAGTAATATGCAAAGGTTTAGGACAAAGGGTTTTTTTAAAAAAAGGATAAATAAAAGATGTTGAAATAATGGGAAAGTGTTTCACTGGACAATATAAATGTACCAAACCATTTACATCACATTTACCTAAAAACCAATCATCTACAGAAGGAAGAGTAGGTGTTCTCAGTATCTGGGCTTCAGTAATGTCCTTATTATAGTTTATTTAATAATTTTGCATTTTGACACTATTATAACAGAACGGGATTTGGGCACTGAACAAGAAGCAGCAATGAACAATGTTGAGAGGTGCTGGGATTACTAGGGAGACTTCTTAAGGATCAGAATGGGTGCATTTTATGCTAGTGTCACAAATTTAAGGTGTAATAATTGCATAAATTCAGACGCTATCAATTCACAGAAGCAGCAGAGAAACATGCAGATTGAACTGGACAATCTTAGCTACCAGAAAAATGGATCATAATTCAACAATAACTTAAAGATATTGTGCACTGGGATTAGCAATATGAATTTCTATAAAATGGAAGTTCATCAGCTGATAATGACTGAGAAGAATGAGTAGGAGCACTGCTTCATCAGAGAAAGTCTATGAGCTATTAATGACTTTCTCACGGATGCAGTACAAATGTCATTCTACTACATACCACGTGAGGTGTTCCCAATAAAGTAGGATTAAGGTTATTTAGCCAGGCACTGGTGAAATCTCACCTAGAATATCCCAAAGGCTTTTCTAATCGTCCATGTTCAGGAGAGGTGAACTCCTTGTGGAAAAGGTACAGCGATTAACTATTAGAATGAGAGCAGAATAGATGAGGTTGCCTTAATTAGTCTTGCAAAAGGGAGGATTGGTATTTATAAATGTAATTCAAAGTAGAATTCAAAGAGAATTCTAGCAAGGGAGACGAGCTGCTTACATTAAATAATGTATCACCTAGAAAAGAAGTGAATATAAACTGACCATTGATAAAGGTAGGCTATGATTTAGAAGATGCCTAGTCACTAAATTATAACTGATTTTCCAATGACACTGTGAAGAAAACCCAAACTGTTTAAGATTAATCCTCATATATTTTTGAAAGGAAATATAAGATATGGTGTTTACATTTAAAAAGCACTGATTTTGATGGCCAAGGTGATAAATTCTGGCCTTTTGCTCACAGGAAGTTAAACACTTCCAAAGATGTAACACCATTCCATCATCAAGGAATGCAAAGCAAGTGAAATAAGAGACAAAACCTTATTCTCTATTTTTTTTCAGTTCATTTCTTTGTATGAAACTGATTAGGAAGGCCAAATCAAGAAAAAAGTAAATTTGAGCAATAATAATTTTATCATTCAAAATAGAATAATTAAAATAGCATTTTGAGATAAAGTTGTTTCTAAAAAGATGTTTGGGAAAAAAAAAAAGGTTAATATGCAGTAATAAACTCACTAAAAAAATCCAAGGAATGATGGATACATTGGCCTGATCTGTCCTTACCACAATACAAACTTTGATAAAAAGAACAGAACGTCCAAGTAACACGTCAGTGTGCCATCTTCAATTCATTGCAGTAACAAACTTAAATTTTTTGGAGCAACCATGAAGCTTATGCTAACTTACAAAAAAGAGGGAATACATGTTACATCATAGGGCCATTTCATTTAACACTATTTCAAAGAAACATTTTTAATCAAAAGCAACCTATAACCTACTTATAAAGTCATTAAAAAAATTCAGCCTAAAAACCAAAGTGATATGCTGCTAATCCAAACAAATCTCTGTCTTCTAAAAAAAATAAAATAAAAATCACAGAAGACTTATTCAGAAGTTTCTTAATATATAAGGAGCTTTTATAAACCTCAGCTGAAACAAAACACCATTATTATATTCACCTTGAGACTCACATTGAGATTCTTAGAAGGTTTATGAGGTATTGCTAACCTAAAGGGAAATAAATTTCCCTGGGGAGTAACCCAGAAAAGCTTTATGGTTCAAGTTAGTAAAATCATTCACACAATTCCCCTACCAGGATTTATTGGTTCCTCAAAAGTCGTAAGTCTAGGTATAGCAAGGAAGGACAACAGGAAGCTCTTTCATTCCTGCAACAACCACCATACCTTTGGAGTAGAAATGAATTCCCATGCTTTTGCATGGTAAAAAGCTGCCTGCAAACCATGTCCAATTTTTTTCAGGATTTATTTGACTGTGATAGAAATCACTTTCTTCACTAATCAGACAGAGAAATTTCAGACCATGCACACATTTGATTCATATGTTTTGTTAACAAGAACTACGTACCTATGTAAAAAGCTAGAGAATCCACAAATAATTAAAACTTTTTTCAGATGTTTCTTGACCCAGACCCCATGGAAGTCAGGGTCACGTAACAAATTACGGCATTAGCACCAAAATTCTATGTATCAAGTTCAAAGTTCATTAACAGGACTGGATCACTAGAGGTTTCAATTCATATGAACCAAAGGGTAAATTGCCTCTTTCTATGCCTCTTTCTTTCAGTAGGCATCTGGTAAATGCTTGAAAAATAGCCTTCATTAGGACTAAAAGCCATGGCTGATAACATTTAGAAAGAATAAAGCAGTACAATTTGAAATGTTAAGGCAATGTATGTTTTAAAAGCAAGCAGAGAGAGAGAAAATTGGACTCTAATTTTTCTTTCCATAACGTCAGAAGCCCTTTCTTATAACAAATTTTCTTTCCTATTCAGGTGGGCTCACAGCAATACTTCTATCACTTCCTATGTCTTTTAAGTTTGGATTCTGAGCTGCTCAAGTCCCCCCAAAACATAGCCATTCTTAGTTCAAACCGCCATCTGGAATTTTATGGTCAAAAATGATCCTACAGCTGCAAAACTGTAGATAAATGCTATAGCTGACACAGAATTCAGAAAAATTTGCCACAAAATTCATTTAACTTAGAGGGAAGGGAAGGAAGGAGATGCAATGAGGTAAAATGAAACATGAGAATTCTCCACAACAGAAATGGTTCAATTACAGCATATAGACCATGTTCTACAAAGCCTGCATGCGCCAATAATCCTTCATCACATGAGTAGACTCACTGAAATCATTGGGTATCCACAGTAATACCCTATATTGTTACAAGTTTACTTTATATTGGATGCAAGTGAAGCATATTTTCTCTAACAAACTAAATTTCCCACTAGTATGTGATAAAATGATCATCTGAGAAAGAAGACATAAAAACTTGAGAATAATTCAGACCCATAATAACTGCCAGAGAAGTAAGTGCTTTCTCCTACTCAAAGCTTATCGCCATGGTGTGAAAGGTTTGGGGTTTTTTTCTTTCTTTGTTTTATATAAGCTTAGTTATAGTCTGTTTTATTAATCCTCCACAAACATAGCTTTAACATTAAAAAAAAAAAAAATTTAAATAGAAACAAGTAGTACATTTCAACCATAAGGCCAGCAACAAAATCTGCCAGACAGAAAATTTTACACTACAAGTGAATCGTGTACCCCTCTTCATAATTAAACTAACCAGAACAGTAGGTGAGAATAACATTGGTACTTCTACTCCAGACTAAATAAGCAGCATATGAAGAAGCAAATAAATCAAAGTTCCAATAGACATTACAGTGAATAAGCATGCAAAAAACTGGAACAAGATATTTCTCTCTTCAAGAAAAAAAATTTCTCTCCAGTAGGTTAAAAAAAAAATTTCAGAAATTAAGTTTTTCAAAAAACTGGCCTTCAATACTTAACAAATCTTAAAATACTGTTGTGAAACACCATTCTAAGACCAGAGTTTTATAGTAGTTTTATACATTTCAATCAAATTTTTTGGTGTGGATAAAGCACATCATGGTGCTCTTCCTCTTATTCCCATTCTCTTTTATACTTTTTCAACATTGTTATAAAATTTCAACACTACCATCAGAGATAATGCCAGGAAGCATAAGAACCTTCTGAGTTTTGAAGGGATTTCCCCAGCCCATAAATCTGCTTAAACAGTGTTTCTATACATATGCATACATGCAAAAAAAGTTAAGTGGAGCAATTTTTAAAAAATTTATTATGCCTTAACTCAGATCAATTCTACACAAAACAAGGAATCAAAAAAAGTAAGAGATTATAATTTGAATTAGTGGATATATAAATATTCCTAAAAATGGTATAGATTTTCATGTTTATTCTATTCAAATAATATCTTAGATGTACCATGTATAAGATAAAAAAAATTTCTCTTGGTTTATTTAATTCTAGCATTTAAAATCACCCCTAAGAAAAACTTGCAGTTCGCAAGGGGAATCCTAGACAAACATGGCAGGTTATTTATGAAAAATAGTGTTCTTTTTCTCTTCTTTCCCATAGTAGCAACACGTATACACTTTAGAAAGAACACTATATACAATGATTAATTAAGTTATTACATTTCAAAAATCAGAATGAAAGTATTACAGCAACATTAAAGAATCTTCAAAATAACTAAATTCTTGTAATAAGCACTATTCATTGCATTCTGGTTTGCCCTTTCTTTTTTTGCTCTACTTATTCTTTTTTACTCTATCTACTCCATGGTAAAAACAGTAAGCCTGTGGTAAAAAAGTGAGTTTCATCACAACAATAACCACTGTGTGGAATTTTTGGTTTCAAACTTTACCCCCTTTAGAGTACTGTGGCCATGTACAGAATAACACATAGCCAAAGCCATTATACTCCAAATATGTATGAAATGCTACTGCTTAACAAGAAATCTGACCTACATAATTTGAAGGAAGAAAGATGAGGTTTTATTTATTTTGCAAAATTCATATTTTTTGTTCTGAAAACAGGGGTGTTCTTCACTTAAAAAAAAAAAAATCAGGAATTTTTTTATCAGTACATGACAAAAATGGTTTGAAAGAGACTTACTGATGTAGTATTCTTGCACAATGCTTGTGTAACCATATATGGCAGAATATCCAAAAATTATGATCATAACCACATCTCTGCTGTCCAGCTCTACTATGTGTGCTGAATGACCTTCCACAGCATATTGTTGGCCATGTACAAGTACTGCAGGAGTTCTGGTACTCCATGTTTGACTGTGTATGTTGAAAATCCACAGCTCATCAGTAACATTGCCATTATTTGTTTCAATTTTGCCTCCATACATGTAGATGTCTTCCTGTAAAAATTGGAAGGGAGAGAAGAGAAAGCAAATAATGGATTACAGAAAGATAACATCTGAACCGCATACTTCTGTGCTACGTAATATTTCATAACTGAACAATCTGATTTAGATCTTCCCATTTAATCTTACATTAACCAGCTCAATATCAGACACTAATCCCAGACAATGATATTTAAACTAAACCAACAATGATGATAAGGAGACTATTTCTCTTAAAAATAAATCCAGCCATGAAAATGACACCAAAATGAATCTCAACCAGATTACTTCAAGCAGAAAAACTTTAATTACATGGATCTTCTAATTCATACTGCAGCATTCTTTAAAAAAAAACAAACAAACAAACAAAAAAACCCACACCTAAACAGAAAGGATATTATATTGTTTTCTCAAGGAACAGTTCACAGAACTAAAATCTGATTTTCCACACAGTCTATGGGGATTTCATTCAGCACACGCGCAGGAGAGCACATTCTCTCTTAATAGCAAAGTAACTTAAGTCCTGAGAAAATTCACAGTCATCAGAGCCCAAAGAAAAGGGACAATGTGTGTATAGCATCCTCTTGGGCACATTTGCTAAAACCAAATCCTATAGTGGAATACTTTGAGTTCTTTTAAAGGGATGCAAAACAGATTTTTCAGTCTTCATGAGCCACATACCTCAAACAGCAATGCCATCTGTTTTGATAAGTAATGAATTATTTACTTAAATATCAACTGAAAGCAAATCCTACTAAATCTCAGACTTCATTTAGAGTTGCAAACCAATACAAAGTCACAGAACAAATTCCATCTTGCTGGCTTCGCAGACTGGCTCAAGAGCAGTTTATCCTGGGTAGAAAAACTGCCTCTGGTTTTGAGAATAATATTTAGTCTTTGCTAGGACATACCAGAGCCACATACACTCTGCATTCCATCTGCATGGTGTTTGTACAGTTGGCAGTTGTCTTCTGCATACTGCAATGTAATATTCTAGAGTTTACCCTAAATTCAATCTTTCTTGGTTAAAAAAAAAGGAAGCTGCAGGCTTAGCACATTTGGAAAATTTTTGCTTGGCATGGAATACTGACCCTCAGAAAAAGAATAGAAGATAAAGAAACTACCTAATATAAGAAGTTTGAATCAACCATGTGGAAATTTCAGCCTTATTGTACAATGAGCTGATGGGATCTAAGTAGAAATGTAAACTGCATGCTATTATCATCATACACGTCAAGAAAGATGAACTCAAACTGGCAGGCATGTAAAATATGGATGTTCAGTAGAATGACAGTCTATTTAGTCCAGCAAAACAAAGGCCTGAGAGGGTTATAATACTGTCTATAAACCTACGTTGATGGTAAACAACAGAGTCCAGGACCACATGAAAAAATTCCTCATTACTCAGACAGATTAGTCAGTAAATGACTGACCAAACTGCCTGACCTGTCTTCAAGAGTGCACTTGAAATTTCTACAAGATTTTCAACTATTTTTTCACTTGAGGCAGGTAAACATTTCTTGATTTAAAATTTAAATCACTCCTATGCAGTGATACTCTGTGTTACCGAGTAGTTTGGACTGGTGTTGTTTGAACAAAAGATGTTCACATCCTTCAGCAAGAATTCATAGTAGGATTAGATATGTATATCTGAACTCATTCTTTTCCTATGAGATAAAACAACATTTCAAAGAGCTTGGTGAAGACCCACAAAAGCTGTAAGGAGACTGTGCACTGATCCAAAGGAATGGTTTGAACAAATATTCTTCTTAAAAGGGTCCTAAATATGGCTCATTCGTTACACTGCCACATAGATCTCAAAAGGCAAATCAGCATTGCTAACATAGTGGGCTATTTATTTATTTATTTTTAAATGCAGATAATAGACTACAGTAGAAAGAGAGCACTAATTAGGGAGTTGCAGGTGCTGTATAACAGTATTTGAAAAATACTTCTGACACAGAGGAAAGACACTACACAAAAAAAGGTGACCTAAAGAGCTGCATGAACTTTGAAGCGATTACTCAGACAGCTGACGGTAAGAAAGTCCTCCTCACAGTTCTGCCTAAATGATTCAAAGTTCAGATAAAAGAACACTTCTGTGAGGAGCAATCTTTATAAATGACACAGCAGATCCTGTACATAAGACTATTCACAGAGAAAAAGACAAGAAGGTCATGACAACTGCTTTATCAACCACAAAAACAGATTTAACTAAGCTTCACTCAGGGCTATTTCTGAGATTAAGCAGCTCCTAGTGCTGCTGAAAAATGCTTTGAAAGTTAGTGATGACCAGCTGAACATGGAGAAAGAAAGGCTCACAGACCAAAGTCAGGAGAAGAAATACAGAATAAAAAAAAAAGTTACATTCATAGTTATTGTGCTGGTTTTGGCTGGGGTAGAGATAATTTTCTTCATAGTAGCTAGAATGGGGCTATGCTGGTTTTGGCTGGGGTAGAGATAATTTTCTTCATAGTAGCTAGAATGGGGCTATATTTGCGATTTGTGCTGAAAACAGTGTTGATAATACAGAAATGGTTTTGTTATTGCTGAGCAGTGCTTACCCAGAGCCAAGGCCTTTTCTGCTTCTCACCCCACCAGCAAGGAGGCTGGGGGGGCACAAGAAGTTGGGGGGGGACACAGCCGGGACAGCTGACCCCAACTGACCCAAGGGATATCCCAGACCATACGATGTCATGCTCAGTATATATAGCTGGGGGAAGAAGAAGGAAGGGGGGGACATTCAGAGTGATGGCGTTTGTCCTCCCAAGTAACCGTTAGGCGCGATGGAGCCCTGCTTTCCTGGAGGTGGCTGAACACCTGCCTGCCCGTGGGAAATAGTGAACGAATTCCTTGGTTTGCTTTGCTTGCGTGTGTGGCTTTTGCTTTACCTATTAAACTGTCTTTATCTCAGCCCCCGAGTTTTCTCACTTTTACCCTTCTGATTCTCTCCCCCATCCCGCTGCGGGGGGAGGGAGCAAGCAGCTGTGTGGGGCTTAGTTGCTGGCTGGGGTTAAACCGCGACAGTTACACAGGACAAAACACAACATCCTAGGCACATAAAGGTGGACATTTATCTGGAAAGCCTAATCAGAAAGAGATTGTAGGAAGGTTACAAGTGCAAATGGTCCTAAGCAGCCTAAAGGTTGTGAAAGAAAAGAATGAATCCGCTCATAAATTTATATTACTTTATAACTTACAAACTAAGTATAAATCAAGGTATATGCTAAAGGCGAGGCTTTCTGACAGACACAATACACAAGATGTAGTTTCAAGAGTGCTAGTACAGAAAAACTGCTGACTTTTAAATTAATAAAGCATTCTAGATATTTGTTTATAATAAGATAGCATACCACAACAGGAATGAGATGAAAAAAAAACAACAACAGTGTAAAACAAGAGTCCTTGTGAAATCAGTGAGGAGAAAGTGTCAAGAATCTGGCCCAGATGGAAGATGTTAAAAATTGTACTCCTCGGCTGGAGGAGGGACAAGACCAAGAGGCAGACTATCCAAGGAACAGATAACAAAATGACAGGCAGATAAGCACCAAGAAGATACAAGGTCTCCAACACACTCATATTTTAAAGTTTTGATACCACATGTCAAAAGCAACACTTTTAATCAGAGTGACAGATAGCGAAGGTGAGCATTTACTCAATAAATTAACTTTGGTCATTTTAGATATATTACTTCACATTAATAAAATCATCTAAGAAGTTACAGAAACCTTTAAAGATCCTGTGTTTTTTCAATGAAAATTTCATATAACTATTACCATATGCAAATCAAAGTATATAAAACTACACTGTATATTGAACTTGTAATTCAGAGTTCCTGTTCAGTAGGGAATTACAGCAAAAATGAGAAATTTCTTGCTGTAAACCGAGCAGGTAGGCAGCTAGCTCATTCATGACGTTCCCACCTATGGATCACATCAGTTGGTTTCTTGGCAACAGTTCAGGTGCAAGCCAACAAAACAGCCAGTGTAGCTCCTGTTAGTTTCAATGGAACCAAAACTTTCCAATAGATGTTTCCATTTTCTCAAATCAGCTTTTTTCTCTGAGAAAATTATTTCACTAAAAAATTGTTATGAACCATAATAATAAAGAAAGATGACAAAAGGTATATGACCTGTAAATAGTTGACCGTGCATATTGGGCAGAGAGGATGACAGCAGAAGGCAGGAATCATAAGACCAAAGCCAGAATTTGAACAAAACAGTTAAATCACATTTCTCAAGAGAAGAAGAAAATATTCATTTGATCTAGTATATCTCTTACACAGTAATGATTGATACACACATTTCAACTAGCCAAAATGGAAACAAGAGCATAACTCAAATACAGGATAAAAAGTAAATTGTCGCAATTTGGAAAGCCTGCTGAAGGAATTAAGACAACTTAAGGCAGTAAAATTCCTCTTAATTTCTTTACCTTATTGATATCATCATGATTTTTGGAGAATGTGTTTTTTAAATAACTAAATAATTCAAATAAAATTAAATGTCTGGTGGGAGAGGGTAAAAAAGAGGGAGACAGACTGCTCTCAGTGTTATCCAGTGAACAGACCAGAGGTGATGGGCACAAATTGGATTACAAGAAATCCAATTTAAATGTAAGAAAAAGCATTTATTTTTACAGTGAGGATGGTCAAAGACTGGAACAGTTTGCTAGGAGATGTTGTGCAGTTGAATATCCTTGGAGATATTCAAAATCCAACTGGACAACGTCTGGAGCAACCTGCTGTTGTCAACCCTGCTTTGAGCAGAGAGGCTGGTCAAAATGATCTGCAGAGGTCCTTTCCAACCTCAACTATTCTTCGTGAGTCCATGAAAACAAATTTTTAATACAGGCACACCTCTGGCAAGCCTCTTCCTTATTTAATTTTCTATTACAAACAATAACAAAAATAATTCATTGGCTGATCATGAACAATATCCAAATTGTAAAATGAAAAAAATTATTCTTTAAAAAAAAAAAACAACAAACAAACAAAAAAAAAAGCACAGAAACTTTGAAGTCAATTTGTGTGACTAAAGAGATGACACAGGAAAAACTTAGAGTTCTGGTAAACAAATGGCAATTGGCTTAGCAGTCTGAACTTCAAAATTGAGGACAAAATTCTTTTAGAAGCCCAAAAGAAGATAAAATCTTTCAATGTGCATTTATCCTTAGAGTTAAACTAACAAAGCAAATCAGGATCTACATGAAAGCACTAATTTCTGTAAATTAATAAAGGCTCCAAATCCAAAAATAAATCCACCTTTAAGTGAGTAATCATGAATTAAAATAGTTATTTGTGCATTTGAAGTTTCATAAAAACTGACAGAGTAACCCACAGAATTTCAACAAAATAGGTAAATGAATTCTTATTTTTAATAGAGGTAAAAAGATAAAAAATTGCAAAAATGACTGGTGATTCAGTATGCTTTACTTCAGCTGTTCCTGACTTCCAAGGCTGTGTACTTGTTCTGAAAAACCATGCCCCAGCAGTATCACCTAGCTTTTGCATAGCAGTTTTAACAAGACTTCAAATCCCTTCACAGGGGAGCATTTTACAGTGAGAAAAAACTGAAACAGAGCAAGTAAGTTACTCAATAAGGTCACCAGAAGAGCAAGTAAGAGCACCCTCTTGTCCGATAAGTCCTGATCAACAGACTATCCAGACCAGAGTAACTCTTCTACTTACTTCACATTGAATCCTGAATAGACAGCCAAAATCATTAGTTCCTTTGACCTTGGACAGGCTCTCTTCCCTACATCATATCTCAGTATTAATATCAATTTTATATTTTATATAAATGCAGTAATTCAAGACTTTTCTAAAACTTATAATATTTTTATTCTTCAGACTTTGCAATTTTTCTCCATTCCTAAACAATACTTATCAGCTGCTCTGACTGTACCTGGGAACGCTACACTGTTATGCAAATCCTGCCTGCATTCCAAAAGAATCTTATCTGGTAGTTACCATGAAAAAAGTGTAAAAGAAATGCAATAAGGAGGTAATTTATAATCCATTTCTAATGAATTGGAAGTAAATTAATCATGTTAAAATAACCACATAGTTTTCCTTTTGTATTTCTTAACTGTATCATGGCTACACAGAAAACCTTCTCTCTCAGAATCAAGTTTTCTGCCTTAGAATTTATAAAACCAATCCATTCCTGAAAATTTGGCCAAAGAATGCTACTCACAAACCACTTGAAGAAGAGTCATTCTCCATTTTCCTGAAACAAGACTATCTGTTTTCCTCCCATAGACTGTACCCGTGCATTAGTATATAAATTAACTTTATGTAAACTAACAGGACTCAAAAATTCTTCAGAACTTTTGTTCTCTATACTTACCCAAAATTTCTAAAAGTTTAGTCGAATCTGTACATCATTAAAAAGTTTGGGGATTTTTTTTTTTTTTCAAACAAAATATAAGTAAGACTCAAAAAAAAAGTAATCTGGCAATAATTCATCCATCACAAGCCTGTTTTTTGCATTCAGTACATGCCAGCTGGTTTAGGACAGTCTAATACCTCCTCTTGCTTTCCCCAGACCATTACCTCCTTTAATATGGTAACAACATCAACAACATTCTTTTATGTGTTGTATCAAAATTAAAAAACAAATAATCAACATCTCTACTTGATCCCATAATCCTCCCATTAGATCAGGACTGACAGACTGGAAAGCAGTCTTCACTTAACTCTTCCTCCTGGAGCCTGCTTTATTATTCTTAGCTTATTGTGTAGCTATAACCTCACTGAATAAGAACCTGAATAAGAACCTGAATAAGAACCTGAATAAGAACCTGAATAAGAACCTGAATAAGAACCTGAATAAGAACCTGAATAAGAACCTGAATAAGAACCTGAATAAGAACCTGCTAAGTTACACAAGGAGCATATTATAACCTAAGTTTCCCAACAGGACCAAATTCAAGTTCAAGACAGTACATAATGCAGCAATTTTCATGTCAGGAGGTTAGCCTAATCAAGAGCGCTAACACTTTATTTCTTCATTATTTCCACAGTTTTTCCACGTTGTTGCTGGCTACAGTTAAAGGTATTAATTCATTGAAGGATTCAATTAAGTCAGTTCCTATATACCTTAAATGCCAGTAACTTTTTTCCTGGACTACAGTGGCATTCAAAATATAGGTCAGGAAAATAAGGTAGTGTGCTTTTGGAAAAAAAACAAAATTTTAAATTTACTTGTTTGCATTAACATTCCTACATTTAACAGAAAACTAGGCTGACGAAAAGCATGCAAATAAAACTATGTGAACAGAGCTTTAAAACTGCTGAAGGTAAAAGCTGGGATTTTAGTAGAGATGTCAGTCTGATCTTTTGTACATTTAATATTTGGACTAAACATATTGGAAGGAAGGAAAAAGTTATGGAGACTGCATAGAAAAGTATTAACCAGGCATCTGCCTTGAGATCTGCTAGACATAAAAGCCAATCATGCTTAGACTTCAACTTTCAAACCAATTGGTATATAATGTGGAAACAATGAATGAAAAATATTGCATTTCTACATATAGGAACAAATCTCTTGATGATTAAGGTCCATTTAATTGAAGAGGAACTCTGAAAAGGCTTTTACCTAGACTACATGCAAAAAGTGTATGACGGGTCATCTCACCTACTTCTCATATACTTCTGAGGTCTGCAAATCAGAATTAGAAAGCAAGTTGTGCATAAGATATAATTGAAAGTCATAAAATAATAAAACTATGCAACTTGGTGGTACAATCTGCTAATAATTATTAATAGAATAGTTAGAAAATACTTTCACATTCCTAGTGCTGTTCCAAATCATACTACAATAGCCAACAAAAATAGCCATTAAAAGAATAACAATAAACCAACTGGTGAAAGATTTTGTCTCACTCATATTAAAGCAGAAAAAGATTTTACTCTTTGTTAACACTAGCTTTTGATTAGACTAATAAAAAAAATACCAGAAGAGATATACAGACTCAACATCAATACCAATTAATTTGGAAAAGCAATCAAAACAATTGCCCCCTTTTTAATAAAGCTTTAAAATTGGAAGTAACATTTGTAAAACTCAAATGAGTCAAATTAAATTTGACTACGTATAAAATGATCCATATACTGGAAAACAGCTTTACGATTACTTACTTTACGATTATCAGCCTGCCTGTTTGCTTCACTCCTATTGCCAATCTTAAAGGAAACAAATCTTAATGCCCAGTCATCCTTCCCACTGTCTTGGGACCACTAGCAACAGTTTAATTACAAGGACGAATTCTGCAATACAACCACAAGCTCACTACCGAGTAAACTCCCAGCAGTGACCATACACACACCTTGTATGCAACTCCCCTTCTACTTTATTCCAGGGATCTAGTATTTTTCAATTTACTGTCTAATTCCCTATCTAGTCACTGTTTAGCAAAGCTATATGTACCTACTTTAAAAATATCACAAGCCATTTCCACCAATATCTTTATAATCATATTTCCTATATGAATTATTTCAAAGTAGGTTGATATTTTCAGTATCAAGATGCCAGGAACTATATACAAACTCCCAGATACAGAAGAAACAATTGCTAACAGAGATAGGTAGCACCTTTCCAACAACCAGTCTGAAGAGGCACTGGAAGGTAATGCTATCTAACAGTTTAGTTGGTCTAAAAGCAAGAACACTCTTATACTCTCTCTTTAAATGCATAAAAAGTCTTAGTCACTTGTTATAACTATACATCAGTGGGAGTCTTCTGATCTTTTTTCTTCAGAATAAAGAAGTACAGTACTTCAATTTTAACTAAAGAAGCTTTCTGAGGGAAATAGGCACAGTAACTTATTTCATTCTCCACAGTGTCAATTATATAGCTTCAATTTACCTTGCACCGCGATCAAGCAATACTAGCTCTGTGCTCTCACTCCAGTCTAGCGCTAGGCTTTGAAATCTCAGGAGCTCAAGTCAAAAACTTAATCTAATTTCTTCTCTGTGGATATTTTTTTCTCTCAAATAGAAAGGAAACTTTACACAATGACTAGTACACAGCTCAAAACACAGCTCAAAGCTGCCATCTCTAGGTATTATGTTCCTTTACTCTTCACACTAAATTATTTTTCTGTTTTTCCAAGAGACTGACCATCTGAAAGGAAAAATGTCAAAAGTTTATCCTAACAAGTTAATTTTAAAACTTATTGCAAAAGGATGTACTTTTTTCTCTTGAAATTTCTTCAGCTTACATAATCAGCTCCTTTCGGCCCACGTAATTTTTTTTATATTTGACATAATCAGTAGTACAAGCAACATATCAGTTAATTATTTGACATTAGTGGTGCTGTGTTCATTATTAGTGAATTCTATTTACTAATTAACATGCACCTTTGACAACAGCAAGAGCTTCTTCACTACACACTTGCTTGTAGCTTTCATTAATATTAACAAGAGTTGCACTTCCTCACTGAGATCCAGAAAGATCTCTGAATTAACAAAGGTCTATTATATTTAATATTTGCTGGTAAAAGTATCTCTAAAATGGTTACTTTTTAGTCTGCAATATCTCAAGAAAATATTAGCACTGTTGAATAAAAAGGTTAAATGATATTTTAAGCCTTTATTCTGAACTGCTAAATGATACATTACTTGAATGTTTCCCAACTAAAAGGTCCACATTCTACAAGAACTGTAATAACCAAAGATACCCACCAGAAAGATCTGACCTTTCAAGGAACAGATAATACATTAGTAATGAATCAGGGAACTGATGAGAAGAAAAGCATTTTTTGAGTTGATGTTGCGGCACGCACAGAATCTAGTTCATGTTACTACTGAAAAACACCTCAACAATATTAACCATGCCATGTACAGATTCAACATCTCTGGAAGAGCAACAGATGCCGGGGGGGGGGAATCCACCCACACCTACAATTCCGCTTAACTTCAAAAGGAACACTATATAGAAGGAAGACCGATCATAAAAAAGAAATTAAAAGGTACAACTAAAAGGATAAAATCTTTAATGAAAATATGAAGACATTTTAAGGACATCTGCTCATATCACATGAATGCTTCCAGTTTAAAAAAAAAAAATTCCCATTACAAATAACAAAATAAATAAAGCTTAACTTAACAAGAGGATAATGGAAACTGTTCAAATAAAAAGTATACTTCAAAATAAAGGTTCAAAACCTCCAGCAGACTAAAATGCAGGCATATATAAAGGCAAGCCATGAAATAGTTTAATGAGCAAAATTATATATAAAGTACTAATACATCATTTTTCAAACACATTAGCAATACTGCCAACTAGATAATTTGTGGTGTCAACAGACAGTCTCAAGGAGTATTCTGAGAAGATAAAGCCACCGCAATAAAATGAAGTTAATTTTCCCATGCAAGTTCTTCATGGTAGACTTTACATGTATTTCCATAGCAGAAATTAATAACAGAATGTTATAGTAAAAAAAACAAAACTGACAAAACAATCAGCAACTAGTCACCAGGATGAGTTCTGAAGGAATTTAAGAACAAAACAGTTGACTCCTGTCTGTAGTGTGTAAATCCCTCCTTAAAAATGTGCCAGTACCAAAAGACTGAAAAGCAACAGGCAGAAAGGACAGAATTCAGTGAACACATGCATAAGACAGACTGAGGAAAAGACTTAATAATTTTTGAAAAGGGAAGTTGTATCTTGCAAATTATTGGATTTTCCTGAAGGAATCAAAGATCTGGTTGACACAGTTACCTGGAATTTCCAAAAGATGCTTGATAACGTTCCTCATGCCTTAGAGAAACTAAGACGCTCTGGGACAAGCAAGGCAGATAACAGAAGGCTAAATAATTCGATAAAGGAAAGTTTGGGGGAAAAGAAAATGGTCACTTATTAAATGAAGAGTGGTCATTAGTGGTGTCCCACAGAGATCTACAGTTGGGATTTGTTTGTTTTTCAGTATGTTGAACAATCTGGCACAGGGATGAATGGAAAAATGACAATGTTTTCTGACAATACTATGTTACTCAAAATAGTTGAGACAATGGTCAAAAGCAAAGAATTGCAGAAGAATCTCATAATACTGAATATGCAATACAAGGACAAATAAAAAGGCAAATAAATGTTCACACAGATAAGCATGAAGTGATGCATACACATAAAAAAACGATTTTAAGTCTGTACGTACAGTGGTGGGTTTTGAATTGACTAGAATGAGATCTTGAGGTTATAACTGATATTTCTGTGAAAATACCAGTTCAAAGCCAACAGCAGATTTTCAAAAAGCTAAAATACCATTAAGAATCAGACCATTAATTCTATGACATTAATCTCTGAGGTACCAATACGCTAAAGATTGTGATTCCCCCTATCTCCAAAGGGATATAATAGAACTAGAGGAGGTAAAGGCAATGGCAATAGCTTCCTTCCAGAGGATTATTAAAAATGCAAGGAATTTTCAGCATGAAAAAGAAATGAGAAAGAGAGGATTCTGGGGCGATTGCTGGAGGTGACTTGTTGATATGACACACCCCCCTCAAGGGAAGGTGAACCTCCAGGGTGGAATGCAGAGGACACATAAAGAATCAGTTCCATGGTAGTTCCCTGAGCAACATAACCTGCAACTTTTAGGTGTTGGCAACACCAGGGGAACTTGGTGTTCTAACTCTGAAAAGTAACATGGAGGGTGGAGCGGAGTGGAGATGCCGCGGCCGGGCTCTGTGATCACAGGGATGGGGAACTGAAACGATAGGAACAAGAATGGTTGGTCCCTGCATTGAATCCACTGAAACAAGGAGGTTAAATAATGGGCATTCTGTCAACCTAATGACCTCCTTTTGATTTATATCACATGTGCCCAGTTCTGGGGTACTGACATGTAACATGTCCTTTCGGTGAACTTCGTTCATTATAATATTATTATAATACCAAAACACACCTCCATCCCAAAAGTTACCCACCTCCAAGGTGCAACCGCCCCCCCCCCCCACCCCAGAGAATGCGCTCTGAATTTTTTCTAGCATATACCTTTAAAAGCAAAGCGAGACAACTTTATACCAATCAAAGTAAAGGTATGTATGACTAGAGTCACTCAAGCTCCACCTAAAAGGAAAAATAGTATAAAAAGACCCAAAAAGAAGATGACTGTTAGGGAAGATACCATCATGGACAAGTCAGGAGGACATCGCTGACTTCTGGGATCAGTCGATGGGATGAACCCCTCTTTCCCCCACCATAGGGATGCTATTGGGTGAGATTTGAACACTTGGCTGTACTGAGTGCTTCCCCAGGAAACTTAGAAATCTATATCGAGTCGCTTTCTTTTTTGATTTTGCACGCTGTATTCAATATTTGCCTGTGCTTTGCAGACAGTGTATTTATCACTGGCAATCTGAAAGAACCTGTACTGTTGCTTTAATAAACTGCGCTGCTCGTTAATCTAGTCGTGATAGTTCGTTAACGCAACCAAACTCCCTAAGTGTGGTAGTTCTCGTGCATTGAACGCAGCTAAGCCAAGAGTGCAGTGTGCTATAAGTACATCCGTCATCGTGACAGTTGTGCGACCAGACTTAAAGTGCTGAATTGGACATTACTCAGAAACTAAACCTAGCCACCCCCAGCCCCTCTGACATCTGAGGATAAGCTGGAATGCAAGGGGGTTTATTTTCTGCCAAATTCCTTTAGCCTTTAATGCAACAGAAGGTATGAGGGGTTTAGCAAAAATCATGAGTGGTGCTGAGAAAATAAATGGAAAATAATATTAGTAGTAGAGATTATCAAAATTAATCCAGCTAGTACCAGTTTCCTACACTGGAATTCTTAGGCACAGGATGGTATCAATGCTAAAATAAATATATGGTCCAAAAATTTGGAAAAAATAAAAAAACATGGATTCATAATCTTTCCGCAAAATTACTACCGTATCTTAGAAAATCCCAGCTGCAGACTGGGATGGTATTCTGAGGAAGCTTCTATACGTTCTTGTCAATTTTTCTGATATTCTTCCCTAGGCATTCGCTGTTATCCACTATTCAAGACGTGTTACCAGGCTAGATGAACACTCTGGTCTGACTTGATACAGTCTTTTTTGTTCTTCCCTACTGGAGATGTCTTATACCAACAACTCCGAATTTGTAATACAAATTCTGTATTTCTCTGTCATAGTTAAAAAGTTTGCCATCATCTGTACAAGGCTAAATTATGCACTGCATTCACTTTTGGTTCTTTATATTTTGGAGACATGACTAACACTAAGTGAAAAATTAACAAATTAACAAAAGGCAATTTTATTTTTTTTTTAACAAAGGTCTTTTCTGCCTCTATAGTCTATCAGTGCAAATAATCTTTTTTCTTTTTTTTTTTTTTTTAGTTAAATAAGTCTTTAAATGTTCTTTCAATAAAGCAGCATGCAGACTACATGAAACCAGTAGAAGCAAAACTGCCAGTAGATCATATTTATTTGAACTTACAGTAAAAAGATACTATAGAACAACCATTTGTATTTTAATACTGCTCTGGTTCTGTAGTAAGAGTAATAGCACAATAATAAAAATGTATGTCTTACTATCACGGCCTTTAGGGCATTAACAGGCCTTAATGGCCCTGACCAGCCTCACCCAGAGCTCAGCCATGGACCCTCAGTCCCTGACTGCCTGTGACCCTGCCCCCGGATGGACCTGAACCTGCACTGTAGCTAGCTTATCTCCTGGATGGAGCCCTCAAGCATATGCTGTAGCCTTCTCTCCAGTCCTGCCTCTGGCTCTGTCTCTTTGTGCTCCTGGTTGGACTCCCTGGATAGTCTCTGGACCTGGGTCATCGCTTACCACGTCTGGAGCTGTCAAAGGACCCTGTTACCAGCACCTGGGGATGGTGCCTGGTCAGCAAGGGCACTGCCCACTCTGGAGTCACCCTTGGCTCCCAGCTCGCCTTCCCTTACCGCAATTCTAATTATATTAGCCCCCTTTTATTGGCAGGTTTAGCTCTGAGGGTTTATGGTCAGCTAATAACTGACTTAGATCTACTGCGCCATCTTTTTTTCCAAAAATTGTGCACTACATCTAAGTACCAAAGATGACACTAATACAAAATGTTTAGGGACTAGAAATTAAATTATCCTCAAAAATCTAAGTTCATGACAAATCATTTTAAGATCACTAATGGCACACACAAAGAAATTCATTAAATAGGATGCTGAAGAGTTCAAACCTGATATAAAGCAAGAGTGTGTCCATATCTCTGGAGTGGCCCTTTGGATACCGGTACTACGTTCCATATACTGCTTTCCAAATTGTAGCTAGAAGAGAAATAGAACAGTAAACATTTTCTACCGGCAGAGAAATAGAGGGTTTTGTATGTTCAGACTAACTTCTGTTTGGCAGACTTGATCAGTCACTGTTTATCTGATGTGGTAATTTGTTAGCAGCAGTAACTTGATCACTTGTAACTGTTACAACAGTATATTAACTTGTGATAGTGTAATAAGTGTTCATCAAAGCAGAACACGAGCAGCTCTTTCAGGAACCCATCAACAATCTCAGAAAATGGGACTGTAATAAAAGTCACCAGACTTATAAGGAAGTTATGAAACTGGGATGCTAAACTCACTGTTATTAGCTACATAAAAAACCCACACCCCGCTAAACTGCTCATGTCGCAACCTTTTGCACTACTTTGAAGACTTATTGTTGAGCACCCTCTCAGCTGCATGGCTGATTTTAATTTCCATTAAATTTTAATTAACAATTAATCCATTAGTGCATTAAGACACAAGCTAGAAGAGAGCTAAAAAATAAACAACAGAGGTAGAAAAGAAAAACACCAAAGGTGATGGGATTTGTTTTGGATGATTGCAAACATGTAGAAGAAAACAAGAGGTAGACAAAAATAGGAGATATAAACATGCTAAAAAACATATCCTAACACTTGCATTTGCCACATTTAGGGCCTCTACATATTTACAAGTTACCATCCAAATCACCTAGGTAATATATACACTTGCTTCAACTTTGTTTTCAATAGGTGGTCAAATACACATACGTACAAACTGTCATAAATATAAGAACTGAAACACGGATGACCTGCCTAACCCTACTGGCATGGCACCAACAGCCTAAGTGCATGCATTAAATACAAGTCTCCTATAATTATAAATTAACTTCAATAATGCAGATAGCATTCTAGATGTACTGTCTGAAAATATCAGCACATGGGTTTCTTTCACCATTTTACGACCGCAAACATTTTTATGTTTTGCAGCAAAGTATAGCAACAGTTTTCACACAACTGAAGAAATTACATATTAGTATCAAATATAGTTTGATGTTACCCATATTTTCACTTTTTTTAATCATAAGAAAGTTACAAGCAGAAAATAAGACCATTAATAAAGAATCTAAAAATATATAAACTTTTCCATTAAATTGCAGGATAGAGGCTACCTCCCTGGTAAGACCTGTCTTCCCTAAGCCACATCAGAAAGGATATGACAACAGAGAAATCACTTACTTCAACACCATTTGGAATGAACTGTAGTTAAAAGCGTATCCACCAATCACCCACATAAATTTCCCGTGTAGGACTGCCTTATGGGAAGCCCGGCCCACAGAAGGGCTGAACGGCTTTACATTTGGTAAAATCCAGTAAGACTCCGTGGAAGGGACGTTCAAAGAACAATCTGGACCTGTTTTGTAAACAAATGTGCAGTTTATACAATCTGTTAGACGGGAATGTTAAAGCCAATAAAGCAGAAACAGGGGAGGCTTAATTACAGATGTCAGGATTGCTCATTCTGATAAAATACAGTATACACTTTTATGTTTAACAGATGCTCAATGAAAAAAAAATTGACAACAAGGGATGTCAGTCAAATTGAAAGCGTTAGATTAGCTCAAATAATAATGATCCATTTCTGCATTCTTCTCAGAAAACATACTGTATGAGTCACAAATTGAAAGAAAGGTGTAATGCATCATATTTTTAGACACTGTATAGGTCTAAAATGTGTAGCACAATACACACTGCATGTTACCTCTGGAGAGAAACTACACTGTATTTGAACTAGCAAATAACATTACAGTAAATTAAGTTACAATATAGGCTATACTATATTAAATCTCAGGAATAAAAATTTGCCCTTTTCCAATGTCATTCCATATCATCTTTCAAGAGGAAAATACACTGTAAAGAGCTTTATAAAAAGAAAGATTTGAATACTTAAGTTTTTTTAAATTTTATAGATCATTCAACAAAGCTACCAAACCCCACAACTTGATATTATTTTAGAGTGTATTTTAACCAATAATTTTTGCTAAATAAGGAAATGCCAGCAAAATGCATCATTTTTAAGTTACAGAACTATTAAAATCAGAACAGCAGAAATAATTATTTATTTTTCATTTGTTCTGTAGTAACCAAAATGTGATCTCTTCATCAGTAGTTTATGCTCTAGACATTGGAAGAACTTTAAAATCTTGTTACTTAAAATCTGAATATATTCAGAACTTTGCTTAAAAAAAAAAAAAAAAGACAGCATATGCATGCACTATTTGTCTCTTGTCGGTGACTATACTTCATTATTGACTGGCTTTATTTCTAGATGGGGAACACTGAATTTTTAGGACACCAGTGTGCTCCACTTTAAGCATTATCAATTATGGAATTGAAATTTTTGTCATCAGTGATGACATACAGATGTTGTACAACAGCTAATTTATTTCTGTAATTTGATGCTGATACTATAAGCAATGTTATGTCCCTCTCAGTCTGCCTAACTGGGATAAATCCTTCCCTCAAGCTACGGGACGTTACTAAAAAGCAAAGCTGTTGAAGTCAGAATGGGCATAACCTTCTTTGGAAATTCAATGATAACATGCTAAAAAAAAAAACAAAAAACAAAAAAAAACCACCACCAAAAAGCAAACACACCAAAAAAAAAAAAAACCTAGTCTGCATCCTAAATGTCACACATGACATCAACTTTTTAAAAAGGTTCCAGGGAAGATCTGGAAAACTACTGGCCTACTATTCTTCTGTTTCTACCAGAGGAATCAGCAGAAACTATAAGAATGGACAGAATTAGTCAACAGATAGATAATTGCCATCTACTCTTAAAAATCAGTATAGCTTTCATAAAGAGAAGGCCTGTCTTCCAAACCTATTAATGTTCTGTGAAGAAATCAAGATGGGGTGATCCAATTGATACACTGACATGGATTTTCACAAGGCTTTTAACAAATTCCTCACCAAAGACTTTTGAGGAAACTTGACTTTTGTAGCAAGAGAATTAAGGCCTTTGCATGGATAAAGAATTGACTGTAAGATATAGTAAGAAATAGTAGACAGGAGCAAATGGCCAGTTCTTAAAGAATGCGAGGTCACCTGTGGATTCCCACAAGGATTTCTGCCTATATCCAAGGTATTCTACGTACACATTAATGATCCTGAAAGAGGATGGGCAGTGAAGAAAGTTTATTGATAAAGGCAACTACTAGAGGGCAGAAAGAATAAGATCAGCCTTTGAAGAACCACAGAACAAGTTCTTGTCTGACCATGTGACTGAGCAATAAAATTACACATGAAATTCAACATAGATAAATTTTAAACTAAGTAAGCTATGGTTTAGATTGACTGAAAAGGAGATGGTCTCTTAACTAACCATCACTTGTCAGTAGCAAACTCGCATCTTAGGATAACTTATGAAAATATCACGTCAGCACTCTGCAACGGTCAAAAAAAAAAACAAGTCACATTAGGAATAGAGAACACTGTTACCATACTGTATAAATCCATGGTTTGCCTACACTTAGAAAACTATGTGTCCTATCAAGAAAGAAAATATAGTAGAGCTGGAGACTGTTTACAGGTGAGTAATAAGGATGTTAAAAGGAATTTAATGGCTTCTGTAATTGGAACTACTGAGTTGGCTAAGACTTTTTCACTTGGAAAAAAAGAAAATTTGGAAGTAATGATAAACGTCTATAAAATAAGTGACACAGAGGGGGGTAGATATGAAGAGTCTACAGCCTCTCGGAATATAAGACACAAGATTTATCAAATGCAGCTTGAAGAAGCCACGCTCAAAACAAACAAGAGGAGGTAGTTCTTCATGCAAAAAGTATTAAGATCTCCTTGGCAAGGATGCTCTCCTGACAAAAGATGGTCTGGATGCAAAGGTTTACACTGAGTCATGGAGAGACTGGACAAGCATTTAGGAGAGAGCTGCTGAAGTTTACTAAATCAAATAAGTGATCTACATCAAGTTCATAATTTTAAAATATATTTTCCTGGGCCGGGGAGCCATATTACATTTTTCCAATGTGTATTATCAATTTTAGGGCAGCTTGTTACAATTACTTCTTATACACAACCAGGCATCTAATCTGTACCGAACCAGTTGTCAACTTTTCCTAGCACTCTATAGAAGAATGATGTCCAGTAGTATTCAAATTACCTTCCATTCATTAAATTATGGAGATACTAAATTCCCATTCTTCATTATACCTTCTCCCAGAAAAGATTAATGGTATTTGAATGAGATCTAATGAGAGCATGAACAATTCAGTATATTATTTCTTAAGCATTAACAATAGATACTGTAATAGAATTGTAACCTCAGCAAGATTCTGATTTGGTAAATCACTGGAGGAAACACTTAATTTGAATCTAAAAGTGCTTAAAAATAAACAATTTATTAAGTATTCTTTGATCAGGGAAGAGCTTAGAATTATGAAAACGGTGCCTCCAGCCAGAAAATAAAAACATTTGTCTTTTATTATAGCTACCATTCTTGCACAGAAATGTAGTGGTCAATAGTGTCCCCTAGTGGCAAATACTGAATAAAACACACAAACTACTCATGCCAATTGATTTGAGATTTTCGTTTCTGGAGACAGGGAACCACAAGAATTCACATGGCAAATCCAAAATACATTTAGATGACATTGACTATATTAAAATGAGGACAAGCAAAAACTTTGTAAAAAAAAGTGAACAAGGCAAAAATCTTAACAATACTGTGAACCAGCTCAGTGATTGAAAGAAGGTCACAGATAGCTTAGAGTCTCAGTGCTTCATTGCTGGTCTACACTAAACGACAGGAAAAGTGAGATAGGAGACACACCAGGTACCCAGGTCTTGTTCTAGCATGGAGGAAGGACACATTCTAAGGAGACACATGTGAACTTAGGAGCTTGAAAGCAGCAGTTTTTCTAAAAAGAACACATCAATACCCTGTGCATGACGCACACATGCATTAAAGTGACGTCAGTTGACATTGCCACCAGAAGAGCCACCCCTGGCCTCCCCTCACCACTTACTCTTCAGCTATCATTGCTACTGGCACAAGTTGTCATACGGCTGCACCATGACCCAGACAAGGGAATGCATAAATTTGCTTTTATTTTCAGCCAGGCTAGCTTTTAATCTGGTTGTGTTCCCTTATATGTCTCACCTTGCCCACACATGCATAGTTGTGCCAACACAAGTAAGACTGCATGGCCAGGACTGCCTCTTCAGTGAAAGTGTAAAACATTCATGGAGTTATCACACTATGGATCAATCAGTACAAAAATGGAATATATAGTTGAAAAAACCCAAAGCAATAGAATAATATTGACTTCTACTGAAACATCATTTAAAGAGCAAATGCTTTTGTGTGGCTTATAAAGGCAAGGTAACTGTAGGACTTATAAATATCATTTACAGGTTTCCCTACTTAAATACATATACCATGAAATACCACCATTATTTCAGCATAAATACATTTTCTCTTCAGAAACATCACATTCACTAAATACATGCCTTTTGTACAACAGAGAGCACTACAGCTGCAGAACAAAGATAATGAAAAATATTTTTTATTATTTTCTATGCAAATATGATTTTTCTCCATTTATTTAAAATTGGATTTCTTTCTTATCTTCCTAATGTGCTACTCAATCCACTGGGGGGGGGGGGGGGGGGAAGGCTTTAAAAACAGCAAACAACTTTATAAACCTGAATTGGAACTCAATTATGTTATCCTCAAAGGTAGGAAAAAATTCTATAGGTTTAAAAAAGTGATTTACCCACACAACACAAAAGAAAGAATCTAATTTCTATTTATTGAGGAGTTTCATGAACTGCCAAAGTAACTATCTGTTCCAGTAGTTCAAGTCATAAGATCAATTTCCACCTAATGAGAAAACATCATCTACTGTCTTCAACCCTAATCTTTTCCATTGGGATCATAGGAAAAAAAAAAACAGAAGTATTGATGTGTTGAATACAAATGTCACAGTCATGTTTTTCATACAATCTAATCAAAGCATTTAAATATTAGTATTATATTTGTTTCATATCTGATCATTTGAGCTGAGAATTATTGATTTAACATAATTTTTCAACCACCACAAATATAAACACAGTATTACTATTCTGAAGTACCCAATAAAATCTTCACATGATAATGAATTTGAGATTATGAAAAATATTTTTTAGAAAAGAGAATACATCTGAATATACTTTCAATAAAAATTCTATTCGAAGTTACACCAAGCAGTAAATCACCTTTCTTACAGGAAAGTGATGAGATAGTAATGACATAAAAATACAAAGTTGCTATGTAAATGAAAAGATAAATGTTCAAGAACAGCTCACCAGTATTCTAATAGTAGGTGTATTCATGTATCCCTACACTGCCACAGCACAGCTCCACAACATCCACACAGGATGTAATTATTTCCCCCCTCCTGCAAAAAGTCTAGCTCCAAATGAGACTTAATGGTAGGCAGAGAGATCCTGGATGGGTATCCAGCTAAAGCAGCATGGTAGCAAGCTGTGCCAGGACTCAGCCTCCTCCATGAATGAAAGAGTCAGAAATCCTAATGCACACAAGCTGACGCAGTTCTTGAAACACCATCTGGTCGCTATTATTCAGTCCCATTTCCTTCCCGGATCATCCAAGGGCGATCTGGCTTTGGGGAATCTGCAGGGTCAGTCTGAGCAGGCAAGCCAAAAGGGCTGCACTGCCCGGCACTGGCCTTTGGAGCTACTCAAAGTGCCCTTTAACTCTTTGACTTCAGGTCTCAAACTCGGGATCAGCTAGGCTGGTACAGAAGAATAAGGCCTGATGCCACGGCAGTCTTTACTGGAAGCACATTGCACGGAAAGCTTTCCTAATCTTTCGTGATTGAGCGCAACCATACTCTTTGGTAGAAGCTGCGTGGGATTTGTCATCTTAATATTAAACAAAAAAATGTTTTGCTGCTTAGTCTCTAAAAGAAACAGGGACTTTTCGGATTAGCAGTAGCTGACAGTACCCATTGGATTACAGATTTTGAGACTCCATGCTAATGCCAGCAGGATATCGAGCTCTAGTATCTCGGCTAGCAACTTTTAGAAAACTTCACAGCTCTAATATTCAAAAGCCTCCTTCCAGTTTTCAAACTAGATGTATTGATGGCCAGCTTACCCCAATTTTTCTTCTACCAGTGTTGATATCACTGGACTTAAAGGGCTGGTCTGACTATACACCCCATAAATTTTTATAAACAGCAACGCTGTTCCCTCCAAGCCTTCATTTTACTAGCTGAAAAAACCCATGCTCTGTTAGTATCCTCCATAGGCCTGACCATCCTAATGCTTCTCTCTCTAAGACTGTTTCAATTTGTATTCATAAAAGTGTAGTAACAAAAATGGAGTACTAACATTTTCAAATATTTAACTGTAGATTGTGTGACTGATCATCCTACTAGTGCACCTGACACCTTACAGCCTATAGTTCGTAGAGTATATAAAACTAAGAATATTCATATTCTGAGATAGACAAGCAAGTTTTCTTCCATGTCACCTTCCACACTTCAAGCCAAGATTATAAAACAAATTCTTAATATTCTTAGTCCCTAAATGTATAAATTTACAATTTATATTGAAGTAATTACATCCCACACATTACCCTAACCCTTTTTTGCAGGATATTCTGGTCCTCCTTCATATTTAAAGTAACTCCCACCTTTGTATTACCAGATTTCATTAGCAGTCTTATGAGTAGATTATAAAAATTATGTAACGAGATCAGTCCCAAGATCAGTCTTTAAGTAGTACTGATATCTTTCCATCCTAAGCTACCTGTTCAGCACGCCCACTCACATTTCACAATTAAGAAGCTCTGTTCCCCTCACTGTTCCCTTATGTATTCCCTGACTTACTCAGTTTCAATTATTTCCTATCATCAAATGCTGAGGTTCAGATAAAATATATTGCATTTTCTTGTCACTTTTCTTACAAGTTATTTTAGTGTGAACTACGTTGGTAAATCCACATTTCAATTGTTTCACTATTCAATCACACCACATGTTTAATTATTTCTTTCCTCAAGTTACGGTCTAGAACTTTACACACTGCTGAAATCAAGATAACAAGTTTTGAGCTGTGTGACTCACTTTCCTCCTATTCTTAAATAAAGGTACCACAGATAATGAACTATATTTAGTATATTTCCTTATCAGGGAGATCAGCACTATCTATCCCCTTCTCATGTTCAGGGCATACTATTGCATTTGTTCATTAGTTTAATCAAGTGTTTGCATGTTCTACCTTGCTACATTCATGTGCATGCATTTTAAATAAATATTTAGAAGGTCACAGATTTCTTTTAAGTGGATTACATTTTTCATTGAACCTCACAAAGAGTAGGGGACTCTCTTCCTAAATCTCAGCTTAATTGCACATACAGAGCATTATCAGCCACTTTAATGCAGCCAACTATTTATTGAAATGAATCCAATATATTCTACTAAATTTGCTTTCATTAATCACCAGATGACACCACAAAGGTATTTAAAACTGAAGTTGGCTCTTCATTTAACTGTGATGTTCTTTTTTGCAATAAGGATACTTAATTTTCTCACACACAATTTTCAGACACTGAATTTCTAATTATGATAGCTATATTTTGTTTACAAATTGCACAAAGTCCTCCAAGGATGCTTGACAAGTTAGTAAATTCAATCTGAACATAAAACTGAAGAACGTGTTTCCAGTATATATGAAATAACCATTCACGTTAAGCCAATTCCTTCCTATGAATTCTATATGTGCAAAATTTCCATAGACAACTCTCATTTCTATGATACACATAATGAAATTTACAAATATGGAGTGCAGAAATTGGATTTTAACTTAAAATTGGGGGAGGAAAAAATTCCTTGGGTTTGTGGTTTTATGTGCATATGTAGTATTAATGCACATATATTTAACAGGACATCTCCCAGACGGTAAAATTGCCTTTTCTTCTGACTGAATTGATACTTGGACATGAGAAAACCTGAAAAGGAAAATCTAGACAAAGAGGGCATTATCACAGGGCAGAACAGTTGTAAGACACTTGCTTCTAATTTTTTTTTTCCTTCCAAAAACACGTTTGTCCAAAGCAAATGTTATATCATAGGTCCTCTTCTCTGAAAATACATACTTGTATGCTTTCTGTTCAAGAACATCCAGGCACAACAGGCCAAAATCTCAGATTTCAGACCTCTCAGCATTTGGCACAAGCTCTTTCCAGTGTTGCACTTCAACTGCCACTGCCTGACCTCACATCTCAGACCTTCTCCATCAGTTTCAATAAACAAGCACCACACAAGCACAGCTTTGCTAAATCTCAGCACTGAGGAATACGGCAGGCCAAATGAGACTATGACATCAAAGCCTTCCACTGAAGCAGAGGGAATGAACTCAACTGTAGTTGTTGCAAATACTCTGATAAAGTAATCAAAATTTGATCACATAGAAGAGTTAGGCTTGATTAAGAAGTAGAAAATTATGAAACATAATGTATAGGATTGTTAAGTTTGAAATAGCTAACCATAGAAACCTTACCAGGAAGTTACTGGGTTTTTCTACGTTTTGTTTTAAGAAACTAAGGAGACCATCGTGGACACCGGTTATGCTGCTTAGAAATCCCCTTACCCTTCCCATCTTGATTTGAATATCAAGAATTCCAATCAGTAGAGCTAGGTAGAACTGACCAATGATTGTTTGGGGGTAAGAATATTGATAAGGTTATATAACTAACAGACCCGATCATTATAAAGGTTAAATTTAATAGCGAGCATATTATGCATCTTTCTGTAAAAGAACTTATGTAACAATGACTCGACAGAAAAAGTATATAAAAACTGATGGGTTTTGATATTAAGTTGGACACGTTGGGCAGAGCTATCCCCCGTGTCCCCAGCGCTGCAATAAAGAAGTGCCTGCTTATCTACTTTGTGTAGATGAGTTTTTCTTCCGATGGCTAACATAGTTAGTCCTTTCAGGATAATCTAAGTTAGACAGACATCGACATAGTAGTTCTGGCCATACTCAAGACGCTGTTAGAATAAACGCCATAGTAATGAGCAAGGCAAAATACTGGATTTTACACTGTAGTAGTCATAGCACTCCTTTTATACTTTCATTGTTTACTTTTCTCCTTACGTAAAGGCTCATTTTTTCCCAAGAGAGATGTTATAAAATTCAAGCTGCCTGAATTGCTAATAGACATATTTCAAAGTTAATTAGTTAATTTCAGAATCTGGTCTTCTGCTACATCTCTATCTGCTAGGAGCAGCTCTGTAGGGAGAAACAACTAACTATACACATTCCAGAATTTTTATTGGTCTTTTAACTTTGGACTAGATCTGACCCCTAGGACTGAATGCCTGTTTGTAGCTGGTGTGCATTAAGTGCAACCCTGGAGCTCATCTTCTGAATGTAGTTCCATCTAAAAGGAATGCAGTTCCTGTGTTTTCAAACCACCTCATAATGTAATCCAAAACACAGTACACTTGGGGGATCAGATTTGCTTTGAAGGTACCCTGCCGATCCTCTTAAAGACCAATGTAAATGCACCCTGTAATTCCTCCCTAGTAGATCCCCTTCTTGCTTGCAGCACTGATGTTCAATCATGAAAGTACCAATAAAGTTTCTCTTAAATGCAATAGTGTCTTCAACTCTTCCCCCCCCCGGCCCCGTCTGCACCCAGTACTGAAGGTATCAGCACCAAGAGCATCCCCACATCACCCTGGACAATGGAGAGGAAGCATACTGTGCCTGTGCAGGGGCTCTCGGTGACAACTCCCACTAAGCATTAGTCACCACTAACTCCTTAATCTCCCCATCACAAGATTGTTTCCTAGTGAGCATATCAATTTTGTGGCGTGACTTGAGTTCTTGCTGGTATTTACACCCCTCCCTAAAGTGCTGATCCCCAAGATGGGCACTATAATCCGATGTTATCTCTCAAATGCCTGTCACAGAGAAAGGGTCACTTCCTCTCTACTCAAAATTCCTCATGTGAAAACTATTACCTACAGTGATTTGCAAGTCTTCTAACGATCGCTGCTTTCTAAGACAGCCTTTCTTTTGCTGACACAGCCTGCAGCCTTTGTTCCCAGATCACTTTACATTAAGTGATATTAAGACAAATTTTCTACACTATGACTTTAAACTGGATGATTTATAGCTCTTTAAAATGAAACTATCTTCCTTTGTTTACCACACAGTGAATCTTATTGGCTTACCTGAAAATTCTACCAGGAAAAATTATATGTAATAATAGAAATCTTTTATAAAGATGTTGTTTAACATCAGACAAAAACTGGTCACTGGAAAATTCTCCAATTAAGCACGTAGCTACAGCATATTTTACAGGTAGCTATATTTTTATTTCCTTCTGTAGAAGAGTTTTCAACCTATTTAATATGTGGCAGGCTAGTTATTTCCTTTACATGGTATTAAATCAAGCACCTTGAAGAAATCAAAGAACATCTCTATCAACAAGACCTGTAATATTACTTTTAAAAAGCATACAACACATTCATAGTAGTTAGCAATATTTTCAGCATGTCCAAAGATAGTCCATTTAACCCTTTTAAAAATGTGGAACTGTTTACAATCCTTCCGGTTATCCTGAATTTTTAAACCTGTTACAGAATGTAACTGTTTTGAAATCTCTTCTGCTCATTTACAGCCTGAGACAATCCAAGACAAGGTGTTCCTGGTATCAAAGAGAATTTGCTGGCTGTAAACATATATTTGGCAAAAGGTAACATCTTTCTACAACAACCTTTTTCTACTTCCTCAACAGGTCAAACAGTGGAAGAGCCACCACTTTTGTCTCAGCCAAGTCCCCATTTCTTTTTTTACCTGTGCCTGGCAAAGAAAAAGAGAGCAAGTTGGTAGTTTTAAGGCAACTTTTTTTCCTCCCTCAGTTAAATCCCCAGCCTTTATCAGCAGACATCAACACATTCTGCTTTAGAATATCAAGACAGGTTAGCCAGTAAAGGGACAGCATAATATGATGTAGTACTCATAAAACGAATCGCTCTTCAAGAAAAACTTCAGCCTGCTTTATGTTGCCTGAATATTTTAAATTAACGAGATTTCAGGTAAATACTAAATTTTCTTCCTATATGTACTTCTGAAACAAGCAATCTCAAACATTTAACATTATTAAACATTATTAGCATTATTAAAAATAATAATTTTATTTTGAAGAAAAAGTACATTTAACAAGTACATTTTTTAAAATGTACTTTTTGTTAAAAATAAAATAATAATAATAATAATTATCATTATCATTATTATTATTAAATTATTTGCCTTCCAGGTCTAGAAGATTTTATTGTCATGGCTTTATTCTATACTAACTGCAAATATCTACAAGATCCTTCTTCCACAAAATGTATCCAATAACGAGAGGACCCTACTTTTTTACTCAAAACAATTATTCTATCCCAAAGAATACAGTGTTCTCTTTCCTCAGAATACTTGTTTTAAACGAGAAATTTTCTGCAGAGCTGCTCCTTCCACAGCATCCACAAGATGTCACCATTGTAAAAGAAAGAAAACCCGTGCGTTGTAAAATATGAAAGACCTTTTCTGAGTTCTGTTCTGAACCATGGATTTTATTTATTGTACATCTCAATCAATGCAGTCCAATAATTTTTTTTTTTAATATAGGGACTAAACACACTCAAAAAAAAAATCAAAATGTGAAAAACATAAAATTCTCTTCAAAAACATAGAAATCAAGACCCTACTTTAGCCACTTGGTTTGAATTACCAAACAACAAAAAACTTGGCAGACAGCAAGAGTAGTAAGATAAGTAGAAACATTTATTATTCTAGCATTGCAAATAACCCACATAGAAGATACTGTCAGTTTAGAAACTATAGAATATATAGATGCAAATAAATAAATAAATAAATAAATAGGACAGAAGCAAGTAGTCCCCCAGAGAGCTTAAGGAAAGTTTGGTATTGTTTTGCATTTAATAAAGAAAAACAATTATGTATCCAACCCAGCTCATCTGTCACAGAATAAAAAAATTAAATTAATTGAAATCTATGCAGCTTTGGTGAAAATCCAAGCAAACAAATTATCTCTATTTAATCCTACTCACTGTAGGAAAGAATAGGAAGCTAGTATGCACAGAAATGCTAGATGAAAAGAAGGTACTAACTCTGAAAGTTAGACTTCTAATTTTATTTTGTGCTCAAAACTTCTAATGAAGATTATACCACTGTAGATGAAGGTATAGTCTAAAAAGTGCTTCCAAAGTTTTGTGACTTTTCCCCATTTTGTGCATAGTGATCTGAAGAAGCAAGTAATCAACATGCAAATAAAAGGGGGATATTCTTGCTGCAAGTTCTATTCACAACTTCCTTACAGAGATTAAGCTTTCAGGATTTTTTTTGTGCACTACAATCACAGAAGGTTGTAAAGGACTCAGTAACAAGTCTGCGCTGCTTCCATCCAATGACCATATTGCTAACCCACTTCCTTTCTGTGGGTGCACTGACTGCCTTTTAATGAACAACTTCATTAATTATTAAGAAAAGAAATGTATTAAATCTCATGGTGTCTTTGGTCTAACAGGTGTGACAGCTAATAGGAGTAAGTCAGTCATTTCCTCTGACATGCAAAAAGAAACAGCAATAAAACAGAAGTAGAGGCAGGAAGTAAAGGGAAGAGGTCATATGAGCTAAGTAATCTGGAGGTATTTTAATGTTTCTTTTAAGAGAAGAATGGCAATTTCAATGCATAGCAAGCTAACCCAACTGAGACTTCTAATAGGAGTGGTAAAGGATAAAAAGAAAAAAATTCACAAACATCTAGCGTAACTATAGTAAGTGAATTAAACATTTAGGATCTTAAATAACTGATCTTTAATAAGAAACAATTATTTACAGTACTGGGAGTAAAACTACAGCACATGCTTACAGTACATCCATTACTCCACAGTACGTGTCCACACAGACATTCTTGTACCACCATAACAAAACAGCTTACCTTCCTTTTTCATTGGAAGGCTATACAAATAATACACAACGAAAAACCAGACAGTGAATACTTACCTCAGGAAGCCCTAAAAATATGATGTGATGATATGACAATAAGAAAGGGGGGAAGAAAATCAAGTCTATCTAGACATTAAAGAAATCAATAGAACAGGAAATAAGGCTATGGGGGAACTTAGTCTTCAGAAGTGCTCAAAACTCTTGAGTAATTGCTGCCATTATTTTTTTTTCAAATTAATGATCCAAAAAGAAGAGTGCCCACCACAAGAAAGTTTAGATAGAAAGTCAGATATTTCTGCAGTATCTTCAGGCAGAAAATATCAAGCTGTGGGCCTTTTATGGCACTAAAGCACACACACCTAGGTCCACATGAAAATTTAATCCAGAAATTATTTTTTCATTTATGTTTATTCTTTAAAGATGCTAATATGCATACTAGATAGGATGCATTAAAAGCAGTTCTTTTTTAAGGATTAACTTGATTCCAAATAACAAAACCTTACCTTGCCAGCTATCATTGCAAACACACAGCTTCTCGCCTGTCAAATCACAATACCCATGATCTGGACTGCCACAGTTGGCTTTACAATATGGAATATCACAAGCTTCTCCTTTCCAGTACTTGTCACACTCACAGTATACCCGGCTTGGTATGGAGACACTGGTTGTACACTTTCCATGTTCTGAGCAGTTATTAGGACAAGAATTAATTCTGAAAAAAATATGTAAAATAAGGAAAACGACAAGCCAAGAGTTGATGACAGTGGTTTTATCTGACAGTATTCCAAGACTATTTGTTAGATAAAGTACTTCTTTTCCTGAATAATTTCTATGTACTGATAAAACACAAATTTAATGATGATTTTACAGGCAAGTGAGCTGGAAAGGTGTTCATCCAGGCTTACATACAAAGTCTGTGATGCAGTCAGGATCACAAACACTTTGTACTTTAACAAGAAGTATTGACATTAGGCAGAAGGACAGGCCCTGCCTGGACAGATCACCATCTTTTTTTTTTTTCCCCTGTGTTCCAGTATCAGCACTCTAGTCAGTCCCTTCAAATGCTTATTATCTCCAGGAACATCCACACTGGAAGTGACTGTGAGCAGTAATCCTTAAACTCTCCACCACAGGCATACAGTTAAAGGGTTTTCCCAAGTGGGTTTGGTCCATGCTATGAAACAGTATGTCTAACATCCGAGGGGAATAAAATTGGAAAAAACGAGTAAGGAAAAATACAAGATGGCTAAATATCCTGAAACTACTTACAGGTAGCACTTCATGCTTTGAACCCTTAATAATAGAGCCCCCTTAACCTTGCCTCCTTAACTCCAGAGTCAGAGATGCAAAAAGAGGAAAGATTAGACCGAAAGAAGTCTGTGACTGTTATGGGAGTTAGCATTTCTGCAATATGCCCTACCAAACACTGAGATCACAGGCAAATGGATTGCAAAATTATGCAAACTGGTTCCAGAAATGCAGGCAATTCCTTGGAGATGAGGAGGAATGGAGCATATCGAAGTATGTGAGTCCAAGAGTTTCCATGAACAGAATCTCAGGTAGTATGTGCCTGACGAAGTCCAAAAAGGATTTGAAACCTTTTTTGATGATTCACAGCAAAGGGGTTGGGTTGAAACTCAGAATAAACTGTTACTACAAACCCCTGATGCTTCCTGTAGATGTGAGAGCTGAACACCATTCATAACCTTCCTTGCTCTTACCGAAGGAAGAACAAACTGAAAAAGTTAGCAAGGAATTGTTCAAGGCTGGCCTTTGGCCAAATGTAGTTGTGGTAGGAAAGTCAGGAGACATGTTTTCATTTTCTAAAGACTCACACCTCAGAGGACTGATTCTGTTACACTACCAAAAAAGAAAATTCCATGTCTGAACTACAAATGTCCTAGGGGTTTTGCCTAGTAACACACATGGCATTAAAACCATTGGTGGCATTAACTGCTGAATACCCCAGCTGTGAGGAACCTCTCCCCCTGACTTCACAGGAAGAGTGTTCTGCCGGAAGGTGAACAGTTAAGTCTCTCCAGCAGTAGAGATACCAGTTTAAAAGTAGACATATTCCCATTCCAACAGGTTCTTTAAGGATTCAAACAGAATGAGAAAAACTGGATCAGCAGAGGTGGAAGCAGGTTGCCAGACTCCAAGGAACAGAAAATTTACTCAGAGAGTTCTGGAATAACTACTATAACTACTGTTGTTTGCAACTGGCATGGCATTTTAGTCACAGATGCTGTGCTTCTGTCTTCCCCAAAATAAAGGAATACGAGTGGTCAATCAAGATGAAGTCAAAAACTGCTTTGGGGTTACCGAACCAAGGCAGAAAGAAGGTAACAGAAGCAAAGTGCAACAGATCGGTGACAGAAAAGTTAATGCAGCCATAAAAAGCAATCATAGCTACTTATTTTATCATAAAAAGTTACTCATTAAAAAAATATTTTAGAAGTATCCATTGCAATTGAAGAAACAGAATAACAGAGTACATAAAATTTCTTGAGTTATATATGTAATGGAATTAAAAACTGGCAGGTTTTTTTTATTTATTTTAAATCTTAAAAAAAATTAGGTAACGATATGCAGCATGCACCACATTACCAAGTCACAAAAGAATGCAGAGCACATACACTCATTTCTTAAGAATGCCATGTCATATCACCATTTGCTCCCAAGACAAACAAAAAAAAGTGCAATAAAAGCTTCAGGGATAACTGAAAAATGTATCTAATTACAGTAGATAAATCTGCCAGGTGATTGCATTTTACTGATGTCAACTGACAAAAATTAAAAATACCCAGTCTTCTAGACTGCCATTTCCAATACAACATATTTAGTGAGGTTTCTCAAACTCTGAATAGCTATTTATGATCTGGTAAAAGGTAGGCAAACTGCTGCAAATTACAGAAACAATCTTTCCATAGACAATTTAACAAAGACCTTTGCCAAGAGTAAAGCTATGGTCAGAAGCTTAAATAGGATTTTTAAATTAATAAAGAGTATGACAAAAATATTACATGTACTTCCACATTTGAAGTGCAGTGTTGGCCACCACATCCCACAAATTAGTATTTCAGAATCTGAAGTAATTGAAAGAAAGGAACAATATCTGCAATCATGGGAAAACTATCACATGAAGAAACAGGTCCAACAGGACCAAGCACTCCCCTCTTGAACTAAAGCATCCAGTATAAAGAGACATCACATTATGAGTCACAAGCGTGTCCCAAAAGAAACAGAAGTTGCAATCAACAGCTGGTGCATATGACAAGGAAAAGGCTCAGGTCCATTGGATGCATCTTTAGAGCTGCCGACACAAAAAACCACACTGGAGGAAAGCAAGCATAGTTATAGCAGATTACACTGCCATCAGAGAAACTAAAATTTGGACAGTGCAGATAAGAAATATGAAGGCAGAATGTAAACTGAAATGGACAATAGGAGGGAAAAGTACCCGAGAAGTAGAGAAGAAATGGAATAAAAGCCTTGCAGCTGGCACAAAAATAAAAGCAGGACTTCAGTGAAGGTTTCAAAAGCCATAGAAGTACATTCAGCAAGAAAAATCAAGCAACAGATGATCCTAGTTCAAGAGAAGGGAATTGACATGACAGCAGATATAATCTCCCTTCTATTCCATATGACAACTACATGTGTTGGATAAACACTGGAAGGGATACATTCTAGTTCCATATGGCATAGGAAAAACATACTTTTGGAATAGCCATGTGGCTTCACTCAGTACAATATACGTTATCTCTTTTTTTTTTCCTTTTTTTTTTTTTTTAAACTAGCATACCTTGATGACAACTCATTACAAACCCAGCTCCCTGACTTTAGAAACATGCCACAGTATAACTCTCACACTATTAATAAAATCAATAGATAAACACTTTCCCTGGGTTTGTCATTCTCCTGAAAGAACTGATAGCCTAATTAAAAAAGTAATTACTTATTAAAAAATACTTACGAGTAAAAAATGTTAAATCCAGTTAGGTTATAAGCAGCATCACTAAAAAAGTGTAGTAATGCATAGCCAGATGTAGTAACTACTTCAGGAACAGTTTCATTTCCACGGATTTCAGGGACTATTAGACCACTGGAAAAGAAAATGAGAATAGTGTTTTTAATCAGTCTTTGAGGGGGTGGGGGAAGAGGGAGTTAGATATTCTGGTTGTTAATTATATACAGAAGATAACTCATAAATCTCATTTAAAAAAGCTTCTTCAAAAAAAAAAAAAAAAAGAAGCAGCAGCAGCATATAAAACTTGCCCATGCCTCTGCAAGGTAAGGTAGGGTTTTCTAGGAAATCAAAACAAAACCTCCTCCCTCACAGAGTAATGCAAAATTTCACATCAGATTATTTTGAGGGTGCATGCACTGTCAGTATAATTTTTAAAACTTATTTTAACTTTGAAAATATATATATATCTCTCTCCTTCAGACAGGTGCTTAACGCTCACTGTCTATCAGCAAGAATTCTACTTCCACATAATATTTGCACCTTTAGAAGTTTATCTTAAAGAATTTCAAACCTGGAAAGTAATTAAGTAATTTCCATGAAAAGGCAATTTTCAATAGAAAATAAAATACTTTTTAAAACTTCAGAAAGTTGTTAAGATGTCAGCCTTAAATAAAGATGGAAGTAGGAAAAACAAACAATATATTAATATACTGAGGAAAAAGGATCACATGCAAAAAACACTGCCACATCGCAGATATAAATTAAAAGTTATAGGAATCCTAAGGTAAACACTAAAAATCAATACACTGAAAGACATCTGAAGTAAAGAACACAGGAAGAGGAACCTCTTCTTTCCTTCCATTCATGCTACGAGTCAGGCTCCTGAATGATAGCTAGACACATTTAACAAATACAACTTTGGGGAGAAAAAAAAGCCATCAAGCAATTATGTAACAACTGAGGAGAATTAGGAGAGAAGGTGTAGATTGCTATAGTTGGGCAAGACAGAGGGATGACCTGAGCTTTGTTGCCTTAGGAGAAAGCACTATCATTTATGCAATTAGTATTTCCTAAACTTCAGCAGCATAATCAGCATTTCATAGCACAAAATGAAGTACAATTTCTGTCCCACAGAGCATCTGTGTGTATATGCACAAACAGTTTCTGGTTTGTTGGGGGTTTTTGTTTTGTTTTTTTTTTTTAATATAGCTTTGCACTCAATGGATATCCCAAGATAAAACTTTTACTGACATCAAAGGATTAGGATCCTGTGCCTTTTCTCTAATAAACTATAGCCCACTTGCATAGAATATTCTTTCTGGAATGTTTCCCAAAATTTTAACAAAAGGGTAGGAATAAAGCAACTGAAACATTTTGGTAAAGTTCAGGAATGGAGGAAACAAGTGTTAAAAATCATATGCCTTGCTTTTTCTCTCTTGGACATATAGGAAATGCAGTGCATGGACCTAAATCTTTACCTCAACAGTTTATTGTCATTTGAAAGGCAAATAATTAGTCTTTATTCAGCATTAGTTGCTGTGCTCGTTTATTGTTGTTGATTTTGTGTTTATTTCTAAATCTTGTTACAAAGTAATACTATGAGTCTAGAAAACAAATATTAACCTGAAAAAAAATATTTAGCTGTGTAGCAATTCTCATAAGCTAATGATAATATAACAAAAAGGAAAGAAATTCCACCATTTCAGTTCATAGCAAATTTGAGCTCTCCTCTAGGACTTTGTCCAGTTTAGTAATCTAAGGAAACATGTTACAAAATTAGTGCTTAAGACGGCCTTTGCATCAAAGGCTCTGACCAAGTCTCTTCAGTCTTCATACAGAAATATAGCAAGCATTTAGCAGCCATTTTTTATAACTTAACACATAGTGCAACAGTGCCCAAGTTCTCCCTTAAGTAGGATCAGATACTGACACTATTGGCCAGTGCCACATTTAATGCATGTTAAAACTCAGGAGTCACTATTGGAAGCCTACTGAAAAATACATTTCTGATTGCCTGTCTGTAAGCATTAACACTCTGTGCAATGTCAGCAGTAAGTACAAGCCACATAATGGATTCATGCTATGATCACCTAACCAAAAAAGTAGTGTTTTGCAATTTATTCTAATATAACTTTACGTACATGCTCCCACAATATTAACAAAAGACAGCAAGTTATTTAACAAATTAAGGCCTCTAATGTTTTGGTTTTTCCCCCCCGCAAATTAAAAATGTCCATATATGACTACTTGGACTAAAAGGCTAATAAATACACTCACCTAAATACAGCTATTAAAGGTGCATATATTGAATCTCCATCATATACATACATATGGTCCCAACTACATTCCGTGGCAAAGTGATTAAATCTTAATCTTAGTATTGCATTTGGGCTGAAAAAAAAAAAAAACCAACATTGATGTAAAATATTATTTACAGAAGTATTGAGCTCATAAGATAAAGAACTTACAGCAAAATTGATCATGCCAGCATAACTCTATTACAACATTTTGAGTACTAACTAAACATTTCAAAGAGTTAAATAACTAAATTCAGGGCAAGCAAATATTTTACTTTATCTAGAATACTTTAAAAAGAACATCTTCAGTCCAAGTATAATAACCCCTAAAGTTAACAAGAGACTTAAGTTCACCAGGTTTCATCAGTATTCAGAGCCACGAATTTAGAGCAATTAAAATATCACATTTAAATATACTAGCTTCACTTTACAATGTCAGGACTATAAGGTTTAAAGAGTCTTTCAAGACAAAATCACCTACATATCCTCATTCCAGTATTATACTAGTTACTGAAAATAAAAATCTTAACACACAAGTTCAAAACAGCAAGCAATATTATTGCAAGATTATTTTTTTTTCTTCTTCCTCCCCTCCCCCATATGACACCTGGGAGTCATATTTCACCAGTTTTCAGTAGAGATTCAGATTGAGAATGTAAGATTTCTGAAAGGGGTATTTTCTCATATGACAAAATTAGCAGACTTCTAAATATATTCCATGCAACATACTGATTATTTTCTTTTATTTCATTTTATTTTTTTTCCCCTCCTACTGACAGGCTCGAGGGCAGTTTCTCAGTTTGGAAAACATAGGCTTTTTTGAGAGAGAGAGAGAGAGGAGATCATTTGGAGAGAGCTCTTTGTTCATTTCTTAAAAGAGAGTATTTTATACATATGTAACTTTCTTGACTGTTGACATTTTGCACTATGTTTCTGGGTTCCATCACTCTTCCACATACTGTGCAGCATATTGTTTCCTCCAGCTACCCACTCTACCATCTCCTGCAAAGAGGAGGAAGAGACTGAAGACCAACTTCAAAGCAGAGTTTGCATACAGTCCTCAGGCATGTTTCCACTTTAGTATAGTGTAGTGCAGTGCAAATATTCCCGAGCAAGCTTGGGTAAAAAGAGAAAGTCTAGTTATGTCAGAAAGATATTCAGCTATAGCCTAGTCACCTAGATATTGAAGCTTCTACTTAAACGATTTTGCAAACTACCCGTAACTTTATTGCTGTTGTGTTTAAGTTATTATCTGCATATAAGCAGATCAAAATTAGATCAGATAGGTCATTACTGAACTGCAGCAACAGAGGAGACATCTAAGGTAATTGAGATGATGACAATATGGAAATACAGAAGGAGGCAATTTTCTTTTAGAATATTAGTAGAACTTGGACCTAGCTAAATTCTTCAGCAAAATCCCGATCCATAGCCTTGGGGAAAAAAGTCCCACTGAAATTTACAAATTTGTGCCTTTAAAAATTAGCCATATTAGTGCATACATCTCATCATTTCTTTGTGCAAATCTGTGTGTTTCTGTGCTGCATAAACTGAAAATTAGCAACAGACATGAGACATCTAAACTATATAAACTGTGGGCACAATATGATTTTAAAATTAAGTACATGAGGAAAACTAGAATGCAAGAGAAAATAGTTCATAGAAGCACTAACTTTTGAGCAACATGTAACTGAATAATTATAATTAAACTGGAAGCATTCTGTACTTGAAGCCATTCCTGATTTATCACTAGGGAGTAAGACAATGAGTTAAATAACAGGATTCTCTAACCACATTTGGAACTTATGTAAAGGTACTCAAACAGGCAACAAATTTATCATAGGGTTTTGAGAGCTTGCAGCACTGGCCAAATTCCAATGTCAGCCTAAATTTTGCCAGCAATTTGAATGGGAATGGAATTTGGCCAACTCTGAGCAATCCTGAAAATCCTACTTCAGTTTTTTTTTTTTCCTTTTTGAATCTTTATAACATTTCAACAAAAACAAAACTAACAAACAAAAAACCAAAACTGTTTATATTGTATCCAGATGCAGTTTTGACTTGAGTTTTGACTTGAGTTCTTTAGATCTCTAGAATACATAGTACCAAACTGTCAGAAAATTTAAGCCATGAAAATAAATACTTACTATCCTTCAATTAACCATGTACATTTAGTTTTATATTTATAATTTATTGGTCCATCTGTTAAATATCCAGAAGGTTCTGTTAACCTACAAGAGAAAAAACAGTGCTGTAATAAACCAGAGACAACAGAATGCACATCATCAACATGCCAGTATATTCTTTCTGGATGGAGAGAAAATTGGGGGTGGGGGAAAGAGTTAAGTCTCTCTCCATATTTCTTGTCACACTATTTTTGCTCATAAAAACTAGAATTCTGATTATTCTATATCATTGGTTTGCTTTCTTCCCCCAGGCAATCACAAGTCTTCTAATTTTTCTAGTTCAGTAACAAGCAAATACTACATACAATTTAAATTATCCTTCACATGAAATGGATGCAAGCCAGTGTAAAGGGCTTTTCGTTTAAGAGGATTTTGGTTTGGTTTGCTTGTTTCTTTTGCCATTACATTACATCTTACTTCTGAAATTAGACCACAGCAGCAGTGGGAAACCTGTTCCAGATCAAGAGAAATTAAGGCATAAATTATAAATTTAAATAAGCATATCTGCCAGCCTGTCCCTCTCTTATTCCTGGTCAGTGATGAGACATGGGAAAGCTGAACAACACTGAACTACACAGAAACTAAATAAAATGCATACTAAAAGCCATAAAAGGTCAGACCAAAATGCCAACATAGCCCGGTACCCTGTCTCTGACAATGACCTACAGCGGATATCCAGGAAAGGATTTAAATCCCTACAGATGCTTCCCACAGCATTGCACCACCTCCAGCGACTTGCAGGTCAGGGACATATTCAAGATGCAAGTGAACCATGAATCTCTACAGTAGCATAATAATGATTTCCACTTTGTTCTCTATTCCCATCCTAACATTTTATTTGCTCTTTCAACAACTACTATGCTGACATTTTAAACACACCTAGCTGCTGTAACTTTTTTTCTGAGTGATAATAGTTCAAGATTCATTACATACAGAAATTCATTTAATGTAGAAATAGAACCTTTTTCCTCCATTCACATATATTACTTCACATTAATCTATACAGAGTGATAAAATAGCAGATTAAATTCAATAATCCATTACCATAAAAGCTTTCTGAAAGAGCTTAGTATCTTCAGCACACTAACTTCACTATTTACCCCATTTTCTACATCCTTTATGATTATGTTGTGTAGTTCAGGCCTTAACACAGATCTCTGGTGGCCTTACTCCACTGGGAAAACCAACTATCCTACCCTTTAAAATGTTACAACAATGATAACAAATATAAATACATACTCAGAAGTGCTCATTCCTTTCACTATAGTGTGGAAAGAAAATCATTAAGAATAAGTATCATTGAATAAGAAAAAAGAAGCAGTTGGGGTTTTCTGTTTTGTTTCAGTTTTTTTAATAAATCAATAGAGTAGATCTAAGTCCAGAGGCAATGCTGAGCAACCTGCACAAGTCACAGCTAAATTTTCTCACCAGGAGTCCAGCTGAACAGGAATTCAGTATCTGCTATCCTACTATCTTTGAAGCTGTACAGACCAATTTTAAAAATATTCCCTACCACATCTACTGCAAGTTGTTTACATTTGAACTCATATCAAACAGTAATTGCATACTTATTAACAGAGGTCTGTAATTCCAAACATAAAACTATAAACATGTGGAAAGGAAATAAAAACAAGAGAGCAAGAAAGATCTATGAGACAAGGTCCATGCAAACTCTTAGGTTTTTAAACAAGTTCCTTCACCTGTAAGAACTAGCTTCAGTTTGTTAGGCACACTGTAAACCACTCTGTTCAAATCACTAGTGGTTTGAATGAAGATTTTTTTTACCCGCATTTTCCTTTTGATGAAATGGGACAAAGCTCTCTAATATGGGGAGCTGTCCAAATAATTGTACTTCAAAACATTTTCAAGGAGTAAAAGCAGTATCAATAACATTTTTTGTTTCTGAATAAACAGAAGAAAAGCAGATAAACAGCTGGTAACATGAGCAACAGACTGGGAGGAAAAAAGAAAATAAAAAATAAAAAGAAAATAAAACCCAACAACAACCATATACTTCAGTCAGCTGACAGCTGAGAGAAAAATTTCCCTAATAAAACCTAATACATTGAGCTGGTCTGAATGCTGCAGTACACCACTCCCCAAGAGCAATGGCTCCTGGTAAGCGCTATACAAATCCTGGTGTAGCTCATAAGCAAAGCAATGAATGACGAGGCACAGTGGGTAACTCCCGCTCCTCCCTTGCTGCACGCTGGAGAAGCTGCAGCAATGGCCACGGGGAAAGGCTAACCATGCTCCTGCCAGGTGCTCTCTTGTGAATCGATGCCTGGCCACAGAATACTTTTGCTCGAAGCAAGCAAAAGACACGTGCAGTTTAAGTTTGTAATATTTCTTTTTGTTGAGAAATATCAACTTCACCTAAAGGTATACTTTCATGTTTATATACATGATTTTAAATCAAGCTAATATTGATGCTTGGCCCTTAGCAGAACATTAGTAAAGCTGACTACAGGACCAGATCCACGTTTGAATGTGTGCTAGATTGAAATCATTAATTTTTTTTTAAAAAAGGCAGTAACGCATAAAATTCCAATAAAACAATTTGCTGTCATATCGTTTATATACAGATGTAAAGTCTTACATAGCAAGCCACTGAACATTTACTTTTCTGCAAGAAGTGTGAAATATCACAAGTATTCATGTGCTGTCATGACCATTGCCTTCTTAGTAGCTGTATAATGCAATGGAGATGACTTACAAGAGTTGTTTTTTATTAAATCAGCCCTTTGGCACTAGTAAAGCGCAAACAATTTCCCTTGTCACCTAGTCTGATAATTTTTTGATAAATAGTTTCTTTCGGAAGAGCAGATAGCCTTTGAAGCAGCTATTGCACTTCGCTGAAAAAAGTAAACAATAAGTAAGAGCATGACATTGCTTTGTAATAATGGTTGTGAAAAATGGTAAGATAAAGGGGCTGTTCTATTTAAAATAAATACATAGCAAGACAGAGGGGTATTACTTTAAGTTTCTTGAGTCATACCGAGAACTTTTCTGTACCATTTTTCTTTCCAAATATTATCAAATACCAAATCCATGAGCAACACATATACATATATCAGTACTACTTTCACATAACCTCTTACCAAATCAAGGGCAATATTCTCTATCATATAAAGCCAGGTATTCATGGGCATAGTTTTACTCTGTGACTAACAGTGATGCTGTCAAATAACCAAAATCCAGATGAGCCAACATGACCACACACTCTTTAGTCACAGAAGTGGAATAGCCAGAACGAAGCCTACATCCTGCAACCAACTCCCTGCTCATTGCTTTCTCATTGCTGAGAAAGCTTCAGGGATGAGGGGACAGCTAGAACAATTTGTGTGGCCTGCTTAAGCACCACAGGTTTATCACACCTAGACTCCAGCTTTCTAAACAGAATGCACAGGGGAGCAGCTGATGTTGTATATTGTCATTTTAAATTGCACGCCTGCTTTCACAAACACAACAGTATTTTTTTAGTTGGCATGTTTATAATCAAAACGTATAAAGAATTAGAGGTGCATGCCAAGAGAACATTTCCCTTCTCTGTATACTGTAAAACAGATCTACCAAATTATAGAAAGAAGTCAGGATGCTGCACAGCAGAGTTAAAAACATTCAGAAGCATCAGTGACGGATTAGTCACTCACCGAGCTAATCAGTCAGTAATACTTTACGTGATAGATACATAGGTTGTTTCATCTAGCAGTCAGACATATACCAGAAATGTGAGGGCTAAAGGCTGAAGCCAACACAGGGCAACTGAAACATGCAACAAGGGGGTATCTATATTCCCCTGGAATATTACCACTGTTATAAAATAATGGCAAATATAACTGACTTAGTATTTACAGTGGTAATATTTATATTTACCACTGCAGAGGCTTTAAATCAAGACTGACGAATTTCAAGAAAAGAGAAAAGTATGTTCTAGTTCAGTCAGAAATTATCGGTCCAAAATGAAGGAGTAGTCAGATGAAATCTATGGCCTGCAATACATAAGACATCACAGCAGGTTATTAAAATGGCCCTTCTTGGCTGTAATATTTATGGATCTGTGAAAAATGCAGTCATGTCATCTCCTGTATCTTCTTGCAGAAGAATAGTATCATCAAATCTTTCAGAAAGGGGCACTAATTTAAAGCAGGGAAGTCATTGGGTATTTTCTGTCATCAGCAGAACATGAAAATCCACAAAACTGCTGGTAGATGGACAGACAGAGGTCTGATTTATAATACAGGAACATTAGGAGAAACAAAGCATAAGGCACATTCATAATATTACAAATATTCACTGTTACATAAAAGAAGGGGTTATGAAGAGGTTCATTTATCTCTATATTAGTGTCACATTTCTATTCAGAAATTTATGAGATGTTGGATTATTTTGCAATTCCTACTTCAGATATACCTGAATATAAGATACAGAGCATATTTTGCTGTATGGATTCATCTCAATATCAGTATTTGCGTGTCAGTCAAGGACTATTCTCTCCATTGTTGCAAAATTTTGCTCCATCTCCTTTTTATCTTTTATGAAAATTTGTTTTATTAAAAAAATAAAAATCAGTAACTGTGCTTCAAAGTTATAAGATCAAATCCTTCATAAATACAAGTAGGGGCAATCTTCCTAGCTCAAGATCTTGTGCCTAATCTTTACAGCAGGGAAAGAGGCTCTTCACGTATCCCAGATGAGATCAGCTGAATACATTAAGAAAGAAGAAAAAAAAATTTGGAACACCTTACAGAACAAGCCAGAACTAGTGAGCACTATGATATCAGAAAGAAATACAGAAGAGATCAAGAGGCCATTTCTCATACCAAAATTTTAAATTATAGTCTAAGAAGATTTTTTTAAAATATTTTTTTCAAAGGAAGAAAAACAACATGTTCTGAAAAATCCAGAGCTGGATTTTCATTTTCCAGGCATAAACCATTGATTGGCACCTGACAAAAATCCTAAGAATTTGCATTTGGTTTTCCTGCATTTTTACATTTATTGTAGAACCTTGCTGTTGGTTAATTTTTTTCAACAATGTATATTAAACAGAATATATTGAACATCCTGTAGTTCTATTTTTTCTTAAATGACTAATCAAGAGGAACAAACATTTAATACATTAAGAAAATATTTGCATATGCCAATCAAACTCCTATACATGTTACATACTGCTTTGCATTAATAGAAGAATGTATATTTAGAAACAGTAAGGATATTCACGACAACTTTTCACATGCCAACTAATCAAATGCACGCTCTTAAATAGGCCCCACTTTATCCACTGACAAAGTAACAGTTTCTTTTGTAAAATGTCCCCGCTGCTTAATTAAAGTATTCAGTTCCTCCCTTTATTTTAAACAAAACCAGGCTCCAAAACAATCCAAAAATCCCAGAAAATTAAAATGAAGACTACAATACAACATTTTCCCTCCCATAAGAATATATTCTCTATTTCAAGAAGCTTAACACTTATGTGGCACAAATGTACTTTTTTCTTGAGTGTTTAGGTTTTGGTGTTTGCGGAATTTTTTGGTTTGGGGTTTTTTTGTTGTTTGTTTGTTTGTTTTTAGTAAAGTTAGCAGTGATATAATCTATGATTGGTGCAAAACATTAATTTAAGGTTTAATTCCAACAGATGTTGTGTTTCTCATTTACAATTTCTGAAAAAGGCTATTAGTCTATAGTACATTTTTATAACAGTCCCAAAAACTACTGAAAGAATACTGCATAGAAGATGATGTTCCTTTCAAAGTACAAACTTACATGGCATCTTACTTAAGCAATGTATTTTCACTTACATAAAAGTTTCAAAAAAATCTGTTCCCTTCCTTAGGCTGCATAATATAAATTCACAGAACATAGACCATGACAGGTCATTTAGAATAACATATATGAATGTGTGACTGTGAGACTTAAAAGGGAATCTATAAAGTGACTAGAAATAAGCAAATGTCGGTACAGTGTTATGAAGACTTTGTAGACAAACACGATGCAGAAAATAAAAGTAATATATGGTAACATTAAAGGCAATCCCAATATTTATTCTATTGTAAATTAAAATTACTGTGGAAATACTGTATGAGACTACCTAAGGATTTTCTTCTACCTCCACACAAAGTTAGGTGGTACTTGACTTTTTTTCCCCAAAAACCCTTAAATTGCCATTCAATTACAACACACCCTAACCCCTATCCCAAGGCAGGATCAACCATACTGAAATCTTTTTTCACTGTTATTTATCTTATTTATTCTTAATAATTCCAGTGACAGAAGTCTACAATCTTCTTAGGCAATCTATTTTAGTACTGACTTATCCTTATTATTAGAAAGTTTTTCTAAATGTCTAAAAATTTTTTTCTTACTTCAACTTAAACATATTACTTCCTGTCCTACTCAGAGCAGACCTGGAAAACAGGTAATTTTCTTCCTCTTTCTGCTTACCTTTTACAAACATCTACCTTCAGGCTTTTCTTCTCTGAATTAAGCAACTTAATCTAGTATTCCTCATGCATCGTTTTCTAGACTTCCTTCCTCTAGAACTTGTCCAATTCATCTGCACCTCAAAATAGTACCTGCTACTCCAGTTGTAGTCTGACCAGCATAGCAACCAGAGAAGAAGAATTATTTAATGTTTTTAATATAGGCAGTTCTCCTGAATGTAAGTAGCAGAAAAACTGCCTTTATGCATGCCGAGTTGTATACAACCTGTAATTCCCTGTGACTGCTAACCTCCTCCACAGAAGGAAGTAAACAGTATTACTCTAGTTCATGTCACTGGGGTTAATTATGCCTACTGATGTGTAGAAATTTGAATCCAATTCCATGAGTACGACTTTTTTCAGGCAGCGTTATATGGGATCAATGCAGCTTGCATGATCTGGAACTTGCTGCATGGGAAGTTTCATCTATAATCACTTTCTCAGCAGGAAAATCTATTTTTATTTCTGTGATATAAGCATTCACTTAAAAGTTGGTTACTATTCACTTAAAAGATGGCAACTCCTGGCCACACTGCATAGTGAGAAATCCTACTTAAAAATCAATGGAGTCCACAAGAAAAGATGAAATTCCATTTGTGTATATTTATCATAAAGTTCTTTGGAAAACTACATTTTTTGTAACAGCCTTTTTTCTATTACTCAACTATGTCAACAGTTTTTGAATTATTATTCGTTATTCATTCACCTTACAAAGCACTAAAGTCAGTACTAACAAAAATTAAAACGTAAGTGCACATATGTAGAAGGTCCCCATCATGACAGTTGCATTAATTTTGTATACTATAATGTAAGTCATTGAACCAACTACAACACGGTACCATTTTTTGCATTAGTTAAAACCAGGCAGTTGCCAGACATCAGCATTGTGAATTAGAAATGCAAACACACAAGGTTTTCCTCTTCTTCACAGTTCTAATATTAAATCTGAGGAAAAATATTGATGTGCATATAGAAAAGAACTTTCTACTTTTCTGCACGTAGAGAAATTTTCCCGTTAGCAACAGCATATGTCAAAATGCTCTATTTTAAGTTTTTTTTGACAAAATGAACAACACAATTTTGGATGAACAGAGGCCAGGAGACGAGGTGAAGAACAGGCACAGTATTCTCTCTCACTGCACAAATGATTGGACTATTTTCATTTAACAGCTTGATCCATAAATGTAGCAAATAACACTACTGAAAGCACAGCTTCACAGCATGGGTCTTGAAAAAGTCAGGATGGCTTCTATCTTCAGATTGTTCTTCAGAGTACATACCTATATTCTTTAAAATATGCAAGTATAGGCCATAACTATCTAAAAAAAAAAAAATCCAAATGCTGATTGCCTTGAATCTAAGCAAATTAACACACCATTTTCTCTACTGGTATTGAGAATTTGTTTATTTTTATAATTATGTAAATGAACCCAGATTTTGGAATAACATAACTTCTCCAAAAAGAGAAGTAATTTTTTGAGAGTGCTCAAATCTAAAAAAAAAAAAAAAAATTAAGACAGACATCAAAGCCTAACAAAATCTGGTCTGCTAAGACACTAATATAGTATGAGGGAGAATAGTCGAGTGCAGCCAGCATGGTAAACACTTTAGGAAGCTGACTGAAGAAAGAGGCAGCAAGGAAAAATAGATCAGTGCTCAGAAATCTGTCATTAAATGCATTATTACCCTTCATTGGATTCTTAGCCTTTTTTGAAGTGATATTCACATAATGTAACAAGAAAACCACACACAAAGATTTTTAACAAATTACTTGGATTATCTTCAGAAAAACTGCTCCTTACCTATAACTCTCATTGTGCCACTATTCCTCCTCTAATAAATACAGTAGATATCCATTCAGGAACAATTTTTTTTTTTTTTAAATACAACTTCAAAAGCACCTGATTCTGTATCTGAGATGAACAAAACCAGATTCTTAGAGATTACCACTTAATTGTTTAACGCAGGTACCCAAGTACACATATTTTACTGAAAAATGGTTGACCTGTTTTCCTGAGGTTTAACCTGAAGTCAGAAAATACTTTCTAAATGCAAACCTTTCCCTTTGGGGGAGAGGGAGGAGGGCTGCTATGCTACATTTTAAGAAACCCAAACTACTAAATGCTGTATCACACCCAATCATTTAGAAGTTATCGACAACTTAAAAAGTTTTTATGCTATCTAGTTTTACACAGATGGATTTACATGTAATATTTACAGAAAGTTTCTATAAAATTGAGTGGAGTTGAGTCAATCCACAGAGTTCAACAGTGAACTGCATACTTTCTACAGAATTGCTACACCAATTAGCATTTCAAATCTTGCCAATATTTTCCAGGTGGCAGTGGTCCTCTTCGTCTCAACTTGGAAATCAGTGACTTTTTAAAAGATACTGCAAATAGCACAATATCCTCCATTGACCTGGAAAAAACTTCAAGAAACATAGCTTCATGTCTCTTATCGGGAATAATACACACATTTGGTATTTCCTGTTTTAATATCATGGTTGGACAAAATCATATGAGACAGATATCTATTCTATTAGAAATGCCCAGGCTAGTTCATAGATGTCATCCAAAATTCTTCCTATAAATAGGCCTGCCACTATGCTTAAAATTAAGAATTTGGCATCTTGATACAAACACAAGACATCATGTATTTCCCTGTATCACTATCTCATTTAATTATGACTGCAAATGCTACTTTAGATATAAAATCCAAAAGGTTAAAAAGCTGTACAAAGATAATTCCTGTTTTGAGTAAGAGGCAGACAATCTCCCCGATTTGTTGGCTGAACTTCTTGCACTCACCGTTTTGTGTCATGGTTACTCATTTTCTCAGAAAAGGAGTAAGCTTTGAAATATTCAAAGTTCTGACTATTCAGTCTCGATTCAGAAGAATATTAACAGCAGTCCCAAAGTTTGGTCATGTATCAATGCATATAGCTACTATTAGAAGCAAACAAGAATTACAAAAGAATCTGCCAGGAAGCAAGGAAACACCTCATTGGTCTAACATTTTAAAATGTTCATTTTGGCCAAGAGTTATTTTTATGGCCAAATGTTGCCAAGATAATGAAGAAATAAATAACAGAAGCAAAAAAAACCCCACACTCTGCCAGACTGAAGCGGTCTTATTACTTACTTTTTTCCTACCACATTAATATTGTTATTATGTCATTTAGAAAAGTTCTGTACCTGAATAGATTGTTACTTTAAAATTACCCAGAAGTAACACATTATCTTTGTTACAATCCCTAATGTTTTTAAAAAAAAAAAAAGCTATAGTTTAGGTTTCTTTAATTGCTAGAGCTCTTTTCTCTAGGCTTTATTTTCTACAAGGCAGCCCTCTATTTCCAAAAGTAACATGGTTAAGTGTATTTTCTAACATATTATTTATATTATTTTGTTAACATCTTTCACTTCATCTCTGCTGCCTAAAACAGATTTCAATCCAAGTAGGTTCTACATTAAAGTAGGATTGTCTACAGGTTTTGATTTAATCACAAGATTAACATAAATGAAGGATAAAGTTAATTGTGAATTTGTATGTATTTGTATATACTTTGAATATATATATGTATATATTTATAAAATACATATACATGGCTCAATGTATGACTTCTATAATTAATCAAACATGCTACAGCACCTTAAAACATGGGGCACAGAGCATATAGACAATGCAGACTGAGGTACTTGGCAAAAAGATAATGCACTGTGCCAATTTTTCACTGTACATGACTATAAATCTCATTTTCATTTGTGACCTAGTTCAGGGTTTTAACTTAAGCTTCCTGAGGTAACAGCCAAATGCTCTAAATCCAGTGTGTCACCTACTCCTAAATTTCTCATTGTCTCAAGACAAGTTTCTAATAAACACCTGTGCCCAACAAGAAGCAGCTGTTTCTACCTTTCAGTCATTTAGATTGATTAATACCTAACCATCAAATTTTATGTTTGTTAAGGACAGAGTTCTCCTGGCAGGAAACTACCTCCTACCATAAGGCTGCAAGCACCAGCTCCTGCTAGTTATATTAATTCTGAAATTATCCAAATGTAGTAAACTTTGACATACACACTCCAAAGAAAAACAAAAACAAAGACATCAAGTATCTCTTAGCATCCCTAAGACTACACTAACAGAAGTTTGTTTCATTTTATACTATTTATGATTTGTTTGGGTTTCAACACTTTTTTTAAATTCAGCATCCTCATTCTATTTTTATTTATATATACATATAAAAACAGCAACTCCTTCCTCTCTTCCACCTCCCATAAGCACACATGCTGCTTCACAAGAGGTTCCCAGTCCCTGAACACAAACTCAGACAGTACAAATGTTGAGATAAGAAGAGTTAACAGTTCTTTTAAAAACTTAATTGATTAATAAATTCAAAGGACTGGCTGCTGACTAGGTTTCAAGTACTGTCTTTTAGATAATTATACAGATCATCACTTACTTTCTGACTTCCGTGGCTATAGCAATTATCAGGACATTACACATTTGCCTTAAATACAAAGCCCATCCCTCTTTTTGCTGTAAAGAACTGGAATAATGGCATTCATGTCTCTCAGGTATTACAAGACATTCCTGTTTGGGGATATGAAAGATTCTTACTAGTAATAAAAAAAGCATCATTTTAGAACACATCATTTGTGGCAGGTGTCATTTCATTCATATTTTCTGCTTGACTTTTTAATTCATGGGTAAGTTATAACACTGTTAGCAACTTCAAATATTCCCTCTAGAAGTGGATGAAGAGATATCAGCAAGGAAAGACTACAACATTTTGAGTCCTAACTATTCCAGCTGCCAGTTTCACAGAATTAAACATTTCACATTTTTAGAGGACTTGGGGGGGGGGGGGGGGGGGGGGGGGGGGGGGGGGGGGGGGGGGGGGGGGGGGGGTGGGGGGGGGGGGGGTGGGGGGGGTGGGGGGGGGGGGTGGGGGCAAAGGACGTACAGGAATTTGTCAGAGGGGCTGTTGCCCCCAGCCTCCCACAAAAGGAGAATACAGGTCAGGGGAACATTGCTTGGAATGCCCCGCTTTCCCTTTAACAGAGTACAACAGCAAAATACGTGCCTGCAAGACCAGAGCTCTTATGAGCCTATTCATGCTATCCTTACAAGGATATAGCTCAGCATGTGGGACACGCAGCCAGCCTGTCTTTTCTTATCAGTAAGAGGATATAGAAAGTGTAGGACCATCTTTCATGAGTAGAAATTCTAGGGATTGCTCCTAGGATAACAGGCTGTGCCCACTTCCCTCTCAGAGACTGATGATCTAACTTCTGCTACGAAAAGCTCTCAGAGCTGCTGCTGATCTTCTCTCCCTCAGTTCAAACACAAAGCAGAATAGATTTAGAAACAAGGACCCACTCTTCATCAAGACAGTATAAACAGAAACTATACCTGTCCACAGAGAGGAGCTTCTGATACACAGCATAGTACCCAAAAGCCAGCAGGAATCAATGAAGCCATACACTGAAGTCTAAAGCCAGTAAATTAGGCTGTTGGAAACAAGTAGAGGAAAAGAAACAAAAAGGCAAGCAATCATTCTGAAACAGGGTCAGAAAAAAAAGCAGTGACCCTAAGGCTTAGAGAAGAAATGATGATTCAGGTAGCAAAATGCACTAGAGCAGAGAATTGCTTCAACGCAGCTGAACGGTTAGGGAGAATGAGAAGGATGGGTTGACGCTGCCCCTTCTCACGATATGCCAAAAGAAGTGCTAGCAGCACACACTCCACAGGTTGTGCTGTGGGAGAAGCTTCCCCAGCTCTCAACAACTGTAGACCAAAACAGAATCATTCAAAAGATATACTTTTGTTATTTAATATACCAACTTACAAACACGCCATCGAGTATGCCTGTCAGCATTTAAATGTTTCAACTGTCGTTTAGTTGTTTCTTGCAATGTGTCAAACCAGAAATCTAAATTGCCCTGGTCACCTCACTCAACAAGTCATCTAACAGTCAAGTGCAGAGTAAATTTCCTGGCATTGATGGAATGTCTACAAAAAGGCCTTTGAAAGATACATCAAAAAGAGAGTAACTATTGCTTTATTTGATTGGCTTAAACAGAACTGGAATACACAGCAAATTCAGAAGGAAGTGCACTGGTTTGCATAAAGACGAGACAGACAACTGAAAGGAAAGTATTTAGCTGGAGAAAGATTATTACTGCAGCAAGGATGACAACTGAAACCAATCCTGTTTAAATAAAATCAACTTTCCTTGCCTATACGACCTTACCTGCTCTACTAGATGCTTTCCTGAGTACCTTTACAGTCCACTATTCCAAACAACAGGCATGCATTGCCATAAGTAGTACCTTCTGTATCATGAATAATTGAATTATAACAAACATATTTTGTTTGTTTGTTTTTAATTAGGAGTAAAGATAATTTATTTTTAAATGTTTCGGATGCTTGCTTTTTCTTTTCAGAAAGTTTCACTACAGGTAAAAGTGAGTAGATATGACAAACTAACAAAACCAATTCTTCTTCTAAATCCTAGAAAACCACATAAACTGCAATAAACGTTCTTAGTTTTTATTGAACAGGAGAAAACTCATCAAATATTCCTTGAAAGGTTGTGTATTACCAATATGGTCTGAAAGCAGTATTCATCCAGAATTTCAAAACTGCTTTCGTATCCATATCAAAAGGAACCCCTCACAACAACAAAAGCAAGTCTTAATATTGCTTTTATTCAGTTCTCAGTTTGTGGACTAGAATTTGCATTTGCGCTACTATCACAGATAACACTCTGAAGTTCCTATTGATCAGCTAAAATTGATGCAAAATTGATTCAACATTTATCAATACAAAAATAATTTCTCTTTTAAAGAAAATCATTCCAAGGATGAATTCACACAAGCTTAATAGCATAATACCAGCAACAAGTCACAGGAAAAGGAACTCAACTTCCCTTAAACTTTCAGTTGATCTTAAACCTTTCCAATACTTCTGCAATATATAACATAACATAGTCTTTTCAACATACAACTGCTTCCAAACCAAGCTCTTGCCAGAACCAAAATGTTACAAATCAAAACAGGTGCAATTGGAGTTATTAAAAGAACATTCAGTACTGTTTCAAGAAAAAAAACTACATCACCTAAGACTACACCTAAGAATTTCTGACAGTGTTTCTGGTTATTGCTACTCTTTTGTTACATCTTATATAGCATAAGCTACAAAGAAAACTATATCCTAGTGTATTATCCTGTATAAACCATATCAAATCTGTTTTCAGGATATACTTCTGTATACATTTCTAAACATGCACACCACAGTCAAAACAAGCATTTTTTGGCCTTTGATTAGTCACCAGAAGGTGCTCTTAAAACTTTAATCTGAGCTTCAATCACTCCTGACCTCAACTCTCTGAGGACAGCATTGTGCACAGCACTGTTAGTAGGTCATTAAACTGGAACATATTATAGTTAAAGCAAAACTCAAACTAATTCTAGCATGGCTTGTTTTTCAGTAAGGAAGCTGAAGGGTTATCATCAGCCTAAAAAGAACCAGAGGGCTTGTTGAGTCATCCCCAAAATAAGCTTTTTATTCAAAACTGCAAAAAACTAAAAAACATTTCTATGGATGCATACTTTTATCAAAAGAAAAAATAGCCACAGAAAATTCCAAAGAGAGGTAAATTACTCCAAGACTAGACATATTTTACAGCATCTCAAAATATACAATTAGGAAGCTGATGCTTCACTTATTGCTTTAAGAGACAAAAGTTTAAGACATGGGATTTAAAAATATAGCTATTTTGATAAACAACTTATTTAGGGGAAGAAATGAAAGGGGAAAAAAAAGTGTTCATCAAAACATGTGGTAGCTTAGTTCCAGTGACTATATAAATTAAGGCCAATAAAGAATACTGAGTAAATAAATTATATATTTGTGGAAGCAGCTTTTTTTGATCTGTAAATTTGCTCACTTTTGTCCACTGTTCATAAAATCCACACTTGCTTTTATACTTCAACATGTGTATTCCCCAACAATAGGTGCCAGATATGGACTAGGCCATATAAAACACTACCAGCCAGCAGAGACAGAACAAGGCACAATATTCTACAAAGGTTATTTTGCTCCATCTCTGCATCCCACCTAACCGAGAATGAAGCAGAGCCCCTTTTCCCTTAATTTCTCTGTCCAGGATGGAAGCCAGACATGAGCTGTAATGTGACGCATTGACTCGGTCAGCTGCAAGTAGCCAGCATGGCACAGGCTGCACAGACACACGCAGCCATCAAACAGCATTCAACCACCTTGGGGAGGTTGGAGTCAGATCCAGAGTGACAGCATACTAGGTTCATCTCCTGACCAAGGGAGACACTCTAGTTCAGTTTGGGTTTGTCTCATTTTCTCCCCCTCAAATTACTAACTTAAAATAGCTACTTTTTAAACACCAAGTCTAAGAGTTATCCGTATATACAAGATTGAGATGGCAACTTCAGCCTGGATTTTGGGGATTGCCAGCCTAATGTCAGCTTTTGCATTTAGTTAGAAAATAAGCTAAGTCTTTGCTTACAAAGTCACTGGGAATACAAGTTTTTAAATCTCTTTACATTTTCAAATGCTTTTTCTTGAATCAGCCTAAGGAGCCAAGTGTTCTGATTCATAGAAGTTCTTAGGCTGCAAATCCATTTACTAATGATAGGATTATACAGCACATGTATATCATTTTACATATGATACTTTTAGGGAATTTTAACTGACAGGGCTGCTTTAAAAAGCTTTCAGTTGGTAAGTGAGCTTTATGGAGACATTTACTCATGTTTCTTGAATTTCAATTACATACCCTGAACTGTCTCAAAAACTTGAAGAGATCTAAAAATTAAGCTTAAACTAAGCTTAAAAATGGACATAGTCCTTGTTGCAGTTACTTTGGTATAAATCTGCAAGTGTTACCTGTTGTTACAAAGAAGATGCAAACACTGTATTGTTGTTTCAGTCATACTAATGATCAAAAAAAAATTATTCACAGCAGAATGTATCCACTCTTCACATAATAAAATCTCACTTTAGAATCGTATTTAGGCTAAGATCACGGTGTGCAAGAAGATCAAATCTGGCAGGTACTTGCAAAAGTGAACTTTTCCTGTCCAGACAATCTACAGAACACCAGCCTCAAAATATATTCTCTGTAAATTTACCATGCACGCACAGAGGCACCCTTCCTTCTCTTCATCCCTAGCAATGCCCTGAGCATGTTAACTCTGGTGTGGGTTTGCAGGCATACAGGATTGGGTCTTATGGGCAAGACAGCACAAAGTCCAGCTTCAGAAACCTGATGGAAGGCTCTCAATGCTTTTGAGCTGTAGTTCTGAACATTCATCTCATTAGTATTTCTACCACTCATTTGAGAAGAGTGAGAGGGATCCTTTACGTAGCAACTGAGAAAAACTGGAGAAAGTTAGGCAGAATGACTTCTCTCTTAAGTGGGTGGCTAAATTGCAAATAAATACATTTAAGAGAAGCATCAGTCTTCAGAAGTAGATTTAAGCTACTAAACAGACAATATATAATTGGGGGGGGATGATGTTTTTAGTAAGCTTTCAGAGTAATTAATTATGCATTTGTATAGATCAGTAGTTTCCCATATTCTTCCTTTCTTTTTTTTTTTTTTGCATGCTACACAGCCATTCAGATCTGTGCTACTTACCTGTGTCTGAATTTTCTCAGCACCACACTTCAGCTTAGTCTGCATAAAAGATTGATACGTTTGCTGTATATACTAGATAAGTTAACAGCCCAAATGAGGTCAGTAACATTTGCCTGCTTTAAAATAGGAAAGAACCCTCTTTAGTAATGCATTTAATATGTTGACACAAGTGAATACTGGGACATATGAATAAGTCATAAGGAAGCTCTGAGTAGCTACCTGCTGTTCCATCAGAAAACAGGGTAGCTACGTATTGTTAAGTCACAGGTTACCTTACATAAATGTCTGCATAAAAAGGATTTAACAGTTTTAAACAGCCCCTGATGATGGACAAGACCAGAATGCAGAGCCATGTCTCTTAGGAATAAGGCTGAATAGAGTCCTCTTCCACACATTGATCTTAATATAAAAGTTATACATGAATTCCATGTCTGGCACATTCATATGTTAGAGTTTTGAAAAGATCTTTAAATGCTCTGCACTGATGTGAGCATTCTAAAACATTGCAACAACTCAGCTGTCCAACATGCTTAATTAGAGAAAGAAAAGAAAGAAAAATAAATCACAGTGTTGAATTCAGAAAAAATTTTGCTTGAACATTCAGGAGCACATGATAATATAAAGAAAAAAAAATATGGCAAGAATTGTGGACTAAAATGCTCAAAATCCTGAAAACAGATGTAGTTTACAGACAAATCCTCTGTACAAAGTATAGCTCATATATAATATAGTTCAACTAATCCTGAATGCCATGGCATATTCTGAAAGTACTTTTTCATTGATATATTGATCAATGGTTGTGTTAAATATTGAACATGATCCAACTGTGATATGAAAGTTAAGCTATGAGAAAAAAAATAGAAATTATTTTAGAATCAATTACAAAAAAAAGGAAATTCTCTGACATATCCCAGATGTTAAAACATCATGTTCTGCAAAAAATTATGCTGTACTACAATGGTAGGTACTCAATGGAATCTATATAGGTCACATTCTTGTTCTCAGTAGACATGCCCTTGAGAATATGTTTATTAATCAATAGGATGTATAGTACCACAGGTTTTTAGGCATATGAGCTTTCAGAAATTCATTAAAATTTAAACATTAAAAAATTCAGTAACAGCTACTCCACAGAAGCACTTCAAAACTGTATCAACATATTCTACTCTCTGAGGCAACCAAAATACAGAACTCATTTGCCATAGCCACTTTTAAATTTAATAATAATATTAACACAAACTGCTTAGAATAATTTTGGTTACACAGCTTACAATTTCTGTGGAAAAATATCATGACAATTGTTTAACACAGCTCTTGAAGGATTTCTTTTAAAAATTATTATCTGAAAGACTAGTTTTTCCTCTGTCTACTTGCAGATTTTTGACTCTTGAACTGTGGATTCACTTGTAAGAGCTTAATAAGACAATAAAAAAAACTATCTTTTTTTACTTTAAGAGGTGTGATAGTTGGATTAATTTACAGGTAAAACAATAGACTAAGACTCTACCTTAATGCCATCTGAGAGATTTGCAAGAAATGCTAAGTACACTAGTGAATCATTGGACATTTAGAGTTCCAGACACTTTTAAAACTGTTTCATTACCTCAGTAGATGAATGGACATGATTATTTAAAGAAATAAAACAGGGTGAGTTGGAAGAACTTATTTTAAAATCAGCAGCAAGAGACAGAGTTTGCAGACAAGCAATCAAGTGGAGAATGACAGCTAAAAAAAGGATGAAGAGTAGTTGTTTCAATGGTTTTTGTAAACCTTGGTAAGGAAAATAATTCAATGAGACACTGAAGGAGCAGTAACAGTAGTTGAAAGTCTCAAGTCGAGAGACATCTATCATGAAAGTCAAGAGAAAACAAATATCAAGGAAACCACACAACCAACAGTAAAGGTACAAGACAAAAAAAAAACCCCACACCCTGAAGGAGACTTCTTTTCAAAAAGCAACAATGTCAAAGACAAATTAAATAAAAAGTCAGATTAATAGAGGATGGATGGCATAATTTAGGTCAACATTGAAAAGTCCCAGCTACACCCCTGTCCCATAGACTAAAAGGCAAAAAAATTCCCATCTCCAAGATCTGCAGGGGTCAACATGGAAAGAAGTGCCAAATACAACATCTAGTACATGTTGACTCATGTAACCTTATGTCTGCATAGTCTTTGCTTTTCAAAACCAGAGCCTTCCTAAAAAATTGTAAGGTTAACATAATTATAAAAATAAATTAACTATAAAATAAGATTACAGAGACCTTTGAGTATTACCTGTTGGACTGTTTTTACATGTGGATTATGTCACAGATCACTTACAGGCTGCAAGCTTTGCAAGAGCTGTTGATTCCGGCTTAATACGGCAACATTTAACATTCTCTATACAGCACTGGTATCGCGAACAGGGATATCTGCATGCAAAGCATGTTGCAAAGGGGAAAAAAAAAAAAAATCATATAATCAGGCAAACGGGCCCCCTAAGGATCCAGAAAGGTAAGTCACTCTGCTTAATTAAAGCAAAAAGGTACAGTCAGCCTAGCGCTCTCAGGACAAAGATGGACATTCCTGCTATTATTTCATTAAATTGATCACAAAGCGTTACTTGATCAAATCAGAGATTTGATGAGAATAAATCCAGGTGTTTTCAGATAGCCCTCTATTCAAAAAGATGCCAAGGCTCAAAATTTTAAGTTCCCAGTGGATGCTCAGCTGCTGTACTTATTTCACAGTTATCAGGAACAGCTATTCCCTGGCTCATGCATCCAGTAGAAGTAATCAACCTTCACAAAAAGATGAACAGCATAATACCCTAGTCTTCCCTGTATTGCTTGAGTTTACCCCCCCTCTAAAAATGAGGTAAAAATATCAGGATGACAGACATCTTAGGACTCATCATGACATTGCTAGTGAACCAAACATACAGAAGTCATCATCATCCAGAAAGTTGCCTGCTATGCACTGCTCTAAATGACAGAATTTACTCAATCTCACAAATGGGGGGGGGGGGACACACGGACACGATGAACCCCCAAAAAACTAAACCACCTACCACAAAACTCAAAAGATTTACAGTGTTTATACTGGGTTTATCTGTTATGTCTGCCAACTTTTTCTAGTTAAATGTTTCCATTCCCTTAAAAATTCCTTTAATCCACTGATCATAGTGTCACAGTTAAGTACATAAAATACATCAACAGAAAATTTAAAAAACTCTCCAAAGCTGATTTATTTTCTTCTTACAAGTGTGGGTAGAGGGTTCCTTCTGTAGGAATAAGATCTATCTCTTTGCTTTTGACAAGAAATAAAGATTGAAATATAAACCAACAGAAATGCACAAAAGAAGTGATAAATTAGTTCATATTTCACAAGTATACTGACAAAAACTTCCATTTTCTTTGGATTACAGAGCAGATTGGCTTGTTGGGAATTTTTAATGATTTGTGAGTAAACACAAAAGAACTTGTCTTGAAAAACTGTACAGTTTACCATGTAAAACTGAGGTGTGGATAGATTATGCAAGTATTTTTTTTCATTCATACATTTTCAGGAGAGTTGTGTTCATGAAAACCAGGTATTTGTGAACAGTACTGTTGGATACATATACACTTTAATACCTTCTCCTGTATAAACATTGTTGTTACTCAGGGAGGGATTTGGTAAAAATCATATAATTCATTATAAATCTCTCCTCCACCATACAATTCCAATACAAATACTTATTTTGACAACATATCAACTGGAGATACTAAATCAGATGTAACAGGTGCGTAAGTACTTAACAATAGGGCCATTACTGGAGCATATAACAGCACCAAAGCTTTTCATATTGGGCGAATTGTGTAATTACTTTTTAAGTACCAAGTGTAACTAATTAGCACTTTTTAAACCAGTATGTATGATCCTTAAGTCTCAGATATTTCCATTTAAATTTTCCATCAGCAACTAATTTTCTAGTGCAGGGAAAAAAGAACAGAGAAGACAGAAGAGTGTTACATACATGCATGACGTACCAGTATCAATTTGAGTATCCATATGGACATAACAGAAAAGCCAAAGCAGCTGTACATAGTCATTAGCACTCCAGCTGTAATCCGAGATGAAGATTAGTCAAATACACTGCTTAAATTGTTACCTTTAATAACTAGACAAGCACAGAAATAATTCATCTTTACCAACTACTTCGTAAAATACATGCCATGGGATCATAAACCTGTTATGAATAGATATTTCTTCTTTGTTATTGCCAGTTACAACTTGCTCTCCAAGTCACAGCTAGTGTTTGTTCACTTAATAGCATCTGATGAAAGTATTTCATAGTTTCATTTACACAATTAATAATTAAGATAATTGATAGAAAGCAAATAGGGAAGCAACATGGAATGTGTGTATTTCTAATAGTATTCAGCATAATTAACTTTCCATTCTAAATAATTAAAATTTATGGAGCAATGGAGATGATCGTTGTGCTATTTACCTTATAGCCAACATGAAAATTGCTTTATGAGGTGGAAATTCAAGCCAGAGTTAAAATACTGCCCAAATTCCAAGTGAGGCTAAAATCATTATACCTAATGAAGAACTCTAAACAAGCCTTGAATTACTTAATATCTAATTACATCTTAAAAGATAAACTGGGATGCTGCAATTATAATCTGTAACTTTATCAGCATTATATCCTGTTCTAATTCCACTTTTTTTTTTATTAATGAATGTATACATCATGACAAGGCAATCAACCATAAAACCAAAACCTCTAAGCTTCAATGTGTAACACTAATAATCCTAGAACCACCAATTCTTGTCCAAATTTTAAAAAAATAATGTTCTCAGGTAAGGAAAGTTTGTTAGATCATGTGTTTGTATGAGAGAGTGTGTGTGTATATATATATATATATATATACCTGTATGTATGACTGCAAACTTGTCAAACAACTGGCAAAAACATCAGGAAGCATGAGGCAAGAAAAATTAAAGACAACACAAAATAAACGTTTGACAATTTTCACTCAGGATGATGATGTAAAGTATTATCTTACAAAAGCAAGACAGCTCATGGAAATAAGTGTATAGAATTGGACAATACAACAATTTTAGTAGTAACAAAATTCAAATAACTTACTGCCCTACCAGAACAGAGACAAGACTCTCTACACAAGAACACTCGGAAACAAAAGATTCAAGACATTAACTTGCAAGTTAGAGCAGTAGGCACTTTATTAAATAGATTAAATTATACCATTTGTCATATTCTAGCAAATATTGTACCTAACTAATGCAAAAAGAGAAGGAATTCCTCAGAATTAATAGAACCTATTAGTCTAGCTTCTCATTATTCTATATTCATAGTTTAATCTAAAAATATGGATGTGAGGGGAAAGAATAAAATGCATCATAAATTTATTAACATTACACACTTTATCTTTAATAAAGCAACTATAAGGAATATTACCATTACATGAAGACTCAATAATAAGCTGTGCAATTAGTTAAACCTGGAGACCAAGTTAATGTGAGAACCATAATGCAAGTAACAAGCTGGATAGAAATGGGACCAACAGGTTGGCCATAAGAAAAAAAATCTCAGCCTATATGGGTATTAACATTGGATAGTGCAGGTAGTCAAAAGCTGACCTTAAAAAGATACTTAACAGTGATGGCACAAGTGTGCTAGTGCAATTTATTAATGGCATGAAGTTGTTCATACTGTTAAAGATTAATATACCCCATGCAAAGAGCTAGATGTTGATGCTTGACTAACAGAAATGAGATTAAATTTAGTAATTTAGTCTGTAAAATCATGCACTTAGAAGTGAGGGGAATAATTTTAATTAGTCCACTGGAGAATAAAGAAGATAATTAAAACAGCAGCAGAATGACTATATACCACCAATGGGATACAGCCAGAAAAAAAGAGAAATGATCCTACAGTGTGGGATTTCCAGAGATCAGGCAGTGATCCAGATGTGGGATTTCCAGAGATCAGGCAGTGATCCAGATGTGGGATTTCCAGAAGCAGTCAAGCAGAAATAGCATCACAGCACAGGAGACAGGCAAAGCCATATCCAAGAAACAGAATAGGAAAGATTAAACTGGAACATAAACAGAGAATGCTATTTGACTGACTAGAAGAAATAAGAGCCTAGGAAGAAGACACTTGCTTATCCTAGCATAATCAAGTCCAAGGTAAAAATATTACATGCTCTGTACGTACAAAGAGGACAAAAGGAAAAGCAAATGGAGAGAGAACAGCTCTTTGTCTAAGTGACTATATGCACACAAAAATAGGCATGTATCAAGAGGACTGCATGAACAAATTTAGAGTAACAGTCTAAATTCAGACAGTCAGAAATGTGATATTCAAGAACCTTTGAAGAGGTTTATGGCATATTTAGTTACAATATACTGCCATTTCACTCCACAGAGTTTGGGACTATGGCACAACATAGAGTTTACTAAAGATTCTAAGTCATATATACAAAGCCGTTAAGGCATGCTTTTAAAAAATATCTGCTCAAGTTTCAAATTTTTCTGCTAGAGTTGTTTGCAGGGTTTTGGAATGGTTTTTTGTTCTTTTATTTAAACACATAACATCCCCTCCATATAAAATATCCCTGAGTATAATAATGGGGAACTATGTGTTTGCCACATATAGGTAGCCAAGGCTTTATTTGACTGCAATAATTAAAAAAAACCAGAAGCATTATATTATTTTTTCACACAGCTTTTAGGTCACAGAAAACAGATGCCTTTGCCCCTAAAACAGTGTACACGGGCTAGCGTAGTAGTCCTGCAAGAGTGGGAAAACAGAGGGGAAAAAAAAAAAGAAAGAGATGAACCCTTTGCGGAGATGTCAACAACCTGCAATTTCAATCACTCTGGCTGGTAACACCAGACAGAAATCTGGAGGAAAAGGAAGAAGAGAGTAGCTTGTAGAGTGAAGTAGGATAAAAGCAGTATTCAAGCCTAAATTGCAACCCAAAATGCTTAGCCTGTCCAGTCCTGAAGACAGCTATTCTTAACAGCCACCTTATTTTTTTTCCATGTCACAGCTTGTGAACTCTTCAACAGCTATGCTTCTAGGCATTCATAAAAGGATGTAATAGGTTGGCTGAAGTTGGGTGTCATGTCTACCCTGACATATGAACTTACACTCCTCAGAGATCTTGATAGGCAATCTGGGAACACAGCTCACAGAATTGCAGTGGCAGTGATTTTATTTTAAAATATGAGCACATCAGGAGATGAAACTCTTCCTCCTTTTCCTTCCCACTCTTATTCAGCAGTGCAATGATTAGAGGCACTAACCCTAGATAAGGGAAGGTTTGCAGTACTCACGTAGCTGCTTCAAGTCAAAGAACAAACAGCATGGAATCTGGACTTTCATGTAGACTCTAGAAAATTCTATTTTTCAAGTATATTTGTATATACATACATAGATATACAAGTAGATACATACACTCACACATATATACAGATCTATCTGTTTTAGAAATATTTTGCCTTTATACACAAGACTTCACCTTTAAACTCATACAAATCCCTGCTGCTTTACAGACAAGCCTTTCTAATTAATCCCAACTTGCCCGCCTTCTTAATTAATCCCAACTTGCCAGAATGTTAAGGCGGCAGGCAAATCATTAGAAAAATCAAAGCACTTGCAAAAACAAAACAAAACAAAAAAACCCAACAAACAAAAAAACCCACTACAATACTTCAGAACTAGGCATCATCAGAAGCTTCATGTTAAAATAAAAATTCACAAGTTGAGGCAAAAGCACCTAGCAATTTTAACAGCTTACATTTAAATAACAGAAAATTACAATACTCTACAAATGACAAGTATAAATTAACATACGGCAAGGACCAAATAATTGTCATTTATCCCACAACAAATACAACAATAATTGCTATTTGCAATTTCTAATGCAAGGTCCAATAATGTCCTAAGAAGGCTGAACCATAATAGAATAATAAACTTCAACATTTGTGTTCATTCAAACTTGACAGCTCTAATATTTAATTTTCATTCTCAATGTTGGTCACATTTTTATTTTTTGGTAAATTAAAACTCCCTGCTGCCCTGTTCCTCCTTCATAAGGGTCAGTTCCCTCTTTATCCCATTGTTTTGGGTTATAACTTTTTAGCAGTTTCAGACAAATGCAACGTTCATCCAGAGAAGAAAAGAAAAAAAAAGGAAAGTAGCAGAGCTTTGATGATAACTGGAGAATTATAAATTAAAAACATACTTTACAAATCCTGCTTATTTTCTCCTATTAATAACTTAAGTCACTAATTTTATCTTAAACTTACAATAGTAGTTCAGTCATTACTCAAACATATCATTTTGGTGAAATAACTGTGCACTGGTGGTGAAAGACCATCATCAGTGAGGTGTTGGTTCGTACTTGTAAACTTGTATCCAGAGTGAGCATGCTCCAGTATCATTGAACTCCCTTCATAAAAAAACCACACAAGACTTGCAGCTCCAGAATTAGAGATTAGAAATAAATGTAATGATTATTGTCAGTCTGCTAAATTGTGAGGAACTAAAATTAAAAAAGAGCTCTAGTGGGTCTGAAGAGTTTCTTTTCCTCCCATCTAGTAGAGACCTGAGGTGAGTCCTTATAAGAGCTTCACAAATGGCTGATAGAAATCTAAGTCATAAACAAAGTATTTTATTTCAGCACTTATACACACCAGAGAGGAGCCAGCTCAAACCAAAACAAAACTGCAGTAGTTGAGACAAGAAATTACAAAGCATAGGTAAAGTTTTAGCTATACTATGAAGGGTGTTATGAAGTCTTCCATCATTTAGACTTTTTTTTATTTATATGTAAATTGTCATTTACAATTATTAAGTTAAAGGAAAACCAAAATAACTATTTGGTTCTGCATTTCTTAAGTACTGCATTGCTTGTATAGTTCAGTAACAAAACTTTCTCTCCTTTTATCCGTTAATTTCTAATGCTATTTAGGTTTCCTCCCCTTCTTCAGTCTACCTCCCCTTCCCCATTAGATTATGCAATTAAATCTATTTATGACATAAGCAGTTTCATCACAACACAGCAATATGAAACAAATTCATAACTTGCCTGCACATTTATACAGCAGTAAAAGATATAGCAAAAGATATAGCAAAAGAAAGCATCTAATTTATTGTAAAGGCAATAAGAAAAACTCAAATGCATTTTTCATAGAAATGAAATTCTCAAACTCACCATCACATGGCAGTTTTTAAATAGGGACAATCCCTAAGTACTCATTTCAGAGCTTTCAAAAAAAATCAATTTGATTACCATTTTGCAGGGGAGGTTTTTTTGATTGATTGTTTTACATTTTTTCCCCTCAAATTTCCATGATGATCTTACATTTATTGATTGTTGGGCATTTATTTGCTTTCAAATTGCTTTTCCCTAAGATTTGATATCTGAAGAAGAAACAAAAACAGACTCTAGCATCGAATACTGAGCTTTAATTCATCCAGATCACCCCACTCTCAGGCTCCACTTTGAAAAATTTGATTATAATACAGTCTGACTATTAACAGTTCATAGTAGTTTGATACACTTGTTTGTGTATCCAGCCAAACAAACAGGAAAAGCTATACGGAAAAACTACTTGAAAATAAGCAAGCTTCTCAGTTTTTCCTGAGAAAGTTAGCATTTATCCACAGGAGTGTTAGATAAACAAATAAAGGTCTACATGTAAATTACTTGAACATTACATAGACTAAAAGTTATTCTTCTAAGAATAATAACTGAGACCAGGCAATTAATGCAGAGTCACAACTGAGTGTTAGCCATTGCAACCTGGTCTATATGATGCTTTAAGGATAATACAGTTGTATATGGGAACAATATACAACTAGCATATGAAAGGCCCTGCCTGAGGCTTTTTGTCCAGAATAAAATAAGAAACTGTAGCTTCTTCCGAGGCACAGATGGGAAAAGTCTATGACTTTGAAAGGCTGACTGAAGTGGCGTTATAGTACTCACAGAACTCTTGCAAAGACCTTCCTCAGTCTTTGAGCTGGACAGAGCAACACCCTCAATGGAATTCTTCCAAACAGAATGAGACACCTTGGAGTGGAGACTCCTTCTGCTAAAAATGGCAGTTCCAGAATACAGACAGCAGTATCTGCACTATCCAAAGTACAAATTTATATATGAAAAAGGAAAGCTAATCAAATCTATTGGTCTTCATAAACTTCACTTCTTCTCTACCTGTCCACCCCCCGCCCCCAATGCAGAAAAACTTGAAATCTTTGGAAGATATTCTGTTACCACACATTGCAATCAGAAACAGTCCTCTACATATAGTTAAAAACATTCTGGTTTAATGCTTTAACTGCTGATACTTGTTGGTCAGATGCATTTTTTTTAAGTTATCTAATACAAAAAGGCCTTTCTATTCATACAATCCTGCAAATTCAGTCCATCAGACACATAAACAGCAGAATTCTGCTTCAGATATGGTCCTGGCATCACTAAATCAAACAACTAAATGCACTTTGGTAATATTTTTGGACACCTACAAAAGCCTGTTGCTTGATTGCTAGAACATCAAGTTATGTCTAGTACCAACAAAAGAAAAGATTAGCTAAGAAATAACTGTCTCCCGTGACACTGATAACTTCAGGCATTCCTGACAAATACATATACCACTTCTAAGTAATGCAGACACTGCTATTTTACTGCAAACAGGAAGAGAATTAATAAAATAAGATGTTGCATTAGTACAATGAAGCAACAGAAACAGGCTTAAACAGATACAGAATCAAATATTCATATTTCATGCTAGTTGTACAAAAAAACCCCACATTTATTCAAAGATTTTTTGTCTCCTACCCTTCAGCATATAACCCTACATCAAAAACCAACATTCATCCTGAACGTTTTTCCTTCTGTGCTCTTTAGCATAAATTCAAAAACCAACTACTCCAAAATAATGGTCACATGCCATAGTCCAGTTATTGTTTCATTTTTCAAGTGCTCATTCTGTTCCATGGCAAGATTCTAGTTTCTCTTCTGCATCCAAACACAGTAAAGCTCACAGAGATTTCATAACAGCAACTGTTCTTATTTTTCTAAGGAAGCTTCTGACAAGGATAAGTTAAAAAAATTTTAAGAGAGGATAGGGAATTCTACTTGAACAGAAGCTAGCATTTCCCCTTCTTCACATGCATAAAACATGCTTAAGGATAACGTTCCTTTGGATGTCTCTAACTCAAGCAAAATAATTGGAACCACTATCCTAGCTAAAAGCAGACAGTTAATAATTATTTTTTCCTCCTGAATACAACACTAATGTAATTAAATCACACCTATGAGAACTCTTTGTATAATACAGGCATTCTTAGCATTGGACAACACCTTAACAGCTTGATTTTAAAAGTACCAGGAAGATAAACACAGGCCCCAAAAGTTCATTAGGTGAAAAGAATATTTCACCAACTTAATTCTTATTTGTATCATTTAAAAATCCCTCTAAAAAGACTGATTGTACCCAGCCACACGAAATTCAAAAACATTGGCATAAAGTATCACAAACACTGGTCATCAGTGTCATTCTTTCCTATCATTATCACATTCATTTATTGGTAAATTTCCTTTTTCTTTGTTTTGCTGTAATTTAGAAAATGAAGACAAGCACTATAGGTAAGGTAACTCTATATTCTACAACATAACAAGGTGATGCATATGTACCTACACACACATATATAAAAAAATTGCAGGATTTCAGCACCTATACATGAAAAATGCATTACTGTCATATATATATTAAGAATCTGATTCTCCATTCCATTATACAAGTTTCATGAAGTTTACCTTCAAATTAAAGAACAAACCCTAAAGAGATTAATTACAACATCTTAAGACTATAGCAATTGAGACTCAGGCCTGTAGTCCAATTGCAAGTGCAAAATTATGAACAATCTCATTATTCCTTGTTATATCATAAATATTAATTTAATAGAAATTCAATATCATTTTATGTCTTAATAATCTTATTATTGCATATTAATGATATTAATTAAATTATGAATTTAAATATTTATATTAAATTGTTATCCTACAACTATCACTAAGTCCATGAATGCTTTCTGATGGTGTATACCTTCATAAAAGTTAACCTGTCTCCAAAACCAAGAAATGCTTCCCATCCTGAATCAATTAAAAGCCAAAATCCTATTTTGTGGACATGCTCAAATTTCACCTGTTTCTACAACACTCCTTACTTCGCATAGAGTGACCTCCTTAGAGATAGTTTCTTTCAAATCCTGCCTCAAGCAAATATTTCTGCAAGTACATGGAACCCCTGAACTGAGTCCATTATCCACACAACTTCTGAAAATTACTGTCTGAAGAAGTCTATTTCTGACTCCTGAAACTTCAACATGATTAATTAGATGAGCAAATATATAGTATTTCTGATACACAGATATCACACGTATCCACACAGCTATGCAATTTTCTCTTTGCTGCCTGAGCAAATAACTTAGGAGTCATAAAGCATACATGCACACAAAATTATAAAGAACTGCGCAAGTGAATCTGGACTAAGTAAAATTCAACATTATGGGAAAAAAAAACCTAAAGATCCTTCTGATACTCTTAAGCACAGACAATATCCTGCAAAACACTCATACCTTTGTGAAAAAATCCTTAAGATTCACAACAGCAAGCAGACCAGATTTATGCAGCCTGTAACCCCAGTTACCACTGAAATCTAGTATAGAGATGCCTTGAACAGTATTACTAGCTTACCCTGTTGAGCGCATGCACAAATAGAAACATGAAATGTTAGTATGTATTGATCAGCATATGCAACTTTTTCTGCACAGCAACATCCTTACACACAAACCTGCTAACCTCGGTTCCTTAATTCCCTTCAGAGCCATGGTTTACAGGCTCCCAGATATTTCCATCCAGATTTTTAACAGCATTTTCCAGTTTCTACTTTTCTACAGAAGCAATGACAAGATCTTTTAGACTAGAATGTCTTCTTAACTATAAGGCAAGTATATCCTACCATAAGAAATGTACTGAGCAAAGAACAGAGAATTCAACAAGGATGATCAGCTGTCCTTAAAAACAGAAACCACCACAAAAAAATGGCATCCTCTCATTTAAACTACATCATCAGAACACATATACTTCATAAATACATGATATACTGAAGATAAGCTTGCATAACTTGTTATCTTATAGGTTGACATGATCTCAGAAAGCCTCCTAAATACTTCTGGTCTGTTAAAAACAAAACAAAACAAACAAACAAAAAAAAAACAGACCAAAAAAACCCAAAAAAATTGAAAGAGAGAAAGACTCAAAAACATAACAAGAAAGTTCTCAAAAGGGAGGAAAAACCCCAAAGTTGCTGCTCCTTAAAAATTTGTAGGTTTTTAAACCATAGGACATCTGAGAATTTGTTTCATCAAATAGTGTTGTTTTATTCAGAAAAAAAGTATGCCTTCAAGTAGCACCAGAATAAGTGATATGATACACTGAAGTCTAAGCCTGCAATGCCATAACTATGAGAACAAAGAATATTTCTTCTACTAAAGATCTTGTGCAGCTACACTCATACCCACCAAATTAGCATATGTTAGTTTTGTCATTCTCCCAGCCTTGAAGCACAATAATTTACCTCCATACCCAGTGAATCACATAAAGACAATAAGGAAACTTGTAGCTTAGAAAGTTACAACATAGACCAGAATATCACACATGGCACAGTGCTTTCCTTGATCATCACAGAAAAACGGACTAAATCTTAATTGCTGTGTTTAAAAATAAGGAGTAAGATTAAGCATGTCCTTCATCTGCTTTGGTTTTTACCAGCAGATGGAAACAAAAAGTCAAATTTACCAGGATGATAAAAAAATAGTGACTGTAAAGAGCAATGGCTGATGTGTCAAAGAACCACATAAGACTCTTCAAAAGGAATGTCCTTAGTAGGCAAGTACTTTAACCACAGGGGGTTTTAATAATATTAGGTAAGGCTTTTTAAGGTCTTTACTGAGCACGACCTCAAAACTATCAAGACAATGCAAAGGAAAAATTCAGAGGAAGATGTTCTCAAATTCCATTTCAGTGCAATGCTGCAAGCCTCTATCATTCCAAGAGAATCTAACATACACTGGCTCTGCTTTCCAGTCCAATTGCTACTTATAAATGCAGTCAATCTAAATTAGAAAACCTAAGTCTAACTTTAAAGGAATATTCTGCTTACATTCAGCTGCCTGTCACCTCAGAGTTTTATGTTAGAGAACAGATTTCTGAATGCATACAAACCCCCAAAGCAGTAGGTGCACTTCAAGGATGTATAGAAAACTGAAAATAAAATAATCCAGCAATGTTCCTGTTAATGAACAGCTTTTGTGAACTCAATATATTAAGCTGTGGTTTGCTTGTTCCCTGTCTCCCCTGCCCCCTTTAAAAACAAGAAGATAGACCAACTACAAACTCAGTCCAGCTTTGCTGTCCTGGCTCATTTGAATGGAGGACACCTTTCAAGATCAATTCTCTAAGTATTCATCAACCTCTAACCTATATTGGCATTTATACCTGCATTAACAGAGGTCCCCCCCATATACTCATTGAATGACGTACAGTATGTGGTTGGAACAGTTGGTCTAAAATATCATCACAAAACTCCTCAGCTATGGATCCATACCTGAATAATAAACTTCATATCCTCTCCTATATCTGATTATGTTACACAGTAAAGGTCTCTAAGAAAACAAAGCACTTCAATCTATTTTGCATACTTGCAGAAAATGAATGTACAATTTGAAAACAATTCAGTATTCCTAAAATGAGGACTGGGACAGAATTACAGAAAATTGTGTAAACTCCCAAGCGTCCATTTCAATTCAGTCACTTATTTGTTATGTTACATTATACAAACACACAACTTCAGGTTTCCTATGTGTAAAACAGCTCAAAAAATAAGTGTCTATTTCTCAAGGCCACTGTGATGACTAACTAGCTACCTACTTCTTAAATAAGATATTCAGATACAAAGTATAATACAGATGTGTAGAGGTTAAGTACTTCCTTAAATATGGCGGGGGGGGGGGGTCCCCCATGAAAACTAAAATAGTATAAGCAATTTGGAAATTAAAAACTCTAGAAAAAATGTGTCATTTTGATTTTATAATAGATGCTCACAGATTATTCCTACAAAGTGCTACACTATTAAAAATACCCAGGAAAAAAAAAAACAGTTTTAAATACAAATGTTCTGGATTTAATACTTATATCAGCACTAGGTTTTAGAAAACATCTGCAAAAATATTTTCTAATGCAGTTGTCTTAACATATTACAGCTGTGCACACAAGTGCAAATTTGTATGTTTTCAAAAGCAGCCATTTGTTTGTCCAGTATTTATCATTTTTCAAGAACACTTTCCAGCTCCTGTTCAATGTTTTACGTTATCCTTTAGAAAAGCCTCAGTTGACTTAGGAAGCAAACAAAACAGATCTGCTGATATAAGAGAACTACAGCAGCACACAGCTTAATTACGACACCTCTATGATACTTCCTATGAAACACACAGTTCATTTCCCTCTTCCCCACAACCGCTTTGGTACATCTTGCGTATACCACATATACATTCGATTATCAAGTATCCTCCAAAGTAGATTCATCAGCTGGGCTTGCACACACAAACATGAATGCGAGATATTTTATGTTTGTTTTGGTTTATTGTTTTGGATTTTCTTTGCAAGAAATACATACTTTTTCATACACACACTCTTACTCTAGATTCAGAAAAGAACAATTAAAGGTGCAAATTATCCTACAGTTGGATTAATCAGCATTTCAGTTTTACTAATAAAGCTGGAACTATCAAGTATTCCTTTATATAATTCAGAGTGTATCAAAGTTCTCTTGAGTTTTGAAAGCTGAGATGCATTATCAAGAAAATTAAGCTTACCATATTTTATTCACCACTACTATCCATTACAAAAAAGAAAGTATTTTAAACTGCAGCACGACTAGCAAGATATTTTTCTGGTTAATTTATCTGTCCTTGGATTGGGGGCGGCAATCAATGAAGCCCATTCATCTTCTTGTTCCACAGTGCCTCATGGTCTACTTACACCTTGCACAGAAAGTTTCTGCAAAGCTCACCAGAGTATTTAAAAACATCTCCCCCCAGAATTTTGACCAAAATCATTGCTGCTCACACTTTACTGCCACAACTGGTAATGTACATAGTTAAAATCTGGTCCCTCTGTGATACTTCTGATCGTTCTTCAGTCCCAACTCCAGCATCCCGGTAATCACATGACATACTCAACATGACCCACTTTTTCACTGAAGGCAAGTTATTAGCCTTCAAGGTAAACAGGGAACAAGCTGAAAACTCAAAAACATGGGAACAAACATACATCTACGCATAAAAGTGCATGTCTATAATAAAAATCTACATTTAAAGACTCTGAATCCAGACTCACAATTCTGTAATAACATAATGCAATCATCCTACAAATTAGGAATGCATGGTTCTTTAATACTGATAAAGGAATGTAATAACTAATACAACACATTGTATTCATACAAGTAGAGCAGTAACTTTTCAAAGTATCTGTTAAGTACTACAGCATATGACAATATTTTGTTTGTTGGGGGTTAGGTCTTTGGAGGTCTTGCCTTCTGAAATAAAATCTTATCATTGACAGTCAATGTACAGTTTTTTCCAAGGATTCTCCTGAATAAAAGAACAACGTATTCTTCAAATATTCTGCAATAATACAGACTGCTTGCAAATTTTAGGTAAATCTCACCAAATAAGGAAGCAATTTTACTCATTTCTTTGAGATCTATAGCACAGTTTGGACAACAGCACTTCATGCCCTAGTATTTATCACGTTCTAGGAAGAAATGCATTCTCTAAAATTGTACCTAGCTTATTAGCTGTCCCTCATCATTACAGTAGTGGGTCACCTCAAGTCTCTAACCTTACAGGAAGTGTTATTTCCTTTTTACAGATGAGACACTGAAGCACATAAATTATGGAAGAAATCCATATGAAAATGTAGACACTGAGTATCATTTTATGTGCCTGCATCCAATCTTTAAGTACTTCAGTACTTGTTCCATTGCCAGGTAATCCTAGAACATCCTGGCTTCAAAATTCCCTACCCAAATCACGGCTCATGGTCATGTGCTGCTTAAAACTTGGAAATATTCTATGGCTAGCTTGTTTCTAAACATCATTAGCATGAACAAACTAGATACTTTGCCATCATACAATGGTAGTAGCACATTTCCATCCTTAGCTAAGAAATATAAAATACTGATTCAAACAGATCCTCGAATCCATTTCTTCCAGATGAGTGATGCAAGCTCTAAATTTTGGGAGAGATTTTACAGTGAATTCGTTTTTTACGAAATGCTGTTGCATTAACAGAGAGTTTAAGATGTTTACCCTATAATATTCTATATAGCTGGTGGCTAAATTACTTTCCAGAGGTCTAAAAGCTTTAGACTTTTCTGTCTGCAGGAGACTTCAAAGCTGAATGCAGTTCTTCCAGCTTGTGAATGAACACTAAGTAACAGACAGTGTTGAGCTCAGTTCCATCATTTCTCAACAGCGTCTTACTCCACAAGGAGCTCTGAAATCAACACAACTCTTACCTCCACTCATTAGGCTTTTAAGAATATATAGGGCAACCTATAATACTAGCTTGAAAATTCCCACTGCTCGCCCACCTCACATGAAAACATACACTTTGCTTACAGTTTACTATTGTTCCTTTATTACTGATTAACAGCTGCAGTCCAATGGAGTGCCCATGTTTTCAGGTATCATCATCATTTATTCCTCCTTACATCAAGTTTGTAGCATGTTTGCCAAGACTAGACTATACAGCTAATAATAAATTCCCCGGACACTGACAGGTAATTATTCTTCAATATTGCATGAGTTTTCCAATGCATTTTTTTATTGCATGAGTTTTCCAATGCATTTTTTTATTGTCTATGTAGTAGTGTTTTAAAAGCAAGGGGTTTTTCACCAGCACTTCAGTTAGTATGTGTAAGAATTTCCCAAGGATATTCCTGTAGCACCTCATATTACCTCCTACCTTTTCTGCCTACATTTTGATACAATTAAATCAATTTCTAGTGCAGTGTGATAGACTGATCTCTCAAAAACTACTCATACTCATTTTAAAAAGATGACATGAACTATGGTAATGCCTTCCAAAATATGATCATCATGCCTTCTTTTTGGTTAAAGGAAGTAAGAGATACACAGTGTGAGACTATTTATTTGCCAAATTAAATTTAAATCATAATAAATATTAAATGCTTTAACCGTTACAGGCATTTATGTATCACTTACGGATAGACTTAAGCATACATTTGATGCAACTGAGCTTTTTACACACCCATAGCAATGGCAACCAGCCTTTGGTGCTGTCTGAAGGCCTGTCAGCATCCTCAGCCATCTGCTCCCACACTTGCTTAAGTAACAAACTGCTTAGTCTGCAGACAAAGCAGACTCCAGAATCCACAAGCCCTTTGCCCAACTTGCATTTGGATTCAATCCTATAGATGGTCTCAGACTCACACACAGAGGAAGGATCTCTGTACATTGTTAATTATCTACTGCTTGGGGGAAAAGAGGGGTGTTTTTAAAAGATCATAGCTCCATCCCAAACATGCACATGTTTGTAGCCCCACAATTAAATATCACTCTGAATAGGGGAGGCTGTGTTTGGTTCACAGACTAGTTAGAGAAAAGCATGACCACATATCAATCACTTGGTACTGAGGATGCAGCAACCCTGAGAAGACTTGTGTGGCAGAAAATAATGGACTGAGCTGCCAGCACAGTGCTACGCTTAGAAGCATTTTCTGCAGCTGCACGCGGCAGGACACCAAGCAGCAGGGGAGACATTGCTCTGCTGCTACATTTCACCAATACACTCATTACCAAAAGACAAGCATCTAGTTCTGGCATTCATAGCTCAAGAATGCTCATAAAATAGGCTAAAAACCAAGAGAGCAGTCAAGGATGGAAAAACTTGGTTTGTGTTGAGACAACTCAAGGGACACTCCTCCATTCTCAGTAAGGAAAAGGTGACCATATTTTCACCTACACAGGGAACATAGACCTGACATACTGAAGGCTCTGCAACGAAGGCCTGACTCAAAACATGAGAAAACAAGGCAACTCAAAGAGACAAAAAATGAGATAGGGTAGATTTTCTGGATTAGGCAGATTATGCATTTGTTTTCACTGGTTATAGAAAACAGTGAGGATAACTAACCAATGGAAGAATTTTGAAAGTCTGTAATGGGCTCTCAGTCAGCAGAAGTGCTTTCAAACATATGTGGGTGGTTTTCTAAAGCACGTATTCAACTCAAACAGGAATTAATTCAGAGTTACCCTACAGCCTGCATAAGGCAAACTGTAAGAACAGGTAAACAGAGAGTTCATTTCTGGTCTTGTCTAAAAAAACCCATTAAAAAAAATATTCAAAAGGTTTAGTGGTGGACTTGGTAGTCTTAGGTTAATGGTGGAACTCTGTGATCTTAAGGGTCCTTTCCAACTGAAATGATTCCATATAGGAAGTATTAAACACCACCACTCTAATAACAATCAGGTATTAAAGTTTTCAAAAAGACTGCTTTTCTTTCAAAAAACACTTTTTAATGCAGGTTGTTTAGCTTGTAGGAAGAGTTTAGTATGGTCGTATGGCTTATGCTTCTACATTTCCAAACAAGATTTGAATTAGAAAAAGTATTCCTTACAAATGCAATCTCTCTTTATCGTACCAACTATCAATGTATTTTAAGATTTTAATACAGAGAGAATAACTCACATGGGAAGAAATATTTTTCAGAGCATCACCACTAAAATCAATTTATATAAAGATCACATTTTATAAGGGTAAAGTCATAATCACTGACATTTCCACTAGTTTAATTATATTAACATCACATGTTGACTTATAAAAAGGCAATTTGCAGGTGTAAATATCTCACAATTCCACTGATGTCAGTAAGAATAACCATGCATATGTCTTGAATCAGATACAGGCCATGCTGATGACAAAGGCAGTTTTGCAACTGATAGCCTGACTCAGGATTTGTAATAGAAGTTGCACCACTTTAGTGGTGATGTTGTTTCACATTAAAGTTAAGGCAAACTAAGTCTGTACCACTTCTTAAAGGGACAATTTTCTTTTCCCATCTACACCTGCTCATTCCTGCTACCTCCTTTGGGTCAGCAAGAGACTTATGCAAGTGAAGTAACAGGAGGAAACTGAGCTGGCTTAAAAACAGTTGGCTGGTAGGTGGGGAGATATGTTCCTGTTGATACTTTTCAACTCTCAGCAGGAATATTAATGCTTACATAAGAAGCGGAAAGATGTAATCAAAGAGAAGCGTGAAGGATAAAGTCACCCCTTTTCACAGCAGCATGAACTTCAACCGGCTGCAGCTAAAACTAACTTTTTTCCTAAAGATCATTTCTTATACAGCATTATTGTTCATTTACATTCTGCAATTTAAGGACACTTTCCTTGCATGAGTCATTCTGCAGACGGCAAAATTCAGAGTTTTAGATAGAAATAAGGATTTTGCCCAGAATAATGAAATTCGATACACTTTTAACATTTCACTTGTGAAGGTCCTTGTACTTGGAAATTGTTTTGTCCTTGAAAAATGCAGAATCTTTTATAGGAGCTCTAGAAATTAAGGAGAACAGGAAGGAGGTAATTTAGAAGTGCAATAAGAACATCTGGAGACAAGGTTTAATAATTAAACTGTTCAGTTTGCTCTTACTCTATCCATAACAACTAGATATCTAGGACTAGGCAAAGCAGATTAACTTGTGTAGGTACTCAAAGGTGCTCACCTATCCTGTTCAGTCTGCTTTGTTACATATGCCAGTTGGGACTCATAAGTTATCAAATAAACAATCATAATCATCTGAAGACACAATCTACTTTTTTAAAGACAGCATTTTAGGAGACTGGATATTTCCAGTCATTCAGATACTCAAAAACTTAAGAGGAAGAGCAGTTTCATGCACAATTTTTTCTCTAATGCGCTTCCACACACCAGTGCATAAAGCAGAGCTAGAGAAAGGGGTAACTTTTTGCTCCAACCTGAAGGAAACTTTTTTTTCTTCTAAGAAGTCATTCTGTGAGTAGCAAAACTAATGAAACCTGTTTTCCTGTAGCACTGCATCTCAAGATTGATTGACTTTGACATCTAAATACGTAGAAGCTGTGACTGCAGCTTCTCCTGCAGTTGGGCCATTCGTAATGTTTGCCTCCCTGAATTCCCTGGAGTCTCATAACACAACTGCTTTGGGCAGCCTTTCCCTCTCCCTTCTGCCCAAGCTCGTATCATCATGAAAACTGTAACTGACCAACAAATTCAAGGGTATAGGATAGGGGAAGAAAGAGTGGCAGTTATAGCATTCAAACTTCATTTCCTTAATAAATCAATCTATCAGAATAAAACTGGACACTGTGCTTTTATGCTTGTGGTTTTGTTTACATCTTGGGAACTGTGCTGGTTGAAGCTCCCTGCTATAAAAACAGAACCTGCTCACCCTTTGGCTTTCTTATCTTTCACCTGTCTCCCGCAGGCAGGCAGACAGAATTTCTTTCCCCTCTCTTTTCATAACTAAATTTCCCTTTTTTATTTTGGTACCAAAAAAAGGAAAAAAATTTTTTTTTGCATTCTATCAGAGCAGAAGGGAAGAAAAAAAAAGTTTGAGAGAAAGAAAAAAGTCAGAATTGCATTCAGATATCCATCCTGAACAGAGTAAAATAATGTACTGGCAGGCAGAGATGAGGCCTAGATCATTCTGAAATGTGACTGACATGGATATGAATGCATTGCAGTAAGAATAACAACACTTCCGTGTATATAATGAGTTACCACATGCTTCACAATACAAGGAGTAAATACAAAAGTTGATAAATAAGAGTAATAAAATAGTGCTAGAGAAGCTTTTTGCCCATTTTTTTCCCCCATCCACCCTTGCTCATCCAGAGCAACATTTGCAAAGTAGTCTACTTACTCAGTAATTCTCCTACAGGGAAAAGGCAAGGTTACCATAGTACTGTCAACTAATTTTGACACTTGCTTACTAAGATTGATCAATTATTTTTGATGTCTCTCTGCTATGTTGTTTACTTCTCAGTCTAGAAAAGAAGTAAAACAAAGACAAAAATACTACACATCTCTCACCAAAGAATTAATGGTCCCAAGTTACCCCTAGGTAGAGCATTCCTCTTACGATAATGCATTAGCAAGCGTCAGAAACAAGTCACTCATTCCCAGAAGAGCAAATAAAGAAGAAAAATAAAGACCCTTTTATTTTCAAGTCTTTTAGGCCTACCCTTGAAAAATCTGTTTCCTCAATTAACCTTGTGACAGAAAACAGGTTTTACAGGTGTCCAATTTAGGTCATTAAAAGTTCAATTTTAATCTTGCCTAACAGAGAGGCACCCAGGCACTTCAAACTGCTGAAACTTTGAAACAATGTAAATGTTTAGAATAATACACAAGGTTCTATTAACATTTTTATAGATTGTATCTACAACCCATAAATTAATTGTTAATGGAGTTATAATAGCCAAATACACTTTTCAAGCTTCATGTCATTTTGAAACATTCTTCATAATAATTCTTACTGACAGAAGCAACTGCTGCAAAAGTGGTATACATCCAACATAACTTGTCAAATAAAAGTACCACTGCTGCAAAAGTCCAGCCATGGCAACTTGTGTATAAAGCAGATATTCACACTTCACAGACAAACAGAAACAATATGCAAATGTTCCACAGTAAGTCAAACCATCAATTGCCACAGGAGTCACAAAGGTCTTCAATCACCCAGCCCTGAGGCAGATTAACATTCTTTTTCCAACTCTTCAGCTGGAAATACATAGACTTGACTCATCACCCATTCAACACCCATCTGAATTTTCAGGATTCAAAATACAACCACTCAGAGTTGCTGCTTGCGTTGTAAGACACGTTAACATATTTCATGCCATCCCCAACTCACAGGACCTGAAAAGCTTTAAATCTTAGAATGCTTATTTTCATTGCAGGGTATATTTTGCTTCTAAGAATAAAGATTAACGATGAGCTATCGAAGATACCACTATGAAAGTGTCCTCAGTAAAAAATAGGTCTCCAACATAATAGAAACAGCTTACTTCTGTGATAAAAATCGCAATGCAAGAATCACTGTCATTTCTAAAGCTAAGCATGAAAGAATATAGAGGAGTTAATGAGAAATCTGTTCTGCTTTCACCAAAACTCCTAACGGCACAGCAATTAACCACTGTGTTAGTTTAGCTCAGAAGAGGTGCCCTTTCAACACGCAGGCAGAACTTCCTCTAGGTGGGGATGGATTATTAACTTTCTACCAGAAGTGAAAACGTAACCCCACTGTGCCTTCTCACTTGACAAATACAACAAATGTAAAGAAACATAAATGTTTTACCAGATAATCAAGGAAATACCCATTAAGGACTGGATAAAGGCTCCAGTAATCATTCAGAGAACATACTAATTCACAACAAGCTTTGAAATTTAAGAAATGAAAATTTGCTTCAGCCCTTGCACTGTTAGGGTCTGTTGTGAGTGGCATCAAGACAAAGGATACTAGTAATCTCTTTAAAGCAAGGAAATAATAGCTCTGCAAGCTTGTCTCCTGCAGATCCTCACACACAAAGAAGATTCACCTGGGCCTCCTCTCCTCACTCTCAATCCCTGCTCAATTAGCCCATTGTTCCACAGCACAGGACAAACCCCAAATCCTCAATACACACAGGCAACAAATGACCAACTTTAAAATCTTATTACCAAGTTCATATGCAGATAAGATGTATTATATCTGCTTTATATTACCTTTACAACTCAGTTATAATCTCACTGATTAAATAATCCACCAGATATTATCGGTGAATTGTTTCTTCCTCTGCAGCACATACATTACTTCAGCCAACATGTCTGACCCCCAGCTACTCAACTTCCCAAGCTAACGAGTCACTGGATTTACTTTTTGTTTATTTAGTGATGAGTGACCTCGGATTGAATGTTTAAAAAATGTAAATTATATAGCTTAATTTTAGTACTCCAAAGAGAAAACTGAACTTAAACACAATTTCAAGTAGACAATTATTGATACTTTTACCAATTAAAGTACTTTCCAAAGACAGAATTTGAATTGTGTAAGACACAGCTCTACCAATATATTGTTATTAGCTAGATATTAGAACACTTTCCAGCTGTATGTGTCAATATACTAATAAATAGAGTTCCATCTTTTAAGCGGTGTTTTACAAGGGAATGAAATGAGATGTCCTGTCCAAGGTTATATAGCGAAATAACAGCAAACAGTATTCTTCAGAGCCAGTCTTTATACTGATACCAAAGGGGGCGGGGGGGCAAGTGACAGCCCTATAAATTAAGTCTTCTTTTCCACAACAGATAGAAAAGCAAGTGTCAGGATGCGCTTCCTTCTCACTGATCAATGACTCAGTATCACATCCACTTTTAAGAATGAGAAGGTAGTTCTAGCTTCACTGACCACTCCTTTGCAAAAATATGTTACTGTTTTACATTTACCACTCTCTCCTCTCCTGCAAACCTTGTCATGAGGTATGTACATTTCACTAAGTTACGCTTATGTTATCCTGAACATGCCTGACTAAAGCCCACTTAGCTAAAACGCTAGAAAGAAAGGGAGGAAGACTGGAACGAGCAAAACACTTTCACTCTCCAGAAGGAAAAAGTCATTCAAATCCCTTAGTAATTTCTGCTCCCTGGGCAGCCCCATGAAGTGCACATATCACTTCCACGACACTTCCAGAAGGGACAGCAGCCACACAGCTTTAGGCCGATTTCTCCTTGTCTCTCAGTTCCCATCAAGTGGAGCAGCCTATTTTCAGCGGTAAGTTAGCAGGTACAATTTTCCATCGGAGGACTGGGTCCTGCGCTCTTAGAGGCAGGGTCCCTGAGGTGGAGGAGCCTACTTCATCCTTAACTTCTGTCACATACTTCCACCGCACACGAACACAATCATAGCAGACACAAGGTAAAAAAAAAAAAAAAAAACAGGCAAGTGAAAACGACAGGAAAAGGGGTTAGGGAGGAGGAAAAGGGAACGGTAATCGGCAGAGACTTACTTGAACCTGCCCTGGCAATGTTGGCACTGGTCTCCCACCCAGCCCTGGTCGCAGACACAGGTGGAGTTGACACAATGACCCGAGAAGCAGGAGATTTTGTCGCAGGACTTGGACTGGGACACCTGGGCATAGAGGGCCAGGTACAAGAAGCCGTAGAAGAGCAGCCAGCTGTTCACATCCAGGAGCGAGGAGAAGAAGCAGCAGCAGCAGGAGGAGGAGGAGGAGGATGAGGAGGAGGGGGGGGAAGGTCTCCAGGCGCCCAGGGGCGCGGGGGCAGCTCCCGCTCTCCGCGCGGCGCTGCCCGGGTCCATCTTCGCCGCGGGGGCCGTGGGCCGAGGCGCGGCCGGCGGCGGGCAGCGATGGCAGCGCCGCCCGCGCACCCCGGGCAGGGGCAGCTTCCCCTGAGGAGAAATAATCCGGCCGGGGAGATTCAAACCCCCCGCTTCCTCCTCGCCTTCCTCTCCTCCCTCCCGACCCCAGCGCTGCCTCCTCCGGCCGCCTCAGCCCTCCGCGCCCCGTCACTCCCGCGGGGAAGCCCGGCAGCCCTCAGCCATCCGCCCCTTCTCTTCGTCGTCCTCCTCAGGGCTCATCGCTCCCGTCTTCTTCCATGGAGGAGGAGGAGGAGGAGGAGGAGAACTGCCTCTTGACCTTGTGTTTTCTCCTCGCCAGAGATGCCCCCCACCGGCGTGCACACACACACCCCCCCACACCGCCCTCGACCATGTAGCCCCCGACTCCCCCTTCTCCTTTGTAGTCCCTCTGCCCGCGGCACACACGCAGGCGGCAGCGAGGAGGAGCGCGGGGAGGCGGGGGCCGCCGCTGCCGTCCTCTCGCCAGTCAGTCAGTCAGTCAGTCAGATGGGAAGTGAGGGCGGCCGGGCCCCGGAGCCGCTACGGCATCCCGCACCGGAGGCGGCGGGGGGGGCTCGGCGGTGAGAAAAGGGCTGAGGAGCTCCGTTATTAGCCCTGCAGGGAAGAGGGGCGGGAGGAGGGTGGGAGAGGAGGGTTAACAGCCCCTCCGTGTCCCGGCTGACAGCTTCCGAGCAGCCATTTTTAAAGGCTAATTGTCATCTCCTCTCAGAGCCGCCTGCTCGCTTTGACGCCCCCCGCCCCTCGGCCCGTTTGGATCCGTCCCTCCGCCCGTTCCTCAGCGGCCGAGGGAGGGGAGGGGAGGGGGGCCCGGCCCGGCCCGGCCCGGCCCGGCCGGCGGCGCGGGGAGGGCGGGAGACCACGGTCCCCGCCGACCGGAGCGGGGAAGGGGCAGCCGAGCTAACCGCACACCGGCAGCTCGCACGCCCCTCCCGCCCCTTCCTTCCCCTGCGCCCAGCGACGGCGACCTGCGCTCTGCGCTTCGACAGACGCCTCTCCCGCCCACGCTTCTTAAAAAAAAAAAAAAAAAAAAAAAAGGGCGGAGGGAGATGAAGCGGCACCGGGCCCGGCCGGCCCCCCCCCCCCCCCGCGCTGCGGGCACGCCGGCCACCCGCCGCACAAAGCCGGCGGAGCGCTGCCGCCGCCCAGACCTCGGAGGCCCCACGGCCCCGCGGGAGGGGAGGCGGGGCGGGGCGGGGCGGGGGGGGCAGTGGGCGGGGGCGGACCCCCGCCCCGCCCCGCCCCGCCTCGGCTCGCGGGCGTCCGTTAGGAGTGAGGGGGCGGGCGGGCCGGTCTCTGCCGGCCCTTCTCCCGGATCCCTTCTCCACAGGAGCCGGGCCGGTGTTTGCCTCGGGTCCTGCAAAGTTCGGAGGCGGTTTTCTTTGAACTCGTCGCCGTTAATACTAGAAGAGAGGTTACGGGTTGTTGTGAGATCCTGACCTTCCTAGGATTTACTCCGTCTTCCCGTTTGAGGGTTGAAATCGAGACGTTGCCTTCCGCTGACAGCCTGATGAGCCGTAACAAAAGTTCCTAGCTTTGTAAACAGCGCTGTACAGAAGTAATCGTTGCTTAAATTGTCCTTTTTTTTCTCCTGCAAAGTGTGCCGTACACAGCCCGTCTTTTTCAGCTTTGCTATAACCTGTTTTCATCTTACAATTTTTTTACAAGGAAAACGTAATGAGCCTTGCTTTCAAGCAGTGAAGAAAATAACAGCAATCAAACCCTCTGAAACTTTATCCTAATGCTGAAATTGAGAATTTATGACATGATATCTCTATTCGAAGAAGATAAAGAAACGGTATTTAATTTAATCTCCTGGTACCATCCAAAGTGACCCGTATTAGAGACTGAAATCAGATCCAAATCTACCCTTCTTCAGATTCTGCAGTTCTTACCCTTGGAGTGTGGAGGAATTGTTTGGGGGTTGGTTTAGCCTGTTTTCCCAGGCTTACCATTAAACCCTCACCTGAATTTCAAAAAAAATCAAGGTACATCAGTACTACAGTAAGGGACACAGCAACAGCCAGCAGTATCTATTTGTACTTTGTGTGATGTAAGAGCCCAACCAAGATCAGGACGTCAGAGCTAAGCACGATACAAACATCACAGAGGAACAGTCTGTGCCTTAAGGAGGTCACGGTCTTGACGGAGGGAATACCTGAAATTGTGTGGGGAAAACAGAGATGAGAAGTCATATGTCTGGTTTAATTCCAGAGGATGTCAGGAGGCCCACAAGCCACTCTCAGTCCAGTAGTCTGTACATTGTCGTCCTAACAGAGCTGAGATAGATCATTTCATTGTTCTGGATCAGACACATTTCTTAGCTATTAGACATCTCTTTGTATGTGTTTTGTAATGAATTGGTGAGTTCATGCAAAGAGAGGAAATGGAAATTGTGTTGCTGCTTTATATTTTGTGAAAAAAAGCTGAGGCTGAAGCTTTTGTCGAACAGTCTGCTAATTGTACAATATTACATGTGATTAAGGCTGCTGAACAACTGTCCTCTGTTAAATACCATTATGAGACCAGAAATGCAGTTAATAGGAGATTATAGTCCAAGACACAAAGTCAGTTCAAGACTACTCTGTAATCCAGAAACACTTTTAAGCAATAGTTTTGCTTACCATGGCAGGGAGATACATTCCTCCTCCACTTTCACAATTCCTCTATACCAACCAAAAAAGTTCTAAAGCCAGCACCATCTTTTTCTCAGACTGAAGGAAGATTTTGCTTTGGATCTACAGAAGTCAGCCAAATTTTTGAAATTAACATTCACAGCAAAGCTAAGATCTCAACAATCCTTTACCAGGCAACAGATCTGTTCAAAAGCACAATGATCAGCGCGCATTTGTCCATTAAATGCCAACGTTCTTCTTCAGTAATTAATGCAAAAAAAAAAAAAAAAGTAAAGAGAAATACAAATTTACCTTGCTCGAGCTTAAACAGCTTTTTAGGTAATTCTGTGAAGCGGGAGAAAAAAACACAAATAAGCCACCAGAAAAGGACTGGAGTGGTTATAAGAGGTGCAGAGAATAGTATGACAGTACTTTTACTGCATAAACAATCATAACTAAAAAACTAAACACAACGATAAAGGTTTCTAGATTTAGAACAGCAAGGAAGAAGCATTGGACCGCTATCTCCTAGCTAAAATGTAGCACACTATGAAAATGAAGGAATGCAAACCTTTTGGCTGCTTTATGTCACATCAATGCAGTAGATATTTCATAACCCTAGGAAATGAATGATGTGCAAATGCCAATATTGGTTCTCTTCTGTGCTGATTTGATGGGATTTTTTTAGTGTCAGATGAAGTTAGCAGATCTGGCTGAGAGAAGTCAGATCTGTCAATCCTTTCATCGTTACACACATATCTGTAAGTTCCACTTTCCTTGGAAGTGTAACATTTTACACCTTTCATCCTTCAGGTTCTTGACACAGAAATCATTTACACTTTTAAAGGACTAATGTACTAAAGCATCTTGGGTAGAATTTACAACTTAAAAGCATTTGAATAACTTATCAAAAGTTTTAAGTTACTGAATAAAAACAGATAATGAGATTACAGACTAGTGCAGAAGGTGATGGAGAAGGTTATGTGAACAAAACCTTCCAAGAATATATCCAGCTTAGTAGGAAAGCAAAATAAAGAGAAAAAGTATAAAGGCTTCTTAGCTGTTACCATCAAAACCTAAGCACTAGTATACAAGGAGAAAAATACTGATACATTTGTGTTCATGCAGCAAAACAGCTTGAAGTATATTTAAAGATCTATACGGTTGCTGTTGTGAAGCAGGGTGGAGTGGATAAAGGGAAACAGCCCTCAAACACAGACTTCTTCCGTTGTTCAGAATTTCTGCAAGACCCTGAGGACAAGAATATAGCAGAATCCATCCTCTCCTCCATACCCCCCCCCCCCACATACCCACCCCTCCCTGCTCTGCTGGCCTTCTCCTACAGGCTGATATCAATCAAGCCACGCTGCAGACAACATCTTTCCTTAAGGATGCTTAGTCCTATTTACGGTATCTAGTGCAGATGTATTTTTGCAGTGTTGTTGAGAAGTACAATATAAGCGCCTGAACAGAAGAGGGAGAAAAAAAGATTACCTTTGTGGTTGACCTCTTTGCAAGGGTATTAAGAGAAATGAATGTTTTCTATGCCCTTTCCCTTCTCCTTGGGACAGACGTTGTCAGACTCATTAAGTAAAAGGGGCCAAGCTCTGCACTGCTTCTGGGCATGGATATATAGATCTCCGTTGGCCTTATGACATATTGGTAAAACTAGCATGTAGATTTCAGTAGCGGAGGCAATAGCTGCACAGTGATTTGATGCAGTTTCAAGAGCTGTTCTAGCTTAACACATCAGAGCAGTGTACAGGCTTCATGGTGTGCAGTGTACAGGCTTCTTACGGAACCTTACAAGTATAACATGAGTGTAGGCTTTACCTTTTCTTTCCAAATATGCACACAATACCTTGGATGGAGGACAACATAAGGCTTTTTTTTCCTAAATTCCATGCTAATTTTTCATTGACTGACACTGACTCACCTGAGCCATTCCATATAAACCTTTCTAGTATTATGAAAACCATCAGTCTCTTCCATGAGGTAAAACAAATTTATCCCTACTCAGCAGATTCTAGTGCTAACAGAATGTTACAATTTTCTAATTTTCTAATTTCTAACATTTCTAATTCATGTTACAATTTTCTGTTCATATTTGTCTTATCTGGTAAGTCAACTCTTGGGAGGCATCAATTTTATAAGATTAAAAATATAAGCCCTCCATCGCCTACTCTTTTTTTTTAAATTTAGAAAGAAATAAAATTCTCAGAAAATTCACTGGCACCCTTCTAAAATGAAACCTTGATAGCAAATCTTACCTTTCTTATCACCCATGCATGTATTTTGCTACAGCATTAAGCCATGTTTGTTACCATCATCTCCAATAGGTATTGGCGAGCAAACTGCCATACAATAAAGACTGTAAAAGCTGTAGGAAGCTTACCAAACTCAGCAAGAACTACATAAACGGTGGAGGGGGAAATGAATGTTTATGTTATTTTATCAAAAGCCAATATCTGGAGAAAAAAAATTTAGGGTCTGTTCTATATTTTTTATGCATGTGCATAAGCTGAGGTTTAAAATCTATTCTACAAAGAAAGAGTCAGACTTTTACTGAAATGTTTGCTCCTTTGCGGAATTTTTTCATCAGGAAAAAAAGTAATTATGTTTTTACACACTAATTTTAAAATTGTGGACTTTGGATCAAGAATAACAGGATAAATTACAAGTTGGCTTCAGGTCCATTTAAAGATGAAAGACATTTCAGAAAAACAGGGAGACTAGACAAAGCCAAGTTCTATCAGCACTGACAATGGCATTGTCGTTATTTGAAACACCTGTCTGCTTTCAAATAAAAGTCTATTGAACCAGGAAATAAAATCATATTATGTTTTTTTATGTACTTTCTGTACACATGCTAAAAATTAAACAGCCAAGCTCTACCTGATAAGGTTTCCATCTACGACTGAATGAATCTGCTGACATTGATCTTGACTCTTAGTATGATCTTTTGATTCTTTTAAAATAAAGTTTTTTAGATGTCTTTCTACTGAATAGATGTGTAATTGTATGCCATGCTGAAAACTTGATGCATCCTGCAATATATTACAAATTATTTGGAAAACACTGACATTTTCCACTGCAAATATCCCTTCTGCTGAGTATTTTTCTGCATCTGTTCTGCTGCATTTCATTTTCACTGCTATTCCTTCTGGAGTTTTTCACAATCCTGCTTAATCTTGACTAAGCTAGGGCATTTTTTCCTTGTCAGCAAAGCTCCATCTCACAACTGAACCTTTCTCACACATCATTAGTAGGTATACTGAATTTATCCAATACCCTTAATGATCCCAAAGGGACGTGGCTATTAGACTTTTTCTAGCTGAGAAAGCATTTACTTTGAGTTATTTTCTCTCATTCTTTTCTAAATCAGGAAATGATCTGCTGCCTTTATTTCTGTATTTGTTCTTTTTATTAATAAGTTTCAGCAAAATGCTGAAGAATTTATTTGTTGGTAATGAAATTCCATTGACCTTACTGGGATTTACACCCCTCCTTCAGAATTTAGCAGAGGTTTCCACATTTTTCTGGATGAGGCTAGTTTGCTGAATGATGGCAAAAAAAGCCTTACTAAAAGATTTTGAAAATCAAAATAAACCATAAGCTTCAATTGTCTCTTATCCACTATTTTTTCTTTGCAAGACTTAGGAAGACTGCACTTACTATTAGTGGCTTACTGGTTTTTCCTCATCACATTATACTTTACCCAAGAGCTTCGTAAGTCCTATGCCAATTTCTTTTAAGGCTACTAAAGCATGACTTCTCAGTCCATATTTTCAGGCTGACAAATTTAATCTCTTTAAAAAAAAAAAATGTAAAATGTTGGGTAACTGTTAAATCAACGGTACAATCAGTATTTTGATATTTACATCATCGTTCATATCCTTTGGAGTGATATTGCCTAGTCTTAGTGATTCTATTTCAGTATAATCTCATGTTGATTTCTTACTCTTCTTTTAAAAAACTTTTAACAATGGCTACTGTAGTAACCTCTATACTTAATTTCTCAATATTTTGTTTGAACACTGTAAGGAAATAATTTGCTTTTCCTAAAATCGCATTTTCCTTTCCAGTTACTACTTTTGGAGCCTACTGAATTTTCCTGTTAGTTCCCTTTTATGTATTTAAAAAAAAAAATACTTCTTTCTTTTCTCATTTAATACTTGAGTAGTTGTGCTATTAAACTTTGGAAAGCGATACTGGCAAAAAATGGAAAAAACACATGCATCAAATAGGCTGCAACAAGGATAATGAAACAGTAATTGTACTAGGCATAATGGAATAATGGAATAAAATGATGCTCTTTTTTGCCCTTTGATTTGCATAAAATTGGCAAAAATGATAGGCTATGCGTGCATTGATCCCTGTCTTGTCTACTATACAGATGTCAAAAAATAATTGAGTAGATTAAATTTTCCCTCAGTATTAATGTTGAAACAGGCATTATATGCCAGGAATCAAACTGGCATATTGTATTAATTCAATGAAAGTATTTACAGTAATTTGAAGAAATAATGCTCATGTATAAATATAATATTTTGTCAAGCACGCAAGCAGTTATTTAATTAGCTTTCTGCAGATTGAAATAATGGTAGAAGTAATTATTATTAAGAATTACCTTATTTCCCTGAAGTAACAAGTTTTACACGTATCTAGACGTATGGATATTGCCACAAAAGAACAAAACATCTTCACATGTGGCATCTCCTGTTTGTGTACTTGGGCGCTGGTGTTACTGCAGCTATGTGTGATATGAGTGAGGCTAAAAAAGCTACGGGTAGAGATGCTGACCTTATCTGTGCCCTCAGCTAGGGATAAAGGCCCAGACCGTGCCGGGGGGAGGTCTGGCTGCACAGGCGGTGTGAAGGTGGCCGTGCAGGATAGCTGTCTGTAAGATTAACTGCTGAGGAAAACCTTACCAGCCTGGCAAGTTGGTCTTCATGAGCAAGGCTTTGAACTAATTTTAAAAGGTGCCAGTGAAAAAAATTCTGCAGGCTTTACCTCCTCCCCTTTTCAGGTTATGGGTTCAGAATAAGCGTTGTCAAAGCCAAGGCGGGGAGGAGAGAGGGGAGAGAAAGGAAAAAATTGCAAGAAGGAAGGGAGACTGCGAAGTGAGCCAACAAACATCTGAAATACAGATCCACAAACACTGCAGTGCGAGATACACATGCTAGACCTTATGGTCTTAATACCCTAGTGTGACCTAACTGGCATTGCAGAGGTGTGACTGGGTTAACAGCAATACTGGAATGTAGTTATGGAAGGGCATAGCATATTCTAGAAGAACAGACGTAGGAAAAGTCAGGTGGTGTGGCTTGTGACGGGCATATTTACTTCTCCTGAAGTCTAGGAAAAAGTGACAGGAAGATTTGTTGAGTACCATTTGAAATATGGGAGAGAAAAAGAGTAATGTGCACGTAATGACAGGTTTAAATCAAAGATTTTCTGATCAGGAGGCTTTTTCAATATAGCAACTATTAGAGGTATCCAAGGGGCAGAAACTGGAAAGACCTGCATGGCAGGACCTGGTGGTTAGATGGGAATATAACTATCTGAGGATCTGTTTGAAAAAGCAGTAAGGCAGGACTTAGATTGTCTATTCAATTCTTCAAATGTGCTAGGGACTGCTTTTTTCTTTCATGAAGTGGAGGAAATTACACAGAAAGTAGCTATTTTAGATTTAATTCAAATTCTTTAGGAGGAAGTGGTTGAGAATCTTAAAGTGGAAGTTAATTCAAGTGCAAAAGATCATAAAAATGATAAGTCTTCCATTCTTCCTTTAAATTGCAAATAACAAAATAAGGGTAATGGACTTCAAATAGCTCAGGGAAATGCAAGTATCTGAGAAGTGATAAGGAAAAAAGGAATGCAAGAGATAAAGGCACAACAGCAAATTATCCTGACATGGAGGAAAGATTAGAAGTACATCAAAAATTAACATGATTGCATCAAGAACTCTTTAACAATCTGAAAATCTAAAAGAAAATCATAAAATATAGAAAAAAAAGGACATGCATATAATGATAAGTATAAAGAAATAGCACAAGCAAGCCAGAATAAAATAAAAAATGCTGAAGCACAGAATGAGTCACAAGTGGCATGATAATATTCATATTCAGTGCAAATGGGACAGATCTGCGCTTGAAATAGTAGTAACTCCTATACTGCTTTGTATCAGAAGACTGCTGTTTTCCACAAGGATTATACCACATTACAATGCCTTGTCAATCGTTTTTGACCCATTTTCCTCTCCAAATCCTCCATCTCATACTGATGCTGTACTTCTTTAAGTCCTCTAAAAGCAATTTCACAAGCTTGAAGCAAAGACAGATGGTGGAGTTTCATTTTCTCAGGTGCCTTTCCCAGCCATGTTGACTTTAACTGTCCACTGTCATTACAAGACGAGGCATACATCTGGCCTACTGAAATTAATTCCATGTATCACAGTTTACTTCTGTCAGAGTTGCACATGGTCATACTAAATATTAAAATGGTGTTCAGAACAAGATTATGAAATACGATTTTCAGCTACATCTCATGGAGCAGATCTGTGGCTTCATCATCGCCAAGGAATGTTATTAGCTGTGCATCAGTATCAAGATCAAGAACCCATACTCAAAGGTAACACTCTGGATAGGTTATACCACTAACTACAAATAGTTTTGTTATGCTGTGAAGACAAATAGCTTCAGGCTATAAGACAGTCTGAGAATAAGAAGGTTTAAGAAAACCTCATTGAAAAAAATTTGGAAGCAGAGTATTCCTATTTTCACAACACTTTTTTACACAGCAATATAGTTAAGCTTACTGTATTTAGTGCTTCTGTATTTACTCCCATTCCCTCATTTTTCCAGACTATGGGAAGATTGCTTTGTCATTTATCAAAAAACAAAGTGAGAAAAATCATAATTTGGTCTGAGACACTTTCCATCTGTTTAAATAATTCAAATATCTAAATTCACTGCCAAAAATAATTTGTAACAAACTTTGTCTAGATAAATTACTGACTGAAAAGCTTCCAGAATGTAAGACAAGTTATAAAGTTTTCATTTAATTTTTCATTCTGACCTTATCTGTTCACTTTCTTTGTTGTTTACATCAACCTGAATACTCTTTTTCCATTATTTCCAAATTTGGCATTTTATTTATCTTCCATGTTGACCCTAGAAAAATATAGAGGTTTTTTTATTAATGTGAGAGCAGTTGGAAGTAATTCTAGACTGAAGGAAATGATACAAAATACTCCTCGCTTTTACATGAGGAGAATTTTAGAGTGCACCTCTTAAAGCAAAATGTAGCAAGTAAAACAGAGCTTATAGAACTCTCTTGACAATAATTAGAGACCAAAATACTATGTTTATGGTATTTGAAAGAGGAGTTTCTCTTGCTTTCATGAGGTTTTGTTTAACAGACCAGTCTACCTTTATTTTTAAATTGGATTTTAAATAAATGTTCTTCAACATGTTTCACCTATTCACCTGTTGCTCTCTCATTTTGCATTATCTGAATTACTTAAAAAGAAAAACAAACAAACAAACAAACACCCAGAAAATAACCTATATTCATTTTTTAAGTTAATTTTTCTGTTGTTAGCATTCATGGTTCTACCAAAGCAGCACAGTACAGAGATCTCATGTAAAGAACAGGGCTAGCATTTATGCCTTACGAAAGGACACTGTATTGTTACCTACACCACCCATCAGTCTGTGTTAGCCTGATACGGTCCTGTCAGTACACACATGTGCACACACACAAATATGCATGTGGACACACACACACATAGTAGCACATTTTAAAAATTTTGTAATTGTTCCAGGCCTTTTTTTTTTTTTTTTTTTCCAGTTCACATACCCTCACCTACATACACACCTTATTCTAGAAGCTGCCTATATGAAGAAGAAAGAGCCTGGCGTTACTTCCCCAGCTGAAAGGGACTATCTTCAGTAAGGAACCAAAAATGCCTCGAATAAAAAGGCTGTTTGATGTCCAGGGTTGTGTATGAACACCTGCCAAATATAAAATGAATGCCAATTTTATAAATAGCGGACAGTATGGATGTTTCCTGTGAGAATTTGGGGCAAAAATGAATGCCCACATCTCTCTGAAGAATGTCAGAAAACTATACCAGCAGAACAACAGCATATCACGTGAAGGGTAGGTTTAGACCCTGAGCTTTCAGAGGTTTGCACAGTCTACAATTAAAGAGAATAAACTCAGGAATTACAGTCTGGGCCTCAAGGGAAAAGTATTTTACGTGCCTTTGATGCCTGTTTGCCTCTTAACTAGAAGAAAATGCTGGCAGTACCATTAGCTGCCTATAGCAAAGAAGGCAGAAATGTCTCAGTGGGATGAAGGTAGCAGCAGTTCGCACCCCAGGACTTCTAAAAGCAGCAGAGCACCCTGCATGCTGTTCAGCACTGGTTAACTCCCGAGCAGCTGTCACTGTCTTGACCTTCAGGGGTGGCATAAAAACAGAAGTGATGAAATGAATGTTGGAGAAAAAAATTATCTTCGTGTTTAGTGACCTCAAAAGGAAGATGAACATTAAAAAGACAGGCCTTATCCGAGCATGGAAATGTCATGACATTCATTTTAGGATGCCTTCACCCAAATCTGTGAAATGCTTGAGCTTGGTTGGGGTACCTCCTAGAGAAGAACTTTCACACACGAAATTAATTTGTAAAGTCTAACAGAAAAACTTTAATTTAAGAAAATACTACCTCATATTTCTGTCTTTCCTGATCACCCATTTGGGATCAAGAATCAGAACAGACAATCCTCTTCTGTGTTCATGTATTTGGGTCTAAAGTTAAGATCTGCTTATATGCTGGATAGCAAGGGAATAGCTCTGGAAAAAGAAAATTAAAGGAATCTTTGGAGAAAACAATTATGAAGGGGAGAAAGTATGTAAACAGATCAGTACGCTATTTGAACTCTGGGCAAAAATAGAGCCCACACCCCCCAAACCTCCGAAATACACTGTTTGTGCATATTTGATCCCTTTCTTGCCTGGTGACTGCTCTCTAGCCTTACTTCCAAACCTTTTGGCATTGTGTCTGTGCAGAAGTACCACATTACATTTTCATACAAGAGCTGTCTTTCATGCACCTGTGTCAGAGGACATCTGCATTATGGAGCAAGACCAGAACGGGCCCTAAATTAAGAAAGAGGGAGGGAAGGCAAAAGTGTCTGTCACATTCTCTATTATGGTAGCTGATTTTCACATCTGCAGAGAAATATAAGCATAATTCAGATGACTTGTCAAGGGAAATATGATTGAATTATCTGTATAGCCCAGCTGAAAGGTGAAATGATGAGCAACCTGGAATTAAATTAAAAACCTAAACCCATTAAAGTATTCAGATTTCCCAGTCTAAGATAAAAGTGAAAACCTTTGAAATTAAGCAGTCTTCCTACCCTTATCTCAAGCTGAAGACGCTGCTGCTTTGGATAACACAAAGGAAGCCAGACTGGATTATTGCTCATTTGAACATTGGTTTTCAAATGCACCATATTTTCCTCAAGAAATGAACACTATTCATTTCAGCTTATGCTGGATATCAAAGTAGCTGTAGAAAAGGACACAAAATAAATTACCAGCCATCCTTTGATCCCAACACACTCCCACTGCTCCGCTTCCCCACTCCAGAGAACAATGTGAAGGGACCAAATCTCCTCCTTATTCTCAGCACAGTGCTGCACACCCTGAGCCTTTCAAAGCTCATTCCTTTTCTGAAGAATGTCTTTATTCTTAATAAACTTGAAACTCTGCATAAGATTTCCTCAAATGCCGGTTCTTTCACATGATCTCTCCCTTCCCTTCAAAGTGATTCCTCTTAGAATGTAATTCATGAGTCCCACCTTGTCTGGCTTGAAGAGACAAACAAATAGTTCTCTTTGAGGAATCAAAGTCTGTTCATCCATCCCATCACAAGGAAGTACATTTCTGTACAGAAGTATTTCATTCTTATGTGCAATATAAACAAGAAAACAAACATGTTTCTGTTTAAAGTGATTTTCATGTTGGGGCAGTTACACTTTTGGGGCATGTGAAATGAATCCTTGCCTGCTTTCATAAACGCATTTAGATAATAATAACAATAAAACAACACCATCTCACCTTTATTCTTGAGACTTCAGTTAAAGGCTGAGCCACAGCCTGACAACATAAATTACTGTAAAACCATATCATAAACTATACCGTCTCACAAAGCTATAGTTCAAATAGAGCCAGGAGAGATCAAAATCAAACTTACTTCATATATAACACAGTGAGGCCCATTCTTCTGTGTATTTATTTGGTCAGGTGGTGCAACCACATCCCTTTCCTTATGTCTATTTAGTAAGACTTCAGGCCAGGCATTGTTTCCTTAAAACTTGCATGGCATCAGAATAATGAAGCCCCAATCCCAATAAGGGTCAATGGAAAGATCAGGAATAGAAATATTTACTAATAGTACTACTGTTATTGTTATTGAAAAAAACAGCACTTTTCAGCTGCATTTTGAATACAAGGAAAATCAAAGGCAAGACTGTTTCACAGTTCCTGAGCCCTTCTACCTCCACAATGGAACCAACTCCATCCTTCAGCAACTGAGGAGCAATAGCAAACTTCCCCTGATATAAGCTATATCAAAGGGCACAAAATTATCAGGAGGAAGCTAAGGGCAGAAATAATTATTATGATCAGACTTCTACAATCAGAATTTTCCAATAATATTTCTACAGCCCTTAGAAACTCTTCAGTGGAGGAAAGTTATTACTGTGCTTTATTGTTATTCCTCAAGCATTTTCCTATATGCCAGATAACAATGTAGATATCAATAGAGATTCCCTCAATAAACATTTTTTAAACTTAAACATTAAACATAAAACCTTTAAAATGGTATTACTTCTTCCATCATCAAAATATTACACTGCTGTAGTTAAATTTCCCTTTAGCCTTGGGTTTGGAGTCTACAGATTTAAATATTCCATTTCAAACCCACATATGGTAGTTCAGTGATTTACACCTCATCTAATTTTGCCAGACGTCAGAAACCCTTTTAATGAGTGCTTGAAGGGTTTCATTCCATTATAGTTCCACAGAAGCTGATGCTGCATTTTCTTTCAAATTCAAAAATTTAGTTGGCTGACATCCAACTTGCAATCAAATAATAATGAATTTTTAAAACAACTCCTTCCCAAGCAGAATCTCAAGAATAAAATTAAAAAAACACAGCTACAAATGTGCCAGATTTATACAAGTCTCTGCAGCAATTGTCCGAAAGATGAAGTGCATTGCTATAATTTCTCAGAAATAGAACCAGTAAACTTTGGAATATTTCTTCATCTAAATCAACTGAAAATATTAACAATTTCACATGTTCAGTGTTCCTGCTGTATTAAAAAAAAAAAAAGCTAAATGTGAATACAATCTGAAAAAGCATCTATTTAAAACCTTCTATACTGCTAAACTCTCCATTGCATTGGGCAAGTTGAAAGTGCAGAGACAGAGTAGCAACCTACATATATAAGCACAGTCAAGGAAGATAAACAGGACTGGTTTTGAAAAACCATGGCAGAGAGTAAACACTAAACAAGACATCAAGAGACTTGAGTCCTGGGCTTGATTCTACCACTTATTTTCTATATGGGCACGTCACAGAATTCCATTTAATTTCTAAACCTGGAACAGCCTTTGTAATTCACACTTTCTTCCATCCATCTTCTCCCTCCTCTGCCTACCTGTTTTTACAACATCTGTGTGTAATACCCCCCACCAACCCAAAAGAAAAGGCATCTCTCTGCACTCCTGTAAGCAAAGCAAAAAAAGGACCAGTGAATGTTATCACAGACTATCTGGAGAACAGTGAACAGAAAATTTCCCAGTTAGTTTATACCAGTTTTGAATAGATTCCCTTTCCTCTACCTTTTATCCAACTGTTTGAAAGAGTCATTTTAATTTTATAAAGATTATTTTCATAAACTAGAATACCATTTATTACCCCAGTGAAATGTATATGGCCATATGGCATATACTTCATGTATATTATTGATTAGGAGTCTTGCTAGAAAGTTATGTTGTCAAGGCCTGCTGAGGTGGCCAGGTTTTCCTTGTGAAGATACTTGTAAACACATTTACCACCCACAGTTAAAAAACAGTTATTTATTTACTGGTTTAATACCACATAGTTCCAAGCATCATCTGATCTATTAGCTAAATATTTATGTAATAAATATTAATAAAATAATAAAACAATGGACAAAGAACACTCTAGCAAGAGTAAGAATTTAATCAACACCCCACTTTTCTGCATATAAACAAAATTTTGCCATCCCATGCAAGACGCTTTCCTGCCTATTCTGGGAGTAAAAGGACACTGATGTCCCCTTATTTCTTTATAAAAATCTGTAGGGTAGTGACAGTTCAACTTTTATACAGAAGTAATTTTCATTTCCTGAAAGGTAGGATTATGTCTTTGGATGCAGTGATCCTCCTTCAGTTCCTTTTATTACCACAGAAATGTAAAGCTGGAAGGGAGGTCACCTAGCCTAGCTTTCTCTTTTTTAATTTAAAAGAGCCCCAGTTCACACAGTCTTTCTTCAGAGATCATAATTTCTAGACCTCTGACTGGTATCTACCATCCCTCACATCTCTGTTCCAAAAGCACTTTCACAGTTATTCCATTGTACTGAAAGGGAATTGATTCTAAGGCAAAATTAAATTTATTATTTAACTTTACTTTTCCCTTTACCTTTTTCTTTTTTTATTCCATTAGTGATAAATGCAACCCTCAGCGTTAAGAATGCTCCCTTTTTGTATGTCTGCATAATCTGCTACTGCATAGCTGAGTAACAGACTTAGAGTTTAACATTCATAAACACATTAATTATTTCTTTTGTGAATAGGCCCAAATCACATTTTTCATTATTTCAGTGTGCACTCCTTTACTGTAGCCTAGGATTCCCTTGACATAAAGCACTTTGCAAAGTGATTTTTCTGTGCTACCACATGCACTAAAGATGAAGAAATTGAGCAATATAATTTTTACCATTGGATAACTGAGGTAAATCTTTTCTTATGACTGGTTTAAGAGAATAACGCACTGAAACAGTACATTTCTATTATTTTTATGAAATTAATATAGTAATCAGCCCTGGAATCTTCATAAATGTCCTAAAACATAGGCACAAACTAGGACATCATGAATGACTGTGATCATTTCTATGTAAATGCTCTTCAGTTCTTTCTGATGTTACATTTTTAAAAATGTCTTCTCGAAGTGTTCTTGAAAATACTCCTTTTATGAAGATATTCAGTGTGTACTGACTCTATAGACTTCTTGTTTTAGCGAACATTGAAACCTACAGTCCTTCCAAGTCAGAATTGGTCTTGGTTTCAACTATATGGCTAAGTAGATATGAAATCAATAAATGTTACTAAAGATTTCAACAGAAGTCATTATTTCCTTACTATTCTCAACACCACTCCTTAGCTCAATTGCACTGTTCCTTTATTGTAGGTCTTACAGGCAAGTTCTGAAATACAAGCTATGCAACTACACATTCTATTGCTCATTTGGAATTAAAACAGATGGCAAGATGATATCCCAAATTACTCCACAAAGCTTATTGCAAGTCTAGGTTGAGGTCAGTAACATTCTTGCCTTTTCTAGCTCTGTTGCATTACCAAAGGCTCAGTTCTTCTCAAGTATAAATGTTCTCTTCAAGAGAGAGGTGTATTAGAGAGTGCAACAAAGTACAAGAGTAGACCCTGAGAATCCCTCACACTGCATCACAGCAGGAAAGGAGGTACTTTCCTTGTATATTTTCAAAAGCCAGTGACATTCTGGAAGCACAAGCAATGAAAACTGGCATTCTGCCTTCTAAAAACAAAGCACAATATCTCATTCTTCTGGTTTTTATCCTCAACTCATCAGCCTGGTAACTACACATGGAGTTAACCTCTGTTACATGCTACTGTTTCAACCCAGATTTTACCAGTTAATAGGTAGCTGGCCACTAAATTTAGTATTCAGTTTAATTTGTGCTGGACGTCAGTTTGTAAGAAAAGAAAGCAAAAGATAATAGATAAGTTAAGCACCTGGGCTTAAGGAGTGTTAGCAGACAAATGCCCTTACACTTCTAGAAACGGTTCTTCCAAAGCAGCACATTTTCGAGAACATGGAGAAGTTCACAGTGCTACCTGGTACTCTTTTCATTCTCTGGCTCACTGAAGAAATTTTGTCTCTAAGACTCTCAAACTAGAGTCAGATTTTTCACTTTTAGTTTTAATCAAAAGGCATCAATGCATTTTGCAAGTAGCAGAACAATTTTTTCCAACATCACTGCAGAAAATTCCTCTTTTCCCTCTTCTTCAATGTCATTTTTTAGCCTGAAAAAATGTACTTATTGAGATTTTTCACCCCCCAAAATTAATTACAATGAAAAATGAACAGCTACCCCAATGGTAGTGATTATTTTATTACACATTACAAAAATACCAAAGGTTTCATCAGGTAGAAAACACTATTTTTTTAAATGAAAAAAGCATCTCAGAAGAACCCCTGTAATTAAATTACTCCTGGAAGTCTGAAGAGTTCAGCTGTTTGTATAACGGGTTTTCAACATGTGAGGTCTGTCAATTTTTCTTAGATTAGACGGTATGAACTTGTTAAATACTTGTTTCTGATGGCAAAAGAAAAAGTACCAAGGTGGGATATTAAAAAAGCAACCTACTGGTTTAACAATGAAAACTGGATCTACTGGAGACTTGTTTTCCCTTCCAAACTGCTTTTCTTCTCTGTTTCCAAGAATACTGAAGCCAGTGACCTTCCATCCTCTGGAATCAGGGCTGCAGTAGCTCACATGACAGCATATTAGGTATGGAAAATGGGTGCCTGCTTTCCTCGGATTTGAAACCAAAATTATGATGCTCTGAGTTTTAAGTAATAGTATAAAATGTCCACTTTCAGTGCAGTTTACAATAAATTCTTTTTAACGAAGTAGCGGTATAGTTGGGCTTCTCCTTTCTAACTACCAGAGAATAAATGCTTAGCACAAGGAACTCTGCTATCAGAAGCATTGAGCAAATTTGTCCATTTATCCCTTTGTGATTCTCTGAACCTGTATTCCTGCATCTGCTGCATCGACAGTTTCAGAACCAGTAGTGTGGAACAAAACCTGGCTCAATCACTTTGCTCAGAACTATCCTACCAGGAAAAAACAAAACCAAAAATCAAACCAACCCCCCCTATCTAATTCAGAAGATGGTTGAACTATCTTCAGTAACAGGATTGCTAGAACCATTCAGTTAATCAGAATCCTAAAGACTGCCACTCATGCGAGGTAGCCTCATTTTGTAAATACCCCATATCCTCACTTTGGCAGTGGACAAACTCGTTTCAGATACAAAAACAGTCACACATTTTCTAAGTTGTTAGGAAATAACCCAAGTGAGATTATAAACAATGTAATCTGAGAAACTGGCTTGATGCCTTTGCAAAGGCTTTGATATGGACTGTTGGCTCACTCCAGCATTTTGAAAATAGTTAAACATATTTTACTGGTAGCAATGTTTTTCCATTGTTTTGCTATCCCAGCATGGAATCATAACAGAAATTGTCTCTTTCTAGGCATAAAATAGAGACTGACCAACCAGAAACTGGATATAGGAGTGACAGGAGCCTGCGATGTACGGAAGAGGGGCAGAGGGCAAGTGTCAACATCTAAGCATGAATGACCAGAGGTAGAGACCTGCACAGAGAAGGTTTAGTATCTTCTCCAGCACTGGATTTTTCTTGAACTGGTAGGCTAAGAAATCACTATTTTGAACAGTTGTAAATTTACCTGCTTAAATTACTACATGCCTTTGGAGTGAGAAATACACTGTAAATTAAAGAGAGCCAAAGGCTGGAGCTTTGGAAAGGAACATGGATACACACTATGGGTATCTTTAAGAAGACGACTGCTTTCTGTCTGGAAGAAAAGTGGAGTTTTCTGGATTATAGACCCAAAAAGTACCATAAAGATTCAGGGGATTAAGCTCCAATTCAGAGGAATGGAAACTTCAATGAAATCTGAACCTGGGCTATAAGCAGATACTTAAATTGTTCCTTATTAAGCAAAGGACTTGGCAATTTCTTTAGTTTATATCCAGTTAAAATGAAAGAAAGTTCATCATATGCTTAAATGCTTTTCTAAATTGGAACTTCACAACCTTTTTCTGGAAACTGATAAGGAATATCTACAACAGTGTAGACTTGCTGTAGCATTTTCCATATTTCAGTATAGCCACAGTTATACAGCTACTGAATGCAGTCTTTGTCTACTTTTAAAAATTAATGCTCCCTCTGGGGCCTTTGTTAATAGTTAGAACTTAATTGCTTTACAATGCCTTTTCATTCCAATCAAGACCATTTCTAGCAACTTACTGGATTGTAGTAGTAACAAATCATCCATCCCAGCAGTGAGAGTGATTATCCAAAACTGTTACATAGAACCGGGGAAGGTTTCCCTCCAACAGAGTCTAAATTGTGGATTTTGTTCCTGTATTTGTTTCTACTGCCCATCACCTTTATGTATGAGAAAAACTGAAGTAAATCAATATTTTTGCCGGTTTGGATTTCTGAATTTAACTCCTGCTTGACATTTCTTGTCCTTGTTGGATCCATTCTGCTCAGTAAGAAGGGAGTTCACTTACTTCTTGTCCATGTGAAGGTAAAATTTTTAACTAGCTGAATAAACAAAATACACCAGGCATTTTCTTTCCCTCTAGATAGCCAGTTCTTTTTAAAACAGTCTGTCCTGAGTTTTACATAGTGAAATACTTGAAACATCTGACCTACCGCTCACTGCAGTAACTAAGAATCTTTTATTGACTTCAGTGGCCTTTGGATCAGGATCTACATGAAACTGTGGCTTTGTGTTTTAAGACAAATAAGAAAACAGAATTTAAAGGGACACATTGTTTCAAACAGACTCATTCAATTCCTTAGCAACAATTTCAGAAGTCACAAGGGAAATGAGTTTTTATGGTCTCATCATTTCTTTGATGTAAAAGTGCACACTCCATCTTTTTGGCATTTCGTTCAACAGCGGAACACATGAAAAAAGAGCCCCACTGTGCATAAAGAGAATAAAATATGTTCAAGAAGAAACAGGAAAAGAGATTCAGGTTAATACGAAGGTCAACCTCTTTCTGTGTTTCAAATCTGCACTCTTCTGAGATCTTAAAGAGAAGTAAAAAAAGCTTTAATCTTCAATGCTGTCATCCCTTAGCTGGAGAAGAATTAAAATCCAAATAGAGATGTTTTGCCTAATGTTAGAGTGGTAAATTGCTGTTAGATTTTAAATTATCTGTCCCTGAAATACCAGACCTTATATGACACACACTGCACTTCATATTAAATAAAGCTAATGCCTCATTAAGGGTATTAACAAACTCCGAGACCATTTTTACATTCCCCTCACCTCTTTCTGCACAGGAGAGCAGTGCACTAGCCTCGTCCAGGGAGCCTCAAGCTGTGACACAGCCACAGATCTGGACCAATTTGGACAAACCAGCCCATCTCCCCGGCTGCTTCCACACCATATCTGAACTGAACCCCAAGAACCAGCTGCAGTCTGATGTGGTCCCACAGCTTAGAGATTCCAGTGCCCTTCCCTCCCCAGCGTGCGGTGGCCAGAGGTGACTGCGCACCTTCCAGCAGGCAGCAGGTACGGACGTCGAGTCAGGACTCAAGACCTCTCTATGAGCACAGTGTACAGGCAGCCCAAGCTTGCTGCCTGCGGCAGGGGAACGCAGCACACCTCTGCCTCGCCGACTTGTTGAAGAACGAGCAGGCTGTCTTGCGAGGTGTTCAGGTACTACAAAATTGGGGATGGACACTAAAAAGCAAAGCACCTCAACGGGATCTGTGTGAATGGCAGGTCTGGCAAAGTCTCCATCTCAGGTAACTTGAAGAAGGCTGTCTGGGGACAAACTTTTAGTAGGGCCTGTAACGATAGGACAAGGGGTAACAGTTTTAAACTAAAAGAAGGTAGATTCGGACTAGATATAAGGAAGACATTTTTTACGATGAGGGTGGCGAAACACCGGCGCAGGTTGCCCAGAGAGGTGGTAGATGCCCCATCCCTGGGAACATTCAAGGCCAGGTTGGATGGGGCTCTGAGCAACCTGATCTAGTCGAAGATGTCCCTGCTCATTGCAGGGGGGTTGGACTAGATGACCTTTAAATGTCCCTTCCAACCCAAACTTTTCTATGATTCTGTGATTCGAAGTGTGGGACACTCTCACACTCTCCCCAACCTCAGGTATTTTGGTTTTGGGGTGGTTTTTTTACTTCTTAAAAAAAAAAAGCCAACAACAAAAAACAAGCAAAAGAGATTACTACTTGGAGTGTGAGCTGACAGGACTGCTATAGAAATATTTCATCAGCTACTTTGAGATTTAACTTAAAATGTATTTTTAATGCCAATATTTTATTCATCTACTCGGTTACCTCTCCTTTGCAGGAGAACTGCTAGACAATGACAATGCCTTCTATTTATAACCTGTCAAAGCTGAAAGTAAATTCTTTCAATCATATAACATAAATATGTTTTACCAGTAGCAGCGGAAACAGTGAAAATTGTCTATTCTGCCTAGCTGTATTCTTTTCCTCCTTAAAAGTGAAAAATTAATAAAAAAGGGGGAGTGACCAATTTAAAAAACCACACCTAAATCTGTCTTCCAAGTATTCTACTGTCTGGGCTGTATTATATTAGACAAAAAAAAGGAGGCAAGACTCTGTATCTGTGGTAAACACAAGGATGAGGGAAAAGGTTTTCACATAGACATAAGAATTTCCCTATTATTTAAAACTATGAACACATAACTTGGACGTGATAATTGGAAGTATGGGGAAAAAAAGAGTAAATGTTACCTGCAATACTGTTTAACGGCTAAATGTTAATAAATGTAATAAATCAGAAGAAGCTGCTTGTTTGGCAATTTCTGAGAGAGTTGACAATAAAAATAGTATACTTTGCTATAGTCTTTGGATAGTTACTTTAAGTAGTGTTCCCTAGGAATAGACTACTGAACTGGGAAGCTGGGTTTCCATGTTTTCCTTCTCTGTGTCCACAGCTGTTATTTTTCTTTTCCCTTTTCATATAGTCAACTTGGAGAGAGTTCATATTCCAAAAACTAAGAGCTTCCAATTTTGGTCTTGTACCTTTCTTTCCTGCACTACAGTCTTCCATTATAGTTCACCAGAGGACAAAATGGTCTATTTTTCGATTTTTTTATGTGGGGGTACGGGGTCAATAATTTACAAAATTTTTGAAATGTAATTACTAGTGAAAGCATAGCTTAGGGCATCCCTAGGAAGAAAAAAAAGACAGTGTTCATAGATGCTTCTACTTTCCAGCTCATAGAAATAGCTGCTTCAGCTCCTAGTCATGGAGTGGGACCACTTTAAACGGATCTGGAAAGCTGGCAAGAACAACTGTGTCTACTTCTACCCCATAACTGGCTACTGTTGTGCCCCAAATAACCCATCCCAACATAGTTAATTGAAAAAGGTGGTAGTGAATTTGGATTCTGAATGCTGAATACGAGTGAGAAAACACAACCATTCTGTTTTATGAAATCCATACTATAGCAATAGTGGTTGCTACGTTCTTTGCCATTTGGTCAAGAAAAAAAAAAATCCCAAGACATGATAGCAGTATTAACATTTTTCTAACTCTGATCCAGATGTAAAACACATTTCACTTAGCATGCCTAGTCTCTGCATGAGTACAGATCTCAGCGCTGTGTTACATTAGCCTTGAGTATCTTTGAAATTTAGTTCTGTTCCCTTTGGTTTTTTTACTGTGCTAATCTTCCTTGTTCAAAATGGTGGTGTTTAACTGGGGGAATTCACCAGTTCAAGTGTTTGACGGGAAGATGCTGCCTATTAGGCATCATCTAGGAAAAAAGCTAATTAAATGCACCACTAGCTGCAATGATTTTTAGAAGAGAAGAGGGAATAAGCAAAGTCACAGGTTGAGATAAACAGCAGCATAAGATTACAGCATCGGAAAGAAATTTATTTGGAATAGAAAACAAGGAATAAATATTTTTCTCTCCACCGTGAACAAACTTTACATTTCAATCCTCTGGCTTAGTGCCTTTAGCTCTCATTTTAGGCTTCTTGTTCTACTGAATATTTTTGCATCAGAATTCTGCAGTCTAATGTCTTTTCAGCATCAATTTAAAGTTTTTCTTCACCCTTTCATCCTTTAGTAACAAGCGTAGACACAAACATACCTGTTCTACTTTTGTTCCTCAGTAGCTCAAGTGCAATTTACACTTTTGCTTGTTCAGTCTTCAGTCCCTCAAGCATATTTAAATGATGTAGCTGACTGGATTCTTTATGAAGAATTTTGAAACTATTTCTGAGCAGAATATTTACTCAATGACTAGAGAAAAACCTTTCCAATATTTGTATACAAAATATTTGCATGTGAAGGGGGCACATTTAAACTATGAAGAGATCACATCCCTCTAGTTAAGAAACTCATGCATGCTCTACAAAAATATCAACTAGTATCTCTGCAGACGTATTACTTCTTTAATTAAATGCATCTTGTGAGGGTGTGTAGGGGATACGAAGAATCTGCCCTTTATAATGCAGGCAGTACCCTGCAAACCATGGACATCAGAACTGATGTGAATAATGGACTTATAAGCGGCTGCAGAATCTGCTGCCTCATCCTGGGAATTGCACCATTATTGATTTCCTGCCCATGAACCTTTCTCCCTTGCCCTTCAACCAGCCTCCACAGTGGCTGCACTCATGAAGTATATCCAATTGAGAGAGCCTAAAGATCGGACTGAAACTGCAGAGCAACACTAATATGCAAATATCTGCTTTTTTTTTTTTTTTCCCTAAAGAAAAATGCTTTTTAGGATAGCTGTTTTCCATACTCTCACTTTCCTCTGCCTTTGGGCATTGCAGGGATGCATTAAGCATCCTGACAGGTTGTTATTCTACTGCAGAAGGAATGTTTCATGGACCTTTTTGGCATTGATTCCTGGCCAAGTTTTGGAGAAGGTCACTGCAAACTACCCCTTTGATATTACATCACCACAAACTATGCTGGTTTTGGCTTTGAAACCCACTAGTGGAAGGCAGTAGTGTGCCAGGTGTCGGAGAAAGTGTATTTATTCAGAGATGACACTTAACAACAACATAGTGAGTGCCAGAATTCCTTCTCTATAAAAATAAGGAAGATATCCTGCAAGTGACTGGCTACAGTCAACAATGCGCAAGCAGCAACCACTGAAACGAATTCCCCAAACATCCCAATTATAGTACATGGGCATTGCTTTTGCAAAGCAGATATCTTTTTTGATACTTTTTAAGAAAAATTGTCAAGAACCTACCTAACAGTTCCTAATATATAAACTGTAATTCTACAGCGCTTTAATAATGTTGATGATAAATAGAGGCACAATTGGCAGAGGAGAGAGAAAGAAACCCATCATCTTAAAAGTGAAATTGGTACAAAGCCAAAGAATAATATTATTTTAATATTAATGCTGAGGTATATAACCCTTTTAGAATTCTGTTCAAATTTCTACCAGACTATTTAGGAATAGATGTCTTGTCTTAGACAGAAATATGCATTCAGGGAAAAACAAACTAACCAGCTGCCAATCCCCTGACTTATTGTCAATCAAACTGCACTATAAATGAGAAAGAGATGATTGTCAGGCCAGTTACAATGAGGAGTTCAAATTGCAGTCCCCTGACTTATTGTCAGTCAGATTGTATTATAAAAAAGACAGATATGACTGTCAAACCAGATACAATAGGATGGCCTTTAATACATGGTACAAGACAAAGGAAAAAATTATACCTAACCTATTATAAGAGAAGTAGAAGATCATGTGAAGTGAAGAAAATATTGACTATCATAAACAGCTTGATTTCTCCTGTCTTTTTGCTTTTTGTGTGTCCCCGTTATCTGCCATTTAATAGGTGAAGAAAAAGGGGAACTATCATTCTTACCACTCACGCCTGTAGCAGGTATCTTGTCCACATTATGCTCTGTGGCAAAGAGTTAGTTGCCTCTATTGCAACAGCAAATAGCATCACTAATTTGCACCCTGCGAACCCCTGACCGGTAGTTCTTAGCCACCTGCATTACTTTTCTCCCTTTTGAATTCTTCCCCTTTTGGTAGCATGCTGGCCAAATTCTTTCTCACATGTGTGCATAGGCTGTCTGGAGAGGAACAGAGCACTGATGGGGAGGTCGAGGGAGGGAAACAGATGAGAATCTCTTGCATCGGTAATTAGTTCTGATCTTTGCAATGCTGAGCAGAAATTTGGCGAGCAGGGAAGGGGAAGGAGTGTGGACCCAGATTGATGAAGTCTAATTTGGGACCAAAGGAGAAAGAAGCAGCAAAAGCAGGATCACAACCAATATATCCATTCACAATCCAGTCCACTCAGTCTTTCCGCTGTTGTCTGTTTTCCTGTACTTATATAGGGTCTAGAGTCCTCTGTGTCACTATTTCCCCCTCCCTCAATCCTTGTTATATTCTAAGATGTTATTTGGCTTGAATTATATGGCAGTAATGCTGTCTTTAAAACAGTGTAATTGAACAAAAATGCTACATCCTTTCATTCGTACTTAACCTTTAAAGGACACATTTATTTAAAAATACTCAGCAGGGCCCTCCTTTTGACTCTCTGGCTGAATGCACCTGTAGGATTCTCCAAATTTATCATGAGCATAATAATGCAGAAATGAAAAATATGATAATGCTTACTTTTTTTTATTTTTAGCTGAAAATGCTATGTTCATTTGTGGAAAATGTCAGGATACTTTTTAGGGTTTCTATGTTCAATGTCACACTTTTCCCAGTTTCCTATATGCTATTTGTACAAAAGAAGATGGAGTTTAACCTGGTTTTCACCCACAAAAACAATGTTAAGGACCCAACACTGGCCTGTGAAACAAGAGGATTCTTAGACTTGTTGGGCAAGGAGGCTGAGACCAATTTCTGCACAGGGAAAGTAGAAGCCAAGCAGCTCTTGGAAGGAACATTTTTGATTAAAAAAAATGAGTCATAGAAAGAAATTAATTTTGAGGCTGACCTGGCAAAAGGATTGGAATTTTAAACTTACATTTATGGTGATGCCATGGCTGCAGAGGCTTCAGTGTCATATTATTAGCAGTAAAGTAATTCATGAGTTTCTGAAGCAAAAGGAGATTGCGGGAACTAAGGGAAAGCCTCTCTTACTGTAGTTGTCCCAATCCTGAATATCCTCTCTCCCAAACAGTGTCAAACACTATCCTGCACGTAGGTCTTAATGACCACTCAGTCAGAGGCATTGGGTGCTTTTTTTTTCCTGTTAAAGGCAGACTGACTAATGTTTGTAAATTCTACAATCTGCTGGTGCCATTGCTACATATCAGCAGTTTAAATATTCAATATTTTAAGTAAATAGAGGACTGCAATGCTGCCAGCCTGATAAATAGCAGAGGATTAAATTTGCTTAGAAAATTGAAGTAGTTGCAAATTAATTTAGTATATTTAATCTGCGTTTAGGAGAAGGAAAACCCCTTCATTTTAATATTGAAGCTCAGTGTAATTTTTATGTGCATACCATTCCACTCTGTTCCTAAGTACATAAGAGGCAAATAATGCTGTTTCTTTGGGCAGATGGATACATTACTAAAAATGACAAGCCCATTAGATCAACAAGGACTATATAATTATCATGGGGAAATAAAGCCAATAAATCTATCTGGTATAAATTATAGGCTTATGAAGTCATACATAATGAAATAAATATTTAATTTTTCTAAAATCCAAAATCTCGCTTTAGAAACAGGAATATTAAAAATTAATTTCCATTTCTTATGATGGGTACAGTGTGGTTGAGTGGTTTCAGTATGGGCATGTACTCCCAAGCACTTCTTGATCCTATTCCTGGTTCTGACATTGATGCACACCGTGGTCCGAGACAAATCATTCAACCTCTCTGTACTCCTTTGCCCATCTGTAAAGCCGAGATAATGCTCACCCGCTTCACAGAACCATTAGGAGAATTAAGAAACATCTGTTCTGCATCTTGAAGACATGAAATGCTCTAAAAATGCAAAATAGTATTATTCAAGAGATGGATAAAACCTTCCAGGGTTGGGAGATTTTCTCTTGTCACCAAATTCCTTAGTACCTGGCAGGAGTGATTTCTCCTTCAATAATTTGGTCAGCTGCCTCTTTCTATAAGATTTATTATTTCACTCCCCTAGCTAAGTCTGTCACCATTAAAAGAGAGATGTTTACTGTAAGCCAGCTCTTCCCTCAAAATAATTGGCAGCATGTTCCTTGCGGAGGCGCAGCAGAGAGCTCATCCTCTGCAAAAGCCTCAACCCCTGACAACGCAGGTCCTGCTCTACGAACAAAGATTCAAACAGTGTCTGCTTCCTAATTATGGAGAAAAGGTGAAGGAAAAGGGCTACCGAGGGATATAAAATTATGCAATGGGAGCACAAACTAAGAGAAGAAGGGTTTAATAATTAGAACTTTTACTATATATCTGAATAGAAACAGCTTTTCTACAATGAATGAAGAAAATATTTCTTTTCATCAGGAATTTTGCAAACCGCATGGAATAGTGGGTAGCAACTCTATGAATAAGATTGCAACATTTGTATTTCAAAGCAGAAGTACAATTGGTTTCCTTTCTTAAACAATCGTATTTTATGCTATACTACATATTATATCTACCCATTCTATGCAGCATACTTCCAAAATTATTTGATTTCTTTGTCTGCCTGCCTGCCTACTCAGGCAGTATTTATTTATCTCACTTCAGTATTTATTTACTTGTCTGAAGTAAAAGATAAATGAACTTAGTGATACCATATTTTTTTTCATTGATACAGTTTCAAGTAAATTCTATTTGTACACCTGAAATTCCAGTAAAATAAGTAAAATATTTTAGATATGTAGGAATGGGCCTTGTATTCTAAAGTAGTCAATCTTTTAAAAAATCTGTACGGCTTACAAAAAAAAAACCCCAACCCCAAACCACTTTTTAATTGACTAGGGAGAAAGATAAGATTTGCAACCTGTTTTTGTCAGAGGTGGTTTAGAGGTGGTTTTACATGTTCTGCTGTGCTTGAGTGGCATTAATAATGACCTTTGCATGATTAACTCAAAAGCCTAACCTGGAAAGATAGCCAGCTATGCTTTAATTGCCATTATTATGGAATTCACTTTGGCCTTGAAGTCTTTAGTAGGCTGTAAAATAGTGTCTATTCCAAATAAGCTCTGTTCTCTACTACCTATCTATCTCCTTTATATACAGACACAGATTACAAGGGCAGAAAGAATTGTCGTCATCTTACCTCCTCCTTCAGACTGATCTTTTGGATATCCTTGGTGGTTGTCCTGGTTTCAGCTGGGATAGAGTTAATTGTTTTCCTAGTAGCTGGTACGGTGCTATGTTTTGAGTTCAGTATGAGAAGAATGTTGATAACACTGATGTTTTCAGTTGTTGCTCAGTAGTGTTTAGTCTAAAGTCAAGGATTTTTCACCTTCTCATGCCCAGCCAGGGAGAAAGCTGGAGGGGCACAAGAAGTTAGGAGGGGACACAGCCAGGACAGCTGGCCCAAACTGGCCAAAGGGGTATTCCATACCATGGGACGTCCCATCTAGTGTAGGAACTGGGGGAAGTGGGGGCGGGGAATCACCGCTCGGGGACTAACTGGGTGTCGATCGGCAGGTGATGAGCAATTGCACTGCGCATCATTTGTACATTCCAATCCTTTTATTATTACTGCTGTCATTTTATTAGTGTTATCATTATCATTAGTAGTTTCTTCTTTTCTGTTCTATTAAACCGTTCTTATCTCAACCCACGAGTTTTACTTCTCTTCCCGATTTTCTCCCCCATCCCACTGTGTGGGGGGAATGAGTGAGCGGCTGCGTGGTGCTTAGTTGCTGGCTGGGGTTAAACCACGACAGTGGTGAATGTCCTTTAGCCCTGATCAAGCTGTGGTTGAGCTGAGTTCCTCCTTCTAGGAAGTCAATGGTCTTGATTTAAAGATTTCAAGTATCCATTCTGCTTTTGGCCAGTTATCTATCTATCTAATCAGAAATATTGTTTCTTATTTTTAGGCACTGAGTAGTTTGGCTGGATCTTGTTATGCTTTTGTGCAAGAAAGGAGCTGTCACTAGTAATGACAAAATAATAAGTATTTGTAGGCTGATCGTATCACTTCTTAATTTTCCTTTAAAGAAGAGTGAGCTAATTAAGCCTCTAAATATGTGGCAGGTTTTCCAAACCCTGAATCATTTTTGTAGCCCTATAGTGAACCCTCTTTGTTTTGTCAGCTTACTTTCTAAAAAAACCTATTTTAAAATGAATTTAATCATTTCACTCCAGTCTCAGCTAGGAGGTGAACATTTCCAGAAATCGTAATTCTTCACTGCTCTTTCTGTAGATATGTAAATCCATGCTCACTGGAGAGAGATAAAATGACAATACCTGAAATAATCAGTTTACCGTACAGCTACCAAACTAATTCCATTCCACATACGTCATATGCAGCACTATTTCCAGGAACCGAGGCAAATCTTTGAAAATACACGAGCTAAGCTTTGACCACCCCTAGCCACGACAACTATCCTGAAGCTACATGGGCAAGAAAAAGACCTCAAAAGTAGTTGTATCTGTTGCAGTAATATCATTTCTTTCTGAGGCAATTCACAGCATTTCACAAACACCACCTCAGGATTCACATACCTGGGGCGCTTTAAATGGGCATTCAGACACTCCGCTTCGGATTTGGATGAAGGATTGTGCTGACGTGGCCTGGGGAGCTCAGCATTGAGCATTATGCTCGGCAGTGTTTGCAGAACAAGGTCACAGGGCAGCGGGAATCCAGCAGCATCTGTAAAGGACGGCGGCAACCCACTGGAGCAAGAGTGGGGGCTGTTAAACTTAAAGGCAAGGATACACGGTACTACAATAGTGTTTTGCTTCTCTACATTGAACATTTTGCATGCTAGTGTACATATCCATTCCTCTGTAGCTATTTATCTATACATTTTGCTCATCCACAATGCCAATATAGTGCCCTAAATATGTCATCATTTCTAAAATATATAAGTGCACCAGCTGACCTTATGAAGAGCTATAAAATTGTAATGCGTTTGAAATCATACATGAAATAACAATTTCTGAGAAGTCCTCCTTTTGTTATTTGTTTCCATTTAAATTTAAACAAAACAAAAAAAGGTAAAATCTATTTTCTGTCCAGAAAAGGAAAAAAAAAAAGGCAAAAATACATTCATTCCCCAGAACAAATTTCAAAGCCCAGAGAAACTGGAGTTCATATGGTAGCCATTCCCAAACGCCCCATGAATGCTACCTACAAAATATGCTTTAGATAAATTTTGCAATTTCCTTTTGCTACGTTCTCTGGGAGCATTTTACATTCTGCCTTGGGCATAGACCTCGACACAAAGGACTGGATAATGCAGCCCCAATTCTTGTCTGAGTGTACCTATGCCATGAAAAATCTCACTGCCTTCAATGAGATATTGGTATATCTAAGGCATACTAATATGAGCAAGAGTTGATGACTAACATGAGCATCTGCTTCAAAAATACCACAGCTAGAGCTGAGATATTATTATAGACAGTCTATTGTACTTGCAAAAGACAAGTAAAGAGTTCTTGGTTGAGAATACATGTCAGAAAAATGACATGTTTTCATCACTTCCAGCCATAGTTAAAAGATTCTGAATATATTAACCAGCTGAAGGAAAAATACTTTCAGCTTTTGTATCACAGTGGGAATCTGTAAATGCAAGTTACAATGTAACAGACAATTAGTGTGAATTCAACCGTTCATCATTTCTAAAAAGTTAATAATTTCTTTTTTCTAACATACACAGAGAAATGTAGTATTTTTCACCAAGGGTACAATGCTCCAGTTTTGGGGATCCAAGCTAGTGAAAGGAGTTTAGGGTGGGCAGGACTGACTCAGTAACTGTAGCTGAGTAGCTATTTAATACAAATCTTTAGATCATTAGTTATTTTAACCCAAGTATACATTCCTGCATCCCACTTCAAAATGATCCAAATCCTTTTGATGAAAATCTGGTCGATAATTCAGCATGCCAACTGGCATGGGATCCTGGGCTTTGCTTTCAAGAACTTCTTATCAATAGCAGCTATTTCTTCTGGTTTCTTTTCTAAATCAGACTTGTTATTTCCTTTATGCAGAAGACTTCAGCCATACTCCAGGGACTGAGTTCCAAGAATGTGTATGGATGGCCATGTTACCTCTAGGAATGCATGGTATTGTTTCTGAAAGGGATTGCTTGGGCTGGCACTGGCAAGCATCTAAGGATAGCTGTTTTGAATAAAGTTTTCCTCTTGTCATCACGTACTGACTCAGAACCACCCTTTTGTGAAATGATTGTGTCCAGGTGGATGGACAGCATTGGTCCCTCTCACTTCCCAACTCTGTGTTTCTTGAGCTGACTTCGACATCTTCTCTGAATCCAGAATGACAGCATGAGCCTGTTATACTCTTTGATAGGAGTATGCTACCATTTCACTGGATGAGGGAATGGAAATATAGGGTCCAGCCCTTAGTCAAATTAGACTTTCAGAGAAAATCATGATAGATTTAAGAACTGAGTACAAAAATAATGGGCTAGCTGTGAATAACACAGTTTAAAAAAAAAAAGGAAAATTACTTTCTGACTATTTGTAGAAAGCAAAGCAAGAAAAAAAGATAAAAGTTGCTCAGAAAGATGTGGCCATATAAGCAAAAGGTATGTGCACCCCTCAGGCTTCTGTCAAAGACATATCTACAGCCGTGAGCGTTACTGAAATGGCTAAAAGGAAGCACAGGGGGATTTGTACTACAAAAAGTGTGGAAACACGGGTCTGCATATCATCTTTACCCAGAAAGAAAACCAGCAATTTTCAAATGTATATATAAAGAGAGAAAATGTAAATTTAAACCTTTACTCAGTCAGGTTTGTCAGCTCCATTTAAAATATGATACTAAAAATGGGGAACCAGATCCCTGAAAATGTTCCCGTACCTCTGCAGATTCTTATCCAGCCCATCCATGTTGGTACAATCCTCTGCTGAACTTTACCTTCCTGTCACAAATCTCATTTTTTCTCATGCATTTAGAGCAGCACCAATTTCGCTATGACATACAAGAAGAAGAAGAGTGTTAATGTAAATAAGGGACTATGAAGCAAGAGACCTGGTTATTATTCTCTGCTCCTCTGGTGCTCCTTTCTGCCCCACAGGCTCGGGAAAGGCTGTACTCCTTGGTATCTGAGAAATCTTCAGACAATGTCATACTGAAAGAAACTAAAAGGTAAGCAAAGAATCAATATTAATTGCCACCAATCATCTTCAGCATATTTTATCACTGTATTTAGTCAGATTTTTTTCCTTGCCTGAATTATTATAAGCAGACCCTTATCATTTCCTCCATCAGCCAGTCTTTTCCCCTCTTTTACTTTATCCCTGCAACTCCCCTAAAAAGCAGATAAAATTCAGTATAAAATTTATAATGGCCAAATTAACTGGCATTTCCAGGCTGCCTCAGCAGTTAATGTTTGTTAAGGCAAGAGCTGTTTTGCCAGCACCACTTGCATGAAAAGATATATATACATATGTATATAGCCAAGAACAGTGTGGGAGCTGTTTCCCAAAAAAATGTTGAAAGCCACTAGTGACATGAGAGTTATTAGTATATATCATTTCTACAGTGTCAAGTAAGAGAAATAATAACAAATAAAAGAAAAGGTGCTTTCCCAGAAAGTAAATGTTATAAAGCTGTTTAATTAATATGATGGCTTAGTAGGTGCCATTAAGCACCTCTTTAGGTTAATTTTAGTCTCAGCAGGGGTGTGGATAAATAGGAAGTAATTTTACACCCTCTTCCAGATAAAGCATCATTTTATTAGATCAGAAAGGACTAGGCTCTTCCAATCCTTGCATTTATCTGACTGCACTATGAGGTGACAAATTCTCTGTTTCAAGCCTTACAACAGCATTAAGCCCCCTATTTAAAAACAAAACAAAACAAAACAAAAAACCCAAAAAACCCCAAACCAAACCAAAAAAACAACCAATAAATAATAGTTTAAGCCTACACTGCCCTCTTACTCACACACTAAGAAATGTGAGAATTTGAGGCCAAACTTGGAGCTGAAGGGCACTGTCCATTTCTGGAGTAGAATTATATTTTTGACCACTCTTCCACTCTTAGCCAAAGCCAGATCAGCTCAATTTTATTTAAGTCCATAGCATACAAGAAAGGACACAAGAAAATATGATTCATCCAAACATCGTGTTTCCATTGAGGGGCTCTATCATAGCTAGCTGTCTCCAAAGACAACTGTCTGTATATGAAACACAAAACCACATCTACGGTAATACTTCTACAAGTATGCTCTCAGCATTTCCTAAGTAAGCAAGCTTGACGTATTCCTGCTATTTCACAGTTAAAAACATATCTTTTAATAAATCCTACAGAATTTTCTTTTTCAAGCATTTCTTAAATGTGCAGAAACTAAGAGCACACTTGCTTTTCTTACAGATTGCCTTTCTAGCGAGAAGACCTATTTTATATGAATTTGCATGAGTAACTCAGACAATTAAACACATTAAAAAGTCTCAGCAATTGATTTTGACAGAAGCAAAATACTGCACTGAAAGTGCAGAGGAAATGCTATGGTATAACTACGTTACCTTACCTTACACACAGGCTGACAAACTGATTTCCAGGGCTTCAAATTTATGCATTAGTGTTCAGATACTTAAAAGTTTAAATATTTAAATCTGGATTTACTTGTTATCCTAAGCAGCCTCCTGCAGGTTTACAGGCCTAAGTTCTTCAGATTTGTCTAATTCTAGGCTGTCTTTCTTTGCATGACACATTGGAGCAGGCTTTAGCAAACACACTTGTTCCTGAGTTGTTGCAGCAACCTCAGCCTGTTCTGAAATCAAGTGCGTAGCTTGGACTCTGCTCAGCCTGGGCAACGCTAAGTAACCTGTAGCGTCCAAACCTCGGTTGCCCTAAGGCTCTTTGATATGCGAGATAAAACATGAATTGAGAAGTATGTCCTGTAGCACCTATGGCTTGGCATCTGCCTGCTCTCATCCCCAGCACCACAAGGAAGTGAAAGAGAAAAGTAAAAAAACAAACGAACGAAAAAAACCAGCACCAAAAAACCCACCTCCTTTTAAAGACAAATTCATTTTTATATACCTCCAGCATCTCAAAATTGGAATATAACAGGATGTCAAGCCATCTTCATACATCAGAGAGAATAAAGGGTGTTTGACACCGGTCTAATAAGACATTCACTGTAAGACACAATGAAGTGATAGGAATTTGTTTACAACACAATGAGGTGATAGGAATTTGTTTACAACAATCAAAATTAAAAGAGGACAGAGATGAGAGCACAACCTAATACACATTTTTAGCATTATCTACAGTCCATGCCAGGCTTAGTTCCACTGAATGGTTTCTCTGCCCACTTATTAAAAGACATTTTTGTGGTATTTAAGTGTTGAAACTACAGAGAACTTGTATTCCTTTCCCCACTGCAGTGGGAGAGTTTAATATATTGAAGATAATAGCAGTGTTCAAAGCCCTGATACACTATCTGTGAAGGTGTACCTGCTGTGATAGGATGCTGGTTTCCGATTCTGAGAGAGGACTCGTCGTCAGACCCATTACCAAAACTTCTTTAGTCATTCTCTCACTCATCACTCATAAACAGTGCACATTGATAAAGTAGCCCCTCCTTACATTCATATACCTTATGACTGACCCTGAGCAAGAAAATCCTGCTTTGTTCCAACTGCCTCTTTGGACTATTCACTGGTTTTCATTTTGATGGTGTACTTGTTTATATTCCCAAACTTCACTGTGTCTCATGACATGACAACATTCAGGGGAAAAAGGGGAAAGGCTAATTCCACACCCCATCCTCAAGAGCCTTTTAAGTCTCTTTCTAAACACAATAAAATCTTATTTTTTTATCATGAAACCATGGTTGCCTGCAAGCCCATGCAATCAATAGAGCAGTCAAAGATGCTATTGTCAAGCCACCCCTTCAGTGCAGCTTCATTCTTCAAACTCTTGAGCACCATTAAAAGAAACACTGAATTTACACCTGAACCTGTATCATTCAGGTGTCTCTCTTCTTAGACTTAAATCTATTTTCATCCCGCATCAACATAGTCCTGGTTACCAGCAGGGTTACTGGGGATAGCTTATTTGTATTGGAGGGAAATGGCAGCTGAGGAAATTAAGATAGGATGCAGAAAGTTATAAATTATTTTAGCATAATTTTAAACTTCTTACGTTGGCACTCCTGAAAAAATAAGCCTTCTTTTCCTTCTTTCCCCCTTTATTCTGTAAGACAGCAGACAGTTTGTGACAGAACCTGAACTCCGTAAATACCACATTACTAAAATTCAGGATCTGCCTCCTTCAGCAGAAAGCTTTGCTTTTGTCATTTGCATGAGATCCAAAGGCTGAAAGCTTCTGGAGACCTAGGGCTGATCGGGACTTTTGTGTCCCTGAGCCTAAGCTGCCTGCAATTGCAAGAGAAATGCCATAAGATTCCCCATGTGAATTCATCGTTAGCCAGTTTAACGTCTGTTGGGCAGTTTGCTCTTGCTACTGCCATTATAAAACCATTTGCAAAGCCGAAGTCTTTTAATCATTAAAAAAATGTCTAATTTCCAACTTAAATGTACTTGGGGCAAGTGGCTATTTATCTGCACTCAAGCCAGTGTTACTATCTGTTCTACCTCAAGTACTTTCTGTCACTCTCTGGCATCTACTCCTCTCCCCTACAATTTCATTGTGGCTATCAATATAAACATTTCTCCAACTTGACTTCACTAAGATGGACAATCCAAGCTCTCAGGTTTTTATTTTCTGGGTCCAGGTTTTATAAGCCAAAGACAGATATCTATGTCATGAATTTCTGAGGTGGAATCAATTCCAGCTTTTCGACCGAAAATCTTGCAGGCCAATTTACTGCAGTGTAACACTCTCTGGATGTCTCCTTGAGGCCCGCAAGTTCAATAGAATTGGAGAAAAGCAATAATCTCCCCCTGCCAAAAAAAATTAATGTTAAGCAAATGTTGCTAACAATTTATTGAAACAAGTCCTTGAAAACTAGCTTTAACCCCCAGGGGAACCCAAAACCCTAGGGAGTTACTTTAAAAATATTAGTGGAGGAAAATAAGGAATTTCAATGATTATATGCTAAATATCTTATGACTTGAAGCACTAAAGGTGCAGCCGATCTCACCACAGTGGGGACAAGTTAGGGAGCAGTGAGCAGAGAGACTTATCATCAGATAAAAAGCTCAAAACAGAATTACATTCTTTGCTTGTCACCAAAGCACTAATACTGAGAGGGTGTGGGAAGGCAATTTACATACAGAATTGGAGCCACATAGCTAATGTACTCTGATTTTTCGCTCAAACTACATTTCACTGACAGAAGGGTCTGTAGCCACATGCTTAGGAAAAATGGGTGATTGTGTTCCTCATCCACTATCCCTTTTTATAGCACTGGAGAATTATTTTGTGTCCTGCTGAAAATTGTAAGGTAGTCTAATGAAAACTGGCCAGCCCCTGTCTTCTCATCATTTTGAAACCCCTAAAAATACTATTTACAAAGTAGGCAACTGGAAAGCTACACTGAATAATGTATAAAGAACACATTTCTTTGAATTTCATAGCCTTTTGATGGCAGAAAATTGACAGACTGAAGGATGTTATTCTGCCATGTAGCAAGCTAGATGAAGAGCTCTGTAAAGTTTTCTTTCTTTCAAGTGCATCCATCTCCTGGAACTGGGTACCTGGGAGTGCAATTCTGCTACTTTTTTTTTTATATACATTGGTGGCAATTTTTTTTTTACAGAAATCTTCTCCCAAATGTTAAACTGACTGCCTAGAATCAGCCCTTTCTTCTCTATGATGTACAATCATTTCCTCGATGACTCAGCCATTCATACCTGAGAGGACAACTGGGTGACCTTCTAAATTCAAAGGAACTCTGCTGACTTCCCCTTGGCGACTGCAACAACTCACCTGCGCCTCCTGGTCCCGGTCCCCGTAGCAGAGGCATCTCCCACTGCCAAGGGCAAGGCCATGCCCAGGAACGTGGATGGGGTTGGTGTGCTGGATTTATCTCCTGCCTCTGAGAAGAACGTGCAACCAACAGGCGTGCAAAGGGACAAGGAGTGTTTGTCCCCGTGCACTGGTTAGACGACTTCACTTTCTCATCGATTCAGTTGTCTTCCTCCCGTTCCGTCCCCTCCCAGCCATGAGGCAGGAAAATCAGTTCACAATGAGCACGTATTGTTGCACATTTCATTCCACAATTTCAGGAAATTCCTCAACAGTCCTCTCTGTTAATAGGCATATTATTACCTGTGTTTTTTTCCCACTGTAAAAATTAGTCATAATATACCATCTGTTTTCCCCCTTAGTCAGCAGCTAGTATACAGCACTGTGCAAAAGCATCAGTGGATTCTTTCAGGGTGCAGATACATTTTTAGTGATCATTTTGACTTTTTCATTTGTAGAAAAGTAGATTTCGCCCTTTTCAAGGATGATTGTTATATTGTGCTTTTTCTGAGAAAGCGGAATTATTAATTTAACCCCTGCAGCAGTCTCGGTTACAAAATGCACATTGCATATGAGATATTTAATGTGCACAGCTGGTGTGACCATTTAAAAAAATTAGGGAGAAAATAGCTTCTTGGTTTTCAATTTCCTCCCCAAAAGAAAAAAAAAAGGCACATTTTGTTCTGCTCTAATTAGTATGTGTGCCAGTGCATGACTTCCTAAGCAGGCAGATGCTTTGAATGAAGTGTAATGTAGATTTTCATTAATCTTCTTTGGCACAAGACTTTTCTTCTGCTATGTGTATGCAGGAAGTAATGACTAGAGAAGATGAGCAATCACAGGCAGTTCTAACCAACTTAAGCTGGCTTTTGTAAAGGGCAAGACAGGGTCATAAAAGAGTATGGTTACCTCCGTGTCTGACATCTCCTGATTTCTGGTTTTTCATTATAATGAAGGGTTTGGGGTAATTCCTTTTTAATACAAAATATCAAATTCAGATATGGGAACTCTAAAGAAATTAAATATCAATGTGATGAAAAATGCATGCATTTCAATCAGTTATGTGAATGATCCAAGAGAAAACCACAGATACGTTTTCCTTACAGCAGGCAGAGAATTAAAAATTGTACTTCCTGAAACCACTTTCCTGTTTAAAAGGGAATAAGAAGAGTTTTCCCATCTTGCTGGAAATGAAAGCCTATCAATGAACAGTTTTAGAGTAAAGTTGGAGTTACTTTCATCTTTTCCCACCTCAGTTTAGGGATATTCTAGATTGCTTTAGCTATGGCTAAGGAAGAATAAAGCTTGGGGCAGAGACTGTGCATGTTTCCTCTTATTAAACTGCCTAGCCGGGTTGTTCTACCAAAGATGCAGATTCCACGTTCGGTCAAAGTCCACATGCCACAGTAAGAACTGAAGATGCTGCAGGCTCATTTGCCAGCAGCAGAAAGCGCTCTCTCGTCAGGAAAAGATTGTCACACAGAGTGAAAGTCAAATATAAACTACCCTTCAGATATATTCTCTTAATTATGAGCACATACTGAGGACGTGAGTTTTCCACTGTTGTGTTCTCACATTAGCATAACTCAATTTAAAAAAAAAAACCTGCTCCTTTTTGGGATCACTGCTATTATTACCTTTTGCTTTTCTGTAGTCTCTTCCATGTCTTTTCTTTTTCTTCCACGAGACAGTTGCTGATTCTGCACTCCTTCCCTTCATTTGTGAGCTTTGCATCTTATGTTTTCCTACACTTCTAAGAAGACAGTTAACAGATTGTTGGTCTATACATTAGATTTGGGGATTAACTCCTAAATGGGAGTAATGGGACCGGGAAGTTCATGCTCCCGCAGAGACATTGATTTGGGCAAACACTGTTGCTCAGCTGTTTGATTTCCACTTTCAGAAGAATCTTTTTGCAAGTATGAGGTCAAAAATGTAGCTTCTTATGTGAAAGTCTCAACTTTGTCTTCAATAAGAAGCAGACCCCTAAACACATTATGTGGGATAGTTCTAGGCTAAAGATGGCATGTTTGACATCTATGCACAAAAGAAATTAAATTAAAGAAAAAAAGGTTCCTGTAATAACAAAATCATTAATTACACAAATGGATTTCTATTTACAGTGCAAGTGAAATGATGACTTAAGAAGATTACAGAGCAACGTGCAGTACAGAACATTGCTTTCAGGAAGAGCACAAGCCAAAACCAGAATGAAAAGTGTATGCCATCATTGAGATAATACACAGGGGATATAAAAATAAGTTCTAAAAATTGCGCAGAAGGAAATATATTTCTTTCTGACCTCTTTAGAAACAGACAAAACTATTAAGCGATGGTACAGGAGCATTAAAGTTTCCTGATGAAGCATTAAAATTAAAAAAAAGAAGGAAAAAGTGGATTTAATCTACTGTAAATATTACCTTTTCTGAAAGCCATGCAGAATAAAACAACACTTTTTCCCAAAACCAACACTCAACTTAAATGGTGAATACTTCCAGGAAAAAGAAATGAAAGCTATTCTATTTGGGAAACATACCTGCTTTAGGATACAGGTTCTGATGGTGGAACTAGGCAAAATGTTAGGTTTCCTAGAAGCAGCAGAATTCAGAGGTTTTATAATATACCTTTCATTTTCTCTTTGCAGAGGAGAATCATTACAGCTTAGTTTTCAGGTATTAGTTAATAAGTACGACTACCTTACTGAAGACTTAGGGTCCCATTCTGCTCTCAGGTTTCCAGCATTCTGCATAGGAACCACCTACTTGTGGCTGACAAACCTGTCAGAGCTTCCTGTGAACACTTGTCTGAATGCACATTTCTCAACTAGAAACCATAGTGGAGCTCTGCAGTTTTTGCTTTTTCTTCAACATGAAGTTTCAGAGACTAGGGATAGGCAAGCTGATAAAGGGAAGAAAACTGGCAAGCTGTCAGGCCTCAGATCTCAACTAGTTCTGTATCTATTGGTCTAAAATCTTAAATAGATGCTACCTCTCTCCACTGGCTTTTTTTTTTTTTTGGTACCCTTAAAAGAACGAGCTACCACAGCAATGCTGCTGCAGGAGCTGAAACATCACTTACTGCCCAGATTTTGTAAACACACTACGACCTGCATTTTGTGTTAACTCCACTGTCTTGTCAAACAGTTTCTGTAACGTATACTGAAGCTGGGCATGATACCCGTGTGCTTTATCAAATAAAGGATTTAAATTCTAAAAAAAAAATGTATTCACAAGTTAAAACAAAGTCCATGGAAGCTAGCGTTCCTCTTGTTCATTCAAACAGGAAAAATGATCACGTTGCACCTTGTACTGATTTGCAGCGGTGTTGTTGTATTAGTTACTGTAAATCTGGCCTCGCTGGCATCAGGACACCGCAGCAGAGCAGACAGTAGTTTTGATCTCTGCCCTTAAAGTCTTGTTAAGGAGCTCCCAGGGTTTTCGTGATAATTTTTCAGTATGTGACATTATTTAAATCTATTAGTGGTTCATTTTCATGTGTATATCTGTATCTATTCATCTATGTGTGTAAAGTAATGATAAATTTGTCAGTTCCACGGACACAAAGTTAACATTACATTTAGATACATAAATCAGCATAAATTCATCTGATTCTATCAAAATAAATTGACTACTCAAGCTCAGACAATTTATTTAATATCTGAAGACAAAAAAAAAAAAAAAGAATTCTCTGCAGAAAGAGCTCACAACTTTCCTGCACCTTCACTGAGATCAGTCACTCTACCCAAAAAAGTACTGTAAGTGAGGCCCATTTCATAATTTAGGCATTGAAAACCACTGGCTAATGACAGTAGACCCATGAATGTGTACCTCAGCTTTAAAACTATTTATAGAAACTATTGATTCAGTACATTATGCTGAAACAGAACACACAGAGGCTGGATTTTCTCTATATGTATCTTACCACAATAAAAGTGTTCTAACAAACTAATCAAAGCAACAACAAATGGTATGGTTTAGTTAGATGTTTGAGCCTCCTATGCTGTTATATTTCATAAATAAACACAATATATATGCTACTGTATATCTAAGATGATGTAGTTATAAAGGAAAAATCTTGCTTTTAAGACTAACACTATAAAAATGCATGGCTTCATTGGCTCAGATAAATAATAAATCTTTAGCTGCAGAAAAAAAACACCGTACAAATAACCTTTGTTTCATTAAAAAAAAAAAATTATATGAAACCTTACAGGCAAGAGAGACATTCATATGACTTAAAAGCTTCGAGGCAGATAAATCAAGAAAGAAGCAGGGGGATGGGCAGGTTAAGGAGAAAGCAATACTCGAAAGCAGACAGCTTACTTCTTGTAGAAATATTTTGAATTATTTCAGTTGTCATTACCTTAAGGAAGTTTTCACTTTGATAGCATAAATATTAAATATTTTTAAAGAAAGTGCCAGAGAATCTATCTTGAATTCTTTTTTTCTTCCATATAAAGGCAGCAGTCTTTAATAGACTGCTCATGGGCTACAAAGAGATAAGTAAACCTGCCACGATGTGACCTTAGAAATTACTAACTATGGATGTCATTAATGTAACTCTAAACTGAGCTTTTGGAATGGCAGCTTTGACCCTTTATGACTTCAAATATTTTAGTTATGAAGCCTCCTTAGGGTGCTCCATATATAAATATCATTAACATGCCAAGGAAAAGAATCAGTCATAACTAAGCAAACAATTAAGATTAACCAAACTTAAAAAAAAAAAAAAAAAAAAAAAAAAAAGACTTAGTATGTCATATGTTCATTTATCTATATTTAAAATTCCATTAGGGAAAATTCTTTTAAAGACTCAACATTAGCTTCAATGTTAAAGTGGTATTTAGACTATGCAATAACATTCAGAGAGGGAAATGGTGCACGCTTGAGGATGACATTATAAGAATAATGCACAGTATAAAAATTCCTCTCTGAAGAGTTCAGTATTTCAGCATCTCAGGGCCTTCTGCAAACAAGTGGGAGATTTACCACCTGTATGCTAGTTGAATATTATTTTCTACCTGAAAGCTTAAGAATAGAAAGAGTTAAGGTATTTCCTAGGCTCCTAAAGTGAAGCTGGGGCAGAACGTAAAATAAACAGTAGGTAAGAGAGCTCTCCTGAGAAGGAGAAATGTGTGATGCATTCACTGAGTCCAGATCCTTCTGGACAGGAGGATCCTTCTCTGCACACCTTATGCAAGCTCAGCTCCTTTCTGCTGGGCTAAACTGATGTTGCAGCTCAGCTGTGACAAAGAAGAGAGTTCCTGAGGAGGGCTATCCGCGTACAAAATAAAGAAGAGAGTATGGAAAGCAGAGGACAGCAAAACAAATGAAGCTGCCAGCATCACGACTTGGGGTAGGGCAGGCGTAAGGAAGCACCTTGGAAGGGAATCCTTGTCCTGTGGGGGAAAAAAAAGCCCAGACAGGACACGGGATGACACTAAACACAACTTTAGGAGGATCAGCTGCTATAGCCTCCATCTGCCTTCCCTAACAAACGCTGAGCACCACCTTAAAAGCTGATCCTGATGTCCTCAGTGGTGGAGGGGACTGTGTCTGGGGCAGAATTCAACCCAGCACAGACGAGGTGCTCCCCAGGAATACCCCAGGGACGGATGAGATGGGATATGGAGATTGGTGCTGGCGTCAGACCACTCGATAACAGGAGGTGGAAAGGATTCATTCCTGTGGCTGCCAGTCACCACCTGAGTTTTGTTCCCCTGAAGAAAAGGCCAGGGCTACTTTGCGCCTGCCAGAAGAATGGTCCCAGTCTGAGTACAGCAACAAATGGCTGAGAAAACGCTTCCACCAGAAATCTGAGCACAAAATTAAAGAAATAGATGAGGAGTAAGAAATCACAGACATCCCACAGATTTATAGTCTTGTTTCTGCAGACAGATCAACTAGTAGAAACCCACTGATTTCCACAAAATCTTGATTTTGCAAACATGTTCGTTGAAAACGAACAGAAATTTGTGCTGTAAAATGTAAAAATGTAAAAAAAAAAATGCAATCTGACAATTTTTATTACTCAGAGGTAATAAAGTTACGTTTCAAGCATACAGAATGACAATTTATCAAAACCCTAGCCCCAGCTGGAGAATTCATGACAGAATATAAACAGTAAAATCCTTAATGAGACAAGTACCACAGATAAAACTGCTGCTTCAGAAATACCCTAAGCATCCGCAGTTACCCAATTAGTTATCTGGCAGGAATGTGAGCACATTTCCCCATTCAGCTCTACAGAAGAAAAATAAATATTTAATGTATGTAAACTCAGCTACTGACTGATCATTAAACATTACCCTAAAGAAACAGGAATATCTTATAATATACTCACCCACATTTTTTCAGCCTTTCTCCACATCTTTGTGAAGATTAAGGAACAAAAGCAGGATTTAAATTAAGAGCTCCAAGTTTTCATAAAATAGCTTTGTGTGTTTATTGTCTACACCAGAGTACTGCAAATAACTATGCCTAAAATACAGTTTATGACTGAGAAAAAAATGCAAGTGATGCTGAACACCCCTACAACTCCTGCAGGGTTTTCTGGGGAGCTAGGGAAAAAGATTCCTCACTTCTCTCTCTAAAGTGCAATTTTGCTTCTCAGAGGAAAAGGACCATTTCACTTTTGTTGCCTTTGCCCCACATCTAAGCAAGAAGACACCATGATCTACGGTGGGTCAAGAAATTGTGGAGTCAGGTCACGCAGTGCCGGGCAGCTCTGCCTACTCCCACCCAGCAAAGCACTGCAAACCACTGGCCAGCCAAAACGGGCTCGATGACCTGCCCTTTCCCCAGGAGCTGTCAGCATGGCAGGCTGCGGTTGGTTCAACCGAAGGACTAGCTGCTGCACATCTCATTAAATGTTCCCGCAGCTTCTCAGAATTGCTGATCTGCGTGTCAGCTCTGCTCCTCAGGAAGGGAGCTGCTGCATCGTTAGTAGCTTTCTGCTATGGGGAAAAAAAAAAAGGCTGTAACACCCCTTCAGCACGTACATGACTCAAAATGCTGAAGTTTTCAGAACACTGGCTTCTCACATCAAGAGTAAAAAATTTATTCCTGGCGAAACAATAGGAAGCACAAAGAAATGGTATCAGGAGGTCGCCACATACTCCTGAAGCTGCTCCGACAACCACGAGCTAATTTCACCGTACCTCACCATTCACCTTCGGAGCCTTCCTCCCGCCAGCTTCGCAGGACTAGACTTGCATGAACACTCTCTGCCAGCAGATCCTATCATACTAAAACCCAAAGAAACAAAATCTTGTGCAGGTGAAATGAAAATAGAGCTTGATCCTTTATTGATAATTTTGAATGGATGTTATCTTCAAAGATCGCTAACTTTTAAAAGAAAAGTCACTCTCCTATATCAGGGCATCCACGTTAAGCAAAACAACCACCTACTACAGCAGTATGGTAAGCCGGAGCAGCCATCCTCCTCTTCTCAGCAGCAGCACCACTGTTCATGTTGCAGCAGCTAGAATAATTTCCTTACAACCCCAAAGGAGTTTGCTACTTAAGGCACTTTTTGTTTCATGCATAACATCCAGAGCATGATGAGCTTTTGATTAATCATACGGTGATTAATTACTTGCACTCTTTATGGTTTGAATTCAGCATAGCAATCAGCTTCTCACAGCAGCATATTCCCAAGTTCTGAAGTTGGCCAATTATCTGTCACTAGATGTATTTGTACCATACTCCTGTGTACATTCCTCATATGTTTAGATTATGTTCTTAGAGCACTTGCACGAAAGCGGCAAAAGTTAGCCCGTTAATACATCAATACGCTGCAGTCAGCACCATGCAAGAAGAGATATTTTTAACATGTATTAAAATGTATCTGTACTTTCCACAAATGTTATTGAATCAAGAGGCTGATCCAACAACATTTGTTATCAGATAATAAATATATATGGCTTGCCTGGCCAGACAATATATTTTGAAAGCAAAGTTGCCTTATATACACAAACATCTATTTTAGTTAATAATGTGAAATACACACTTTTCTCCTCAGTATAGCTCATATTTTAAAGCAGAGACTTGTGTGACTGAAGACAATAATAAAATATGTGCAACTTAGACATGTAATATGTGGGAAATACAATTTGTACCTCAAGTCCAGCCATGGACAAATTCCCATTAGGCTGGTAGGTACACAAGCCCAGGATAACAGGCTAGTCCTTCCAAGGAGCAGTGGACTGACAGCTCCAGGAAGGACAGACGTTTGTCCCTATATAAGCCCGGCTGTGTCAGGTCAGACCCAAGACCATCGAGCCCGATGAATGACCTTTGACCATCCTCTGACAACAACAAATGGCCAAAAAAGAGAACCAGGATAGGGAAAACAGGTAGTGATTAAAATATTATCCCAATCTGCAGTAGCTTGTGGCTCAGACCTATTCAGCCAGAGAAGGTGTTACAGTATTTAGGTAAAGAGCCTGTTCAAGTGCAATTGGAACTCTCCCTTCTACAGGTTTCTGATGTTTGCTTCAATCCCAAATGTTCTTTCTGATTAGTATGCGTTTAAATATGCATGAACACTTGTCTATACTTTCACCTTGTCTGGGGGGCTCAGGGGTGGCAGTGTGCAGGAGGGTATCTTCTCCCACTAGTTACTAGTAACAAATCACAATTTTTGTGAATTACCTGTTACAAACAACTCTTCTTTTCTTAGTATTGAAAACCAAAACCCAACATGGAGGCTAACAAATATAATCCTGTTAAAACTATCATCTGTATCATTCTAACAGAACCAATGCTTTTTACCTCATTCATGTTATTTTCCTGGTTTAGGATTGCAGAGCTAAAGACCCTGTATCATCGTGAAGCTTTAGGGAATTTTATTTTACTTGTATGTAAAGCATCCCTGAGTCTTACACAGTGCCACTTCCCCAACCTATGCCTGTTCACTTGGTGCCATTTCCCAGAGATGTGATATAGTATTTGAGCAGAGACATTGCCAGTGCAATTTTAGAAGTTTCCCTGGTAACTGCCGCTGACATCTCTAACTCAAAATTTAAGACTACAGCTCTCTGTAACACCCTTACATGGCAAACTGCCTTGCATGATTTGAGCTAAGGAACCTCACAAATGACAAATCAACGTCGCCTGCTTTTCAGAGACTGAAGGTACATGCTCACAGACATTTCTTTTGCTTAAGGAAAGCTGCCCCCACCTTCCCCAGCCTGAAAGTAGGGAAAAGGCACAGATAAAAACTCTTGGAAAGTGATTCAAAGAAGGAAGAGTGAGACTGGAAGTAGGTAGATGCTGGAGAGAGAGCAGGTAAGAGACACAAGGAAAGGGAAGAGCTAGAAGTGACAGCATTTAGAAGGCAACAGGAACCCCTGGAAGATGTAGTGAGTTGGCAAGGAAGAACTTAAAAAGAAATTTATTTAAAGCAATGAAGAAAACAAGGAGAAAGGGGAAAATAGTATTCCTTTAAACTTTAAGTGCTCCTTCAGTACATTTTTTGGAGGATGCTCGTCTCCCTCTCCAGGTCTGGAAGGGAGGTAAAGTGAAGAGAGGTCACTGCGAGATGTATTATTGGTGCCGTGTCCCTCAGTGCTTTATCTCTGGGCAATCTTTTGTCTGCAAACCCCACAAATTCTTCAGCCGTTTCTGTTGATGACTCAGGTCTAAACTAGAGAGGCAAATCTATCTCCCTTATTCAAGCAAAGTCACAGCCCAACAGTGCATCACAGATATCTAGCAATCCTTTCTAACTAAAACAGAGCTCAGCATTCCCCACTCACAACCCCTTCCCACGAGCTCCTCTCCTCTTCCCAGTGCCCACCACCGCCTTCCCGGTAGACATTCCTGATCATGAGTTGGTTTCCCTCCTTTTGTTTGTTCTTATAGACTTCTATATCTTGCAGATTATTTCATAAGTAATACCTTTAAGAAAGAGTTCTCCCATGCCCATCTAAACCCTGCAGTCCATTTCTGTGACCTTACTGCTGTGAGCTTTTCCCACTCCTGTTCACCCCAAAGGCTCACCCTGTTCTTCTGCCCCTGACTATTGCCCAGCGGTGGCATGGCCCTGGGAGCTCTCTGGGGCAGGGACTGCATTTTTGGTCCGAGGTCAGTCAGCATCTAGTACTTTGGCATCCTGGTCCACAGTGGGCTCTTACTGGTATATGATCACAGGTAATGGTGAGAGAAAGTGAAGAGTGGATACTGAGAGACATTAATAAAGAACCAGAAAATAAAAAATCACTTTGAATAGTGAATATTGCCTTGTCTTCATTCTCCCATTTTCCCAGGTATATAAGTGCATATTGGAAGACACCTCTAAGAATATGTTTTCTTCCTTAACACATATTATTACTTTTATTTTAACTCCTCAGGGACCGGAGTGCTATGTATCAGCATAAAGTGTTAAAAGGCACCCGATCAGGTGTCAGGAAATTTCCTAGGCACCACCCACCACTCTGGGCTCCATCTTTCCTCCCAGACTCATCAGTCAAATTCCAGCTTCTTTGACATAGAATCTCTCTCTCTATTTGTGCAATTCTTATCACAACTGAAGCCCTGTTTTTCGTTTTGGAGCCAACAATGAGGAGAAAGAAAAAGCAGTAAATAATAACAATAATACAGCTAAGGGCACTACAATTTAAGAAAAGGCTAGAGAATCCCTGTCAATTACCCTACATTGCACAGGAATACCAATGGAGTGTGATGCTCATTAAGGTGGAAGGAAAAATAGGCAATGCAAAAAGATAGAGGAAAGGGGAAATCCAGCTGTTTGGGCTCTTAGTACAGCAACAACAAAAAAACAGAGGCAAGCCATAGTGCCAGGCAAAGACAGAAAAAAAAGAAAAAAAAAAGATTGTGTATAGAAACAGTAGAGCAGGGTGAAGTAGAGAACCAGAGAGCTATAAACCATTATAAACAGAAAGTGCTGAGGTAGGGAAATAACACTGCCACAACAGAGGTCACAAGGAAATGTGCTCGGGGGGAACCTTGGTGCAGAAGTCACCCCAGACTGGGTCAAAGACTGTTACTGCCAAAAAAGGTTAGCTATAATTAGTGCATGGGAACAGTTAGTAAAAGGATTGTGATGGTTAATGCTTGGGATTTTCAAAAGTATTCAGAAAGGTTTTTGCCCTCGACAGCTTGAAGCTGTTCATTGTCTGTGCATCCCAGGTTATTGATGGTTTCAACTATAATTCCAAATACAGAAGGAGCACAGAACTGATTATGTTTTGCTGCTGTAGCTGAGCTCACCAGCTCTTCTGACTGAGAAACAGGCAATGTCTTCACGGACGAACAGTCCCCCTCTAAAATTTCCAAGCCATGTACTATAGCAGCAAGCTTTCAGCACTCTTTCAGAATCTTTTAACACATTTTTTCTTAGACAACTACAAGGGAAAATGTGCTTTCCACTATTATTATTACATTACTGCGTCTTCTTTCTGTCCGCTTCTTTATTTTCTAACTGCTTTAACGTGTTTGAGAACAAGCAGTGCATAAGAGTGCAACTCGCACTTTAACAGACATTCATAAATTTAGATTTGAATTACACTGCTGGTGCCATGCTGTGCAGCTGCTGGGAGGAAACTAGGCCAGTATATAGTAGTTACTGACAGAAAAGAAGAGATTTTTCTGTAATGGTACTGTCAGGTACAATTGACGGGTCAGCATCTCCACTTTCTGAGTATCTATGAAGAGACACAAAACCCCTCAGCCTAGCTGCATTTGAATATTACATAAAATGAAACCCAAACAATTTCTCTCTTTCAGAAAATCTAGTCTCATCACCTGAACTTCATGTGATATAACTCCCATGGCTGCAAAATCAGAATCATGCTCAAGAGCATAAGAAAAATCCAAGTTTTACATTCTGCAATTCGTACGCTATTGGACTTCCCTCTCTTTCCTCCTGCACTGGCCTAAACCCAAGTGTAACCTTGCAACAGCCTCCAGCCCCAGGCATCCGAGAGCAAGCTAAGGGAGCTGCAGGTTAGGACCTGAACTAAAAGAGATCTAAGCTAGACTGACCTTTGAAGTCTATTTGCAGAGGTCACCTGTAGAGTCTGAATCTAATCTTCCTAACAGAAGACACAATCCTGCAACCTGGCAGTGAACCTAGGAGGAATTTTGGCTTTTCCCCCAGGATAATGCATCAACTTGTTACAGGTCTCAAATCTCTGTCTGTGGTAGGGAGAAGACAGGAGAAGGTCCTCAGGACGTCCAGGTCAGACCCCATCAGAAACCATCCATGAGGATGTTAAGGACCAAAGAACAAGTTTCCAGCCATGAAGTTTCTGCTCCATAGTGTGCTGGGTGAAAGCTGTAGCTGCTGATGGAACAGCTCTGAAGTGTACCCTTCATCACCTGCATGTTTCCAGAGTTCTTCAACCTTTTCTTACTGAGCCTGATGGTCCAGGGCATCACAGCTCCTATGGGTCTTCAGTGGCTTCTTCCACATTTTGTACAACGCAGGTGACCGCCAGCCTGACAGGGTAGCAAGGGCTGCACCTGGCTCACAGAGCTCTTCCCTCTTGCCTCTTCAGAGCCGGGCACTGCTCGGTGTCTTCCCATCCTAGGAGCCTGACACCCCAGGAACTTGCAGCTTTGAGTTTCTCCTGCCTTTGGCCTCTGCTCACGTAGCCATGGTGCAGAGCTGTTATGCGCAGGTACAAGAGACCTTTCTTTTAAATAACACAGTCCCTCACTATTCTTCCTCACTGCTCAGCAAAATTCACTACCTGCTAATCAGAAGCTGATTATAAGCTTTTCCTTAGACTACTGATAAACACAGCAGCATAAATGGGCCATTTCTCAGTGCTTATTAGGCACGATAACAATTGAGCACTGCACCAGAACACAAACCGGAGTCAGGACTGCAGGCGCTCAGTTTGCAGCCAGCTGAAGACTCTTCCCTGGTTTCTGCAGCTGCAGAGTTGAGCGCAGCTCACCCCAGCTGCTCACAGCAGCACGCGTGTGATGTACAGGTATTCTCACCCCTGCCTGACACACAGCTCACCTTCAAAAGTAGAGAAGCAGGCTCTGTAGGCACCTAAGAACCGAGCACAGCAAATCTCACTGCCGCAGAGAGGGAGTAAAGGCGCAGCACCATCATGCCCTGCAGTCTGGACTGCCTTCCAGTTTGCACAGTAAACGTGAGATAAAGCTCAGCCTAAGCTTTGCTGGCCCAAGCGTTGCTCCTTCTCATAGATCCACCAGCAGCTATGCCATGGCGAATCCACAAGTAAAAAAATCCATTTATGTTATGGTGTACCTAAAACACAAAATGAAACAACGGCTTTATTGTCCACATTGGGAAGCTGTTTTTGCCATAAATCACTTCAGTCTAAAGAGGCAGGTAAAGGGAGGGCAAAGACCCAGAACGGTAAGATGAGGTTAAGTAGGTCAGTAAGACAGTACCCAGCCTTATCGCTAGGACCCTGTACTGTTCATCTGCCAGCCACCTCCTAACTCATTTTTTTCCAAGGGAAAATCTGTCGATGTCTTACCACTTGACTGGGGTGGAATCCTTAATTAACATTTGCAAATTATTTTTCTGTCCCCCAGTAAGAAGTACAATACTAACATGTGACATTATAAAAGAATAGCCCTTATGTCTGAACTCCTTCAGTAGTGCAGAGAAAAAGGAACTGCTTAAGGAATAATTTGCTCCTTAGCAAGTCCCTTCTTTACAGAAAATAATAAAAGACAGACTTTTAAATTTCATCTGCATTTTTGACCACAGAAACATAAAAGGATATTTAGCTGGAACACTTTAAAGAATGACAGAGCCTTTCCATTTTAGCTTTACCTTTACTGAGAACAGGACAGAGGTCAGTGTTCACTGCATCAGTAGACGACTTCTTAAAGTGCAAAATCCTTCTCAGAAATGGAGCTTCAGAAAGCACTGTGCTTTGAAATAATATCCTCAATTACGTTTTAAAGTTGCAAGTTAAACAGGATTGCAGATAACAGGTACTTCCAGCCAGCAAAGCCTAAGGATAGGCTGATTTTAAATAACTCCGAACAGTAGCCTGCAGAGATTAGACTACTGCTAGCAAAGATATTCCTGGAGGCACTGGGCTTTCTTTTTGAACTACTTTTGAACTAACAACTAATGGGATAGCTTTCTTGCATTCCTCCTTTATAATTAGATACAAGCAAATGGGAGACAATGACAAATGACATTCAACTTCAACATCTTTTTTTTTATTATTAAAAAAGGGGGTTTAGTGAGTGCCTTTGAGCTTTCACGTTCTACAGGGCAGATTTCTGCTCTACATCACACCAATATAAATCTGGAATAATGTCAGTAGAAGTCAATGGAAATATTTGGGCATTACTGCGATAATTTTGAGCAGAACTAGTTGAAACTGATCTAACAACAAGAAGAGACAAACGGATATTTTACAATTAGTTAATGGGCAAGGGAAGCACAGCAGTATGCATGCTCTGAAAAGGGTGGTGTTCTGATCAAGTTTGACTTTATCACCTGCAAGCTGGAGGCTTTCTTTTTAAGGCATATAACATTGAACTATAAACTACTCCCCAAAATATTTAAAAAATAGTTTTATACAAAAAAAGTACATTTCCTGCCCTAAGATACCAGCTTATATTTGCAATAATCATATGTGTATGAATCCTAAATTACACTGCAAGTAGCATTTCAGTTTGGTGACAAGAGCCAGGATCCAGGTAACTTGCTGCTAATCTCAGCTCAACTAAGCAATCAGTTGATCTTAGTTGCTGTTATGAGTTCACATCCATAAACGTGGATGTTTATTTCCTCTCCTCATGATATGCCTGGCTTTTTTTATAAACTGGGAAACATATGGAGAGGTAAAACTTACCTTTTGCTGTGACACGCATATTATCTGGGAAGGAACGCTAATGTTTCACATTAATGCTGTCTCACATTCACATGCCAGATCCTATTCTAAGTGAACTTAATGCCTCAATAATTGCTTTAAAGCCCTGCTTGACACTCTTGTGACCATGAGTCAACAGTCCTAACTCTACCGTTTGCTTCTAAAATTAAAGCATAATAATAATATCTTAATTCCCATGGCATGTCCTTTGTGATAAGTACCTGGGCAGATGGAGAACTTTCAGATGTGAAAGAAGATGAACAGGTAAGTATTGAGTAATACTCAGAAGTGCCTTTACATGATGCACACTTACAACAGTGACAGTTCTTCAATTAACCATCATAGTTTTGACCTGGAAAACTCCTGTGAATTTGCAGTTTCTTTTCATTCTACCTTCAGCCTGCACAGACTAGTGCAAGTTTGATCCACCAAAGCCAGATAAGTTATAATAAAATCGATTTTTAAAGCAAAAAAATTTTCCTTCTCACACATTTTCTTTTTTCTGACTACCAATATGCCTAGTACATCTTGTGCTCTTTGATAAGATGCATCTTTCCCACAGAGTTAATTCTGATCAGCTACATTCATCCAGCTGTGTAGCAGCTTCCAAGCTTTCATACACCAGGCTGTAACCCTGACAGACTGGCCAACATACTGACCAACTCAGCACGATAGAAACACGAAACTCAAATTAAGTATTAGTGACTTAACAGGACCCCAGTTAGGAACAACCCCTTAGCTGGCAGTCAGGCCCACAGAGCAGTAGTTCATTGAACGAAATGACCAGAATATTCAATGGCATGTCTAATAATCCTCCTCTCTAAATAGACATCAACCCATGCTTTGGAAAAGTTCCCTGCTAACCCTAGGAGATTACTGACAGATTGATTTCCCAAAGCAAAGGTTTCAAAACACAAATCGTTCTTCTTTCAAATCATTCTTTGATACTTTTTAAGGTTTTTCATACTTATCAACATAAAAAAAGCAGCTGTGCTTGGTTGAAGCTTACCATTCAGCTCACCAGGTCAGACGCTTATGCTGGAGGCAGTACAGATCACACATTTAAGAGGTAAGAACTGAGTCTCTCTCTACAGTCATACACTGTGATGCACATCGCAATGGGGTTAAATTACAATTATTACAGCGAAGCAACCCCCGCCAATGAGAAAACATTCTGGGAAAGGAAATAAGCTGACACATCAGAAAGTTTCTTATTCCTTTATGTCAATGAATTCAGGTAAATGTGAACTTGAATGTAGCCTAAAATTTCTTTCATCATGGGCACACATCTGGTATTTTATCAGTTTTGTGGAACACAAAGTGCTTTCTTCCCTTGACAACAGCTCCTCACTGGTCTCTCTGGGTCAAATAAATTTCCAGAAAGAACCATGCTGCTTGGCTTATATATAATTAAAAAGTTGCTGGGTTGACCTTACCTCAAAATGAACACTGAAAAAACATTTTCCTCACTGAAGGATTAAACATACTAACACGAAGTCTGAGGATTTCTCTTTCCTCACAGCCATCCCCTTCCTTAAAATGCCCATGCCATCCTGAGCAATTACTCTGCACCCCATAAAAAGGAGCTGCAGGGGATCCACAGGGTACTCACTCCTCTTGGAGCAGAGGTCCTTGGAAAGTGCACCTGAAAAGGTGCATATGCAAGTTTGAATTTCAACTTTGCTGACTACCTATTGCATTTTATTTAAGGGATTTATAAATACATAAAAGTTTATCAGAAAATAAACAAATGTTTGATCAACTGAGCTTCCCAAAACCTGTGACTGGATTTGACTTGATAACAATAAAACCACTTTTCTGAGAGCACTGTAACATTGTTAAGAAAGAACAAGGCTAAGTGCTATAAAAACATGTCAGAAAGCCAAAGCACACTTTTTTTCCAGCCTTGTACCACACCAGTGTTTTAAGACACCAGCCATTTTTCTTGATTTATCAAGAATTCCCGGTTGTTTCTGCCACTCTTGTCCAAATTTTTTTCTCTCTTCTGGACCACAGTCAGCAACATCCCTAGACTGTAACTTTGCTTCATAGCCTTGGGTCAGTTATGAAACTGTTGGATGGTTTCAGTGAGAGATAAATGATTCTTGGGTACCGAGAAGCAGAAGAACCTGGGGAAGGCTGTCCAACTCTGAAAAAACCAAGCATGCATATGTTCCAGAAGTAATGGGAGAAAGGTTATGCTTTTCTTCCACAGGGAGATTAGAAAGGTAGTCCAGGAGAGATTCAGCTGTGGAATGCCTGCTCCCATTGCCAGGTTTATCTTGCACAAGAACAGGCACAAAGCACAAAGTCTGTGCCTATATCAAAAGAGATGCTGCCAGGCATTCCCTCTCATTTTTTTCCAAACTAAATGAGCTAAGAAAATCAAAAGGGAGTGTCAGAGCAGCTCTCCCAACCACATCTGGTATGTATACCAGTCACCAGAAACTGCAGAAATTTCAAGAGCTGACTGAAGGGCTTGAAAAACAACCTTGCAATGCAAGAGTGAAACAAAATCAGTGAGCTCCTTTAGCAAAGGAGAGGTGGAAAGTTTACTCAATTATTTTGACACCCAGAAAAACAGTGGGAGATTTACTCCTGTGATCCAATGGCTGGACACTCTTCTAAAAGATGCACTTCCGTGGAAAAGCTGCCTGGTTTGGTGTTTTCAGGACCAGATTGCACATGCATGGGAAAGGCTATCCTGCTGGACTTCTCTTGTCTGTCTTTGCAGCCATAAAACATGCTCTGCCTCCAGATAAAATTAATCTCCTCAAATCCTAATTATATACTGCTTTCTCTGTGGCACGATAGTTTATTTCCGGGTCATTTCTATACAATTCTGAAGGACCAGCTTGGATTCATTAACGCAGGGGGGCAGAGTGGGGATGAGTACTTCGTATTTCCATTGACAGAAAAGAATGGCTGAATACCAGCTCAGATTGTAGGACTACGCTCTTTCCAGTAATAAACATCTACAACACAGCACAGGAGAACAGATAAAATTGGTGCGGGGAAATGGTATACAATTCAATAAAAGTTACACGTTCCTAACTCTAGAAACAGATCACCAACACACTCAAAGAGGTTTATGCATTCTGCACAGCCTTTAATGGCACTCTCTAGAGAAATGCATTTCCTAGATAAACACTTTTTAAAAAGTAACACTAATTCTATACTGACAATTTTTGTGTGTTTGTTTTTAAGTAGAAAATAGAACTGTTACATATTCATTAGACATGGAACAACTCTAAGTGTTGTGCCACATCATTAATATTTATTTTACTCTGTCTTTTTTTTTCTCCTGTAAAAACAAATACAATTTTTCAATCCATCAGTTTGCATTACTAAAATAAAAAGAAACAAAAAAAAAAGGACAAAAACCATGATAGGTGAAAATGAAATACATAAGGCCTTAATTCAGTGAGTAATAATTGACATAACTGAGTAAAACAGGGCAGGATTCCTGTCACTGAAGTCAAGAGAAATAATCATGCTGTAAGTTAGCTATGTACCCATACACCTCGCTGACATTTTCCACCGACTCTTGCTTGGAGGGACGATTACTAGAACATTACTATCCCCTGTTGCCCACTCTATCTTTTGCTGGAGGTTAACAGAGCAACACAATGAGACATATGGTCTTCTCCTAACACAGTCTAGTTTATTTGCACAAAATTTGCACCATCGACACTTTACATGCCAGTCTATGAATGGGACAGATGAGGTGGACACACACTTCTTTCTGCTAGCGCTGCTGGCGGTAGCCTCTAGCAGAGATGCAGAGCACAGTACTAGGAAATGGTAACTAGTAAATACAGAAGCTAAAGCCAGTAATCTCTCTGTACGAGCAGCAGCTGGGTGAAATTAATCACCTGGACAAGAAATCAACAGAGTCTGCCAGTGCCCTTTGTCAAATTAGAGCATAAAAGTAAGAAGAAACTGTATACAAAGCGATGCAGCAAAGCAGCAGCTAGGTTTAATGCAGCCTGGATAACATTTTACTGAAAGAGCACTCTGCACAGCAAAGATTACAGAGAATTAAACTTGTTTTCTAAATATATTTAGTGTTTGTACACAATGTTCCATTCGCACTGGGAATGTGTACTATGTACCTGCAGAACTTGAAACAGTATTGTTGACCCCTGGAAAAGCCAGCTGCAGGAAATGATTTAATATGAACATACCACTCACAAAAGAATAAGTTATGCTAAGGATTTATGGCAATTCAATATAAGCAAAACAAAACACTGCCTTTTGAAGGGCATCATAGGAGACTATCTTTTCAACTGCTGAAATGAAAATAAATGCCTTTTTTCACATCAGCATCCAGTAACAACCTCTCATGCATTTCCAGATAAAAGCTTCTTAAGCTCTGAAATGGTGTATTTAAGCTAATTGTTTCATGTGCTGAAAGAAACAGAAAAGGTAATAAGAATTGTGTCCTTTCTCTTTACCTTTTCTCCATTAGAATACTTAATGTATTTTCTTACATGATTACCTAAAATGAGTTCACCTATTTTGAAAATTTAACAACTGAATTATGCATTTACCTCTTGCCATTCCTTTTCTATGCCCCTCCTTTTAAGCTGTAAAATCATGTTCTGAAGCCACTAAAAGTAGTCTGACATCTGTGAAATGATGCATTTTGTTTTTAATGCATGCACTCAGCTGCAGATCTGTCTTTGAAGTACTTAATTCCAAAATATCTAAAATAATCCTATGTCCCATAGAAATGGCACTAAAGCATTCAGGACTATGTCTTTTTTATGAAAAAGTAAGAAATGGACCAGACACACCTCATCCTCTCCAGTTCTACTTTGTTACCAGCTTTCCTGTCCCTCCAGAAACTACACAGCATTTTAGCTCCACGCTTTCCCAAGGCCTACATGTACCTGGAAAGGAATTCAAAAGCGAGGATGAGAGTTTTAGTATGAACTGCCTCAAACATTAGGTAAGTTAATGGGACGCAAAGTAGAAAGGCCAGGCATAGAGCTGTAACCTAAGATGAATACGCTCATTTCTCATCCTACTCATTCCCAGTTATTGTTAACTTCTGTGACAAGCTACATAAGCCCTTCTACAGCCCAGAGTTTGAGCATCGGATTGTTTCAGCATCCACAACACACACAGCAATGTGACATGGGAAAGTTGGGGAGAGGCTGCTGCTTTGATTTAACGCCACTTCTTTGAGCTAGAGGTGAGCAGGGAAGAGGATTAAAGTCCAAGACATTCACACCCATAACAAAAACGTTAGGCTTGTCTTGGGCAGCCATGCTAATGCTTTCTCTGAGCCATGGCAGTGTCTCCAACACTTCCCCAAAACAGAACTGGAAAAAAATATGGTTTTCTTCTTGCAATATAGTCCATTTTTTGTCCCGAGCAATGGCACCATCTGCTCCCAGTTACCAGCTTCTTGCTTTGCCTGTTCAACACCTATATGATCTTAGCAGCCGATCTCAGAGTCAGTAAGAAAAGATGTGCCATCTCACCACCCAGGGTGGAGACATAAGCATCCAGATGACAAAACTGCTTGTTTGACATGCTCTTAAGTATTGGTGATTTACTTAATCCTTACTTAATCAGGCCTCACGAAGCAGCAAAATAAACCCATGGCTATTAGAAACAATGACTGCTTTTTAATAGGGACAGTAATTTTGCCCAGGCTGGCTGAATCCATTCACTGTCTCTGTGACTTCCCTCTGGTTGTATATTGTAGTCACACTCTCACGTACACACACATGGACTCTCGCTTTGTCTCTCTAAGGTCTTTTTAATGAAATTAATACTGTTGCCAACTGATTCCTTGACTCTGCCAAGCAAACAGAATGACCCTAGCTGTTAAAGTCTCAGAGCCATTCATGCTCAGAATAGCAACTTCACCATCTATTATGCTAAAAAATAAAATCCTAAGGTATCCCAAAATTTGGGGAGTTATTCAAAGTTTGACTTCTTTTTCTTCTAATAAACATATAAATCAAAAACAGAACTGCAGGGTAAGATGCTAAATGCTTAGTTATAGATGAAGGCGCTCCTAGAATATTTTGCTAATGGCTCAGACTTGATTAATATAAAAAAAAGGATGCTATTGATTTTGCTTACAAAACATTAAAAAAGTGCTCAACACGCTGGCAGCAGAAATATATTATGACGTGCATAGAAAAACTACCATTTAAATAAGGAAGAAAGAGAGCCAGCCAGGCAGAGACATTAGAAGGAGATAAATTATGAAGCCCTTGTCAATCTCACTGAAGCAGCACTAACACTAGGGGCAGAGTCAGGGCCAGACTGTGGTAGCATACTACTATGGACTAAAGATCCCAAGTCCAAATTCAAGACAGACAATACTCAGCTCAAAAAGCAGGACACGCTTTTCTATCAGGAATTCTGTGAACAACACTCATTAAAATGAGACAAATCTTTCAGTCTGTGTCACGGGTATATTTTAAATGGTAAATCATACACATATGCATATTTTCCAGGCAGAGTAGCACAAAATTCCTATTAACTACCATTTGTCTCAGCTGGGCACTCAGTACTAACTATTCTACTAGTCTCAGGAATATTGTGTACACACTTTTCCTCTCACTCTAAATAGCCCTTAATGTTGAGACATCATGACTGTCAGTAATCAAGATTCAAGATCATGGGATATTTTGTTCTGGAAAAAACTATTTTTTTGTGGATATAGCACAATTCTGAAGTCTGGTATCTCAGGGACATGCATGCGAATAAGAACAAAGAAGTTAAAATGACTATTTCCCTAGGTTCCCATGGGAACACAACACTTACTTCCAGATCTGGATAGTTTCAAGATACTGAGTTAAACACTTACTAAAACATATCTAAAAAAGCTATTCCTAGATTTTTCAGTGGATTCCCAGTTACTATGCATGGGGACTAATGGCTCAAGTGGCAAAGACCCATTAAAGGACAGGGGTATCAAGGAAAGAGCATGCAAGTGAGGCCAAGCACCTAGGAAAGATGCTGGTTAGTAGCCAGAGGAGTCTGAATGTCTGAAAAGATAGCTCAACTGTTTCAGGCTGGAATGAGGCTGACAATCATCAGTGGTCATAAAACAAGCTGTTATTGCATAATTTGTTCATGACTTTATGCACTCTTTACACTGTGTCTTCTAAGAACACCTATCTGCTGTCTGCCATAGTTTTGCATGCTATCCAGCCATTTACAACTACAACCAAACATACTGGCTACCAACTTGTAAGTGAAATAGCTTCTGTTCAATACAAGTTATGTGGGGAGATGTTCGTCACTAATTTGAGATAAAGAAGTTCTGCCTTTATTTCTGAAGATAACAGAACCTAGTGTTGGCGAAGATGAGAGGAATCCCAGGAAAAAAAAGTTCAGCTAGAGCTGGTGAAAGTCTCTCTACTTGCTACAGAGGAATAAAGGCATTGAATGAAGTTGCATTCGTAAATTGAAAGACACCTCAAGTCTTTAGAAACACTATCTACCCACCTTATGCAGATTCCTGAATGCGTACAACTGCATTCCTTCTCTCCCTATGCTTTCCATATGCATTAGGGCTTGCAGCCTGAACCAAAATTTGCTGATGTCAACAGGATGCTTTCCTTGGATTGCCATTTCATTTCTCTCGAGTGACTAGACTATAGAACAGATACTGTCTTCTCAGGATCACAGATCTGTTAGCAATAATTACAACAGACCAGTTGCAAGCTAACCTAAAAGCTGATGAAAATATAATTCTCCTTTTTAAATTAAAAATATCAGGGGGTCTTACATGGAATAGCAAGAAAGCCACAGTGAGCATTAAACAAACAGATGAGATAAAAAATGTGCTAGACACTTATAACACTGTATACAAATGTACCCTATTAATAGAAATATTTCTCAATTGCACTAATTTTTAAAGAAACAAATCCCTGTAGATGAGACAAGTAGACTAATAGAATTATATCTACTAGTCTATTTTTAAAAAAGCAGAAAGATAAATAAAATAAGAACTTAATCTAGGAGACCACTGGGATAACATAAATTAGGTTCTTGGAAAAATACAGATTTAGACAATAAGAGAAGCTGTGTTTCAATCAAAGTCTTTGATCATTCAAGATAAGTATACTGGAAAAATGAAATTTTCTGCTGTATTTGATTTCTTTAGGAAATAATCTCTTTCTCCTCTGTTTCTATCCGAAGTACCAAAAAACCTACCCTGAAAAGAAACAACTAAAATCTCCCACTGCTCTCTTACTGAACACAACTCTCTTCTCCCATCTCTGAAATAAAATTTCTTACAATGGTTACTTCATCCATATTGTATATTAAATATGCTGCTGCTACGGTGCTCTAACATTTCAATTTTCTTGTGACATTTTCAACACTTCCTTAAGTTCTTTCTAAGAATATACAAAGAAGAAAACTGTTTACTGAACAATAAAACATAAACTCTATCCTCCCTCTAAACAAAAGCTTCATTAATCTTGCATAGACTTCAGTTTCTTATTGTATAGAAAACAAAAAAACCCTATAGATATCTGAAAAAGTATCCTGCAATGAGAAACTTCAGGATATTTATTTCATTTCTTAGATTGAAAGTAAGGTTGGAACTTGATCATTTCACATAATACCAGCACACAGAAAAATTGCTTTTTGTAAGGTGCAGACAAAGACATAAAATGCAGCATATGGGACACAGCTCAAGCAATACACACAGATGGCAAAAGTAAATTCCATAAGCCCTATGAAGGGCATAACAGTTAACTATACTTTAAATTATGGATGGTCACCAATTGGGATATTGTACCAGGATAAGATATGTACACCTGTAATGACCACTGCACTCTTCAGAACACTTTTTATCAAAGTTACCTTCAGGAATTGTTTATACTTGAAACTATGCACTTACACTGGTATTTCAGACTAGATCTAGATTTAATGCATTTTGAGTAACATTTGACTGAAAGAACAATCTGCATAGGAAAAACTACAGTAAAATGGACTTTTTTGCCTCAGTCTTAACTGGCAAGTGCTCCAGCCACACCACCCAAGTCACAGAAGGCAAAGGCAGGCACTGGGAGAATGAAGAACCACCCACCATAGGAGAAGATCAGGTTCAAAACTATCTAAGAAACCTGAAGGTGCACAAGTCCATGGGACCTGACGAGGTATATCCACAGGTCCTGAGGGAACTGGCAGATGAAGTGTCCAAGACACTGTCCATTGTATTTGAGAAGTCATGGCAGGCCGGTGAAGTTCCCACTGACTGGAAAAGGGAAAACATCACCCTCATTTTTAAAAAGGGAAAAAAGGAACACCCAGGGAACTACAGGCCAGTCAGTCTCACCTCTGTGCCCAGCAAGATCATGGAGCAGATCCTCCTGGAAACCATGCTAAGGCACACGGAAAATAAGGAGGTGATTGGTAATGGCCAGCACGGCTTCACTGAGGGCAAATCGTGCCTGACAAATTTGGTGACCTTCTATGATGGGGTTACAGTATTGGCGGATAAGGGAAGATCTACCTGGATTTGTGCAAAGCATTTGACACTGTCCCGCATGACATCCTTGTCTCCAAATGGGAGCGATATGGATTTGACAGAAGGACCACTTGGTGGATAAGGAATTGGCTGGACAGTCACACTCAAAGAGTTGTGGTCAACAGCTCGATGTCCACGTGGAGACCAGTGACAAGTGGTGTTCCTCAGGGGTCGGTATAGGGACCGGCACTGTTTAACATCTTTGCCGGTGACATGGACAGTGGGATTGAGTGCACCCTCAGCAAGTTTGCCAACAATACCAAACTGTGTAGTGTGGTCGACACGCTGGAGGGAAGGGATACCATCCAGAGGGACCTTGACAGCCTTGAGAGTGGGCCCATGAGAAACCTCATGAAGTTCAACAAGGCCAAGTGCAAGGTCCTACACATGGGTTGGGGCAATCCCAAGCACAAATACAGGCTGGGCAATGAGTGGATTGAAAGCAGCCCTGAGGAGAAGGACTTGGGGGTGTTGGTTGACAGGAAGCTCAACATGACCCAGCAATGTGCACCTGCAGTCCAGAAAGCCAACTGTATCCCAGGCTGCATCAAGAGAAGTGTGACCAGCAGGTCGGGGGAGGTGATTCTCCCCCTCTACTCCACTCTCGTGAGACCTCAACTGGAGTACTGCATCCAGCTCTGGGGCCCCCAACATAAGAAGGACATGGACCAGTTGGAGCGAGTCCAGAGGAAGGCCACGAAGATGATCAGAGGGCTGGAGCGCCCTCCTATGAAGGCAGGCTGAGAGAGTTGAGGTTGTTCAGCCTGGAGAAGAGAAGGCTCAGGGGAGACCTTACAGCAGCCTTCCAGTACCTAAAGGGGGGCTATAAGGAAAGATGGGGAGGGACTTTTTACAAGGGCAGGTAGTGACAGGACAAGGGGTAATGGCTTTAAACTGAAAGAGGGCAGATTTAGAATACAGGTAAGGAAGAAATTCTTTACTGTGAGGGTGGTGAGGCACTGGAACAGGTTGCCCAGAGACGTTGTGGATGCCCCATCCCTGGAAGCGTTCAAGGCCAGGCTGGATGGGGCTTTGAGCAACCTGGTCTAGTGGAAGGTGTCCCTGCCCATGGCAGGGGCATTCAAACTAGATGATCTTTAAGGTCCCTTCCAACCCAAACCATTCTATGATTCCTGGACTGGATTTTAAGAAAGCCTTCAAGCTCTGACAGTCTTGTCACCATGGTATTTCAGGGTTTGATTAGCAGCTATAAATAAAAAAAAGAATTTTTTTTGGAGCACATTTAGCAACCCTTAAGGTTTGTTGGTTTTTTTTTTATTGAGGAATTAGTAACAAAAGCTATATTGCACCCTGCAAGTTCTTTAAAAGTTTATGAAGATTTGACATCAGTGGCAGACCCATTTACAGTGTGCAACAAGGGAAATAAACAGATCGGGAAACAGCAAGCGCTGGACATTTTCAGTACATGTTCTAAACCCAGAAACAAAAGAACCATTTTTCTTGCACTGCAGTTTGTCACCCTCCTGGTACAGACTTTTAAATTTACACAGGAGGCAACACAATCCCAATCCAATCTTAAAATGTCTCAATCATTCAGTCTTTTTCCTTGACCCCACTTATCACTTATCTTCACAGCTCACAGCAGTTTCACCAGGATGCTCTGTCTTCAATTTTTTATGAGATGGCTCTCCCGGGAGAAGAGACGTGCAATGCTCTAAGGATCGTGCAATTTCATCAATTGTCCATTTGTCTTCATAAAGGGCATGCTCCTCTAGCGTAAATGGCCCATGTTTGGTTCGGGTCAGCTCTTGCATAGTGGCACAGGTAGAGAGTTCTACAGTAAAGGAGAAAAGAGGATTTAGAAACAGTGCATGGTCAAGTTTACCTATTTGCAACTCAAAATGTATTTTTACATGTAGCCTTCTACACTATTCTGCTTTGTTTGAGAAAGAAGCTCATGAAGATTTATCACTCATTTATATCTTCTTATATTTGAGCCAAAGAAGTCCTTTGATTTCAGCAGATCTCCAGTGTAGTAAAGAGTTCAAAATCTGACAGAAAGTTGTCAAAAGGTTTTCCAGACTTAAATCAGAATGAAAAGAGAGGAAATAATGACATAAGACATAAGCAGAACATTCTGTATTCACAAGCGACATAGAAGACCATGTACTATTTTTCCACAGACTTTGAGGCCTTAGCACTTCTTGCTTTCAAGAAGGATTTTTAACATTTTTATCCTGTGCTGCCTATCAGGACAATATAAACTAAGATAAGGAAAAATAAAAAAAATAAACAAAGGCTCTGATATGATAAACAAACACCAGTAGGACAGCATTACATAATGATGGGCTACAAAACGTAACAGCAACCAGAGCTGACTTGTAAGTGCACAGGTATACTAAAATATTCTGTCCCATCCTTTCTGATGCAGGAAGAGTTTTACTGCATTTTAAATTTTGGAAACCAGCTGAGGATAGACTTTATCTTGGTTTGTCATTAAAGGACTAAACATAAGCCAGTATGCTCAGAATGCAGTAACAGAATCTTTGACTTGTCTAAGCACAAATAACAACATTGAAATTCATATGGTTATCCCACATCACTTGCTTTCTTGATCTGCAAACGTATCATTTAAAAAAAATTTGAAATGGATTATCTGTTCTCCATCATGCGGTTTGATAGATACAGAGCACAACACAAATAACCCTGTGGGAAAGCAAAACCATTCACAGTTCAGGTAAAGGAGAAAGAAAACACCAGAAAAACCATCACAAATGTAGAAGTCTTTCCAGCAGGTTTATTATGTGCATGGTAATGTTCTGTGCAATCTGTTTTCAAAATGTGATGAGTAACGTTTAAAAAGACAGTATCTTTCTTCTTCTTAAGAACCCTTAATCTGAGTTAGCTTTAACATATGGAGGAGGTGGGGGGGGGGGAAAATCCCCACCTTGCCTTGTATTATCTTGCTCAGTGCTATTACTTGCTCCATTTTTATCCCCCAGCCCCCAGGGTCCTCTGGCAATTATTCAACCTTCATTCCCTCATGCTCCCAAGGAAAATACCTTAGTATATAAAAACAAGTGATAGCACTACAATTCTGCAAAATAGCACATAAGTCTGGTCACTGGAGATACAGACAGTGACAAAATTCTTCCATAAACAGACACATTTGTCCCTTAAACTGTCATGAGTTTTGTCATGCCTACCTTTGCCAATGTCACTGACGAGGCTCCTGACATAAAAGCCACCACCACATTCAACATCTGGAATGTTAATAGTGACATGGTAAATTGCCAGTGCAATGTGAAATCTACTTTACGTAGAAACCATGCCCCCACATAAATGTAAAAATGCACTAAGCAAACAACCCAGTGATAAAATATTTATAGGATGCAACATCAATTATTCATCCTGTAACATATGTGCGGATGAGATTGCTAAGCTAGACAGGAGGGAAAGCAAATACAATGGCAACTGAACTAACTCACTAGAAATTAAATACTTGCTGTGGTATGTTAACAAATGCTTCAGTCCTATTCATTTTAAAGGTTTCAGAAGGTTGTTTCATATTTCTAATGATGATAACAAGTCATTTCAAGTATAGTCTAAACTATCAATGCTTTTAAGATACTGCACACAGGCAGCTCCAATAAAATTTTAAAATTCACCTTTCACTTTCCCTGTTCTCTCAGCCTTTCCCTTCCCCCTCTGCCAGTAATGAGCTGCTAGTCACCCAACCATAAAGTAAGGACTGAAGTAACACACCATTGAGTTCTGTCACTCATATCTGCTCATCATATAACATCTGGTCCATAACAGGACTATGGGTCAACTAGGTAGCTGATCAATGCAAGACATTATCTCGACCTCACAGTAGCACCAAACATTTAGAACAGTCTTTCTGGTTTATTTATTAATGTGCTTCTTAATGTAGTACCCAAGTTTCTTCATGTATGACAGAAGGAAGGATAAGATCCTGCCTCCTCAACCGAGAAAGAGGCCTGACAGTAACTCCTTGCTGCACCCTGGGAGAGATGCCAGCAGGCCTGGGCGTCTGGACAAAAGAATGGGCAAAGTGAAGCAAGCAGACCTGAGAAAGGAGGAGTGACTTGGAGGTTGCAAAATCATGGACAGATGCAAATAATCCCCTGACCAGCCTCTCAGAATTTTCCCTCACAGCAAGATTACATATAATCAGCTTAACTTAAAACCAAAATACGGTGCTTTTACTGCAAAGAGAAAGTCTCTGCACATGGGCTCACACCAAAATAAGTAGCTGAGGGAAATGAAACCCACTTCACTATCTTATTCTCATTCTGAGTATAAATAAGCGCTAACAAGCTGGGAGCATCACTCTGTGTAATAATCTGTGGCCTTTACCCAGTGTGAACAGTGGTGGCTGGAACTGTTGGAGAGAGAGGCTGTACACTCTTACTGGCCGAGCAGGCTTTGCCTCAACTGCTTCTCCTCTCTTCATCAGAGTTGATAGCCTTTCTCCATCCTTCTTCAAAGCAGAATAGCTGATCAGATAGAGCATGAAAATGTGTGTCATACGGTTGTAACAGAACGAGCTTCCCATCCTCCAGATCCTGTTAATACTATACTACAGTAGCATACATTTTAGCATACATTTTACCCTTCTAATCCTCTCGAAGTGCTCACAAAAAAACCCCAAAAACCCAAAACCCACTATCAAGTGCTTCTGAAATCTTTTGGACACAGAATCATCTCATTCGCCAGCAGCTCTATAAACTGGAAAACAAGAGATGGTCCTTTATTTATCTCTTGCTGTACAGATTTAAAAGTGTTTAATCACTCAATTTGTAGTTTATGAAAACAAAAGGTTTCTATAAGGGGTACAACACTTGCAGCTGCCTCTAACATACTGTCTCTCAGAAGTCTGCAGGGCATACTGTTCAGTGTTATGTTGAGCTGAGCGCTGGGAGCTGCTCAGGCAACTCCTTTAATTCTGCCTTGCATGTTTAGTCATCTCACACCAGGGTCTTCCCTGAACAGCAACTGCCAAGTTATGCAGCCTTGTTCTAGGGTGTTTAGTGGACCACTATAGAACAAAAAAAAAAATTTCACTGATTACATGAAACTTTACCCAAAGCTCCAACTTTGGTCTTGACAGAAAGATAACCATAGAAAAATCAAAAAAGATCTTGCTCAAATCAGCAGAGGGCAATTTGAAACAGGTCACATGAAGCAGAACACCTAATGAGTTACTGACCTTACAGTGCTCACGCTGGAACCACAGTAACCGACCCATTGCAAATGCAAAGGAAAGCACGTTAGCTTAAATCACCATAAAAGCCATCTGTCACAAGCTAAGTGCTTGCACATTGCCAGCTACTATGGCTCACCTGACTAGAAGAAATTTGTTAAGCTACAGAAGCTCAGTCACTAATCACTCATTCATACTCTAAGTTTTCAGAAAACTAATTTGAAGTCATTTAAGGCACTTCCACACAGATGTCAGTAAGCCTCCTCTTACCCCACAACTAAAATTAAAGACTCAGAGCTTTGCTTTCTAATTGGAAGACTGCATAGAAGCCACCAAGCCCTGAAAAGCTCTTTAAGACTGCTTTGCTACTTTACATAATATTTATCATAAAAAAAACAGACTCCAGGTTACCATTTGTGCTTGATGTTCAAATGGGCGTGACCTGCAGTTGCAAATGTTAAACACCTAAGGCTGCCTTGCCTCTACTCTCTTGCCAAAATGCATCTCTCTATTTCTGAGAGAACTGACTTCTGTTGGCAAGTCCCAACAGCTGAACACAACTGCCAAGAGTGTCTGAATATTGTGGAACTTACAGTGGAGGAACCTGCATTATGTCCCCTGTGAACTTTTGCAGCACATTTTCAAGATCTCCTTTTGTTATCTGGTCTGTAGAAAGAAAACAGTAAGTATGTTAGCATTGATTATGCACATGGCACTAATGGCATCAATCACGTTCTGCAAACAGATACAAGGAAGAGTTCCCTCTCATCTGAATTTAGACTGGGTGAAAAACACCAAAGAAAAGAGATAAAACCCAGAATGTAGGTAGGAGTGTGAATTATCACAAAGAGTGGAACAAACTGTCCGAGGTGATTAAGACAGTCTGGTTGCTTTCAGAAGGGCAGAAATCCCAATATACACAGTTTTCTTTTGCCATTTCTCTCTCTTGGGACTGCACATCCATTTTTCCTGGGAACTATGCAAAAACTACAAAATTTGCCCTATTCTAATTTTTGTTAAAGGACCAAAAAGAATAAAATGCTCATCTAACCTTGGCAACTTCTCTTTAAGAGTACCTAACTGTGGGGAAAAGTACAACAGATTATTAGAGAACAAAAGCATCGTGGTTTTTTTTTCTAGTAAAGAAAAAGACTGCATCTGGAACAAAACATCAAATTTCTGTATCAAACAACTAACCTGCAAATGCACACCAGGGTACTGTTATATATTAAGTAAGGCAATTTTACTGAGGAAATCCTGTAAAATAAAGATAGCTGCTTTAGGCAATCTACTCTCTTTTAAGAGTACACATACAAATCTGTCCCACTTTTATTAGAAGGCTATAACCTAAGTAGCTGATTGCATTGGTCCTTTGAAATACTACTCAATAGAGATGACATTCATCCCTAATTTGTTTATAGAGAGTACAGACATAAGATCTGTAATCACAATGCACTTCAGTGCATTTCTGCTGTCTAGGACTTGACTAGTCCTGTTTTTCCTAAGTTACATTCAATTAGTGTCACCCTGCTAAGTCAACACCATCCTGGAACATAAACCAACCAAATTTATTTATTGAGCCTTCATTATGTTTTGGAACAGACCTTTACTTGCAAACCTTACAAAACAGAGGTACTTCATGCTGTAAGTAAAAAAGAAGAGATTTCTTTCCACGGCAGCTTTGGAAGATGGCAATGTGGTACTCCACCTTTGCAAAGCACACTTTGGAGCCTCAAGAGCAGATGCTGTCCCCACGCCCCAGCAGCTGTCTCAAGAAGTGTCATTAATAGCAAAGTTGCAAGGCACAAAAGTCAGTCAGGGATGCTAAGAGAGAACAATGTACATCAGAATATAGGGTAGGAACAACAAAATCAATTGTATAGTAAGTCTGGATCTTCTTCTGAAGAGCTTCTTATATGGTTATTTCAATCTTCTGTTTGTATTACTCTAGTTTAGCAACATATCACAACAAAACTACGTGGCAGAAAGTTAGCATGACCCAGCTCTATGCTGGTGATCCTGTCAGCCTTCTTGTGAACCCCAGGTTGCTTCAGGCTAGAATTTTGTATTTAAGATCTAAGCATAAGTGTCACTTGGGATTCTCTTTCAATTTTCACCCCATGAACTGAATTTGTGGCTAGGGCATTTAATGAGACACCTGAGTTCAGTTCCTGCTCTGATCTCATATTCCCCTGATTGAGAGGTTACATCTAGCCTCTGACGAAATCACTTATGCTATAGACAATCTCTATCTCTGAAAAACAAAAAAAAATTCCCCATGTGAGGAATGATGTATTAAGCCATTAACAAACAAAGTTGTGTGGTGTGTTATCAAAGTAAATATTTACAGATAAGTTTGCTAAGATCTAGAATAAAACGTGTTTGTCTTCTGCAATACATAGTGGCACGAGCTGGCCAGTATTATGTTCTGAAAACCTAAAAAAGTGTGCTTTTCTTTTCTTTTTTTTTTTTTTTTTTTTCCTCCAGCATGCACTGCCTTCGTGTTAATGGACTATACTGGATTCTTGCCCTTTCCTAGAACCACACACAGGCTGGTGGAGCTCTCAGTCATAAAGAAATGCCCTATTAATCCGGTCCCACACAAACAGTTTCACTCTGTGTAAACTGTGTATTTGTCCCAGGCATCAGACTGGACTCATGGCTCTGCAGGGCACACAGCCCACATTGGGAACCAGCTCCTTCAACACCTTTCAGCTCCCACAGTCATTACATCCACAGCATAGGTGGGGGGGATGCAGTCCTGTTGCCCAGGAGAACCATCTCCTATTAGGCCCTAGGCCCACAAGTCTCCCTCACCTGACTGTGGGCTTGGGTTTAGTAGTTTAACAGCTTGCCTGGTCAGCAAGTTTAGGGAAGCATTTGGACTCAACCCTCCATCAAGCATGAAATATGAACACACACATGAAATTTAATTAGCATCAACAGTCCCAAAACTTTCTCTCCCCATTTGACTTCCCTTCTCCACTCCCTCAGAGTAAAGGGTTGACAATGTTTCTGCAGGAAACAGATCACAGATCTATTATCAGGTCACAGATCCTAATTGCCCTTACTACCCGGAGTTAGCCTACTCCTCCCAATATCCTCATCTCAAATACCAAATATCCTCATCTGTTATATCGCAGAGCACAAGCTTTTCCTAGAAACTGAACTTAAACTGCAGGTCTTTGCTCTTTCAGGGAGGTGTACGGCGGCTGCCACCCTGTTTCACAACAATTTCAGTGAGGACTGTCAAGGTTTGGCCCATGGGGTAACTGCATCCAGTCCCCAGAAGTGACGATGGCCTTAGCTTAGAACAAAATGATTGTACCTGCTCTGTGAGTACAGTATTTAGATTACATTAAATTCAACACTGTTTTCTAAATTTCTTCCTAAGCCCTTAGACTGACAGTGGGGTTATGTAATCTCTGCACAGGCTATGTGTCTTCCAGTGGACTATTCCTTACAATTCTATCTGCATCCCAAAGCACCCAAAACTTCAGTTCTCCAATGCTTCTAAAGACACTGAAAATGAGCCTATTAGCTTCCAGCATGAACATTTTTAAGAACAGCTGTGCTTCTGAAGACTGGTGACTGTTGACTGATTTTCCTGCTATAATCATAAAGGAAGTTAATTAAAGTTACCAAACCAAAAGGTGCCAATTGTGCCTCAACCTCAAGAAGCCTCCACTGAAGGGTGATGCTGGCCTGCGCTTGTTAGCAAACTACATCAAAACAGAACACAAGAATTATCCACAACAGTCCAACAGAACTATAGCAGATGACCTCAACTAAATCTGGCCCAGCACAAATTATTTGCAAACAGACAAACAGAATGCTGAAAGGACTACTTTTTTCAAATTATTCAGGTAGCTCTAATAAACATGTATTTCAGCATAATCAGCAGAGACCTACAGAAAATCCTCGTGAATTTCGTTCTCCGTGTCTGGATATAGTCTGTAGGCAGCTGGGAAGAAGTGGGTTTCAGAATACACATTCCTGTGCATAGTTACAAACATTAAAAAAAGGGCTACAAACATTAATATGCTCAAGAAAACATCAGAGGAACGCTAAACGCTACTTGCTTCCAGAGTCAGCATCTGATAGGCTGGGAGCAGTATGAAACCATAACTTAATTTCATGTGGAAATGCAAACTCGTTGTCTGATAAGAAACAAACAAAAAACTGTGAGAAGTTCAGGAGGGGTTAAATTCAAGGAGGTCTCTTCAGTACATCCTTTCATTGTGCCTAACTGTAATACATAACAGTTTGCTTTCTAAACTGCTGTCTAGGGACACTTTGAGGACTAAAATATAACACTTTCTTATAGTTAATATAGGAGGCAACTTTCTGCAGGCACTTTCCTCTTGTGGTCCAGTGGAATCATTCAAGAAGAGTTTTATATATCTTGCAAGATGTTTTAGTGGCCTTTCTCTGCACTAAGGCCCAATCCTGGATGCTGCTGGCACTGCAGGATTTATATTCCCTAGCAGATGCTCTGCTTATCACAGGATCCTTGTAGGCGTCAAAGGAAAGCTGAAACTCAGCTGAAATATCTGGTTTGTCTGTTCTTCGAGTACCAATTAGGGTTAGGGATTAGGGATGGTGGGCCACTGAGAGAATCCTGCAGAAAACCAAGCTGCTTTGGAGAAGACACTGGAAAAGATGAGAAATATCTGCTTTATTAGAAGAGGAGGAAGGAAGGAAATACAACATATGTAGGTAGCATGGAGAAAAAGGAAGAGTATGCATGTTCTCTCTTTCTTCTTTCTGAAGAATTCAAATCTGACTAATTTGTACCAACATGGAAAGCAACTGAGACCAATTTCACAAGCATTTCTTTCAGCCATCAGCTTCAGCAAAAGGAAACTTTGTCCAGCACCCAAAACTGCACTGCGCAGCAATGCCAGTACTGCTGCTCCTCATGAGACCGCATGATGAACTGGATCATGCAACCAATCTCAGTTTAAAAAGATAAGCAACTCAAAAAAAGGGGGTATTTTTAACCCAAATCAGTTCCCCAAGCACACAGTCCAACAGAAAGCTAAACCACCGTAACAGAGGTGGTGGTGCAGAGGTGGGAACTACTATAACAAGAGCCGCCAGTGAAGGAAACGTGCAGGAAAACAACACTCTAAATTCTATCTGCAGTAAACAATACAAATTAAAAAAGCAAAACTAGAGTTTCAAGAAACAGATTGTTTATTTATTTATTTATTAATTGACCATGGGAGTTGCATCTACTGAAAATGATATTTCACAGTTCATACCTGAGCAAGTATCTACAATGAATACTACTCAGCGCAGCAGAACCACAACATTTCACTTTCTGAGAGGTATACATAAAAACCAATAAAGTGTTCTCTCCGACTATCATGAAGCGTTGCCAGCTCTAAAACAATGTGGATGCTGAGTCCTTCAGAAGCTTAGAGAGAGACTTAGAACTTGATCCTGAAGCAGAAGCAAATGACCCAACATCTCTGAATAACATTACCTAGTAAATAATACTATTCAGAATGATTCACCAAGTTAATGTGGACAAGAAACTCACACTTGCCTGCCTAGTGCAAAAAGAAAAACTGCAAAAGAAAGGAAACTGGGGGTGAGAGGTGGAATCCAGGCTACCTTTTTCATCATGCTATTAAAAAAAGATAATTTACTTCATGTACCTATTACCAGGTACCACAAACAGTGTGGGACCTGTAGAGTTGCTAAGCAACCAGTTACCCATTGTTTTTTTTTCTTTTTTTTCCCAGGCTGTGAAAGAACTAATGGCAAATACGTTTGGTGTGTCCCTGGTTAGTTCTACGTTGTTTCTAAGACACCCTGGGTATTGTGGAATGTCCACTCCAACAAAGCCACAGTCAGGATTAGCTGTGAAGCCTTAAACCCTTGCACTGTGCTCTGTGGGTCAGAAAAGTTCATTTATTAAAATTGCTAGGACACAGACTGCAAGCGAGAGCAAGATTTGGTAGCTGAACATATGTAGGAAGGAGTTTTGTGCCATCCTCATTTTATGTTGAGCAGTTTGTAGTTAAAGGGGCGTCCTAGAGGCAAGATCTAAGTACTTTATTCCTCCACTGGCCTTGAAGGGTGTTACTAAAAGAGTACTCATAGGACTATACTCTAAAGGAGGAAAACTTTACTGGACACAGCACGTCATTTGTCAGCCTGTCAAAAATTTAAAATGACACAGTCCTGCCCAATTCTATTTTCTTCCTCCCATTCTAATGCCCGATTTGTTTTTTTCCAACAGAAATGAGCACTTGCAGTGGATATAATTGCATGAAACTGGTCTTAATTATATGAGCACTGAAGTTGAAGATGAAAAAAATCTTAGTTTGATTTCACATTTAAAATTAATTCACAGAGTCCCAAACATGTCTTCTGCTTTTCTATGATAGAGACCATTTATGTCTTCAAATTATATCAAGTCTATAGATACATTTATGCTTACCATAAGGTTTTTCTTCAGTTACTTTTCCTGTAGCATCTAATGTATCAGTAGCTTTGCCCAGTAGTCCAATAGCAGTGTACTTCTGGGAAGGAAAAAGAGAGATAGTGAGTCAGGTCTTCAAGGTTGTTTCTTTTTCCTTTTTTTATTGTTTTGTTTTGGTTTGTTTTTTAAATAAAGACTGCAACTACCAAGTATTTCAAATCAGGACAGGAAGAATACTATCTGAATAGTCAATCCAGCACCTCTGGGTAAGCAAAAGTAAAGATGAAAAGACATGGAACTAAACAAAAAAGTAAATCCTGCATTACATGCGCCTATGATTTCAGTTTTAGAAACCCCAGGAAGAAGCAACATGGAATCTAATTTTTACTATAAATACATCAATATCATAGAGAAAATAACAGGGTGGTAAAATCAAAGTCTCAGTGGGGTGTCATATGTCACTGTTGAAGCAAGGCACATAGAATACCTTTCACACACAATTTTTCTGTTCCTTTACAATTTAAAACAAACAAACAAACAAACAAAACACAAACAAAAAACCACAAAGACCCTTACTTGTGAAAGCAAAACACCCACTTCCAAGGCAAAGCACTACAACAGTTCTGCCATGAAATGCAGTGATATGCAATAGCCTAAAGCCGGAGTTTTGAACATATAGAATTTGGTAAGGACCTTGTGACCAGTACAAGGAGTGCAAGGTTATTGAGTGACATCTCTGCTCATCATGGGTTCTCCGGATATTTCTGTTTCAGAGTTTTTCAGGGTTCTCTAAAGAATTCTTCAGTGTATGTGTTTGTAGCTTGCAAGATGGAATTAACCTGTTCCCAGGCCAGTAGCTCTTGTCCTTATTGCATTTCACCTGATGTCCTTGTTTTCCATGTTTTCACCCTAAGCACTGCCAGGCTGTGGGCATATGGCAGAATATGCTGAAGCTGACAGAAGGCTTCCCATGAACCAGCTGCCCCACGTCTTTTCACAAGGCTGCCAACACATGAAGACTCACTCTGTAACATGTTTGGGTCAAGTTTGGAGATACCTTCAGGTGTTAAAATCTGTGGTTTGATCCACTGCCTGTCCCATTCCATTACCTTTCCCTCAGCCCTGTGTAAGTCCAGGGGCCTTCAAAGTAAAGCATTTACGTAGCCTGGGAGAGAAAAATCAAGGTGTTCCACAGACCTAACTCCCAGTAAGGTTTCAATGAACTTGCTCCCAACTGAGCTAATACATATTTGAACTAAGTTGTAAAAGGACTTATCTTCTAGAATTTGGTCGATCAAATTCTACTGGAACACATCCAAACAGGCATAAGCACTAACATTTTACTCTTTGATGCAATGCATCCTTTCTCATGTACTTGCGAAGTACAAACAAGCTCAAGTAATGATAGTGTAGGCATATAAATCACACCTACAAAATGGGACTACTAAGACATGCCTTGATTTTGTTCCATGTGACAACCTGCCACTTCAATGTATTTCTTCAAACAACTGCCACAAAATGGAAGCAGGAGGAATAGTGAGACAAAAGGCAGTGGAGTGCAGACTTTAATACAAAAATAACTGTATTATTTGCTTACCATATTAAGGCTACTTTTTTCCTAAATACTGCAGATGTCCAAATCCCCTGGTAAGTCTGCAAAATTAGGCATTTTAAAATCAAAATCTTGAAGTTTTCATACTTTTGGAATGCACGGAAAAGAAATGAAAGGAAGAGTGAATGAAGGCTGCTCCACAACAAGTATTTAAATAAACTTTAAAGTATATCATGTGCTTTTAGGACCATAAAATTGCCTGCTTTCCAAGACATTTAATGATCTAGTACTTAACATTTAATAGCATAGCTAGAAAGAGACAATATTCAGCAACCATTCTAAAGGTTAATAAAAACATGTGAGCAGATCTTCATAATTCTAGCACGATGAATGATCTTAGCAGTTCAGTAAAACTCTAAATCTGAAAGTTTGAACCCTCACCCACTGACTTCATGTTTCCAAATCAAAGTACTGATATTACTTCAGTTTGAATTACTTTCTTCCTCTTAATTCTGGTTTTGGCTATCTTGCTTCAGGCTGTTACACTAGCATGTTATATTTGACCTACCAGCAGCAGAGACAATATCATCTGTTTATATGTAAACACAAACTGTACGAACAATACAATCCAAATCTCAACACTTGACCTCCCCTTTAATTTCTGCAAAAAGGGCAAAAAGCCATCCAATTTGTAAAAAGAACGTCCTTAAAAATGAGTCACAAATCCCAATTCCTTACAGGAGCCTTTAAAGAGTCAGGGAAGACTCAGGCCAGCAACGCAATAATCCACAAAGGAGGCTATCACAGGTCAGGAAATTAAGAATTACAGTTGGTTTATGATCAGTCTCTGGAGTGCCCTTGGGTATCTACAATTATATATCATAATTCTTACTAGCCACTTAATAGGGTTTACGTCCCCTTTGTTAGTGTGCAGGACCTGGAACTTGTAGGTGATAACATGAGAGTCCAGGCTTAATCTATTGTTCCTCTTATTTTTTGTCAAAATTCAGCATTAACTCTCTTTAGACTCTGAGTCGCAGTGCCCTCAGAAGCACCCAATGGATTCTGAGTCATTTAATAAGTCTTTGGTGACCTCTTCTCACCTGTGTTGGCAATCATTTATTTCTTCCAGTTTTATAAAATACATCTAGGGGCATTTCTTCCTGTACTCTCAAATTACAAATCACTGCAGGAACACAGACAGCAACTGCTCACAACCACGCTGCCTTCAACCCACTCAACCTGAAATAAAAAAAGCAAGGTAGTAGGTGTTGCAGGCAGTGGAAAAGCCTAGCAAGTGCAGAGTGTGACAGGAAATGTCCCTATATCGGCAGCTGGTCAGAGAACACTCTGCCAATCAATAGCCGCTACGCCCTTGCCCCCTACTCATCTCAAGAGACCTAGACTCAAACCATTTAAAGATTAAAAGCAGCACCTCAGCTTCCTTATGGGATTCCACAACATCCAAGTGTAGCGCATTAAAAGTTAAGATCAAGCATTCCCAGTCACAACTTGCAAGCAGTGCAGCATCGTGCATTAATTCCAACTTCTAATGGTGGTCCGCATTGTCCCAAAGCAGAACCTCGCAATTGTACAACCGTGTAACAACCCTGAGGGCATACAGACCTTCCCAAAACTATCCTGCATCAGGGAGTGGCTACATGTCTCAGCCGTCTAGAAAACCATTTTGTTGACACTATGGCAACTGAAACAAAAGGCAGCAAAGCGATCAGAAGCCCTCAAGTATAAGCAACTCTCATTCACACCAGTGAGGAGACAGCCTTAAAAAGATACTTTACAGTGACAAACCACTGCACTCTGTCACTGATAATGCGAAAACTCTATCACACATGCTGGGGGGTGTGGTGGATGCAACCTCAACAAGACCAGAAAAACAATGAAGTGCTTTGGTAGTCATACATTTGCTACCATACCCGTGAGTAGAAAGATATATGCCATAAAAGCCAGGACTGGAGAAAGAAAAGGATTACAGCAACCCCTAAGAACCAAATTACAAACCCTCTAATAAATCTGACAGATCTTGAGAAGAGGAATTTTGTTTTAGAGTCACAACCACAGGGCACAGTCAGAATTCTCACAAATAATAAACCGTATGATGTTTACAATAATATTTTAGTAAGAGAATAGCTATCACTTGGCTTTTTTCTTTCACATCCAGTTTCAGAGAAATCCTTATACTAACATGGAAAGGGAAAGTATATCCATAAAAAGAGAGAAAAAGGCATGACTTTATCAGTATACATATTTAACTGTGAAAGGAGGAAGAGGAGGAGAAGGAAGAATCCCCTCCCGTTAGAGGGGCTGTACAGCCAGCATAGCTAATAGCTGCACAACCCACCCGGGGGGGCTGCTGGAGGCTGAAGCCCCTGGGCTGACTGCCAGGCATGTCTGCCCCACTTATCAGTGCAAATGCCAGACAGACCATGGAACAGAGCTTCTCAGTTTTAACTGTTAATATATCAAAGTTTTATTTGGAAAGAAGCCAGACTTGAAATCTCAAATTATAACATGTCTTAAAAGCTTTTTCAAACATGGAGAAGAAACACTTTGGAAGAGCTAGACAGAAACACAAGTAATTATGAAATAAGGTCACTAGTTGCTGTCAGGAAAATTTTAAGATGGCTCCCACTGCAAGAATTTCCCAGGCAAGCAAGCTCTCTGGAAGAGGCAGTTCATAAGAGTTCATCCAAGGATGACCCATTTTCTAATCACAGCAGCAACTGAACACAGAAGTGTAAAAGGAAAATAAATAAATAAAGGCTACAGTCCCCTGTGCAAGAGACTGAAAGCTGGGAAAGAGAAGCCATATTTGATAGAAACAGAAAGACAATTTATGTAAACTGATGTCTGCGTGTGGCTGACAAGTTTGAGGGAACATAAAACAAAACAAACAAACAAAAATACCAAAAAACAAGTGCTCTAGAGAACCTGAAGGAAATCAGAGCAAGCACACAGCAGGCAAGCACTGATCAAAATTAGTGCTCCTGTGCCAAACCCATTCAGTCTGCACGCTTGGTGCGAGCACTTATATTTTTGTAGACTTAGGCCACTGAGATAGTAAAGAGGCCTTAAACTCTCAGTTTTACAGTGACATTCAGTTTGTGTGTAATGATTTCTCAAGCACAACTAAGGTGCTCTGGATTTAATATTTACATAACTGATATTTGTTGTTTGTATGACATTAGCAGCTACCAGTGGTTTCCAGTATGCTAATCATCCACCAAACCAGAGGAGTACAGGAGGTAGACAAGTAAGCTGGAAAAAAAAGAGGGTTGCCATAGTTTCAATTATTTTCCAAAACAAAGCACTCTCACTAAGCAGATTCCAATATATTAAAAGCACAGAGCCCTAATCTCTTAAAAGCAGGTTGGACAGAGGCAAAATAAAGACTGCAGGATGAGGGAGGAGTTCCATATTTTACAATAGAGCAAATTCAAAATTATCCAACACCAAACATGTCCTCTTAATATACACAAACATTACAACTTCTCTTCTCTACCATTCATTTTTTTCTCCTGAAAGAAAAAGCTGGCTTTGTGCTAAGCCTGCACTAAATTTTATTTACTGCTAGTCGCTGTAATTGTACTGTCATTGCTGAAGAACTGTCTGATCTTTACTCTTGGACTTACGGGATTTTCTGACCTCTTACATCAGCTTATTTTAAAAGTTCAAACATATAGGGTGACCAGATTTTCAAGTTGAAGGACTAGAACCACCTGTAATAGGGAAACCCACAGAAGATACTTTACCTGGAGTTCAGGGAAGCTTTAAGGAGGTAGCTAAAAACTGTAGCAAGTTTAAATTTTGGTGTTAGAGGAAGGGTGGGAAAGGGGGTGGGAGGGGGAACAACAACAGGAACACTAGGTCACCTGAAATAGCACCATGGCCACATGTCACTTATAAACACAATCCAGGCTCACAACATCCAAGAGGGGATGCTGGCTAATGGGCAAAAGTAAAAGTGACTGCTTGTAACTCACAGTCTCTTTATGCAAACCTTTCTGACACGTGCTCTCTGTGGAAACCTATTACACTCACGAAAATGTCTCAGGTTGGCTCTTAATTTCATCTTCAGCTTCAATACCCAATCTTTACCTGTTTCCTCATTCTGTCTTCTAGCACCTACACCACAAATTATACAAAATAAACAAATATGACCTTCAGCTTCTATCTGAGAAACGGAGTTTTAAGGAAATTCATAATTATCTGTCCAGAAATTTAAGATGGTCCTTCCAGGGGGGTAACACTTCATAGGTACATACAAATTCACAGATAAAATTGAAGGCATGAAAGCCTTTAGGTGAATTCAAAGACACTGCTAAGGCTAACATCAGTAAATTCTAAAAGGCAGTGCTAAGAGCATCTCCAAATTACTAGAAAGGAACACTACAGGAAACATGCAGAATGGCTAGTTTAAATCTGTTAACATCTTTTTTTTCTGTGACTTTTATTAAGGAGAAAAAAGCCTTGCCATGTTGCAGTCTTGATTTTTTTTTTTTTTAATTAATACAAGAACTACATGTAGCACAGACATATACACAATTATAGAAAACTCAAGAGGAAAGAAGGTGACACTGACCTCGTGAATGGAAGAACAGAAAAATCACACTAGAGCACGCTCTTAAAATATTCTGCATTTTTGGAGGAAAGAGCTCCTGCAGCACAATAGGTGCAGCCTCCTCAAGATTTTCAGCAGTTTAAAAAAAGTGTGAATATTAATAGAGCATGAAGCTGAGCTATTAATAGATTAGGCCTCTGGGGTGAGCATAAAAGAGACTCGAGCAATGTGCAGCACGTTAAGCCAGCTTACTAACGGTATCACTGCAGGAAAGTGTGTATCTATACTATTTAACAGCTGCTTCTTCTACAACTTTGTTTTGGGGATACTGGGCAGGGCAGGAAGGCATAGATATTCAAATCAGCCTCTTCTCATGATTTGTTAAGAAATAAAGCAGGTTAAAAAATGTATCACATATTTTGCAGTAACAGGTAATTAAAGATTGTGACAGTGTGTAATACGTAAGGGTCACATTTAAGACCATTTTCTCCAGCTAACACTTTAGCCCTTCCTGATTCCTGCATCCTCTACCATGAAGGCTTAATATTCTCTCAGTGCATCTTGTTTTGTACAGACACCACTCCAAGTTTTGGTAACACCTTCTACACATTCTCAAAACACATCAAAACCAACATTATTCATGCATTTTCCCAGCCTTTCTTTTATATGAGTATTTTCCTTGTGACAAAATAATGAAGATGACCATACTTTCATAAACTGACATTGATCTCTAGTTAGTATCTTGAGGCATTCAGGGAACAAGAAATTCATTGTCAGTAACGTAAAATAATACACACAGGATAGAAACCAATGCTAAGTTTGCATAAGCAACGATGGGTCTCTGAACCAACCTTCTCTGCTCTGGAAAGAGGTTGTGGAATTACAATAGAAAGTTCTGGTTCTGCAAAACTTTCTCAGTTATCAGTAGTGTTTAAAAAAAAAAAAAACCAACAAACTACTATAGCAGTACTTGGATATAGCTGTTACAGACGTAAGTAGGACAAGTTTTATTAATAGACATGACATCTTTGCACTGTACTGTGCAAACATACAAAGAGGTATTCCTTGAATGTTTGCACAATACTGTAACAAATACCATGTAACAGAAATGTCAAGACTTCTCTGTCCTACACCTATATTTCAGGAATGCAATATACTTCATCTAACACACAAAATGGTAACTAAATGGGTGAAATTAAGCAACCACTACATGTCAGGAAGAATTCACCTAGATAGTCTACAAGGGCTGAAACACATCCATCTGCCTGTGGGTTAACATCTCTCATAAAACAATCGCTCCATCTCTGATCTGCCAGTCCTGTTCCTCAAGGGAAACCTATAAAACACCTTCCAAAACAAGCCATGGAACTAAAATTCATAACTCCACTGGGTTCAGAAAAAAAACATGGGCTCAAAAGAGACATTGGATTTATGGCACACTGTAACGTTACCTCACACTAACCCCTTCACATGCCACAATGTATAATCTACCAGACTCTCTCCTTCCCCTAGGAGATAACCTTATCATCTCTTTCTTTCCTCTCCTACCTCCCTTGTAAGGAAACAATAATTTCTTTGGGCTTGAAGAGAGGCAAAGTAATGACATTTTGTGTAGCTACAATCTATTTTGCTTAAATGAGCAGGTCACATACTGCACTTTTTTTTTGTTACCTCTCCCATCTCAATAAAGGAAGAAACTCAGTCAGACCCTTGGTTATTGCGGATAGGACACCATAAACAAAGAGGTGTGAGAATGTAAAAGGGCATGAACCACAGAGTGAAAAATGAGAAGGTGTTGAAGATGAAAAATTTCCTAGGGAAAGAGCTAAAGAGCAAACAAACCACTTTTACTTGGATTCCTCCAAGACAAATACAGACAGTTGGATATGATAATACTGCAATTCAGAAGCAAAAGCCCAACTGAAACCACAGATGAACACAAGCAAGATGGGATCTGAAGAATCACCAAGCAAGCAATAACAGTGCCCCTCGCCTTGTGACCTGAAGCTTGGCTGATCAGTTGTGAACAAAACCTTGCTACCCCACACAGGAGATAAATTGTTTTCTTACTCTATTTTATTAAAGCAGGTAATAAAACGTAGCCCATCTGTGCAGAACAGTCTTGGGGTCTTACTTACAATTGCTTGCCCACACAGAATTGTTGGTATACCACACTCACAAGCATTAACTACTTTTTCTTTCAGAAATGGTCTAAAAGGTACTTACTTCACTAAATTCCAAACAAATCTGAAATACACTCAGTTTTGAAGTCCATGGTTTCTATTTTAGATCTGAGAAAGGGCTTGCATATCTCAATGCCTAGTTTTCCATACTATACCAATTAGTCTAATAAAAAGTATTACTAGTACCCACAAATCTTGCCCTTCCAAGAGAATGTTAAAAATATCAGAATATGAAAAAGAAAACAGAACACATCACTATGCACTGTACAAATAAGTAGTTTTGCTTTTATCAGCTCCAAAAGAAAGCAAGATGAAGCAAAGAGCTTAGCTGGTGATACTGTAGAGAATTTTTTAAGATTAAAAGTAAGAACACACACCACCAAGAGGATCCTTCAGAAAGAAAGTCAACTCAATTTTCTTGCACTCGTAACTCAAATATACTAACTGGAGTACAAACTGCTTTTGAAATATATTTTTTTAAAAAAACCAAACCTGCAGTGAGGCTCTTTAAAAAGAAAATTAGGATTTCCAAAGAAATAACACTTATACCATCATGGTGTGCATGTTAATGTGCAAACACACAAATGCTGGCAGAAGAATAGAGGTCTCGGAGATGCCGAGTTCTTATAAGCCTCCTGAAAATAGGCAGAGAGGAAATAAATCTATTGCAGCTTCCACTAAGAAAAACGCTCCAGAGGGAGCCCCACTGTACTACTGGATACCAAAGAGTCCACATGGGGCTTTGGTGTGTAACGAGCTGTAAACAAACAAAGTCACAAGAAAAGGCTTCATTAGTTCTGCTTCTTATAGAACTACTAGATGTGCTTTTTAATGCATTATTAATTCATTGAACTCATTGCCAAAAGATGGAAGCTAAGGACTTAATTAAAAAAAAAAAAAAGAATTCACGGAGAAAGCTAGCAAACTTTATGTTTGAGAAGTTAAGGGATACAAATTAAAGCCTAATTTTTAGGACAGTAAGATAATCACAGGAGGTAAAGAAACAAGGTTCTTCATGAACACTTTGTTCTGCAGCATCTGGTGCCAACCCTCTAGAGAAAAAAATTTTGCAATATACAAACTCTAATCCCGGAATCAGGCTGCAAGAAATAACTTACATGCGTCTCAGAAATTCTCTTTGAACCAATTCCTGCTCAGACAAGCCCTCTCTCATAGGATACAAGTGTGACTGGCAAGTTTTGAGACCTGATCACTGAACTAGCACTCATTTTCCACCCAGGATTCATAAGAACTCAAATTTTAACAATTATAATAAATTGAAGCTGTCACATACCAGATCACTGATGTATCTTCATTCTGCCCATAATCTCTTTTTCTCTTCCTAGTCCTTGTGATCAATTGGAGTTTGGGTTTTACTCTATCCAGTGATTATATTTTTTTTTTAAATAGTATTTCATTCTGGAGAAGCCACAACTTTTGAGATTAAATTTTCTATTTTAACTAGCCCTTGCCCAAGCTTGTGCAACCAGTGCAAAGTACTCGGGCAATTCCCCTCACGTCACTGAGCACTTGGGGTTTCAGACTGTATGTGGACCATGACAAGAAGTTGCATCGTCAGATAAAACCAATACGCCCATGCAGTAATTTCAAGCACAGTTTGATGGATGGCCAAGTTCTGGCTTCATTCACACTAGCATGACTCAAATTCTCTTAGGGTCAACCCAGATATTATCTCACTGAAAAATACGCAAGTTAAGCATAGAACCGAAGTCTGAAAATTTCAATTATCCTGTTTTATCCCACCTAAAAATAAAGGCTGTATATGTTGGAAGACACCTCCTCCCTATGGAAAGTATTAGAATAATGAAGAATTTCATTGCTTATTGCTCTTCCTTTTTTTCTTCTCTGAAGGATCCCTGATCATTTCCCTCATTGCTTCTATGTAACAGCACATTCTGGTAGATGAGAGGTTTTAAAACAGGATTACTGCTTTGGAAACTGTGCTGCTAGCTAGCATTTTCTAACCCATCTACCCCCCCAAAAAATCACTTCTACATTGTGTTTGAGATAGACTAGTCACCCATAAGACCAAGTTGTTCAGAAACAATTTACCATAATAAAAATTGGTCCACCCCCATCATGTTCATTTTACTGGTGAAGCAGGAAATATTTTCTCATTCTACTATCTTTATTTTGCAAACATGATAAAACAATTTCTCTCAACATGATGCAGTGCAAAAAGTCCAAGCAAGACCAAGTCCAAGTCCCAGAATGCAAGAAGGAAAAGTGCTTCTCCTATGGAACATGTATTAAATGCTCAGTATTTAAACTCAGATCCAAGAGGATTCAGCTTCTCCCCCTCACTTGGAACATTTGAAACAAAATAAAGCAAACAAACAAAACGTAAGCCAGCTTGCACATATTTTTATTTCTGGATAAATATTAAGAATTCAATGAGAAATCTGGAACACTAAGTAGGTATTGCCCTTGGCTGCACGTTTCTATTTGTGTTAATTCATAAGGAGGTCAAACCAATGGAGGACTAGATTTACACTGAAAGAGTAACACTCCTTGTATAATGTGTATGAGTTGCAAACCAAGTGATAATGTTCAGAGCTGCCACTCAGAGTCAGGAAAGTTTCACACAACGTTTGGGAAAAAAATCAGAAATAGTCCAATCTCTGGCAGAGCCACCATATGGAGTTTACTGCAGTAACATAAGTTTTGGCCACTCAGCATAGCTCTGCTGCCAACAACGATAGACTGAACTATTTCTTTACAAGATACGTTCCTATAACCTGTCCTGGGTTCGGCTGGGATAGAGTTAATTTTCACAAGAAGCTGGGAGGGGGCACAGCCAGGACAGCTGACCTGAACGAGTCTAGGGGATTTTCAATACCATATGATGTCATGCTCAGTATATAACTGGGGGAGCTGGCTGGTGGTAGGAGGGATAGCAGCTCGGGAACAGGCTGAGCATCAGGTTCCCAGTGGTGAGCAATTGCATTGCACATCACTCACTTTATACATCCTTTTATTAGTATCATTAGTTCTTCTTCTCTCCTTGTGTTGTCCTATTAAATTGTCCTTATCTCAACCCACGAGGTTTCACCCTTGTCTTCCGATTTTCCTCCCCACCCCACCAGGTGTGGGAGGAGTGAGCGAGCAGCTGCATGGTGCTTAGTTGCCAGCTGGGCTTAAACCAGGACATAACCAAACAGTAAATTCTAACCAGAGAGGCTCAGACAGTTCATCTGAATCTTTATAGTAATAAAAGGAACAAAAGAAAAACATCAAGAAACGTCAACAAACACTTCAGCATCCACAGTGGTAGAAAAAAGATGAAATAAGAGTATAAACTCCTAGCACACGGCATGGGATGCAAAAAGATACTCAAACCTATTTAGACAGTCATGGATTTATCTGCATCAGATCTCTTGCTACATTATGAGCCACTGTTGTCAGTGGTGTCAAAAAAACAAATAGGCAGGTATCTTTGGGAGATCCTTCAACTTCCTTAAGCCTCTCAAATTACTGCGTGTCTAATTTATTGAAGTACAAACAGAAAATAGGAAAGCAGAGACAAGACAAGCTCCAAATGAAGGCTCACGACTGCCATGGCACCTGGCACAGATGTTACCTACCTCACACTCTCTGCCACATCAGAACACACAAACACTTGCAGTGGAAGAGCTGATGTACTGTTAAGGATGTAACTTTGCTTGCCTCATTGAATCAAGCGCTCACAGCCTACACCTATCTAAGGACAGGTGAGAGCTGATGGATCTAGCTGGGGTAGCTTACTGGAGTGCCCCCACTACCCATTTCTCCTCTGTGTTCCCCTTCCTTGCCCCTCAGCAGCAGCTACAAGCCTTCTTGAGCTATCTGGGGACAGCGTTTGGCTAGATAATACTACTGCCTACAGGATTTCACAGTGAAGTCTTCACTCTCTTCTGCCAAAAAGGTTGAAAGTATTTCATCCATCACAGCTGTTTTCACTGTGAACATCACCTTAAGAGAGACTTCAGTTGCTTCACGTGTTTTTAGATCAACAATTTTCACACATTTAGCTACGATGACTTAATTTAGCTGGAGTATTTCAATGCCTTTTTTTAACTTAAAAGTTCTTTGAAAGGAGATGTCAGGTGGCAACTGCTTACACTTCCACTGTAAATCCAGCTCCAGCTGCTTACTGCAGGTTTCAAAACACAGATGCCTCTGAAATCTGGTCCTATAAACCAAATGCAAACCCATTACAGCCAGTGCAGAGACTGACACTGACTACAGTAAGTTTTGGATCAGACTCTACAGCTAAGTCCTTTTACCCTAGGTGTATTGTCTTCTGCCAAATTATTTGCCTTTGAGTTGAACTGAAGATTGTTAGTCAAATTCTACCTCAAGCTATCAGTTCAGCACCTGTAAAGAGCTTAAGTGTTCAGACCAGAAGAGAATGTGAAAAATAGCAGAATAAAATGCATTAGAAAGGCTATCAATTTGCTGAGCCCACTATTGACTTTCCCAGAGTATACGATGAAATTTGGATGGCTTAATTGATTTCTCCATCTGTCATTCTTACCTAAACTTCTCATTTAAAAATAATGGCTAAACCCACAGGGTTTTACTTGCAAAGAAGGAATCAACACTGGTAGATTATTCTTGGGAGTACATGCACTTGTTTGTGTATGTAACACCTACAATCTGGAGTGCACTCACCAAAGACACAGCACAACTAATCAAAAGCAGCAATGAACAAGATTGCTATCTGTCAAGGCTCCAGTCTGGGTTATCTCATGCAGCCACAGGGCTTTTGTTACCTTTGGCTTCTTACAGGTGCCTATCCATGCATTTGTAGAGCACCCATCTACAGGAGCTGCAATCTGGAACGATAGCTACTATCACAAACGACAAACACGCTTAATTCCAAAAGGTGCCTCTTAAGGCCTCATGGTATTTAAGAAGAGAGGAAAGAAACAGAGACCATCTGTTACTGCAAGCTAAATAACAATTATGTTATCTACACATTAGGAAAACGACCAAAAACTGAACCATCATACACAATTACAGCCCAAAAACATCATTTACAGTGCCATCTTCATTACAGTTTTTCTCCTTTTTTTTTTTTTGTTGAAAACATTAAATAGTATAGAAATCGTCCTGTGAAATAGGAATTTGGTCTTTATTAACATTCTGTAGAAGAACCAAGACAAACAAAGTTTTTAAAATAACCATTCTGGACGTAAAAGTCATAATATAAAATCTCTGTCTAAATACAAAAAGGAACTGAAGTACACATTTAAACTAAATATGCAGGATGGTTGAGATATTTGTCTGTTGATGCAGCTCTTCATTGGAAGAAAACAAACAAACAAACAAAAAACCTCACTAATACAAGTCATTTAGCATTCCTTACCTTGGAACCTGCCAACATAGTTCTCAGCATTTTTGTTCCTTTTCCAATACCAACCACTGCAAAGACAGAAGAAGAAATGCCACTTCAAAACCAGCTCTGCAGTTCCCTTCTTCAACACCATTCACTACTAAATATTAAGCTAGTCAGAAATACAGCTTTTCATGCTCTGTTAGCATATTGTCAACGCTTATGAGAAAGTATCTCTGATGTTCAAACAACATGGGACTAGTGAAAGGAAAAAAGCCTAAAGCAGAAGATAAATAAGCTTCACCTATTGTTAAAATGCTTTAATTCAACCCCTAGATTTATTTATCTTTTAATCACCACAGAAATGGATAGTGCAATTAACACCATCTCTGGTTTGATGAAGGCTATGGCTCACTAATAATGAATCTAGCCTTCACTGTAACTAAACAGCCCTTTTAAAGGTTGATAGTGACCAAGAGTAATACAGCCAAGATAGCACAATGAAATTGTTTATCAGGCTTACAGCAAGAAAATAAAATAATCAAAAAGTCCAACTGCCTCTATCAAAAATCTTTTATAATCAAACCTTCCTATTATTGTGCATGTACAGACTACCATCTTTTCAATCTTAAACCAGTATTCTGCAAAAGAGCAATCAGTTTTTCATAAAAGACAGACACAGAAAAAGAGCTCTATTTTATATTTTACTTTAAAGCTTTTTACAACAGGGTGCTTTCCTTGAATATGTTTTCCTATTGATTTTCTCCACATACAGCAATTCAAAGAAACAACGAAAATTTTATAAGGAAATTACTTCTGTGTACAACTCATGGAATACGCAACAGCTTATGTCCTTGATTTTAATAAAACTACAGGAGTTAAGGGAGCTTGCAGGAAATCAGCTTTGTGTTAGCCAGAGGCCAGTACCAAAAGCATCAAACTGACAATGAACTTTTTTTTTTTTTTAAACAAATACTTGTGCTCTAATGCTTCTCAATCTTTACACTCAGAGACTCATTAGATTACTTCTTACTCTCGATTACTTCTCCTCTTGTTCCTGAGGGTTTTTAGTCACAGATGCCCTTGTGCTTGTGCTTTTGTGTACCTTCAGTTCAGCCTGTTCCTGTCATATTTGCCAGATAGGGAAGAGCTGCAACAAGGCTGAGAAAAGGAGATAAGCACACAGATAAAACTTTATAACCAAGCACTTTTCTTGCAACATGATGACATCACTGACACTTCAACATAACTGCTAAGCTGAAATTTGCTGAAGAGTGTCAAGAGATTCAATAGAATAATTTTAAAGAGACATTGAATGCTTTTGTGAACAAGACACTAACAATTTTCCCCATTAATCATCAGCTTGTGTAGCATGTGTATTATTGAAAGGTGACATAAACTAAACTTGCCAGACTACACAGAGCGTAACAAGGTTTAACTGAATTTTTAATTTTGATACTTTTTCATCTTTTCTTCTACTATGGAACCATAACTCACAACTGCCATATAGAAAGAAGCCAATTGTTTACCATTCCCATTGTACAGCAAGAAACACTAAACTGGAACCACAGCCCTAGACTGGTATTAAAAGAAGATATTCACTAAGACTTGACCTACAGTTCCTTGCTTCTTTTATCTGAAATACGACACCTAACATTGAGAAGTTGAGTCCTAGTCCCACCAGCTTCCAAATGCACTGGAAGCCACAGATGGGAACAGACAAAAGATTTTCCCTCTCAGACAGCCGTTGCTCCAGGCTCCTAGCGGTGCAGGGCCATCACATGCCACCTGGTCTGTAAGCTGCCTTTCACTTACATGCCATAGATCACTGACCTCTGTCTTCAAGGTCCTTCCTCATCTACATTTGCTGTCAGTAGGAAAAGAAATATAAAAGTATATTTTCTGATGACAAGCACTGCCCGGTTATTTGCAGTACGCTTGGCACACTAAGCAAGACTCTGTATCAACTAATTCCCATGAACAAAGTTATAGATATGCAGTACATAGAATTTGGGCAACAACAGTATAGATCAAGAAAGGTTAGAGGTTTCAGAAAATAAATACTTCTATTATGCTACTGTCCATGAGGAAAGAAAGCTTTCTGCCCCACCGCCCTATCCCAAACAGCAGCACACATTTTTGGAATAACTTGTTTCTGTTGTGTCCTCCCCTCTCTCCTCATTATCTTACCCAAACCCACAAGAAATCCGGGCACATTCCCTTTCCCACTCCTCTCCAGTTTTGTCCTTTCCAATGTAGCTAACATTGATTTTTTTTCTGTGTGTTTTGTATGGCAGTGGAATGAAAGATCCTGTGCCTTTTCTTAATCGATCCATAGCACATCAAGGTGATGCACTTCTCTGTCTTTACCAAGCACATCAAGCCCAAATACTTTTTGTCATGCCACAGGAGCAGGCTTTGGAGACTGCTGGATATCAGAGAACAGTAGGAGAAGCAATTAAGAAGCACGAGTGATTTTTCTTTTCCTATGGATCAATGCTGTTGACTTCCCACAATGAGCAGTAGCATGCTCAAAGGGAACATCTGTGTAAAAGGAAAATGTCCGCTTCGGCAATACACACAGTATTCTCCAGTGAGCAGCCACACAGTACAGGAAACTGGAAAAAAATGAGCTTACTTCTAGCCCAAGAATGTTACATTTTGCAATGTTCACAGGTGACAGACAATTACCAGCCTACAGGCCTCTACCAGCAACAGTCTCAGCAAACAACATCCCCTTGAAGCACAGCTCTTCCTGAGAAATCATTACAGCAAAACTCAGTGGATTTACTTTCAGTGTATACTTATAGTTGTACCTGTTGATTTTCAATACCAAAAAAGTATCGCTGTTATTTCTTCTAGCCAAGTACAGCTACAAGGCTATGATTTAAGCAAGCTGTAGTTTGCATGTTACTTATCAACAAAACTGTTGGTGACAATGTATGATATGAGAATAATCCAACCCAATGGTCACAGCCACAGCTGAGTTTTCAACACCAGCAACTGACACATCCTGCTCCTTAATAAAATAAAGGAATTCAATAAATGGTTTGCTATCAAAATTAAAAGACAAAATCTCTTTGGTGACTCCTCTTTATGATGCAAGACAGGACAGGAAACAAAAACTGTTTCTGTGCTGAGCCTCAAAAAAAGCAGCAGCTGAATTGCTCTTATACATCTTTCATTTGGCGAGTATTACAACCCAAAAGGCTCCCTCAAAATCCCAGAAAAGCATTAGTTTAAGAACAAATACTTTAGAAAATTATGATGACTATAAATCCCCCAGCTTAAGTAAAAAAAGCCATCAATTTCTGAGGTAATTTAGAATTCATTACACAAGAGTCTGTATTTTCATGTAATAACCCACAAGTTATTTCAGGATTGGGGTGGGGTGTGGAATATAGCCTTCTGTTAAGAAACACATTACAAGCATGTAAAAGTATATGCAGAGGAAATTTAACCCAGACCACTCTTCCATAGTAACCTGTCCTTCCCCCAAAACCATAAAGCCTGCCATGCATATCCCAAATTGTTCCTCTACCTCTGATTTCACGTAGGCATAAAAATGTTTCCTCAAATCATCTTTTGATGACCGTATTTATATTTTTCATTACCCAGAACTCCTGCTGCTGCACTGTCCAAAGTTCCACCATGTCCAATTTTCAAAACCTGATTTCTTTTGTTCCCATTTGTTTGCACACCAGCTTCTGCAAATAAGAAAATGAAAGGAAGCATTATAGGATAACCTTAGAACATAGGAAAAAATAGCACATATTTCCAGACTGCTAAAGGAGATAAAAAAAAATTATTTAAACTATGAATTACTAGTCCAGAAATTGCTGTACTGAATAAGACCAATGGTTCATCTAGATCTACTCCCAACCCCAAACAATTTGCAAGCTATTTTCGCTTAGATTCTAATGAAGTCTTACGTACCAGTATAACCAGATGTTCAGAAAATCATACTAGAAAACCTGGTGGACAGTTCACCTAAGAAGTTTCATTAACAAAGCATGCAAGAACTAGCAGCAGAGTTCCTGAAATCATCTATTATAAACAAATTTTATGCTACATAATCTGAGCAATTCCTATTGTATTTACTTCCATGTAATGGGTCATGTTTATTTGCCTGTATGTAGCCCTATGAAACTCTGCAATGAACTGAACTTCCTCACTGCTGCTTTCAAGCTGTTAGAGCATCTCAACCCACTGTACTACCTATGCAGCTGATTACTCCAGGAATTTTGCAGAGTCCAGTGCCCCTTATTTATTAGTATTAAATATGACAAATGCTCTAAGCTCCCTTACTTATTTATAATCTCTCTATTATGCCTTTCACATCAGGGAATCAGACATGATTCTGGCTAAATCTCTTCCATACAAAGCTGAATTGAAGTCCGTGCCTACACTACAGTTCACTACAGAGTAAATCAGCCTGAATAAGCACTCACCACTCCGAAAGTATGTTCTCACTTCATCAGCCAGTGCCCAAAACCCCGGATTAGATGATCAAGTCCCCATATCCATTATAAAAAGAATCTAGGCTGTAGTCCTTCACACCTTTACAACGATCACACTTCTTCCCCTAATATCGGACACCCAGGTTTCCCTGTATTCAGAAAAAGCAGACTGTGCCCAGGACTTTCAAACTCCTCGAAACACTGTGTTTTTCACTCATTTGGTGGTTGGTTCTTTTTAATGGCAAACGGCAGTGGGAGTGAAGCAGAACATCCTGCCAGTGCTGTGCTGCAGAGATGCTGCTGACACCCATTCTGGCAGATGGGTGCACACTGTCCCTGGGACCATGCTTGACAGCTCTCCAAGCAAGCTGGGATCCCCTGCATTGTGCACTGCAGGACTGGAGCTTTCTGCTGGGGCAAATCTCATCCCCATTCAAAACAAAGGCTCACATCACGCTGTACCTTAGGCAATAACAGATGCCTGCCTCAAAGTGGTGAAGCAAGTGGTGAATATGGCCTTACAGCTCACCATGCAGCGTGACCAACACACTGAGTCTCGCAGGGACTCAGCAGCTTCACACAGCGAGCCAGAACGTATCCAGCAATGACTCCATTCCCCCATTCTGGGCCACGCCACAGCTGTGAACCACCACAAAAAAAAAAAAAAATCAAACCCCAGTCCTCCTTTATTCTTTGAATGCTGAGAAAGAGGGTGCAGTGGCTTGACAGGGGTTGTGATGCCAGCAGCCTAACGAGCGCACACGCTACCGCCTGACACCCATCCCACCGCCATGCCGGGCAGGGCGTCCCTGGCCGAATCGCTCGAGGGCTGAGCGCGTGTTCGCTTCAGGCCGGCCTGCTCCTGCCCTGGGACCGCAGGCAAGGCCTACGCCCGCCTCCCTGTCACGATCTCCTGGCTTGACCACCAAAACCCCACCTCGGGCCTCCGGGCCCAACTCGGGGAGTCTGCACCTCACCTCACCGCACCTCACCTCACCTCAGCCCGCCTCGCCTCCCCCGGCCCCCAGCCCCGGCCGCCTACCTGCCAGCAGCCTCTCCTTCAGGAGGTTGAGCACGCCGGCCGAGGTGGGCCCCTTGGGCTTGTACACGGCGAACAGCCCGCTCAGAGAGAAGAGCTTATCGGCGGACTTGCCCAGCACGACGCCTCCCGCCTCCCGGGCAGCCATGCTCCCGGCAGGCCCCGCCGACCCGGGGCAGCCGTCCCGCCGCGACCGCCCGCCTTCCGCCCCGCCCGGGGGCCGCTGGGAAATGTAGTCCGGCGGCGAGCCGGCCGCGGCGGGAAAGGCGGTGAGGGGAGGCGGTTGAGGGGAGGCGGCGAGGGGAGGCGGCCGGGCACCCCCCGAGGCAGCCCGGCAGTCAGCGGCACGGCCGCCTCGGAGGGACCGGCGGGGCGGCGGGGTGTCTCGCGTGGGACGCCTGCCGCCGGGAGCCCTTCCGTCCAAACGGGGTGGCTGTAGGTATCGCCACCGGACACGGGGGCTCCCTGCGGGCACCGTGGGGGAGGTCGCTAGCCGGTGCGTGGCCCCTCAGCCGGCACGACGTTAGTCGTCGTACCTTCGTTGCCCAACTTGAAAGAATTATGTTCTGCTGACTAGCGGCTGAGTCCATTAATCTTCCCGCCCTCCTGTGTGTCATGTAAGAGAGTAGTGGGAAGGCAGGCTTCTCTCTCGCATCTCTCGCCTCCATACGGAGGCACAGCGTGTGGGTTTTCCTCTTCAGGCTCGGTTCATACAGACTCATCTCTCTGACAACGCTCGCAAGGCATTTAAGCAAGCTGTGCTTGAGCAAGGCACCGAGAGCTTGCGTGTTTCATTCATGCATTTCATTTAGTCATTTGTAAGAACCTGCAGATGAAACCGTGAGGAGACACTGTTACGGGGAAATAAATACATGGTTAGCCAAGGGCTATGCATGTTCCCGGTCCTTCCCGGAGCTTGAGAGAAGCAAATCTTCCTGCTGAAGTCAATGGCTGCCTCTGCACAGAGCAGGATCAAGGTCCCTGTGTGGTTTTTCAGCCTGGACCGGAGTCGGCGGCTCGCCCCGTGCCTCCTCACACCTTCCACAGCGGCTGCGCGGGGCCCAGAGCTCCCAGCTGCAGGCTGCCGCCACCGCGTCCGTGAGATGGGTAATGGCTGCCTGCCACCGGCAACGCCGGCCAGCCTCCCCTGCGTGCCTCTTGCACGTATTATTCATCAGGCGCCCTATCTACGTAGCCGTAATCTGGCTGTGGAAGTACTTGCTGTCACCATAAGTCGCGAGGGTGGATTCCCTGGTGAGTGGTACAGGTGGCCGTCTTTGCAGGGCATTGGAAGCGAGGTGTCAGAGTCCTTCTCCGGTAGATAAAATGGCAAAGACACGCTTGGGTAAAAGGTCAGCAGGAAAATTGCTACTGATTCACATGGAGTTAAAATTTAAGCAGAGTTGTGGAAGGCATGTTGTAAACTGTGATGGAGTTTTTGTTGCAGACATGGTTTAGTCAGGCTAACTATTCGAAAACTGTTCTCACCAATTCCCTGCTACAAAGAACTTAAGCACAGATTGCTCTGTAAGTGGGCTCAAGCAAAACTATTTAAACATGACTGTTAAGAAATGGTGTTAGTAAGTTTCCGGGTGTTAGTAATGCAACCCAAGGACTGAAATGCAAACCTGTCACACCATCATGGCCAGCAGTATCGTTGGGTCAGCAGACTGTTCTGAAAACATCGCAAAGGATCAGAGGGAGATTATGCAGAAATGAGAACTCCATTCTTGGCATAAAGACATCCTTAATGCAAAGAGCACCTCAGCTTTCCAATAATGCAGCAGCAGACAGGGCCTGTGAAAAAACTCCCTGTACTGCCTTCTCAGGACTGACCTAAGCAGAGAATTGTCTAAAATGATGTAATTAACCTGACGCAGGCATAGGGCATGAGCTGAAGGTCAGTGTCTGACCCCCAGTACTGTTTCCACAAATTGCAAAAAGCTTTTTTTCTGGGGGTTTGCTGGGGTTTTTTTGAGGACAAGGTTTCAGGTGTCTATAGAAACTACCCCCTACTCTCATTTTTAGTGTTGAGCAGGAAGTTCTTGTAGGTCTCCTAAACTTCTGCATCAGCAATTAAAACACAACACTTTGTTATTGCAGCAGATGGAGTCTTTGAAGGCTTAGAAAGAGAAGGTTTGCTTTGACTTCAGTGGGCATTGGATAAGGGCCCAAAATAAGAATTGTGAAAAACTATTAACGACTGTCAGTATTTTAGTTAGCTGGAAGTATATGTGTACATAAATCGCACATGGCTCTCTTCATGGGGCAAGGTTATTCAGCATTCAAAATGGTGGGAATGATGTACCAAACTGTTCATCTCAGGGGCTTTATTTCAGGTTTGCCTCGTGTTGCTTGTGATTAAAAGTCATTACCATCTGCTCAGTAGCCTATTTGAAATGAGATGTTTATCTCCAACAATTCCTAGCCAAGCCAGGATCCAAAACAACCAAAAGCATGATTAGAGTTACTGACTTTATTTGCAACCTTAATAAAGGGGCTCGGTAAATGGCTGAAAGGATGATGTTGCTTTATGCATGCAACATGACAGGTCTAGTAGAGGCAGGCCAAATCCTCCACTCAGGTCACTGGAACTGCACAAAGTAATGCCTCGAGAATCTGGTACAATTATGCTTTAGAGAGAGGAGATAATAGGTAGTAGCTGTTGTACGTGCAAACAGCAGATGAGTACTATTGCAGAAGAGGAGAAATCTGTTACTTGCTTGTGCAGAACAGAGATGCAACATTTCCTTCTACCTTCTCCAGAAAGATACTCACTCCTTTGTGTGCTTTCAGACTGGCTTTTTCTGAGGTAATGCTCCCAGACCACAGTGCAGAAGAAAATGATGCTGCATTACAGCATTTAGATTCAGTAGCAACAGGCCATTTCTGTCTTTGTGTTCACTTTATGATTCCAGCTTTATTGTCTGTATCCAAATCAGAGCAAATAATTGCAAGGAGGTCAATCATGGCTCATGTTCTTCCTGTAAAAACAGAGTTGCAGCTGTTTGAAAGTTTAGGTCCTAGACGTGTAAACTGCTCCCTTGTCAGCTAGCAGAATTTTGTCTGTTATTGGAACTATCAAAGCCTGAAATACATAGAATTTTTTTCCTCTAACTGTTCCATCTATTTGGATAATAAGGGGTAGATAAATAACTGTTCAACTTGTTAGTTCATTCGGTCCCATTCAGATGGGCACAAAGTCATAATTCATTGTGTTTGAGTGGTTCTTCTGAACAAAAGTAGGTTCTTCAGTATCTTGTTGAACTGCAGCAAGTTGAAAAAAGAATGTCAATTATTGCATGCAGGGGAAAGATATTACTACCCATGACACACACTAAACCTAGGTTTGGCAATTTTTGTTAGTCATTCTCCCCATGAGAAAAGGTTCCTAAACTGCAAGTATTTCATGAACAGATTTTTGTATTTTGTTCAGAACAAGATCAGTAGTTAAGGTTTACGCCAATTTGGATTTTATGTCTAGGCTTTTGTTTATTTTTAGGAATATTTTCTTTCCACCTTCATTCTGGCTTCTCTGGTATTAGAGGGATTATTTTTAATTGAGAATAGTTTAGACAAGGAGAGATTTTGGTTAGCTGATTTAATGCAGATTTATAGTGTCAATTTGAGTTGAACTGGACAGAATATAGTAGGATCGAAATGTTTTTAGCTGTTCCTTCTTTATGTGAAATGCAGTTCTGGCAGTTAGCTAAACAAGAGAACAGCAATTTTTCCTGATAACTGGTAGGTCACAAACGGTGTAGAGCTAGCTATGGAGAAATATGATACAGATATGATTTCAATTGCTCCTTATGGACCCTTTCTAAACATATTGCATTAGTAAGTGAGGACAGATCTGTTATGGACTGGGAAGTTACTTTTAATCTCTGATACATGCCCAGGTGTGTCTGTACTGACAGAGGACTAAGCATGGTCTGGAATCAGAAGATTCAGTGATGCTGAGGGGAACAAAAACAAAATACATTCTGCAGATCTTTGATATTATTGTTAATAAGAGTCTCAGTGGGATTCTCATTTCTTGTTTAAATTTGCAGTTTCTTGTTACAGTTGCTGTCAAAGAAATAATTTTCCAAGAAGCTGCATCCTAATTAGCAACAACGAAGAACTCACCAGATGTGCGTATGAAAGAAGGCATCACGAGGGATTTTTTATATGGACAATTCAAGTCCAACCTGCCCCTCTGTAAATTCAGAACATAACGTTAAAAGGACCTGGACACCATTAAATCTGAGAAACTGCTAAATGCCGTGGCTAGAAAATAAATTCAGCAGTATGAGTTGAACTGAATTCTGTTTTCTTGAAAAACATTCAGTCTTGATTTGAAGATACTGGGAGACAGGAAAAAAAAAAAAAGATCTGTAGCTTCACTAGTAGTTCAAATTTATACCTGTTTTCTCCACTGGCTTTGTACAAATTCAGCATTCAGATAAATGTGTTCATAATCAGTCCTTTGGTGACTTATTCACATCTTGTGAGCCCATGTATAGACTGATTAATGGTTTGTGAGACAGATGCCCAGTGAAGAGAATACCTGAGCTCCAACACCTCAAATGATGGCCTTTCCTCACCTACTCATTTGAGTGAAGGAACAGATTGTACTTACAGAAAAAAGCCACCTTCAACATCTAACATTAAAGTCACATCAAAGTTAAATAAATACTGTGTAATTTTCTTGACAGGAAAGCTAAAGCCTATGAAGCCCCTGTCTGTGGAGAGTTAAGAGCTTCTCTTCCAAAACATTCCTGCACTTCCAGATTCAATGTGCTCTGGCTTCAGCAGTGTCAGAGCCATCTCCTCTGCACAAACAACTGGGTTGGTTCAGGTCCCTAGCCCACTACTGGAAGCCTGTAGCAAATGCTTAAAGAAAGCATAAGAATGAAGACTGCAAGGAGTTTCCTTCTTCCCTTACACACCCAGCTTCTCGTTGTCAGCAATCGGAGGTATTTTTAGCCAAAGCTTCAATGTGGGCTGTTATATTTAACCATTATCAATGAATCTTCCATCCGTTGTCTAATCTGCCTAACTGCTTTGAAGCTATATGTACATTCAGCTTTTACTCTCTGGCAATGACTTTCTCAAGTTAGTTGGAAGTTGTATGAAGGAGTCCTATTTAGTTTGTCCTTTATTTTGAGCTACCTTGACTAGCACTAGGTATCTCCTGATTCTAGTACAATGAAAAATTCACTCATTTATTTCCTCCATCTCTCTTATGATTTGAAAGACCTTAGATCATATCTCACTCTCCCCTTGTCTGTCTCTTCTCAATTTGAAGAATCCTATTAAGTCTTTCTGAAGCTTTCTATTTAGTCACTCCTCGGACAGAGGCTATTTGTTGGCTATAATCTTTATTATGATTATAACTATCTTCTCCATCTCTTTTTAGATTTTACAACATCCTTCTTGATATGGGGTGGCCAGTATTTTACTCAGCAGTTAAAATATGGCCATGTTGTTGTTTTATAGTGTGGGGTAACAAGACCTTCTGTTGTGCTTTCGGTTCCTTCCCAAAATTCTTAGCACCTGATTTATGTTTTTGATCTCTTTACAAGGTGCAAAGCTTGGTCTCCTGGGCACAGTTGGAGAGCCTCTTTCTGCACCAGTAAGATCATGCAGCATCATTAACAGAGGTGGGGATAGATGGTAGCAGGTGTCTCGGGCCCTCACCACACTTTCCTGACTGCCTGACACGTCACGTATTGCAAGTGAAGCTGCCTGATGCCTGATAGCTGTTCTCATTCTCCCTGCGTGCTCCATCTTCCATTCCATGGATGCTTTTAGGGGGTCTACTGGACAAGCACACAAGTTATGTTATTGGGGGAAAGAATAATTCTCTGCAGAAGTAGGATAGCACACGTCATTATTTGCTTATTACTCTTTCCTCCTGGTCTGACAAGTCTTCATACCCTTCCCAAGAATGGCCTGCACTGGGTGACTCACAGCAAGAAAGTAGACAGCCAGCTGTAAAGCTTTTCTGCAAAAGGCAGTCAGAAGAAGCACAGAGATGAAGGTTCACTCCACATTAGGGTCTTGGAGTTACAGCCCAAAATGTAACAATTGCTTAAATGCTCTGGTCTACCATAAGAAGAAAGAAATACCTCTCCTCACACTGAAGAAGGGCAGCTGTCCAGAAACCCTACAAAGGGCAATGGCTAAGCATCTCAGGCTCTTCATGCCAAGAAGAGTGGGGACATAAATAGATGATCTCCCCCCAGACATGACCTCAATCAACGAATCTCTCCTCTAACTGGAGAAATCCCCACAACAGTCATCCCACACACGGGCAGAAACTCGCCTTTCTCAACCTAACGCTAAACTGACAGTTTTCTCCAAGCCACCTTTTTTCCTTTGTTCCCTAGGAAAATTCACTCCTTTTGGCTCTAACTCTTTCAAAGGAAGACACACTCCCCATATTCATCTTCTACTTGATCATTCACCCCTTGCAACTGCTCCTTAGTATCTGCCTAGCTTAACACCTTCTTTGCTGTGAGAGGCTTGTAAACATCACCAGCCCAAGCAAACAGCTATGATAAGAAGGTCAAAGCTGTGGATTTGCTATCCATTGTCCCAAGAATTAAATTGGAGCTGAGGAGGTGTTTGCTGTGTTCCCTGGCCAGAGGAGCCAGTGGCCATTCTGGCAGATTTTGCCTGGAAGATAACCTGCTGGCATGAGCACAAGCATAGCACACCTCCTCCATCCTCTTCTAGTGGCAGAATCTCTCCCTAAATAAGCACAAGTAACGATGGATTAGTTCCAATTAATTTAGAAGTGCAAAAAAACAAAAGTAGCCATTGCCTATGGGCGGGGGCTGCCAATTGCATCACTAATGAGAACTCCAGAATCAATAATCAAGCAGCTCCAGGCAGTGAAGTATATTTCTAATGCATGTTATAATACTGTTGACAGAAATTGTTCCATTTGCCATAAATTATTCAACTTTTAATTGTTTAGGCTTTGGAGTCTGTAAAGATGCTAATTGCCAACTGTAAGATTAAATTGATAATGTCTGCTTTTTATTTTCGTAAAGTTGGACTTAAAATCACAGAGGGAAGAAAGACTTTGATTTTACAGATACCTTGTTAAAAATAAGGAGATCAAAAAGATGATGAGTGTTCTGCTTTTTTATTCTGGGTTGTGATCATTAAAATGACATTCTATATTTACCATGTGTGTGTGAACAAAGTAATAAATATTTTGACCAGCACACATACCTAGATCAATATTTCACTCCATCTGGGTTATATCATCCCATATCTTGATCATGGACAATGAGCAACCCTAAGATGAAACTGTATTTTTGCCTGTCACATCTCAAGTCCTATACTTTTCTTTGAAATAAGAAAGTAAAATGGAGTTGAGTATTTGTCAGTTTTCTGACATTTTTTCCAGGTTTTCATGTATTTGTATCATTGTTTCATTGGCTGTTTTATCTTGCAGGATTTGTAAGGATATTGTCTAGACAGATGGACAAAGAGAAAGTTTGCTTTTTGTAGTAACCACTATGGGGAAATGATAATGAGAAGTTTATTCAGAAATATTTTTGCTTAGAAAAAAGACCCTATTTGCTAGAATTATAAATCTGATATCACCTAGAAAGGCAGTCTGGATTTTTCCACTTTAAACTGATTTCGCTTAAACTGAATATCTGTTTAAACTGTTTGATGAGGGAAGGAATTGCTGTTCATGGTACTCTGATTCATGTTCTACTTCTGAAAGGAACATGAGTGCGTCCAATCTCAAATGTAAAAAAATAAAATAAAATAAAATAAAGAATGTTTTCCTCAGTTAGATGTTGAAAACTCCTTCCTGGAAAGCTGCAAAAAGGCCAAAGTATTTTTTTCTTTTAGCTCAGAAGTTCATTTTGAAGCAGTGTTCACTTACACAGCTGAAGAGCTTGATCCCAGGAGTGCTATCTGTTGAAGTCAGCGAGAGGTAAAGGATGCTCAAAATCATGCCCTAATTGCTAACTTGGCTTGAAAGTACATTCTGTGTCATCCTAAGAAGCCAGTTTACGGCAATCATCCTGTGCTGTAATAAAATCACCGTAAGCTGTGGTGGCTGAGACTACCAGTGTATAAATGTAGCATTGAAAAGAGGTACTAAATGGATGTACCGTGTCAATGATATTTTGGCAAATGATAAACAAGAGGTGACCAGAGATGTGCAAAAGATGATCTACTTGAGTTACTGCTTCAATGAGGATACTCTGCTTGAGTATCCTTTTGGTTTAAGTCCTTTTGTTCATAGGAAGGTCATTAAGTTTCTTTGGTTCTGGAGTATATTTTTTACTTTTAAATCCAGTGCAGTCTATTTAGTCTTTCTTGATGCTTCTTTGTGAAACATTAATGAGAAGCTCACGCACACAGTCATAGAATTTGTCTGATTACTCCATTTATATTTAATAAGCTTGCTGCTTACACTTCAGAGTAACAACAGAAATTAGATAATGCAATACGTTAGTCCTGGACTGCCCCTAAATTTGGCTCTAAATTATTCATTATACTGGCTGAGGGCAAGAGAGCTGTCGTAACCCTAAATTTATCTAAATCCTACATTGTCTAATTTGTGCCTCTTTGTTGTTATTCCCACTTTAAAAAATAACTAATTTTTATTGAAACTGAAAACATCCAGGTTTTATCTGTTGCAGATTTATCATCATTCTCTGCAGAAATACTGCAGTCAGCTAAAAAACAAAGGTAATTTAGTTGGACTTGAGCTGAATATACAAAATGTGAGCTCTACAATCAAGTAAGACTGGGAAGATCTCTTTTGTTAAAGTCGTGATTATATTTTCTAGCTAAGACAGTATTTTTTTAAAACTGTCAATTAGACAAGAACAAAGATATTAACCAGCTGCACTCCCACATTTTTAGATTTTTATGGTTTCATTCTATAAACTAAATGTCTCTTTCATATGGGTTATATCCAGAAACACACTATCAGTGTAATATTTTTAGGGTCTTTAAAGTAAATAAACTTGGTAAGGTAAAAGGTCTAATCTAAGCCTAGGTGGCCCTCAAGCAGAGTCTAAAATCGTATCTTAAATGTTGGTGGGCTTGTAATCTATTTACCAAAACAAACAGAATCTGTCATACCTTCGGACTCATCGCTGGGAATGTCCCATTCTTAAAAGTCATATCTGAAAACAGGACCACAAAATATAGCTCAGTTCAGATGTATCCCAAGTTTCACAAAAGCATAAATTTAATAAGAACAGCTCGCTTAAGGAGACTTGCATCCTCTGATCCGATCTTCTAGTAGAGATTTCCTGTTCTCACGGGAATGGTTCATAAACCACTTCTGAGTTTAAACCTCTAATGGAGTACATACATATGCCCAGCAGCAAATTGGACCAGGTGCCTAGGGCACTGGCTCTGAGGTTCATCTCTAAGTGTTATTGTAGACTACCTGGCTGTCTAACAACATGGGGCAAAACCAGGCTCATGGGGAGAGGTACCAGAGCGTTAGTGAAATACCACCTCCCCCCAAAACATCTAAGGGGAAAATAAATATGAAAAATGAAGTGGGGTGTAACTATGTTACACACAAGCAAGAGGAACCCAGAAGCAGTGCATCTACCCCCACTTTTTCCTCATTGCCTGCACCACTCAGTGAAATGGCCCCACTGTGGAAAGCCCCAGTCTGGATGCGTGGCAGCACAAAAACTAGTCACTCATTCCCACACCTCAGCTTGACCAAACAACCTGGTCTAAAAGGCCAAAATGAGGAAATAGCATAGAAAATGTTGTTACAGTGTTCCTAAAATACAGTAAGTCCCCATAGGAAGTTTGGGACCTCTTTGTACTCATTGCCTTTCAGGAGATGTGTGTGCTAATGCATCATTATCATCACCTGTTATTAAGAAATAAAGTAACACATGTAAGAATCGGAGGCATTTTATCACATCTCAAGTGCTGTCTCACTGGAACACTCACAGAGACAGATTGCATATCCTGACAGCAGTCCAAGGGGGAAAAAAACAACTTTGGGAAGGCAACACAATCTAAATTTCTCAGAGTTGAGCCAACAGACAGATGGCAGGAACTAAACGTCCTTAAAAAAATCCCATGGCCGTGGCTGTCCTGGCGTCAGTCTGATACTCTGCCAAACTGAGAGCCCCAGTGAATGAATTGCAAGGAGCTTATAGTTGTTTCAGTCCAAAAAAGCTTAAGGGGGAAAGAGTTGGAATACATGAACTGCTGCAAATGACGGCAGCTCGGAAAGTTAATATGGGAACCTGCCCATTCAATACTGGCAATGGGAGAGAGGGACTCTAAAAGAAATCTGTGATTTGATAGTCAAATTAATACGTAATTTTTCAGCAATAGTGGAACAGTTATTGTAACTGCTCCATGGCCAGCAGATCCAGCTGCTGGAAAGTTACCTCTTGTGCAGAAAACAAGGGCCAGGCTTTTCCCCACTTAAATCCTCAAAAATAAAGCTTAAATTAGATTTGTCTTGGACGTGGCAGTGGCAGATTTATGGAATAGCAGCCTCTCTGCTCTTCACTCACCAGGGCTGTCTGCACAGCACGCACTCCTGGGCAGGTACCAGCTGTGTGGCTGCCCCAGCCACCGACGCTCCTCGTGCCATAGCAGAGTTAAGGTTTCCTCTTTTGTCTCAGATAAATCCCATTAAATAATGCTTTAGCTTTCCCCTGCATTTTGGAGAGCAGGAAATACCAGCTGGAGGAAGAATGAAACCTAGACCAGCAGATTGTATCAAACAAGACTTGTGAGGCCTTTTCCTCATTCTTTTAAGTACAGCTTAATGGTTCAGACAACTAAAAGAGGATTTGCTTTCCTCTTCAGGAGGATTCATCCAGATTTAGCTTCAAAGTCCAACTGTTTTAACACTGAAAACTGTGGGCTTTGTGAGATTCAGCAACACAGTACACTTGCTTTTCCCCAGAAATCTTCGCGTTATCTGACCAGCATAAAACAATAGTGGAGCCAGACCAGATGCTCACAGGAAGATGCTTGTGTATCAGAGAATCACCATCACATCTCCAAAATCAGTGGTGCTTTGTGCTTGGGGTCGGCAGCCAAAGCAACAGCCTTGTATGACGCTGGTAGGCCGAGCTTCAGTTCATAGGCGCACGCTCCTAAATGTTGCTGAAAATCTTCTGAGCTTGTTTCAGAGGTTTCATGGGGCAGGGAACAGATAGAAAGGATGACCTTCCCTCAGAAGCCCTTCCCTCAACGGGTAGAGTTGGCAACGTCTCCCACTCCTAATTCATATTTCCATCTGTCCTCCCATTGAAGGATGAGGGTGAAAACATGCCTGGGGGAAGGCTGGCCACAGAGCTATTATTGGTTTTCCCTGCTTCATTGCTGTCCAAAGTGAAGGAGACATCCTGGCCAGTTACAGGCAGGCAGAAGGGGCTGCAAACACTTATAAACCACTGAGCTTATTAAACTTGCTTTGATCATCACAGTAATTCTGCGTCAAAGATGCTGTGTGGCAAATCACTGCATTGCACAAATCACTGCACTGGAGCCATTCCTGGGTGAATATTTTTCTCCCCAAAGCCTGCAACGGAGTTCTTTATTCCACAGTAAAAAGTGAGAGATTGAAGCAAACTATCGGAGGAGTGAGCAAGCTGCGGGGTCTTCTCATTTCCGCTGGGGCCAGCCTTATACAGCCAGTCCAGGCTCAGGGACCAAAGAGGACACTTAAAGCCACTTTTCTACTTTCTGGTTTTGATTGCTGTGTGCTTCTTGCCTGCGGATTCAGGCCTTTGCTATTCTATTTACCCTTCCCAGAAGTGCACTTAGCGATAAATGGAAGATTCGAATTCAGGCATTCACTCTGGGGAAAAAATAGGTTACAATAAATAATGGTCACAGGTTAAGTCACCCAGGTATTATGTATGCTCTTAATGGATATCAGAGAAAAAATATGCCATAATGCTTGCAAGTAACTTTTTTCCCCCCAACAACGTCCATTTTAAATTATATCTCATGAGAGATTTCAGCTATTTTCTTTGCTTTCAAACACAGCTTCCCTCTGTGTCTCTGACTCTTGAAGTAGAGAGCTGAATTCAAACTGCAGAGAAATCTGTTAGAAGGTGCCTGGAGGTATATGTGGCACAAAGACACAGGAACTTTATCTTCTTTTCTGGCTGCTCTGAACTGATTGTGGGAATTAATGATTTATCTCTTTTTAAAGAACTCCTTGGAGCTACATAGTCTCAAATCAGATAAAGTATACACCATTCCCTGACCAGGCACCTGCCAATTTAGGTTTAGCCTTTAATCTGGGCCCTTCTTGTTTTACAAAGATTTGACTTAAAGAAAAGTTTCTTGAGAGATATCATCAGTGTTCATCAGTTTTCCAAAAGCTGTATGCTATTTCTTCTGAGAGCCCTGCTAGCCTGGAATTTTTTTGAGAAGAAAGGAGGAATAGCAGAAATTTACCTTTCTGCTGAGAACAATCCAATACCACACCTCTGTCCTGGGTAGATCCCTTGAACAGTGTGTAGAGCTTGAGCTGGCTTCTGACACAAGGACAAAGTTTGCCCTGGAGAGTATCACAGGAATATTTCATCCTGCCCTCAGGACCAATGTAGGTTACCAGCAGGTACAGAGAAAGCAGGCAGTTCCCTCATTGAACTAACATCTGTTCAAGTCTGCTGCAAACTTACTTACGTATCTGTGCAAAAAGGGAGTAAGGGATTGCTCAGAAGCAGAAATACACAACATTGGTCCATAGACAAGTCTTTAAGAGGTCAATATGCATGTTTCTGGAAATGCACCAGAGACGATGTGGCTCAGTGATATTAAATCTGATTATTGACTCCCTTGTAACAAAGTCAGTGGGAGTCATCTTGCTGAAAGCATGTTTAGACTAGATACTTGGCTGATTCATGTCCTTATTTATATGAATCCTAAGTGGGATTTGTTATTTGGGGTAAAAAAGAAACCAAGCGGTTCATTCACATATACAATAAAAAGGAGTTCACACACAGTCAGAAGTCTGCCAAATGCAAGGCAGCTCCAGAGAAAAATGGCATTGTAAACCACTTCATAGCTTAAAAGAAAATAAGCTGGGCGTACAACAAGGTAGGAACCATCTGCTTGGCTTCAGTGGGAATTTCCCCAGAGTAATCATTGCAGGGGTGGATAGATCATGAAATAGAGGAATTTTTTTCTTCCTCTCATAATTAAATTTACTGGGTTTCTGCAGAAGAGTTCCTGGCACAGAGTAAGACATGTATATATAATACCTTATCATTGTAAGGCTACATAATTACAGTGATAAACAAGCCCATTTAGTTTAGCAGAGTCTGACATTTCATCTGATTGACAGACCTCCATTTGCTACAGATCGTAAGCCCATTTTTTGTAGTCATGTCAGATTTCCCATTCAGCCGCTGCTCCACGCACCAAAATGCCTTTCCCTTCCCTCAGCATCCAAGATAAATACCTGTTTGATGTAGTACCAGCTTTCTCTAGGAAGCTAAAATTTGAAGGGGTGACCATATTTGCTTCATTCTTCTTCATGACATTCAGACTAAGCAGTTGGCCTTTACACAGGTCTTCTGGAAAGCTGGGAGCAGAGAACATGAATCAAGGAGGTAGAGGTCTGTATGACCTTGGAATAAATTAATATTGTCCTTTGACTCGATGCTTTTGGGCCTGCACCATAAATTCTTGATCAGGATGTAAATTCAGACCTACTTCTACTTTGCTTCAGCTTTGGTATCTGGAATTAATATTGCAGGTAGTGATTCAGTTCTAATCCATCTGGAGTTAAATATTGCTGTCAATCCCGGTACACTTAACTAAGCAATATTTACAGAGCAATTGGATGTTCTGAGAACTACAATATAGTGACCTGGAATTCTTCAAGTCTTTTTCTTTTTTTCTTTCTTATTTCAATACTTTCTTTTGCGTTTCAGCTTCTTTTGCACTGGTAATTTAACACTGTGTCACATCCTCACAGCTGACCTTTAGAGCACAAGAAGCTGGGACCACTGTGTTGGTGCTGTGCTCTTTCCCTTACAGCTTCAAATAATACATACTAGATTTACTTTTATTTTCTATGTGAAATGAAACCAACCTTGAGAGTTACACAATGTCAGAAGGAACATTTTGTTGAATCTTTTCGAATATGCTAAGCTTTATTTTTCAAGTTCCCATGCTAACTGGAAAAGGCCAAAAGAAGAAATGATTGTCCAGTATTGTCTGTACTATTAATTAAAAATTAATAAATTAAATGTAAAACCAAAGATGAATAATTTATCTCCAAGCAGGGGGCCTGACAAGGAAAATCCATGTTCTGGCTATATTTTCTCAAAATACATCAAGCAAAGAAACTAACTAACTCCCACAAAGGAGTTTAAAATTATGTTGATTACATATCTTGAATGTAAATATAGTCAGGTGAGTTTACAGAGAGAGACAGCGAAAAAAATAGAAATAAGGGAAGAAAGGTTTTTAGAATAGGCTTTTATTGTATCTTTTGCAATGTTTGATTGACTTTCTAATGTCCTCTTTAGCAGTATCATTCTGCATAATCAGAACCAGAAGGAAAAATTATCAATGAGCAAGGCAATCTAATCAGTGTTTCCTCCATAGAGTAGTTAAAGAAGCCGTATAACCCGAGACAGGGGTTAGTAGTGTTCAATATCAGACCCAGCTTGGAGACACTGGTCAATCAATGAAACCAAGCTCTTTAAGGGAAGGGCAGTAGCTTGTTTAATTGATTGTGTACGGACTCAAATTTTGGTCATACTGTTTGCTGGACAGCTGGCTGTTTCCTGATCTCTAAAGTCTCACATTAAATATACTACCAAGCTTTTCTAAAATGCCCCATACTCCACCAGCAAAGTCTCTGAACCTCGAGACTGACAGCATTTTGACTTGCAGGAACACAATGAGCATTTTTTGCCTCGTGGCTGCAGGGCTGCGATGCACCAAGGCTGGCTGAGCTCTCCAGGGCACAGGAGGAACCCGTGAGCCCTCAGACGAACCCAGAACTTGAGATTTTGCTCCATTTCCTTTTCTCCAGGCAACCTGATTGTTGCACATTTAGAAAACATAAATGTTAGATGAAGTTCAGGTGGACTACGAACAACTTTCTTATTTACAGGGCAGTCCCACTGCTTGAATCCGTCCGCAGAAAGAGTTCCCAAGCTGGCACGTAACTTAATTCACACAGCTTGAGTGGTTTAAAGATACTTCTGTGTACATAATATTTGGGCCCAATGTGACTTTCAGAGAGTGCATCGCTACATGGTACAGCCCACAGTCTTCAGTAATTTCACAAGTTCTTTATCAGTCTTTACAAACATGATATTTTGCACTAACAGGCTGCTTAAGAGGACTCGGATTCCAGCTCCCGTTAAAATTAAGCAGAGCATAGATGTTCCCACCTTCTCAGCAAAGCTGAAAGCTCAGGCTGTCTGTCCTGCAGTGTAACACAGTCGTGCTGCAGTTCTGCAGGATATGCCAGATGTATTTAGGGCAGTAGCTGGACTGGGAACCGGGGTAGGTGAGGAGCAGATGCATCATCCCCTTCTGCTCCTCTGCTCTGGGGACAGATAAGCTGGGGGCGGTGGGGAGGGAGCAACCTCTGGAACCAGCGCAGCAGAAATCCCCAGGGTACGCTGAATCTGTGTTTTGGATCATTAGGGTAGAGCGTTACAGATTTTTTTTCTATAATGCGCATTTTGAGATAAATACCCGTCGCGGTGAAGCGTCTTCTATGAAATAGTCTGTTAGAAAAGGGTCAAACTGCTGATGTGCCAATTACCGTTACAAACCACCGCTGGTGAGTGTCCATGCAGCCATGCGGAACGTGGCTCACAGAAACCGGTTCAATTACGATAAAACAGTCAGATATACATCGGGCTGGATTTAACGGCCGCAAAACTGCCTTGCAATGAACAGGGTCTGCAGCCTTTGACTGATGATGAACTGGCTGTGTAAGCTTTAATTAGCCAGCGACAAGGCAGCATTATAAGAGCTGTTTTACTAGTGCAAAGTAAATACTTGCTCTCCTGCTTCCTCCATCCCTGAAATTTATTACGCACTTGGATGTGGCCACACCTGAAAGGCTGGGGGAGTGAGGAAGAGGCTTTTGCAACTTGACCCCTCAGGAGGAATAACTGCAGCTAAGCCTTCTACGCTGACACATTTTTCTGAAATATTTATGCGCTATCATCCGTTGTTGTTTACCTCATGGTCTCCTCTCCTTGCTCACCCCGAGCCGCCTTATCAGACAGCCTCCACTATTTAGGAAGCACAGAGAAAAAGTTAGGAGTCTGAAATTAGAGAAAAACCTTTTTGGTATGCACTAAAACTTCCACTAAGAGAGCTGTGGAGAATTAATTGGGCAGGCAGAAAGGGCTGGGAGCGGAGAGCAGCGGGTGCCCCAGCAACCTCACGCAAGCCTGTGAAGGGCAGAGTTCCCCTCGCCTCGGCAGGCCTGACGGTTTTAGGTGGGAACCGCCGAGTGGTCCGCTCGGTTGTTTCACCCAGCCCGTGCTGGATGCTTTCCCCTTGCCTGCTTGCAGAAAGGGCAGCCGCAGCCTCGGTAGCAGCTACAGCAGCCGCCCACAGCAGGGACAAAGGGAAAAGCCTCAGAGCAGGCAGCAGAAAGTAGGTTAGCCTGAAAGACGTGAGTGGAAACGGTGCTCTTGTAGACAGCTTTCTTATAGACTTCTGTGTATTCACTTTTTAGTGGCTCAGAAGCAGATGACATTCCTTTGCATCATTTTCAGTGAGGAGGGAGCTGAACTCCCTCCCTTCATGCTCTCCCCTCTGACCTGTCTAATTACCGTAGGAGAAGGGGAGCCCAAAGAAAGTCAATATGGAAAAAAACCTGTTGGATCCTGGTATCGGTCAAACTGCTGGTGGAAGGGTACAACCTCCCTGAGGTCACAGATTTAGCTGAGAACAGCAGATTTGGCCTTCTCAACAATTTTGCAAGACGAGGTGCTTTTGCTGTGGGATTTTTGGTTTGCTTTGGCCAGTTGTTGTGGGTTTTTTCCTGTGTCTATATACAGGCCGCCTGAAGATAACCACGGTTTTGCCAGTGATTTTAGTGTAATAGGAATTTGATGTTGAAATACGCTGAGTTCACAGGCCATATAAACTGTAATATTTTGTACATCTGCTCTAAATCCAGACAGCCAGAGAGCTGACGGTACATTTCCCACTGCAAACAGATCTACTAAAAAGCATGAAATAGATCTTGATTTATAGGAGAGCCACCATCGTTGATTGTGTGTCTTACCTTAGATGGGGAATGGAAGGAGAATCGTGATCAAACACACTTTATTGACTTTATTCCTTCCTTAAAAAACAGGCAAACTGCTGAAAATGTGCACAGTAGCCATTTTACGAAATATGAAAGCAAGCACGAAATTACAATCCTCAAATCACCAATTCAGAGCCCTCAGAAATTTTTTTTTTTCCCATTTCTTCAACTATAATTTCCGGACTGGAGCTCTAGCCATTAATAGCAGCTACATCATTACACTGCCGTGACACTTCAGCAGCACCCTCATCCATTTCAGTCATTGATCCACTAATGTGCGCCGGATGAAAAAGGAAAAGGTCCAGCTCGTTCATCCTCCCCCTCCTTTCTCCTCCTCTCACCAGGTGGCAACCACTCACCCTTTGCTTTAAATCCCTATCAGATTTCAGATGCTCAGTGTTAATTGTCTCAGTACAAGGACTGACCCCAGACAGCGAAACTAAAATTGAAGTAACAGGGCCATAGAAGTGGGTGAAATGCTACAGAAGCGAATGGATCTGCAGCTGCTTGCCTTGGCCCACAGTCTGCTGACAGCACTGGAAACGACAAGTTGGAGCTGGAGCCTTAAGGCACGCTTGTCGGCATTGGATTCTTCCTGGAATGTGAAGCCAAACCAGGAAAAGAGCAGGAGAAAGGCTAAAGAAATTAGGCAATACGATCAAAGGTACAGCAACGTACTGCTGGAGAAACGGTACTTTACGTAGCATCAACTGCACAAGTAATTCTGTAATTCCAGTTGCATATGGAGGAAAAAAATATCTTTCCTATAGACATCCATAGGTAATCCATATTGCAACTCTGTGTTTAGGTGATCTTCTGAGTTACAGAGGTACTGAGCTGAAAGATACATTGCTTATGGTTGTAGCTTGTTGGGGTTTTCTAATCCAGTAGCCTGATTATTTATTTATTTATTTATTTTTAAATCTATCCAACTAACCTATAGGCACATTCTTGCTTTCCCTTTTCACTCTTCGCCTGGTACATTTGTTCTTTTGTTATGCTTTTCCTCATCTTTATATTGCTCATTTTGGGATCAAAGGATAAAGGAAATAAAAATCCTGTTAGTTTTCAAAGGTCCACACAGCAGTAGATAATTGGTTTCCAATCAAGCCCAGACTGTCTTTGATCTCCAAAGCCCTTGCAAAGAACATTTTGCTAAGACACAAGCATATGTGTTTGGTAGCACTACCAGGAGATCTAATTTTGAAAGTCTGCAATTACCTGTGCAGTGGCACTTAGAAAGATGAGAGGGACTGATAACAAAGCTGTGTTTTTATACCATCTTCCATTAAACTTGCATTAATGAGACATAACTACACTCTTCTGAAGAGATACTTTCAGTAATATTTCTCTCATGCTGTAGTAACAGAGGTGATGGGTCGTGCAGCAGGGTCAGGGACAGAAACCAGCTCCTTCCAGCTCCCCAGACCACAGTTCAGCCACGCGACCATCCTTCCTTGCTGGAGATTGCTGCCCTTTCCTATTCTTCATGAAGCCAAATAGAAATTTGCTGCCCATTCCCACCCTGGTTCAAGTTTCCACCTCCAGACAGCAGTTTATAACCTTTGGCTGTGCTGGTTGAACCGTTTGGGCTGTGTTGCAATGATCAGGGAAATGTTCTTGTTTATGTATATCTTTCAACAAGAACAAAACATGGTGCCTGGCAGCTAAGGACACAAACTTTTTTAAACCAGCTTTCCCACCAGAAGAACCGTAACGTGAAACTATACGCTTGTTCATCTTTGCAAGCAGTTAATCTATCCTGTCACTTTGAACCTTAATGCCCTTCATTTTACCTTCTCTTACTCACTAAATGTCCTCTTCTCTCTCCACCCACGCTTAAACCCACCGAAACACATGGGTGGATGTCGGTCTCTTCTCCCAAGTAAGAAGCGATGGGACAAGAGGAAACGGCCTCACGTTGCGGCAGGGGAGGTTTAGATTGGATATTAGGAAAAATTTCTTCACCGAAAGGGTTGTCAGGCATTGGAACAGGCTGCCCAGGGAAGTGGTGGAGTCACCATCCCTGGAGGTATTTAAAAAACGTGTGGATGTGGTGCTCAGGGCCATGGTTTAGTGGTGGCCTTGGTAGTATTAGGCTTATGGTTGGACTCAATGATCTTAAAGGTCTTTTCCAACCTAAATGATTCTATGATTCTATACAAAAAAGCAAAGTGTGTTCATGCTAGAAAAACATCAGATACTCTGGGTGAAATGACTGATGTTGGGTTTGTAGGAATCTCTCTTTTCCTTTCTTTTTCTTTTTCTTTTTGTGTTCCTTTTCCTCCTTCTTTTCCTTCTTTTTCTTTTTCTTCTTTTTTGTCTTTCTTTTTTCCTTTTTTTTTTCCTTTTCCTTTTCCTTTTCCTTTCTTACTCTTCATGCCAGGGCTGGCCAGAAACAACAGATTTTTTTTTTTCATGTATCAAGGCAGAATTATTTTGTGCAATCCAGAGAGGCAGAGTGCACGAGACACACAGGTATATACTTACATATGCATACCAAAATCTGTAACTGACTCTGCTTCTTTAATAAACAGTATACATTCATTTAGTGTAAAATAGGACTCCTGTCAAGCTCCTACCCTACAGCAACTACCAATTGCACTGTCAAAATCACTCTCTGTGGTTCTGAATAGGTTTCTTAATGAAAGAGCAACATTAGCTCTTTAGAACATTTTGTCCCTGAAGGATGCAGCAGCAACAGCCGCTGAATGATTTCTGGCTCAGACATGCTTATAAATGGTAGGAAACATAATGGTTTAAAACATGAGTATCAGCTCCCTGGAAATGCTTTGTAACAGTGATTCAGGGAACCAAGAGACAAATGGATACTAAGAGTGGTACCCACTGATGAGCGCTTTGTTTCCCACATGCACACTGACCCCCTTAAGAATAATTATGGTGTGGGTATCTTGCCACTGAAACAATGTAATAACCGGGGAATCAAATTATTTGGGACCCAATCCAAAGAAAAATATGTTCTGGTAAAATGAAATTTTAATGTCCGCTAGTTGCTGGATTAAATAATGATAAGCATGCAAATGAAATTCTGTGTTTCTATTTTTGCAGTCTGGTCATACTGACTGTCATAGTAGTCATTTTTTATTCTGGTTAAACCTGGAGGCAGTAGCAGAGTAGAATTTGACTTGAGTGAGATGTCTAGATTCAAAGCAAAGAAAAAGAGCTTTTGTTATAAAATGCTTGGACTCAGGTGTTCTCATTTCTTTAATAGGGATGATGTGGCTGCACTTGGCTAAATCCTCCAAATTGGGGCTTCAGCACCATTTAAATATTGAAGAATGGTATTTACCAACAGCCTCATGCATATCCCCAGTCTCGGTTCCAGACAGATTTCAGATCAAATGTCACTGTTCTTATGCAGGAAAAACCCGCAAGCAGCTTTGCCACAGCGTGGAGGGTATCAGGATCAAAACCAACAACAAAATAGATGAAATTTGTCATCAGAAGATAGAAGTATCTGTCCCTGCTTTGTCAGAATCTTCTCCCTGGCAGCAGGAGACTGAAGTTTTCCTGGTGTGTTTGATCCTCTTACTTGCTTTTTTTTTTTTTTTTTGTAGTTCTAAAATGTATTTGTTACTGTTATGCCCCCAAATTTGTTTATAGGCAAAGAGGAAACACACCCTATATATGAAGCCAAGAATTTATTATAAGTACAGCTGAAATCCTTGCAGTCTGTTCCAAGAGTCACTATCAGCCCAGATTTAGTTATTACAGAAAGCAGCAGCTTTTTCTAGGCACAAAAAATTTCAGCGCTAATAATAAACCAGTTAAAATTGCTCTTGCTATGTTCCGCCCCGTTTCGTGACGCTATGGCCCCTTCCCCTGCTCCTCGGGGCACTGTGGTCGGTGCTGTCATTCGGGGGGAGGCTGCTGCAGCAGGTCATCAGCATCTGGAGTCCTTCGCCAGCAGGACTATCACGTTCATGTTGGTAGTTTTGTCTCCCTCGCTCCGAGATCCACTTGGGTTCATTTTAACACGTTTGCTAACCTGTTTTACACCTTTCCTCTTCCTCCATTGTTCTGCAGCTCCACATCACATCTGAATTTGCTATGTACAGCAGCTTTTAAGTATGCTAGACGATATTTCTTGGCTCGCTCTGTTAAACCTAAAACCAGTTTTGTCCAGTTACAGGTCTGCGTTTCTTTAACTGACCGTGGGTGAGTTCTTCGCTGTGGGGTCTCCAGTGCGAAACCCGTGCCCCATCTCTTTTCGCCCCATGCCAGTATTCCTCTGCTCTAACGCTCTCAAGGCCTCAGCCACCGTACCAGCCCCATGTTTCTCTATACTGCGTTATGTTGTTAGGGTGTAGAACTGCAGCGGTACCACTGCAATGATAAGCAAAGTAAAAGAATTTAGCCATAGCCACCTGGTCAGAAGAAAAATTGCTGTTACAGCTAAATCAAATTAAAACAAAGCTGCAGGCAGGCCAATAAAAGTTCAGACAAAGCAAGCGTGGCGTGCCTCAGCCCTGAGGCCTTGCAAGCTCAGCACAAAACCTGTGGCCTTTAACTAGCAATGGCACTACGATGTAACAGGTTTACACGGCTGCATTATTATGCTACTCTTAAGTTTCTCATTTGCTTCCCATCCAACTCAGACACTGCTAATACCCAGCTTCATCACCCAAGGGAGGGAGCTGCAGACAGGGGGATCAGCCCAACATCAGGAGTTTGCTGTTCACCTGCCTTAATGAAAAACAACTCATTAAATACTGCATGCCGGATTGGTGCCTCCTTGGCTGTGTTTATAAAATTTCATGGAGCCTCTGGAATAAATGGTACTGAATTAGTATAAAGCTATAAATAGGTTAATCAGGTTGAATATTCAGCTGCTAAAATAGTTGAGTTACACAATTATACTGACCTTGGCTCATGATGGTGCAAGTTTTCTATATTGAATTCCAGTTTCAACCTGGAGAAGATCTTTATCTGGCATCTGGGTCAGCTTGCTCTTGAAGTCCATCTTTTTCCCCTGAAGTAACAAACAACGGGGCCAATGCTGGAGCAATTTCTTAGGGGATTCTGATAATTGTTCATATAGCTGCTGGGCAAAAAAAGTTTCTGTAGAAAACTGAGTCAAGACTAAGAAGTCAAGCCCCTTCCACTAAACAGTTTAATACCTGAAGAGCTGAAAAGATGAATTGCACCTATATAGCTTGTACTTTAAAAAGTTAAATGAAGTCTGTGTATGTAATTCCTCTGTGACAGCTTCCTCTATTAATAGACTAAATCATCCAGCTCTCACATGGAGAAAAAAACATATTTGTCACTCAAAACCACAAACCCAATAAAATTGCTCAAATTACTCAGCATCACCTCAGTGTGTGGGCAGTAAGCAAACTGCTTAAAAATAACTAAACAATTAGCAGAACAATACACAGTGATCGGGGTAAAAGTAGTATGTTCCTTGAAATGACACCAACCGCTGCATATGCTGGCTAGAATTATTAGCATCACTTTTTTTACAGTTCCCACACCCTTGCTTCTTTCTGAAATAAAATGAAATAAACAAATAATGGTTTACAGGATAAATATATATACCATAAGCCCGAACTATCCATCATAATGTACTTCCACTTTCTACCCCAGAAGTAAAAGGCAAAAACTTTTCATGTTGTTCATGTTTCTCTTGGACAAAACCAGCCAGAACGCTCCTTGTCAGCATCTCACTTGAGAGACATGAACTGGAGAGAGTGGTTTTGAAGCTGTGGTACTGTCCCACTGGTTGAACAGATCACATTTAATCACATCAAGGCATTTATCTTTTCATTATTCTGTTTGGTTGATATTTAGAAACAGAAAGGCAACACTATTTTAGAAATTTGGCAATTAGAATCATACTAGTAGATCAAATTGACATTTGGAATTAATTACAAAAGGGGAAAAAAGGGTTTATGCTCACTCTTGATCTTTTAGAACATAAAAATAAGGTTCTATAAATCTAGTTTCCTGCATATTTGCCATCTTGAAAACATCAAGGTTTATTGTGATTTGTTGGTTGATATTAAACCAACTCCTTATTTAATGATCCAAGCTGAGATCATGGCTCCAGAGAAGCAGACATTTAATATATATAGCATGAAACTGCTCGCACAATTCTGATGCATGTTTTACTCAGTATTACTATGACTTTTTCTAAGTTTCAGCAAAAAGTCAGGGAACAGCAGAACTCTAAGCTGTTAATGTAAGGTCTTATTTACCAACAGCAAAGCTGTCTCTGGCATATGGCTATGAGAGGGTAATACTTCAGTTATCACTGGCTTAAATGTGTATCTTACATGAGCCTGACAAGTTTTTGCCTATGTAAGCGAGGCCAAGCGATTTGGGTGACTGAATTTTGATCCCAAATTCTTCAGGCTTCAGTTCCTTAGGAATTTGTGTTTGATTATTTGAACAAAGAAGCACCATCAAAACAACAAAATTTTGAGCAACCAGATATATGAAATATATGAAGTGTACATTTCATACATATAGGAAATATGATTCTCCTGTCCTTGGCTTATGCTTTACTTCTGTGGTAACGCTGTAAGATCCCCTCCGAGGGTTACAAACTCTTGCACTTCCCTTGGTCCGAGACACCAGTCGTCCCACACCTGCCTGAGCCGATGCTGGTCCACGGTCCCTGCGCTGAGCTGGTATCAAACACGGCTGTTGGCGAGCTCAGAACTGTTGCCAGGTCACTACTCGTGCAGATGTGTTCTTTAAATCAATCCTTTAATGTCTGTCTTTTAAACATGACCAACCTATGCAGTTTTCTTCAGGCATCATAGGAAACTCGTGAACCCAATTTTTTCTTCTCTGATAATGCTCATTCCTGTTTTCCTTCTGAAAAACTTAAAACATTATCAGAAATGCCAAAATGAGTTTGCAAAGCAGGGGGTGAAGACTTTGCATCATTTCTACTAATGCCAAAATTCCCACTGATTTCAGCGTGCTGAGGTTTTCCTTCTTGATCCCCCCAGCCACGTTTGCTATGTAGATAGGATTTCCCTTGCAGATCCCGCAGCTGGACCTGTGTGGACAGAAGCAGCTCTGCTTTTGTCTGTATTGTCCTTAACACTCCCTGCCTGCTGAACTGCACAAACTGCTGACTGCAGAATCCCCAAGGTGAAGGACAAGACGAAAAACATTTTCAGGGATTTGAAAGGGAGGAATTAACAAGGGAGGAGAACGTGAGTCTCAAAAGGCAGGATAAACAATACAAAGATTTCTTTCCTTTATAGGAAGCTGAAAGGAAAATTGTCTGGAAATATGCAGAGCGTTGATGGACATTCTGCTAACAGCAAAAACAGGAGTCTCTGAAAACCTTAGGAAATAAAAATTCATGACCCAAATTAAGAAATACGAACTTGACAGGTGCTTCCTGTGGATGCGGAGATGAGGGAAGTAGAAGTGGGTTTCTCAAGTAAAGGATAATGATGATTCAGAGAACAGGTAATTTGTTTCTTCTCTCCAAGGCAGCTCAGCATGGGGGGATCCCGGCCCCGCTAATCAAGCTGTACTGCCTGCTGCGTGTAATGGGTGCCGCTTCTGCAAAGAGGTTATTATGTAAGCGAGTCGCATTTTGGAAGGCTGAAAATTGCTTTTCTCAGATTGCAGCAACTTTCCTCATTTACAGGAGATGCTCAAGTGGATCAGTCCACCTCACTGCTTTCTAGCAGAACAAATTCAAGTCATTCAGGAACCGTTAATTAGCTGGGAGTCCGAGAATGTAAATGCACGTTTACTTCATCTCCTCACCAACACAGGCTGGTTTCCTCTTGAAACATTCAATGTTTTGTCCAGTCTGGTGTTAAAAGTGTGAGGTTACAGGCACCTTCCACTTCTGGTCTAGCAGCATTCACCGCCAGGAAGTTTTCACTGACGATGAATATCAATTTTCCTCAATGACATTACTTCATTCTTAATTGCATTCTGATAAATTAAGCTCCATAATTCCTTCAGTCTTGGTGCTTAAGGCGTTCAAATCTTTTTACTGGGAAGTAATGTTCCTCTAACCCTAAGCCATAATTTAACTATGCTAAACTTAGTTACCTCTGTTGCCCTCCTCTCCTAAATCAGTTTAGTATCTTCTGCTGTTTTCTGCAGAACTTCCTGTACTCTTGTTATATGTTACTACTCAGCATGACTTACATTTGCAGCTGCTTCACCTCTCCAAACTGGAAATGGGATACTAAACACCTTGAAACACAATGCAAATGTCTCATTTCTGCTGTCCTCAGTGGAAATTACTAAAGCAGGTTTACACTTACCATCTAGGGCACCCTGTGGAGGATACCCTCCCTCTTTTCAACAGTTGTTATTCCAGAGAACTGATCACCTTGGAATATAATGAGGTTCACCTTTTTTGAAAATGAAGGTGCTTAAGAAGAATATGCTTTTCCTCATGTTCCTACAGCCTACCACTGTAATGGGGTCCTTTCTTTCACGTGTTTCCATATTTTTCAGTACGTCAAATGTTTTACCAGAGGGAGGGGACACCACCCAAACCCCTACTGAATTATGATGCTGTAGAGCAGAAAGGCAAAGCCAGCAAGATGTATCTACTTCATTAAAGTTACAAGACACTGACAAAGTTGTCAGTTCCACAGCGCTATTCTAGCAGATTTTATACCACCAGCAGCATTTATTGTAATAACCACAAGGAATTTAATGAAACATAGTTCAGAATATATATACCATCCTAGCAAGGGCAATTTAAATAGCCTGGTGAGATACCACATTCCAAGATGCAGCTTTTTATCCTCACAGATCTGACTCCAAAGGCAATGCCAGCAACCGGTCTGAACCTGTAAAATTTAACTTTTCACACTTTCTTTTTTGGCATTCCCAAGAAGCTTATGACACCTGAAAACTTTAATCCACCATATGCTTCACTTGATTCCTAAATTGCTCTTCAGTTCCCTTTCTCATCCTTCAAAGGGAACCTCGGCTGATAAAGGATGCACCAGGAACATAAGGGTTCAGGCCAAAAGGGCTCATACAAGTTGTGACAGATTCACTTCTCTGAGCATTAATCCACTTTAATCCAATTGGATCACATACCAAACTAGCAAAATCCCTGAGACTTTGACAGCACCAGTTCTGTTAATATTTAAAGGTTAACAAATTCAGTAGATCCTGCGCTACTTGTATCTACATTGAGATCTTCGACTGAGAATCTGTAAAATGAGTTAATGAATATGAATTAGAGACCACACACTGATAATACTCTGTTTTTTTTCCAATAGGATGTAAAGCCCCAAAATCTTGCGTCAGAATGCAAGTGCCATAAGATTATCATGCTTCAATAATCCAGTCATTTCAAGGATATCAAAGTAAGAGAAAGATACAAGAAGATATAAAATGTGCAATTTTGATACAACCTCCTCACTGCTTGAAGAAGCAAAGTGTCCCTAAATCTCTAAATGCCTCATGCAGGCACAGCAAATAAATGATCTGGGGTGGGAGATGACAATCTCTGAGACCCAAGAGGATGGGGGAAAGATGCTGAGAGCTGTAAAAAAAGCTGTCAAGTGTATCATCTTGCTGTAGCGCTCTTGTTAAAGATGCAAGAGCACTTGCAGCTGTTAAATACTGAGAAGGAGAAACAGCTTAACATCCAAGTGTAGTCCTCAGAGGGGATCTTACAGAGCAAAGAGATTTTTAAAAAGCTGATGAAAACTTGAAGGACACCAAAACTAGATGAGATACCAAGAAAAAATACCCAACAAATACAATTCTAAAATATATAAAAAAATATATCTAAACCTATGTATAAAAGCCTTCCTCAAAGGCCCTGAAGGAAGAAATGATGCTTACTCACGTACATGACATTTGTATCCAATTCAATAAACTAATGTTGTGACTGACGCTCTCTGCACTCAAATGCAATAGAAAACCAAGGTCTTGACCAGCTGCAGTCTTGGAAGATATTAGAGCTCTCGGGAAGAGCAGACGTTAATCTGTGTTCAGGATGACTCCATCCTGGCCATTTCCCTTAGCTTCCAATTTTCATGGGCAAAAGTATGCTGATTCACTCCATGCCCTCCACAGTACAGTATGGTACAGTACAGTACAGGAAACAGGTTTACCCCAGAAGATGCTGCAGTGACAGACTCAAAATAAATGAAAGGACTTCAGGATGTAATAAAAATAAATGAAAGGACTTCAGGATCAAAGGCATGATGTAAAATGTTAAAACATTTTCTGTCTCAAGGCCATCCATATAAAACCTGTAACGGATTCTGTAATAATAGAAGCAGTCGCTTCGATGAAATTAATTTATTTTGAGAATATCCCTTTTAATCCTCCATGCATTTTTTAGCACAAAAAGTTGGAATTTATCACAACCTCCTTCATGAAACTTAATATTGTACGTCTGGTAATGTGGCTGTTTCAACAACTCCTCACTGGAAATCCCACACTTGCGAAACCTTGGCAAGACTGTCAGTAAGTGACCTACACAAAGTTTAATAGAAAAATTTTACTGAATATCCTCTGTTTAATGTAAACAAGGCAGGAGGCAAAACAAGGAGTATATATTTCATATAGTTACACTATTTTACAGGGCACAGAAAGCACTGAGGATCATGGTTTGAAAACCCTATATGATACGCAATATCAGACATGGATTTTCCATGTAGCCCCAAGTCTACTACATAATCCTTCGATTTTACCTAGCACTTCAGTTTAGTATTTCTTTTAGCAAGACAAATAGCAACAATAAAATGTCATCTGTGAAATTACACAGCAGGTTATGGTAGAAATTACCATGCATTTACAAAGCCATTCCATGATTACTTGTGCCCTGTAAAATCAAGTGCGACAATCTTTACACTAATAGTAGTGTAAGCAAGCTCGGGATTCTGGTCCTTATATATATATATGTATATATATACATAGGTGATGTACAACCAGACTCAAGCTGTGTATCAAGTCACAGCTTTTATATTGCACAGACAAATACATAGTAAGAACATTACACAGACAGGATCTGAATACCAGGAATATTACAGTCATATGAGAAACTAAGGACAAACTTGTTCTACCAGAGCTAGCACATGGCTTATTACAAAATTTTCTATATCGGAGTCTAAATCAAATACATACTATAAATGGAAACAAAGTAAAAAATGTGTCTATTTACACACATGTGCATCAGGATTAATATGTGGTTTGGATCTGCTTTTTGAAATAAAAAATTATTCTAGTATTACCTCTCAAATATTTCACTCTAATACTAGTGGCCATATTTTCTAAGGTGATAAGCACTTGCATTTCCCTTCCCACTGACATCTGGAGGATCTGCATATGCTGTGAACTTCAGGCCATATATTTTCTCAGGTGTCCATCTCTGGGTAATAAATAACCACATACAAACACACGCACACAGAAACAAAATGGGCACCTCAGTGACATGCATAGATCGGAAAGGTGAAAACATGGACCTGAACTAACTTCTAACCTTTTTTTTTAAAAAAAAGTGCATGAAAAATATCACCAAAAAATAATTAAATGAGTTCCATCTCTTAAGGAAGATTAAATCACTTTTACAAAAATAAAGGTCATTGTCATCATGTACGGTAATTAAGCGTTTGTAGGCAGCACTCACAAAAGCAGTTTAGGCTAAAGCAACTTCAAGGATTGCTTCACTTCTATCAGGATGGATCCATGTCTTACAAATTTAACAACTAAATAACATTTGGTTTGCAAGAACATCACCTATGTTGCTGGAGACCGAACAATTAGATCCTGAATTTAAGAGTGCTTATAGTTATATCTACTTATTTTCCTCATGGACAAGCTTGAAAGAATTGTGTTTGCAGCTCGGTAGACTGTTTTGCATTAAAATCCCACAGAGGTTGCAGCAGTCCTTCCAGAAGCTGACTGATACAAGTCCTTACAGTGTAATGAGCTCAGGTATCAGTGAAAACGAAAACAACAACAACAACAACAACAACAACAACAACAGAGGTGATGTTAATGCTTTCATTTGAGATCAATCATCTCTTGAATGGCTTTATAAATTGTATTACTTGGAATGCTCTTGCAAGTTTTGTTTAACATTTCTCTCACTTTCATTTATAGTAGTATTATCACTTCCAGTTTCCACTGAAATTGGGACATTAGAAGTATTCTGGAACATACACTTTAAAAAAAATAAATAATGAAAATAGAAGACTTGAGGAGAAAGTAATTAAGCTCAAGCAAAACCAACACAGACCCAAATTCAGTAAAGCATTGGCATTTGCGCCCAACAGCTTAACTTTGTTCATGTAAAAGACTGTTGTTTAGGAATAAAATTCTTGAAATTAAGCTTATGTTAACTGCTTTGCTGAATTGGGACCTTATTTATAACAAATGTATGTATTAAACATTGCTCTGCATAGACATTTACATGTTCTAAACTACGTGTCAGGTATTACACATTAACGAAGCTTCTAATATGGACTGACTGCAATACATATCACTAAAAATTATTTGCTACTTTCAAGGTATGTTTCCAAAGAACAAAAGTGAAAAGTGTCATTTTTTTAAACTTTATCCTGCTATGCCACTTTGACCTGAAAACACTTTGGGCCTAAATTCAGAAAAAAAAGAAGGTGAGGAAGTAAAATATGCTTCTGTTTGCCAGATAAATGCAATGCTTCGCACAAAAGCCTCCCAGTATATGGAGCCAATGAATACAGGTTTTTACCTGTCAAAATGTTTCCCCAGTTCCAGAACTGCTCTCTCCAGCTGAACCTGTACTGGAAGCTTTTACAGCAGGACCTTCCTCACTGTTGTGACAAGAATAAATTTAGTCCATTAACTGTGACACTGTTCTAATTAACCTGCTAACTTAAAAGGCCTCTCAACATCCAGGTTGCATAAATATTAAAAAACAAGACCTCAAAGGCATGGATTCAGAGCAGAATCTGATTCTAAGTACAGTTACGTAAATCCAGAAAAATTCTAGTGACCGAGTAAATTAGTCCATATTTGCATACGAGCAATCTCATCTGAAATGGGCATTAGCTGTGCAAATAGGATAGTAGGAAAGACAAACAAAGAAATACAATGTAAACACAAGGAGCTAAACTCTACCTTGCCTGCCTACGCTATTACGTTCATAGGAGGGGAAAGAGGTACTACACACCTGTGTGGAGAGCAGGACAGGTCTCTCATCCAAGTCACTCAACTCAGTGTGACTTGAAGGTTAAAGCACAGCCACCTGAACCTGCCAGTGCATACGTGGCAGTGAGCAGCAGGAACTGTCTCAAGTGCAGGCTGCCATCACGCTAGAGAAATAGAAGCAAAGCATGCTGAAGTCCGAATGGCCCTCCGCTTGCAATGCAAATGCCTGCCCTGGCTGATAGTATTCATATTGAGAAAGATGCACTGAGACATTTCTGCATCCCAGCACTATGAAAAGCAGGCGTACATTTTGGTCCTATATATGGTATCAACACTTTAACTGAATTGGCATCAGTCAATCTTTTGCTGGCCACTACTGCTATGGTTAGATAAGCAATAAAAAGATTTCTAAAAATGACAGAATGTTTATGCTGCCAATTTTCAAGGCACAAAAGATTCTTAAACCAATTCAGGCTAAATACCAATTTAAAAGAAATTAAAAATACTGTTTCAGCAACAACTATTAATGACCTATAATTAACTTCCCTGTAAAGGTGACATGAGTCAAGCAACTAGAGTTCACATGCAAAAACCTAAAGCAAATCTAGTTACGCAGATGACCTGAAGAGCAATCACTTGGAATGACAGAGACAAACATGCTAAAAACATGTACACTTCAGATATATTTGTTATGGATGTGATGCTGAATCAGGATTGATTCCATTAGTATTGATTTTATACTGATGTATCTCTTGGAGTAATCCATTGGGGAATCAAGCTCAGAGTTGTCTTTAAGATTCACCAAAACAAAAATGATCCCTCATTAATATATCCCACTGTATATGGATTAGTGGATTTTTTTAAGCTCTTCATTCTTAATAATATACATTGCAACTATAGCTGTGATTTCCTTTCATATATCCAACTGAAAAGAAAAAGAATTATGACATGAAAATGTTATAAAATTAATTTGCTTTTTAAAAGTAGTATGGTCAAAAAAAGCGAATTGGCATATGTGAGCCCCAGAACATACAAAAGACCCAACTCTCTAAACATTGTCATTATAACAGAATAACCAAGGTCTCATGTCTGTGGCTCTTCATGCAGCTTTTGCAGCTCTTCACACAGTGGCTAGAAATGCTATGTATTGGTTTCTCCCCAAATGCCTTCAATCATATTCTAGGTCCATTTGAATCCCTCTTTCTTGCAATGTCAACATCTGGTGAAAGTAACTTGTCTTCCAATTCTGCCAAATGTCAACTGACACTTTGCCAGGAGGCACCACCTCTTCTTATCTCAGTGTTGTCAATAGCCTTTTCCACTGAAACAAGCTCGGTGGTCTTACACCTGGCTACTCATCAAGGCTGCTTATGGTGTAGATGAGGCATGATACTTCACAAATGCAATTGCTGCCAGCTCTTTGCAGAATTCTTCCAGCACAATCACGCCCTCTAGTAACGTCATGTGGTCAATGCTGAGAAAGAAAAAAAAGCAGCAGGGAATCAGGACTGGCAGGCACAAAAAGCAGCCATGGGTCTTGGAGAATATGCAATATATTTACTCACATGGGCCCTTCCGGCTCCAAGCCCAGCAGGCGTTTTCTGACCAGCAGAAGTTTGGGAGTGAAATCTGGGATGCGCTGGATTCTAACCATGAGGTCCCCAACGACCTGTAAAGCACAAAGCCATCAACACAAAAAACTAACACCTTTGCAGAGTGCCTGGCAGCAAGCTTAAATGACAGCCTTCAGTGCCCTGGATGAAGACCCACTTCAGCATCCTCACAGGCTCACAAAACAACATGCAGAGTAGCTGCTCTGCCCCAAGAAAGGGTGAATGGGTGCAGAAAGTAGAGATACAAAAGGACAGGAGCTCTTGAGCCTTACTAGCTGTTGCCATAAATAGTATTACTTATTTTAATTATGCCAACGATTAATTTGTCTTAGTAAATGTTGATGCAGGCAATTGACCAGTAAATTCCTGGGTTTAGGGAAAGCACAAGGGGAGAGAGTGAAGATTATATTTTGAAATGGGAAGGGCTTCTGGGAAAAAGGGAGCTAAGCCCTCCGTTAGTACTGGGCAAGCATCATTAATAGGCTCCTGACCAGCTTAATAACAGCTGGTGCGTGGGGTAGGCTAGGGATCTCTGACTGAGAAGGCTGCAGTGTGACAGGCACCCAGCCAGCACTTCTAGGATGCAGGTCTCGCAGGAAGAGATGGAACCAGAGAGGGAAAGAAAGAGGACTTTCGATAAATCCAGGACTTCATTGTCAAGAACAGCCTTCATCAGAAAAAAAGAGGATGAGCAGAGATATTATTCTAGGCACTGGATATTCTGGAGTGCCCTTTGCTTATGTGTGAATCAAAGCCATCTCTTTCCCATTCAGGTGCAAACCTGTACTCTGCCTGTTCTTACAGCACTACCCCACGTTGCCTGCAAGTGACAATGTGACCTAGTTCACTTTAAAGCAACATCATTGCCAGAGGGGATATTTTGCATCTACACAATGAAACTAAGCAAACAAACAATTTTCAAGACATGCAGAATGAAAATAAATGCTGGGAAATACATTTTCCAATGGTTTTGGTAGAAAATCCAAAATTCTGATTTTCAAATCGAGAGCATAAGTATCTATTTTCAATGAGAAGCCATTTGCCAACTTAAACTACCCAGCAACTACTACCACTAACTACAAAGTTACTAAATATATCACTGCTGTACAGCTATATGTAAATATTAACTGTGTGTTTACTCACCCTGACAATAACAGAGAAGAGAGACCTGCATCCAGAAGCTAGGTTTACATAAGGATCCAAAAGGTATTCATGTATATGAGGATGGGGAAACAAGGACAGTTTGGACAACACTGACGTAACCTGTAAATTTACATCATAGGGCTGCAAAAAAAGGAGAACACAGTGCTTAGTTATTTTCATGCTGGATTCTTTTCATCCAGCCAGTGTTTATTTAACTACTAGAACCTTATATGCAGAGTTATGAATAAATAAAGGTAAAAAGTTAGATTAGAAGACAGGCCCAAAACCTCTGCTTTCCACAACAGAAGAGATGCGAATATGACAGCTAGGTATTAGATGTTATTATCTGTATAATCACTACAGCCACTTGAAGCTTTTGCACACTTGTTTATTGTAGGATAAGTCCTTCCTGTGAAACATTTCTTCAGCTCAGTAGCTAAACAAATAGCATAGAATCAGCCTAGGTTATACATCTGCCTGCTTCTCCTGGATAACTGTAAAGTGTATGAGCTCAGGAAACTGAGAGACACAAATCCATGTTTATGGCTAATATGGTATTTCTCTTCTACTTTCTTTTTTCTTGGAAAGAACCATTGCAGAAGGCCTGGTCATCTTGTGGCAGCATGTTACAGGAGACAAGACAGTCCTAGGCTGGGAAAGCAGCTTGAAATTCTGAGCTTCTTCTCTACCTCCTTTCTCCAAATCAACCAAATGGGACAGGCAACACTGTCAGATGCTCTGAGTTGCTAATCAGTCATAAGGAAAAAATAGTACCTAACTTTCTAGGAAATAAATAGTGCCTAGCTTAAAGGATTTTACCATTCCAGTGAGAAACTCATTTCCATAAACCCAAGTATTTTCACCATAGCTTCTTTATGTTCGAAGTACTTTTTTTTCCATCTTTGATTTTCTCATCACAGTGAAAACAAGCTGACATTTTAATTCAGCCCAACATTTGCAAACCAGTGGAATTTCCTTCCATCTATTCAGTGGTGGAACAGACTACATTGACAAGGGATGGACAGACATTCCCTTGGTACATCCCTATGCCAGTCTGAAGATGTTACCAACACCCAAATGGTTTAACTTAACCCTGTTGATTTTACCTGAAGTGGATTACAGGGCCCTCATTCATTTCTTTGACTTATTGGCAGTAACATCTTCAGTGGCATAATCACATCTAGAAGAGGATCATTTCATGGCCTCAAATTATCATCTTTATGCTCTCAAGTTAGCACCCCACTGAAGAATCAGAGAACAGATTCTTCTCTTTTCCAGACTGTAAGATTTGGAAGAATTCAGCTTCAGATTAAGACAGATATATTTAGATATGTCTACATGTCTAAGCTCGCATTAGCCTACTCAACAGAGATCTGACACTTGATACACTTGCCTACACACAAATATCTCGTGCCATCTCAGATGCTCAAGAGTATCTGCTGGTCTCTTGACAGTTCCACAGAGGGTGGATCCTGCAAGATCTGTGTTGTAACTGCAAGCTTGTGGAAATATCCTGGGCATCACAAAAATGGCAACAGGTACCTTGGTTCAGGCAACTGAATAGAGTTTTTAGTCAATACGGTCAAGGAAGCTGAGATGGTGATTCACTTTGCACTAAAAGACACACCTACTTGCTTTTCAGTCTAACGGCTCCAGAGACTACTGGGGCTGTTCTGACAAAATTTCCACTGACTACATGTGGACACCTAACTAATATTTAGGTACCTTATTCCTGAATTCATTACTACACACTGTTGCATTGCTAAAGGAGTTGCCTTACAGATCTTTTGAAGTGAAAGCATGTATTTCTCCCAGTCAGTGGCAGTTATTTCTGTACTTGATATTCCAGCAACAGATTCATCCTAATCTTCTAACAAATGAAGCTTTCAGACGCTGGACCAGAGATGTTATAGGTAAAAGAGATCACTACATTTTGAGTTATTGTGGAAAAGTTACTCTGCAGAGAGAGACACAAATTCCTTCCATAAATCCATTCCACTGCCTACCTAGCTGAACTGTAGAAGGTCTTTAGAGCTGTCTGAGTCAGTCAATTCATTAGGAAGCTTTGAAGCCATGAGCATTATCTGGTGTTCACAAGAAGAGAAAGAGACAAAGTAGTAACACGTGCTGCATTGTTCAGACAGATTGCTGTTGTGATTTGAACTAATTGAGAGCATTAAGGAAAGCTGCTTCTTCACACAGAGCTTTTATTTCTGTCCATGTCAGCAGACTTAGTAAGACAGCCTTATATCAGATAACATCCTAAAAAATTTCTCTGTAACTAAAAAGGTTAAAACCAGCAGAATTTGCAGTTCAGGAAATTCTTACAAAATTCTTAGGAAACGGTCAGTTCCACAGAAATGTATAATACTAACAGGAGGAAGAAGGTACTGTCTAGCAGATGAGGTACTGGATTTGAAAAGCCTTGAAACAAGTTACTTTACTTGTGTGCCTCAGCTGTCTTCTGTCAGAAACTAGGTTAATGATACCTATCATCTCTGCAAAGTTTTCTGGTATCTACTGATAAAAACTGGTAAAAACACAAGAACTACCTATAGTATTGTGACAAAGCAAAAAAGACATTGAACACAATCTGTAAGTAGTACTGTGTCCCCACTAAAGGCTTTTCAACATTTTTCACTTTGTCTGGACATTAGCACCAATTATGTCAAATTTGTCATTGACAGGACCCAGGTTTTGTTGGTTTGGGGTTTGGGTTTTTTTCTATGTGATTTATGTGTTTCACTATGAATAACCTCTAGGAATTTCAGTTTGTTTTTTAGGGCAGGGTTTTGGTACGATATAATAAGAATTTACCCCTTCTGTCTGACTCAGGTAGTTAATTTTAATTCTTCTGGAGTCAAGACCCATTTTTGACACTACAGATCGTAACACCTTGCTTGACTAACCCAAACGTGTGTCATGCTGACAGGTAGTATATCAACATGGACACTGTGCTTCCATGCCAGATGTTACTTTTGTTGTAATTGTACGTATCTGACACTCAGGTGTTTCTCAGGGAATGTAACTTGGGTTCTTTACTTTTTTAAATTTATTTGTCATTGGTCAGACAAGGCTTTCATATGCATGAGGTTTGTTTTTCCTAAGAGCTGATGGTGCCCAGTTTTCTTCATTAATCTATAACCATTTCAGCTAGTGAAGTCTGCAGATTGTGTTTACTGGAGGCAAGACCCTGAGAATACACAATACAGCAATAAAAGTATTTGGCTTTCTTTGCTGACTTCTGAATTACAAAAGTTGGTACTCTTAAACTTCTTTCTCCCCTGAACACTCACAAAGCTGACCTAGAGGCTACTACTGGCTTCCTGACACGTTTCCTATGCATTTATGTGTTCAAATGGCTCTTGTCCTGCTTATGACCAGGAAATCTGGCACTACCACAGCTAATTGTTTATTCTGTAGATAGGTCCATGTGCAAAACAGAAAAGAATTGTACACAATTCTGAAACTGGTACTACTGCATCTGTAGCAACTCCAGCTGGTATTACAGGGAGGGTAATATAGACTTTCAGGGCTCGTTTTCACTGGCAAGAAAAGTTATCTTCTTGACCTAAAGCAGCAACATTGACTTGACTAACTTAAGTCCAGAGTTTAGAGAAGGCAAAGAAAAATTAAGTTTTCACACAGGGCAACCTCCTTTTCACCTCCCTGAGCCTTCACTTCTCCCCAGAAAGACTAGGTCATGCAGGGTGGCTAAATACAGAAACAAACAGACATCAGGAAAATTCACTTTCTTTAAATTCCTTTGTACTAATCTGGGTCTGACCTGTCACATCTCCTTTTCAGAACAAGGAGCCGGTCAGATTATATCTCACTTGTTTGCCCCTTGGCAGCTATACTTTTATTAGTTAAAATAATCAAACAGGGAAAAAAACCTACTTTACATTGCAGATGGAAAAGGATACCTTCTAGAAACTTTCCATGCACTAACAACATTTTTTTCTAACTGTGAAAAAATGGGGGAAATGTTAGCAGTGATACACTAAGTTCTTTTCATCTTACACAGTGACACAAACTGCTTCAAGAACACAACTTCAGATTGAAGTTCACACTGAATTGTGTCAGAAGGGAGCTGTACAGTATTTTATTTACTGAAAGATGTACATGCTTTTTAAGTGTAAATACTAGAAAATGAAAACAGAATCAGTGATGCTGGTACTGAAGGATTCCTAAGATATTATCTTACCCTCTTCTTTTACTTAAAGGATATTCTTGTCTTACTCATTAATTTAAATTATATTTCTGGTCAAGAAAACATTTGGTACACAAAAAAAGTGGGTAACAAAGATAAGAGAGTTTTTATTCTCTACTTTTGTTAATTTGAGAATGCTGATCACTATAACATCCTGCAATCTACAGAGACCTGCACCAAGGACATGGGACATAACACAATAATATGATGCTATAACAGACATCTGAGTGATGGGAATCCATGGGACCTTGGAGATGGGCCCTTTAGTAGTGATGAAAGTATCAGAAATGGAATTCATAACCTGCTTTTCCTTACCTGATCAAGAATCCTGCCCATTCTTTCAAACAGGACTTTCAAGAAGTGTCCTTCAAAAAATGATGCTTCTAAATTGCACTTTTCCAAAGATCTGGGAGATCCAGGCCACTCCCACCTTAAGCAGATGACACAATAATCCCGGAACTAGAAAAAAGTAGTGAGGAAAACAGATTCAAACCTCTATGGAAGCCATTTCTTTCCTTTTAATAGTCCATATGCCTTAAAACCATAAACTGTAGCTACATGAAAAATCTAAGCCTCAAAAGAACAGTCATTCTAAAATAAACATGATCAGTTTCTATGTAGGCACCTCATTTTCTTCTTGACAGTCATGCTATTAGGGTAGTTTCAAAGACACAAGCGGAGAACAGAGCTTCCAAAAAGCAGCTGGGGCCAAAACACAAAGCAAAGCCAACACTACACATCCTGATCAGGGTTCTTCAAAGCAGGAATTGCATTCATATACATTCTTGTTGTCAGTACATTCACTGTATTATGTGTAGCTTATCTTCCTATCCAATCTATATTGCTCCCTAATTCCCAGTACAGGAAAGACACATGTATATGCAGGAGATACAACTGAAAAAAGTACTTCAGGGCTTCTTCTTCCCTCTCTTTGTTTCCTGTCACCAGTAACAGTCTTTCTCAACCCCTGCCTCTGCCTCTGACTTGCTGTGGGCTGCCTGATGTCTCACTTTCAAGGAACTATACCTTGAAAGGAGTGAAGGTTATAGCAGTGAAAAAAAGGAACACTGCAATAAACAGAAGCAAAAGAGAGACAAAACAGACTCAGAAATTCTTCACTGCATGTAGCTTACCTACTTGTGCAGGCTTCCAGGAATAGAAATATGGAAGCAGAACAGCTATTCGGATGTAATAACAGCAATAGGCAGGGCTATTCTTAGGGGGAAATATTTTAAGAGTAGCCATATCATTGTCAGGAAGTGACAGAAACCAATTCTGTTTCTCTAATAACTCCCACAATACTCTTTTTCCCAAGGCATGAAAGAAATACAAAGATGATATGTGTTTTCGGGCATCCAAGAATAGAACATAGGGGAATTTTACATCAACCTTTGTTTCCTTAGTATCTATTTTCTATTCCTTCTTTTCAGGAGAGACTACAGATAAAACAATATAATAAATACAGAAATCCAAGCTTCCCATCTTAAACTGCTGATATCATAATTCAGAGGTTATGGAATTTTTGAAGTACCTACTAAATATAGCTCTCTCAGCTACTCTACTCCTTTGCATAAATTTCTCTATTCTAGAAGATGCACAGGGCTTCAATAAGAAAGCTGCAAATGAACAGTGATTGTCCTCTGACCAACGAAACTTTAGATAATGTTTGTACAAACAAGTCTCACATTTATTTCAAAACAGTAAATCATAAAGCTTACCCTACCTACCAAAACTCCCAACTTCAAACCTGAACGCCTTAGGCCGCGCATTCCCTGTGATGAGCCTTTATTTTTAAAGTCCCAGATTGCATAACTCCTATGCAGCATTTTAATTTCCCTTTAGTCCTTTCAAACAGCTTGGCAGGCAATTCTCCAAGAGAATGCAGATAAATGCAAAAGCAAATTAAGAATCTATCTGCAGTTCGGATCTTCTCTCAGTGTGTTTGTTGTATGAATATTAATGCATTTAATGCCATCCATTATTCCCACTAGAGTAATACAAGGTGGATTCACCATCAAAAGATCTCCAAAGGTAAGTTTTCATTAGAAAATATAAATTTAATTTTCCCATTTTCCATTACCAAAAGATGCATTTAGTAGGACTATTTATAGAACCATTTGTATATTCTCATAAGCATTTCAAATTCTCAAGGACTAAGGAAGACTTCACTGACTTACTTGTCTGTGGGCATCTCTGAGGTAAGTATCATAACCTGTACCCTCCACATGGTATGATGACTTAGCTTCATCAGGTACAAGACAGAGAAAACTGAAGAGAAAAAAAGTACATTAATGAATATCTATAATCCACAGAGCACCAGATCAATACTTTCTCGTCGTCTGTAACAGTGTACACAATACTGAATTGTCTGGCCAATTAATCCACAGATTCTACCATAACTTTATGTGAAGAACTGAGAATACAAAATCTATTTAAGCACACCTATTCTAACTACTGTTTTATAATAGCAAGATATATACTTCAGAACTTTTGTATCTAGCACTAGAGGTAAAAAACTCAGTGGAAGCATTTTCTGAGAATTAGCAGACAGACTGGAGATGAAAAGGTATAGTCATAACCAGGTCAAGTATTTGCTAAAGGTCAGACTCCATCTTACTAGAGCATATGGAAAATTTACTGAGGAATAAATGAGCCAAAAGAGAAGAAGAATTACAGTTAAAAACCTTCTTAACCTACTGCATAGGCAGTTTTATCTACCATAGTTTGTTGTGGTAAAAAATGAACATCTAAGAACATACAGGAATATTTGCATATAAATGTCGCAGCTACAAGTATCATTGCCTTTGCCCAGGTATGTAGTGCAAATACTATATGCCCTTATTACTTCACCAATATCTGACCTAAAAAGCATTACTAAGTTCTGAATCTTATTAGAGAGAACTGTCTTTAAAAAATAAATATGAAACCCTAAAACTTCTGGGCAGCAAAATAAAACTCAGTCTTCAGACCCTGTTTCCAAATTTCAGCTTTCTCCACACCCCAAGAACTGCTGGAGGATCCTGTAAGATTTATATGCAGAAATATGTAGTAGCTGACTTTTCGTATAGTTATCTTATCTGAAAAAATACAAATTTGCAAAACACTGCAAGTCCTGAAAACATTTCTATTCACTGATGAAGATTACATGAGGTGAATTTAGGAGAGTGTTCTTTGCGTCTTTGCTCCAAACCATGTCCACCATAAACTATATATAGCAGTACCGGGGGAAAGAGGGCAAGAAGTGACTATGCCATTCTATGCTGACTGTCCTTGGGCTGTTTGCTTCCTTTGGCTAACACCTTTCATTATTTCTGGGTAAGTAGATAGGTCAGCACTGAAATACCAGCGTTGCTTTGCTACCATGTATTAACAGAGCAAACAGCATTTGTCCTAATACTAGTTGCTAAGAGAATTACCATCACTAAGTTGCTTAGAGCAGAGCCTGTCCTCTTTGTGATATCCAATTTGCAGTATGTATAACATGCACAAAGGTATGTTACAGGTGACAGAGGTGCCCCTTGATTTTCAGGGAGCAGAAGGTTATCTCTAGCATGGCAATTATTTACTTTTATATATTTGTTTAAGGAACTTGGAAGTTCGAGGGGTTTTTTCCCCCTAAAATGTTTATGGCAAGACTCCCCACACTTCTCCAGGAAGGTCAAGTCCTGTAACAGCAGTTTAAGTATAGCAAGTATTTTTGAGAAAAGAAAGGTTTATAATCAATGAGGCTTTCATCATTAATTCTGAGTATTCAACTAGACTATTAGCTTTAAAGTTCTCCTGTTTTTCTCATTTATGTTGAATTATTTTTACTTATTGTAGGCTCTAATCTTTCAGGAATAACTTTCTGATAAAATGCCACATAATTTCCTTCTGTGAAGTCATTTTACCAGCTGGCACAGAATAACATTCATTACGGGGTACATTTAATTTGCACAGTGTGTGCAGACACCCACACATTCAGAGATTTCTTTAAGTGTTTGTTTCAACTTACCTATTTACAATTTTATGAACTTCAGTCTTCCCATCATTTTTTGGATGTTCTGGACTGACAGGTGGAGAAGCACTGAGCCACTCTTGAGTTGACAGTGTGTTATCTGGAGACAGATCAGTAAATAATGGATCTTCCTCTAGGTCTCTGTGAGATTATATTAGACAAAAACATGATCATTCACAGAATGTCATGGAAGGCAGGAAACTCTCTGGGTAAAGAAGCATGCTTTCTATTTTTCTTCTCTGAACAACTAGGATGTTTTCCAGAACATTATCATATGCATATCTTTTTACCTAATTAATATGCAGAAATACCAACCTTTACAAATGCCCAACAAACTTGGTTTTGAAGAAAAATCATAACTTCTTGATCTGAACAACAGAGTACACATCTTTGACTCGTACAAAATCACTGCATTAAATCATTTAAACTCTACCCCCATTTTTTACATGAGAGAAGAGTTATACTCCAGCAAATTATAAGACTATTTTAGATGACTCAGAAATATCTAAATTAAGATACCTAAAATAGCTGGTGTGACTAGTCCTTACCACTCCATCAGTAAAAAAAGGAGTTACAAGAGTTACATAGGGTATTTAAAAGGATTTTACGTAAAGTGGCCCAGAAAAGTTCTTCCATCAAAAAATGATTCAAGAACATAAATGTAAGCAAGACACCTAAGTGCCTGACTTCAAGAATAATCTCATTGAAAACAATACAAATATACATAGACTTAAGCTAGGTAGATGCATAAGTAAATTGATATATGAAGACCTTTGAGTGCCTATTGTTCTGGAAAGAGGCTATTGGTAATTTTAGCTTTTCTGTTACTGTTCTAAAAATTTCCATAAGTTGCTGATATAATAATTTCTGCATCACTTTATGGATATGGATTAATACATACAGCACTCAAAGTGTTATCTCTGCTCACTTTTTTTTCAATTACTGAAAAAAACCCCTGTTTTGCTCTAAAAATAAGGATCCAAGTTAGCTGTTGTGAAAACTTCCCTTAATAAGAAACTTACACTGCTCCTGCAATCTGTCCATTCTCTACCACATCTTTATCTTCTTGACAGAGAGGCTTATATTCCATATAGTTTCTTTCTTCTAAATTTCTCAGAACCAAATTATAAAGAATGTGCTCATTGGGTTTTTGCAAAAGGTGCTCAAACATTCGTAAAGTCATTATGCTGATCTGCAACATAAAAAGTAAGAATTCAATAAACTGATGCACCGCTGCCTTATGCCTTTTGTCTTATATCTGGTTTGTACATCCTAGAACATTGCGATCACTTATTTACATTATGGAAGGAAGCAAAAATCCTAAGAGAAATTAGGAAATTGTTATGCTGAATGTGGTATAAACATGGGTGAAGAGTTCACACACATTGGAAAATCAATATGTGGATGTATTTTGTCGCTGTAAAACAAAAACTGTTGTAAAATCTGCCAAAATAACAATACAAAGAACATCCAGGGAACTTAAAACTTAGCTTTCCATATTACAATCAGATCCCTGCTGGAAGACGGTTATCATTGTGCAAGTGACACACAGAATAGGACTTAAAAGTTAATAATAACTATGCAGAATAAAACAAAGTAATCCTGGGATATTGTGACTAGAATATAGGCTAAGATTTTTACATGGAGATATTATGTAGGCTTTTAAAAGAAGACTGACTTTAAGCAATGCAGAGACAGTTTTTAAAGACAGCTTTAGAGAGCTTAGCTTTGCAAAGATCAACTAATTTACACAGATAACTCATTCTGACAGCGTGTGCAGGTAAGCATCCTGAAAAAAATGGGTATGTGAAGGCACAGATCTGTATTTCAGGCAAGCTTCGTTTTTATTTGAAAAAGTAGAGGGTGGAGGTTGTTTCACAGAAAAAATGAAACAAGCAGCTCCTGAGGAGGGATTTTACTGAAGTAAGTTATATTAACAACGTTTACTGTGTGATAAGTGCTTGAAGTTATTGTATCAACTTTTAATTGGCATTGTGTATATTCTCTGACCACACTTACGTTATATAAAAAATAATAAGTTTTTAACTATACCTTATGTGATAACATGACAGAATTGACACAACATGGAAAATAACAGTGATGCAACATATAACAAAGCATGAATTAAAATGCAATTACAGAAACTGATTTTGCCCTATCTTACAGATGAGCAAGCCTAACTAGATATGCATAGGGGTCAAGCAAATTTAGCAAAGAATCTTTATTAATGGGAACAATGCGCTAGCTGGAGAAAAGAGCTTGACTGTCATTTTCTAAAGGCAATTTGTAGGGCTGGCAGTCAAAACTCTTTTCCTTGGCAAAAAAAGTTAGCTGACACAAATACGAAAAAACCTCACAATGGCATTTTTACAGACTCTATGCAAGACAGAACTGGCCAGAAGACATTATTAGATCATTATCACTTCTCACCTCGTCAGAAATGTGATCACAGTGTTCAATTAACCTGTGTCGCAATGGATGTCTGTTGATATCTGTCAAAGTTTCTGGCTCCCTGTGTTCTCCAAGTATAAAATAAACTACTTCCTGCAGCAGGACATCTGAAGTCACTTGACGAACAATGCGATGCAATAGTGCAGTTGATGTGAGGATTCCGATCTCTGAACTGAACAAAAAATTTCATGTCAGATATGTAGTGCATTTCACCTGAAAAAAAACCTCAGCTTGATTCAGATTCTGTTCTGCTGTCTTGTAGGATGCTACTCACGTTTGCATCAGCTGGGGTTCCATAACATCAATGAAAAATCGTTCCCGCACAGCTTTTGCCATAGCAACAGCAGCAGTCTGAAACAAAAGTACAAAATGGTATGTCTCAAACTCAAAAGCTACAAAACAACTGGAACTACTTATTTGCTGAATATATTTGTATCATCTGTAAACATTCCAAACCTTTTGTGCTTCTTTGATGAGTTGATCACAGTAGTCAAACCATGAAAGAAACGAAATCAATGCTCTTTTCCCTGGAAAAGCAGATGCATCTTCTTTGTGGCTATAGGAATCCAAACTAGGGAACACAGGGAAAAATACTTATTTAGTCTACAAGTAATTGAAGAGTCTTGGACTTCATTCTTATTGAACTTAACAGAGTAATTCATGATCTACTTGCAATGAAGTGAACATTAAAATAGCTTTTCTGCCAGTCTCTGCTAATCTGGCAGTGCTATCATTACACGTTTTCAGTGGCATGCTAAAGGATATAAAGTGGCAGTGCTATGGCAGTGCTATCATTACACGTTTTCAGTGGCATGCTAAAGGATATAAAGTATGTACAGCAGAACTCTGTTTGGTTAAGTATTTCTTGAGTCAGAAGGGAAAACTGATCACCTAGTCTGTTCTCCCAGGAAACACAGACCACAGAAACTGGATCAATAACTCCTGTAGTCAGAGAACCATAAAATGAAGGAATTGTTCTTCTCTACTCTGTAAGCAACCTCAATCAAGTCCACCAAAACCACACAGTGTATACCTGAACTAGATTGTATCTTCCAGAAAAAAACACGTCTCTCAATTTAAAGGCTCTAAGGAATAACAAATTCACCATTTTCTTTGGTAAAGCAGTCCAATAATTATTTATCTCACTAGTCAAAGTTGCGTGTTTTTCCCTTCTAACTTCAAACTCCAACCACCAGAAATTTTGGTAGGTATTTTGCAAATACCTACTTTTTGTCTCAGTACTAATAGATCACGAGCAATTCATAATAATGAAAGCAGTGTGGGGAAGAGAAATGTTTTGAAAATCTAACATGCAAGCAGTTAGGATAACAGGCATGTGTCTTTTGCTTCATGCTGATGAGTTATGCAGTAACTCTTTCCTTTCTTCTTTTTTTACCGCAAAAATTTTGCAACAACAGCCTGTTACCAAAAACACCCTTCCTGCCCCCTGCAGCAGCTTACAGTGCTCACTGTGTACAGTGAAAAGTTTGTTTCCTAAATCCTTGATGTTTGAACAAGAAAATAATCTGTACCTGATACTACAGCTACATCACCACAAACTGCTAATGTAATTCAGTGGAAAAACTTGCCCCCTGAGGAATCTCTGCAAGGGACTGGCAGACAAACCTGGCCCCATGTCAGAAATCATGTGTACACTGGACGCCTGAAGTCGTACTGCTATGCTCCAGCTGGTATCTCAGCCCTGCTCTTGATACTTTAGCATGGGGGTGTGAATATTTTACACATCTTATCTACCTATAGAAGATTAGTTTCAGGGAGGGGTGTAAAATCACCTTGGGTATTAAATACAAAAATAAAATTCTTACCCCCAGTTAATTGCCTCCACTGTTTCAATGTCTAAGGGATCCAGTGACTGAGGCAGGGCTTTGTAGAGGGTGGCCAGCCTGTCTGTCAACAATTCACATAAACAAGTGCTTTGAGTCAGGCACTTGGCAGCTGCTGGTTCTGGCAAACTCACCAAAAGCATGAGGCCTTCACAGGCCTTCACTGCTATCCGGCCGTCCTGGCAGAAGGGCATGGAAGAATTAATCAGAGGGTGAATGAAGCTCACTCGAAATCAAGAAGCAAACATCTCCCAAATAAAACCTCTCCATTCCCCCACAGTGAGTGAATGCATTTATTTTTGTTGGCTTTTCAGTCATTAAAACTTAATTCTAGTGAATTTGGATGATACAAAATAAAGAATCTCACCTGAATTCATGTCAAATACTAAGCATGCAACTGCAACCTTCAGGTTGACAGAACTAGAGCTGTAGGTCAGCTTAAGACCAAGATATTAGACAATGTAAACTATCATTTAACAATAATGTACATCAGTAGATTCGGTTTTCTGCTCTCAACACTGCTGTAGCAATTACAAGCTTACCCAACCCTCCTCTAAGTTTTTTGAAAGAATCTGAATATGAATTTGAGGATGGAGCTGGGTAAGACATACAGCAGTTGTTTTTAAAAGAAATCAAACTTCTAGAGATAGCCCGGTGCCTTTACAAAAAAAAGGTGGGTTTGGTTAAGTCAGTACAATTAAAAGCAGTTTTTTAAATATTCTCTTGCGGTGTATTTAATCTAATGATTATCCTACATAGCTTGTCTGTGAAACATGCAACATCCTATACAAATCGCTCAAAACCCACTTACATTACCATTAACAAACTTAAGACTAATTTTCTAAAATAATATTTTTACTTTAATCTGAATTGGGAAAGAAAATTGCCAATTTACAAAAACTGCCTGCAAAACAAACCTTGTTTTACTTTTTATTTTTAAAATACTGTGTGTACATACATGTGTATTCACTCTCTCTGCCCACTTCACACAGCATCCAGACTATCTCATTTGATCACATTAAACAGAACAAAAAAAACAACTCACGGGACTTTTAGTGAGGTTTAGTAGAGAATTCACTAAATTATAGTCTTGATTTGGACAAACAGTGGAGGACTCGGGTGATGATGTGACATTTAGTTCATCCGGACTGAAAGACAGATCATCCGCCTGTTGCGGGAGGTCATCTTCCTTCTCCATTTGCTCCGCTCCAGCAGCACTATGTATTTCTTCAGGCTGTCCCGTGTCTGTTGTCAAAGAGTCTTGGCCTTTTAGCATGTCTTCTGTGAATACACTTGCTGATCCTTTGGAAGCCATTGCTTTTAACTTACTCTGCAAAGCATTTTTGGAATTACACAGTTGAAATTACTGTTCATCCTGAAGCAGAAATTCACTAAACGCAAATTTTTTACATCAGCATTTTAAGTAGTCCTCTACAAGGCTGGACACAGTAACCATGTAGAATGTAATGGGTTGCAGGAGCTTGGCAGCTTTTAAACCTGTAACATTTTTTAATTTGCTTAAATTTCTCTTAAGCCCTGTACCATTTTGCTTCAAGGCTGAATATGCCATTTACAAAGAGATGGCAACTTTTTCTCTCCACCACTGAAAGCATATATTCACTTCATTTGCCCACTATTTGATAGAAGTTTTTGATTTACCTTATTAGTGCACCTTTAGACCTTAGCACATACTATAAAATATCCCTTTCTAGATCAAGGCCTCAAATTCGTTTAATGCCTGAAATACTATTTCCTGTTGGAGTCATACAATTAAACTCAATCTAAACTTTGTGAGACTTTATCTTCAACAGGAAATGGAAAAACATGTCTTTTGTGACAGCAGAGTACTCTCAAGTTGTGTTTCTCATGAAGAAAAAGTTGAGTAGATTGAATGGAGAGAAGATATTAGAAGTTAGCATTGGGCACTGGATACTGTAACAGATCACAGAGAAACTTCTCGGAAGCTACAAAGCATCTCTACTTAGCCTGAAAGAAAGCAACCCATCTGTCTTCCCATAAATCTGTCTCCAGCACATAAGAAGACATTTAAATTTGTGCTCTGTGATACCAAGAAGAAACTCACAGCAAGGCAAGAATTTAGTGTTCTTCTGGCACAAGCACAGGTGAATAATACTTTAGTAGAACCATAAATTAGACTTCAGCACAAGACATTTTTTCAAGTGAGTACAGTAGTGAGATTATAAATCCAAATGGTTCCCCTTCTTTATGAGAACACCAAAATTATTACAAGTATATCTCAAGAATTAATAATTTAAAAGAGTAACCATTTGGGGTTAATGGCGTTTAGTACATACAAACCAGCAGGGACTAACTACATGACAGTCTCAGGCACCAAACTAGAGAACTGCTGTGAATGCTTGCTTGATTGATGTGCATTCAGTGTGGAGAATTTGTACTGAATGTTGTGATACACTCATATAACCAATTCCCTGGAGAGGCAACCCAGTGGTAAAAGCAGCACACTGCATGCTATAAAATAAATATGATTTTTGACTACAATAGAAAAATTACTCCTTCAACATATATATATATATGTATTTTTTACAGTGTGAAATGTGTAAGGTTGCAAAGCAACCAAAATGTGTCTGTCTGAACCATGCCTGTCTATCCCTAAATCTTCTAAAGTCTTCCAGTACCCTCCCATATATTTTATCAATACACAGGAATATCTGAATCACAACGATGAGCCTTGCACATAAAGCAGAACTAAAGGCTGGAACTGCATTTCAGTCCTGGATTATACACTGTTGCTGGCACTAGTCAAGTAGCAGGCAGGGCTGCCAAAGAGAAAAGCTACTTTTTTCAAAAATTAGATAATATTTTGTAAAATACTTATTTTATCTTACACCAGCCTATTACCTCATGTCTGGACTCTTCTGTCATTTGAAAGGACATAGTTTGTTTAGCTAAGGCATCAACGAGAAGACCTAAAATACATAAATGTATAAATGCCTCCAGAAATTTGTCCATAGCTCATTACTGTCACATTGGCAGGTGACACAAAGCAGCCTGTACATTGAACAACACACGGGCAGAAATTTTGCATGTATTTAAGTTTCCTATTGTCTAATCATGCAATTCTGCAGCTTAGCTGCTCACCTGCCTCCTGTAAAGGTGCAAAACAGGATCCTGAATGACCTAATAGAAAAGGTTTCATAAAACACATATTCAATGCTTTCTAGGCGAAGTACTCCTCTAAGTGAATTCAGCATCAGCAGAGAGCAGACAATATAAAAATACATTTTTGTGATATGTAATTATCAGAGTTTCAAAATCTGTGGTGGATGATGCCATGTCTAAGTTCAGACAGATTTAAAAAGAATTCTGTGAAAAAATCAAGTGATATCACAGCTAATGACAATCTCTACTTAATTCATGGTGAGATATATAAAGCTGGTAATTTGTAGTAATGAAAGTAGAAATGAATAGTGAAACTATTGTTCATTTTATAAAATGAAGGTACAACTTTTTAATGGACACTATATTAGAACTTGTTTAAGGCCTCAAGAGCAGAAACTGAAACACAGAGAATCAAGTGTCCCTTTGCATGGAACAATCAGTTGCAATGAGTATCTTGCATAAGATGGGATGAGATGAGATGAGATGGGGTAACCAAGGAATAAACAAATAAGGAAAAACATGACGTAACAAGTTTAGCATAAAATAATGACTGAGATAGACCTGGTAAGTCAAACATTCCTATGTAAGTTCTTTCTCTCTACACAAGAACATGAAAAACTCAGTTTAAAGAAAAGAATAAATTAAAGCCAAAATAAAATCAGTATATGGATTTTAAAGATTTAAAAAAGTAGAATGCAGTTCTTCCAGTTCTTACTTCTGCAACAAAAGTAACTTGCCCAAGAGATACAGGTATGTCACATAGCCTTATTGGTTAAGCAATATAGGTGAAAGATTTTACTAAAATATAAACAGCATTCTATCAACAAACTATTTGATATAGAATCATACAGAGGAAACCCTAGGTTTGTACATAATCAGATTTTTATGTTCATAAAATAGTGTAGAATCTGAGCAGGAAAAATCAAAGAAAGAAGCAAAACTAACAGTTACAAACAGACTGCTTTGGAGAGATGTATCTGCATTTCAGTTTATAAATGCTGGAGATTTGAGAGAGAAATGCCACACATAATTCTGTAAATCTACCCTTTCATGCATTTGAAGGTCAGAAACAACTATCAAGTCACAACAATAGCACCTCTAAGAGGCATAGATGTGAACAACCAGAATATTCTATTCTAATAAAAGACAATTCTGCACCCCAAGTACCTTATCTGCAAACGATTATCAGAAGTTGTGAAGACATATGCCTTAGGCTACGACATTGAGAATAATGTTGTGAAGGAAACAGAAGCTACAAGAAATGTTCTTCAGCTTGCCTGAATTCTATAGCCAGCATTTTGTGAAACTAGAGATCTCTTTGAAATTTGGAGTCATCTGGTTTTCCATGTCTTATTTTTAATACCGTAATCTTGCTATTTTGGGGAAGAACACTAATGTCTGATGAAACACTTGTGGTTCTTATGACTGGGGTTCTTGGGTTTGATTTCAAGGGCATTATCTGAGTATAAGAATCATTCAGAGAGTTCTTTTCAAACCATACAACCTACACAAATAACATTAAAGGTAATCCTGGTTTGGACTTCTACCATATTCTGCATGTAACGTATCTAGTAGTGTGCTTCTGAGTGCTTTTAATGTTTAAACACTAACTTTTCAAGCCTTAACGCCATTTCTACTGCTTGTACAGCTACAGTGGATACAGTGGCAATCAGGGTGGTATTTAATTAAGGTAAAAATAAACTCAAGATGGATTCCTTACTATTGACTTAAAAGTGATATTAATATATTCAATGGAAAATAATGTATCTTTGCAGTTTAGCAGCCTCTGCTGTTACAGATCTTGTTTGCAGAAAGCCTGTAAAATATTCCTAGAGGATGCTATAGCTACATCTTTTCACCTATATATCACATGCTTAATAGATACGGTGTCACCATAGGAAACATTAAAGTGGGAGCAGGAGGCATTTCTAAATGGACTTTTATAAATTAAACTTTTATATGCTCCTTCTAAATAGGAACAGAAAGTCAGTCTAGAAATTCTTTCTCCTCCTACTCTGATTTCATCAATGCCACATGTTAAGTTCAAAGAGGGAGTAAAGATATTTGGCTTTCTTACAGATAGAAAATAATGTCATATTGTAGATTGTGAGCTGGCACTGCAGCTAGACCATATGTGCCACTACCAAATAAGGGCCCAATCCTGAAGAACACTTAGCAACTTGCACGGTTTCAATGCCCCATGCAATCTGTCCCTTAGTCTTTATTGGGCTGAAGACAAAACAACATCAGAAATCCAAGGTCTCCCTCACACAGTGTTCTACATTACAATTTGTATCTCTACTCTAAAGGCACTTTCACTACAAAGGATAAGGTCCTCAGGCAGGTATATTTGTGAGCCCTGAATGAAATTCTAGTAAAAATAATCAGATGTATCAAGTCACTGGCAGCAAAAAAAAAAAAAAAAAAAAAAAATTTCTAGTATCACAGGAAAAAAATCACAGAGTGAATGAAAACTAAGCTATGAAGCATGATGTGATAACTCCAGTTCTTTATTAGATGTTGTCTGAGAGTAAATACACCTGGAAAATTTTTATTTGATTTACACACCTCAAGGAAGAAGTTGACCAGGTATGGATCCTGTTTCAGCTTTGCACATACTATGCAGAGAAACTGAATTTCTTCATTTTCTGTTGGTGTTGCCAGAACTTCACCACACAGCCTGATTAATTTCTGTCACATAAAGAAAAGTGAACAATTGAGACAGAGAATAAGTTATAGCTTTTTCTAGGAATGATGGACTGAATTCTTTTTCTATACACATACTACAATGACGTATGATTATTGACTTGATCATTTGCTCTAGATTTAGATTGCTGTGAACAAGATTTCTTTATTACTTATGACTTGCATTGCAGTGGCAGTTCAAGGCTCTAATCATCAATACATTAAAACTGATATTGCACTTGAGCAGTTTCTTTAACTCACTTGACAACGGAAGAATTAAAGATACCATTAGCTACAGCAGAATAAGAGAAACTTGTCATGACAAAACATAGTTTACTGAAAATTTGAACATTACCTGCACTGGCCTGTGCACATTTATGTGGGGAAGAAGAGGTTGCCGTATTCTTCCAAGAAGTTTTGTGTAAAAAGCCAAAACTTGCTGTTTCATTCCTGGAGGACACTGAAACAAAAACAGATGAACAATAACAAAAACATAACAAATGTGGAGAGAAACATAGATGCAAATTTGTCACTCAAAATGGCTAATTAAACAGCAATAATTTATCCAAAAGTATTTTTTTAAAAAAAATCATCTGTTAACATACTACTTTTATCGATATTAACAGAGATCAACAAAAAATGTTGCATCTCGTTACTGTTTTCTTTCTCAAATTATTCATACTTTCAGTTAATTGCTCTAGTGCAGACTTCTACTAATCTTTCCAGGAAATATTCCCTATCAATACAGTGATAAGGGGAAATTAACTCTGAATTAACTGGCTGCAGGTCAGCTGTCTTTTACGGTACTGTGCCATGAAGTCCAGCAATTCAGTGAGTCAGCACTTGTAAATATACGATGATAAACTATAAACATCTTAACGTCTACAAAAGGTTTTTTAAATTCATGAGCAATTAACCTTAGACAGATAAAGCCTTTATAAATGCACAGATGTTCCAGGACAAGAGAAAGCTGTTGTTTTCCCTGAGATTCAGCAGAATGTAAATCACAAACATCTGTGGAACATCCAAACCCTTGTCCTACTATCCCTCATGCATCATGCCACATGAATGTACTTTCCTATCTCCATGAGATCTGATGGCTTGTGGTCCTTTATATACCTTTGTTTCTAGCTAAATCCCCCCTGACTCTAATGTGTTCTACCATGTTAATAAATGCTGTTATTTCATAGGTTAATTTTAATCCACATCATTTCCCTCATCTGGTTCACTGCACAGGTGAATGGAGCATGGGTGGCAACAGCCATGAATGACAACTGCCTAAGCTGGTTCTCCTTCCAAGATAATTATGCCTAGATTATTAATCCCCAATTATCACTGAGTTGTCAAGCAATCCATTGAAAAGAATGGCAAAATGTGTACCGTCAGGGGGCATCTACAATAATGTAATGAGTCTAAGTGATTGCTGTGAAAGGATATTGTTCTTTTGCAACAGATCTTTGCAACATCTTGCAAGCATGAACCGTGTGTTTACTTCAGATGTATCAACTCACAAGTGACGAAGTATAAAGACAGGCTGTATAGGAATTGCTTGTACAGGCATATTTGCATAAGTGCAAAATGACTTCTCTCAACTCTTAGAAACATACTACTAATTACCTGCTTCACATATGTCACCATTTCATCTTGGTTTCTTGACAAAGTTTATAGATTACTGAACGAGCTGTATTTCTGAGCAAGTATTTTCAATACATCAGGTATCTTAGCCTGATCATAGGACAGCTGTTACAGTAACAGAAATTGTAGAGCTCTGGTCCTTCCAAGAGCAAGGAACGTCCCAGGCTCAGACAGCTGGTACCCTACATTGTCTATATATGTAAAATCAAGTAGATTAAAAACTCATGACAACATGTCAAAGACTGACTGAGAATGAAACCGTGGAGAGTTCCATTTATCCTTGGAACACGATACACCATACTTTCCTAATTGCATCTGCATCATGATACAAAAAGTTCTAGCACAAGGGCTGCCAAGTTAATTCCCCCCATGATCCATCCAACCCCATACATTTCAGCTCTTAAGTCTGCCAAGAGAGATAGCAACAACAATGCACCAAGACTATGAAGCTGATTTCACAGGTGCCACAAAGCAGACATGAGAAGAACCAACATTGCCAACGGCTGCATTCATACCAAAGACTCGGATGTGAAAGCTGTCTGGGGATCAGCTTGAATTAATGCTTTCTGACATGGTAGTCTTTCTGAGCAATAACTCATCACATTCAGAAAAATTAAACAAAATTTGTATTTAATACAGCACTTTTCACCCAAGAAACTCCCAACACTTAACAAAGGACAGAGAGGGATAATTTGATCTTGTAGAAGCCAGAAAAATTCCAGACTGAACAAAAGTGTTTCTCCTTCCAGCTTCACAGTCAGTATTATCAGAGTGGTGAGTAACAAATCTCAGGATTCTGCCTTAGCTTCTCACTGGTTGTCTCACTTTGATCACACTTGTAAAAGACTGTTATTTGTAATATGTTGGTAACATAAGCAATCAGCTATTTGCTAGAGTTCAGTGTCCCACACTACCACCTACTGTAGAACTTCAGTCCCTATTACAATTAGGAGCTCACACAAAAGATAATCTGCTCTGCTGAGAAGTACATACATCAGCTTTTCCTAGTGTGTAGAGTGTCTCCAAAATCTTGTGATGTAGCAAATACTCCATACATGGTCCTGTTTCGCCTGATTCCCTCTCATTTTCTTCTTGAACTAGAATATCCAACATCTGTTCCAGGTGAGAAGGAATGTTGGTATCAGTCACAGGAGCTTTGTCATCTAAATAGAAGAGATGTGCAATTAAGAATGATTAAAATATTGTCCTCACTTTTCTTAAGTTCAGTTCCAAATTTAAGATTTACAACATGACCACTCATTTAAAGAATCTTATATATAGTATGTAAGTTTTTTAACATGTCTTAAATCACATCTTCAGAACTGTATCTGGAAATGTAAACTGGAATATGCATTAGGCAGATATCTAACCTTGCAATGGGGAAAAGGTGAAATGCCAAATTTCAAAACATGCATTAATTACACAGTCAAAAAGGAAAACTTTTACACCCAGAAACCAAGCTTAGGGAAAGAAAGGTTCAACTCTCAATCTTCCAGTTAGTATCCACTGTGTCTTGATAACTTCCTCTTTGACTCTTCACATAGTGTTCCGAAATCTACAAACAGCCTCTAACATCAGCTTAATTTGCAGCTGATCAGCTCCTTTACAAACTAGACAACTAAATAAATGGTTTTTCTAATGATAACAACAAAGAAAACACAAACTCTGTGCTGTTTATTCTTCAAAAGTTTTTAGATTTGTCTTTTATACTTCCTGCATTAAGACAGCATTCTGTCAAACTTCATGAAGGAAAGGGTAAGACTCTGATTTCATTATACTAAAGTCATGAAAATGCTGTTGATTTATGCCACTGGCAGCGGGAGCTGGCATTAACATGTTGTAAAGCACATCCACATGTGCAGATCTTCCTTTTTATATTTTTCAGCTAAATTCTCCTTGAACAACTATCCCACTAGGGAAATGGTTACTACTTCTTATGCAATAACCTAAAAATAACTGTCACTTGCATGCAAATGGCAACAAGATCACAAAGGAAAGCTGCCATGTCAGAGTGGTTTTGGTCTCTTCCACAACCTCCAGTTAGCCTAGAGTGTTTTGCTTGAATTTCCTAGGCATAATTCTGCTCCCACTGCAGAGGACAGAAATATATCCACTGAGTGGAAACTTGTTTTTCACAAGACTTTTGAAAGTCTGGGAGAGAGGTCAGCTTTTATTCTGCACCACATAATCGCAGGTATCAGCTTTCTCCTACCACCCTGTCATTTCTACCTTAGGAAACATCACATAGCGTTCCAAAAGATGGGTATTTAGAACCAAGGGTCAAGTTTCAGCTTGTAAGAGTAAATATTTATATAAACAAGATCACCAGTCCCAGACACAAACACAGATTCAATAGCTACTCTAGCAGAAATGCAGAACTACTAAACTTGAGGAAAGCATGGTAACATTTGCTTTTAAAACTTAATAGTTTAATAACTAGGACCAAAAAAATAAAAATTTAAATGTTGCATAACTGTTGTAGGAAACCAGGGAAAAGTTTAAGAAAAAGCAACTACGGCCATATTTCATCAAAATACCCATTTTTTAGAAGAGCAGAATAAGGTCTGGATAAGTTTTAATAAAATGTGTTCTAAATCTGCTCACAAATTCACTTTTCAGAGCTATGTTCTCAACATACCTTTCATGGAGACAAGACACTAAAGAAAAAATACCTAATACTGAGCATACAGAATTCATATATGTCTGGTAAAATCTATGAACACAAGATTTCTTCTGTTAAAATCTTGGAAAGAAAAAGAAAATCCCTGATGCAAAACAATAAAAAGGTTAACAGCAGGGACTACATTTCTGTAGCTGTCTGTTTAGATTAAACAGAATATGTGAAGAGAGAAATTGGGTTGGACGTGAGAAGGTACAATTCTCTACATGGTACTCAGGAAAGGAGACCTTCCCTCAATCGTTTTTCATGCCTACTTTTTAAGGGATGAATGGAGGTATACAATATTTTTAATTACTGATTATTATTGTTTGTATTTTGATGAAAGACATGACTCATTTTAGTATTTCTTAATCTTTACTTTTTGACGACACCGAAATTGGGAATTCTAGTTTTTACAATAAAGAGAAAAAACCCGAATGTTTTCTTTTACCTGATGTCTCTATGTAGTAATGGGTGATTGCTTTCCAGTGGTAAACAAAATCTTCTTGTAATGGAAGGGAAGGTGCAAGCTATGCAGAAAAAAAAACAACAAACAAAAACCAGTTAGGAATGAAATAAGCATATTTCCTCAGAGATTAAATTGAATTTTATCTTATACTTGGAAGTAAACTGCTGCAGACTAGTGCTACAATTCTTACTCTCTGTGCTCTTTTACCTTTAACAAGGACTACATACATGATTCACGGCATGAGCCCCATGTCATACTGCCTAGCTTGTGAACATCAGTGATAATCTCTGTGATGTCTCTGTGACCAGACAATCTATTTGAAGCAACAAAAGCAACTGCTCATGCAGCAAAGCAACACCAGAAATGTAGCTTTGAATTGTTTAGATCTGAGAGTTTTGTCCTGTAGGAAAAAATCGTGTTGTTTTACATCTGCTCTTGACCCCATCTTCCCTTTCTGTACACTCTGCTCTCCTTTCTCCCTCTGCTCCCTTAAAAATACCAATTAGCTGCTTCATACAGTTTTTGCCATGCCTTTTTTTTCCTGTTAACCACAACTATTAAAAGATCTTTGTTTCTTTTTTTTTTTTTTTGCACATCAGGCCCATCCCCAGAGCTCGACAGGTTACTTTTTTTTTTTTAATAAATACATTTCTTATTTTATTTCTGAAAGAAAAGGAAGTTTCTTCTTTCCTGGAGGAATTTGGGATGGCCAGTTGGGCATGTCTGGCATCTAGGAATAACATGCTGCAAGAAAAAAACACAGCCTTCCACCCATTCAACCTCAGTACTGCTCCTTCCTCACCGAGCTTGAACCTGTACCAGGGCTCAGTCACCCTCACAGTGAAAATGGTTTCCCCCCAGAAGCTACAGATACCACATTTGAGATTAGTAACTCTGAATTCCTCTAGTGTCTCCTTGTAGGGCCTGAAAAGTGCTGAGTTGCCTCAGTTCTTGGACAAACAGAAGCACAGGGCTCAGATAACTGTATACTCTTCACTGGGTAGTGCTGGTCTCTTTGAAAAAGCCTTGGAAGTTTTCTATATCAGTCTCTTCTCTTTGTGGAGAGAATGACACTTAAATTTATCTTGGTAAAGACGTAAAGCCCAGTATATGAACGGCATGCCCTGCCATGATAAGGAAGTGGAATGCTAATTGTTAATGACCCTTTGCACACAGGACTTTGAAATGCAAGACTTTAAAAAAGTCGTAGTGCTTGGTAACTATCTACGCCTGCATCCTGTGTGGAAATGTGCCCTCACAAATGGCTGCTAGGAAATCAAACTGACATTGCTTATCCATTCCCTGACAGTCTGTGGACTCATTAAGTCTTCCATATTTCCATGCTCGGCACTGAGAGTAGCACTTTAGCACACCAGCTACCACAGAACAAATATCAGGACACTGCACAATGGACAAAACCAGTTTATTTTACTATGAAGTTTACTAGGTTATTGAAATTCAGAAGAGTAACTGAACAAACTGAAGACTGAGCATATGATATTTTGTATCATGCTTCGTATGTCACACTTGCCGCTGTAGATGTGTATTTCAAGCAATGTAATGGTAATTCTGCATCTTCCCGTAATAAAACTATACCAAAAGCTCAACTCTGGCTGATGAATAGCACAGAGACCACTTTTGAGGAATACCAGGCCTTTCAGACCACTCTATTTCCAAAGTAACACATGATAGATAACATTAAAGATTTATCCTTGACTGATGTGATTTTCCTCTCCACTTCTTCTAGCCTCATCTGCCTCGAGATGAATTTAGTGCCTCTGAGCAGTGCCAGGAAAAGGATTTCACTTCTCAGCACTGTCAATAATTTATCCACCACGGGAGAGAACTGTAGATACGGACATTCTCCCTCCCAACACACGCCTCCAGGGACTCCTCTCAGAGGTGAAAAGGTAGTTCAGGGACAGGTCTTGCCCTTTTTAATTAAACTACTCAGTGATTTCACAGAGTCTTCTCTGATTGAGGACTCCAGTACCAAACAGAGATACCATTAGCATGTGTGTGCACCTGTGCATGTGTACATGCATGCTTACTGGGGAATATACGATCAACCTTGCCACCAACTGGACCTGGTGATACCGAGCTGTGGGAGCTTCGCCTGCATTGGGCTACCAGACTCAGCAACTCCCAACAATATAGAAAAATTGGATGTCTTTACTTGTTCAGCTAAAGTAACCCCACCCCCCAAATACTCCCACCCCCAAATTCCTCTTCCCACCACAGACAGACCTAGTATAAATCCGCTTTTTACAGCACAGCTATTCCAGGGAATATTTAACAGAGATGTAGCTCCAGCAATGCTATGTACTATTCTGAGAAGTGTTTTGCTGACAAAAAATGAAAGAAACCCCCAACTCTCTTAACTTAGTTATTGAGACACAAAATCAAGGTAAAGCCCAAGACCAAGACACCAGCTTGTACACAAAGAAAGCCCAGCACTAGAAAGCATTAGAAAAATGTAAGCTCCCGAACACTTGGTTGGCATGCTTTAACCCTACTAGGACAGGTAATTCTAGGATGAAATTGTCGTTTCTATTTTAGGATGAATTATCAGCTACCAACTGAGACGAAATATATGTTACAGTTGCCAATCTAAATAATCACTCTTTTGTAAAAGTACACATACTTGTATAAAGATTCTGAAGGAAAACAAAATTCATTGTGAAGGCCATTAATTCCTCCCATTTGTCTAATTTGAAGGAATTACCTTAAAGTACAGTTATTTCTCACAGTTATATTAATTCATTTTGATGTAATTACATATGTTCTTACTAATTTTGAGCTATCGATTCCTAATCTCAAAGTGAAGTTCTCCTCCTTTGGGGGAAAAAACCCAGCATCTTAAAGATTGCAGTGTAGGTGTTGGTATATCAAATAGCCAAAACTCACTGAACACTACTAAAAACCAGCAGCCATTTGAGCAGACATTGATTAGCTCTTCCATCTGGTCCCCAACTCCAGCAGTCGAGCTTCCTGGGAGTGAGCGAGTCAGTGTTCTCATTTACAAGCTAAACTGAACACGTGCTGCCTTATCATTCTGGTGATGATTCGTTACTAATGATTGAACCCCACTCCTTCCAGGAAAAGTGCTGTTCTCAGGAGAACTATAGGTCTTTGACCAGAACTATAGTCTGCTTGTTATAAAATCTGTCCAAAATACAATTCCACGTAGTTTTCAAAAGTATATAGAATTTGTGTTTAGGCAGGAAAAAAACCCCAAAACATCAAGAGCAAAGAAACCTATAAATATTCAGAATTTAACAGCAATTCCTTTAGGCATGTAAAAATCATTGTCATATTTTTCCTGTATGCTTTTAAGAAGTGCAATTCAATACTGAAAAGAATGGAAACAACGGAAGCTGGTGATATCCCTCAATATCTTTCGGACAAGTTCACAAAGTAAAGAAAACACTGTATAAAAGAATAACAGGTACTGTCTGGTCAGATGCCAGAGTAAAAAAGCAAGCAGAAACTGGGTCAAAGAGAAACAAAGGGGAAGTACAGGCACACTCCCCTGACTGAAACAAGGAAAACTACAGCAGTCACTCAATGTTTTTCTTCGATCTTACTACTTCACTAAGTGAATGCTTGCCCTGAGGGAAAATCTGAAAAAGGACTAATGCTTGAGGTTTATTTTATTTCTTCAGTTGATGAATGCACAGAGTTTATAACAGTCACTGCTTTCACATATAAAATTAAGACTGCACATGCTTGCAAGCCATGCGTTAAATTTTGTCATCATGATTTGTTAATAGCAGCACAACATTAAAACAATCAGTAATATGAGGTCATTACATCAAATCAAGTGGGTTCAAGAAGAATAAATCTTGTTCTGAGTAGTTATGCAGTTAATGATTTTGGAGCAGTACCTGTAGCAAGTGACTCAGTTTCTTTCAAAGCTCAGTTTCACCTCAAAACATGAACAGAAAAGAAGCTACTTAAAAGCATGTTAAGGTACCAGTGTAAGAGATACAGTGGAATAATAGGTTGGTAGAGAGGGGTCCCAAAATTGTGCAGCAGACACCAAAATCTAAATTCACTCCCAGATACTGGGAGAGATACAAATAATCGTGTTTGACAGCAAATTGCAAAATTCAAAACAACCAAAATCGTATTTTTCCTGCTCAAGGTAAACAGCGCAAAAACATCCTTTTGAGCTGACTACTAAGATGAAACATCTCCTGAAAGCCCAAATCAACCACAAACAAAAGTCCTTTGAACACTGAGTGACCACTTCACAGACAAGCTATTTTGTCTAGGGAAATGTGAGTGAAGAGCACAAGATAAGAGAAAAAAAAAAGTCTAACTTGCTGCTTTGTTATTGTACACTACATTTTGTATGTTGCTGAGAATGTAGCACTCCTGGTATACATTTGGGATAAACGTATGCATAGCAAAGAGAAAACACCTTGGGGACAAGCCATATATAAACTGTCACAGATTCATTAATATTAACCCCATAAAGCAACAACACTTCTATTCTGCCCTGAGGTAAGGTAACAGAACAAAGACTGCAGTCCTCTCCACCATTCTCACCAACCCACCCAACCCAATTTAAGGATGCTCTGTCCTGAGGATACCACAGTGGTGCTTGCTCATCTGGATGCTGCAGAGAAATCCAGAAAGAGCAAAAATATCTAAAATACTGGCAGGATTGACATATGATAAGAGGTGGCAAAAATTAGGATTCAGTTGTAATGAAAATCAGGAATATGATTTCACACACTTGGACAATTCAGGCAGAAGAGATTGAAACTTTTGAGTGATTCAAGGTATGAAAAGGTCTTAATAAAAAGCAGCTGGTGCCTTATGTTTGCCTCATCACAGTCGTGTCATGAAGGCAGGCAATTAAAGAGCAGTACACTCACACAAGTGAAAGGCAAACACTCCTATGTGGATTAGACTGTCAACCTTTGGAACTCCTAGTCATAGTTCAGAGAGATGGCATATTGAGGGTAAGATAACAACGATTATCTAATAACATGGGAACTCTTACTATTTAAATGCATATCTCTAAAGTCGGCAGGCCTGCAGGCCCTGAGGCAGGACAGGAGCATTATATAAGTGATGTGCAGGAGAAACGACAGGGGAGAAGGGCTACCCGAACATTTCTGATTTAAAGTAGTCCTACCAATGAAAGCTAAGCCTAGGCACTTCAAGTGTATTTGAGTGCCCAGCTCAGCTGAAAACTGTTCAGCTGCAACTGAATTCCTTCGGGAGGCAGGCACCCAAATGAGAATTTATATCTTAGCTACCAGTTCTGTTGCTGATATTCAGGGCTGAAACAGTCCACTTGAGGCTGCACAAGCTATACTTGCTCTGCAGCAATAACAGCAAGTAAAAATGATGCTCTGAATTCTCTAGGTTCTGAAAACAGCAAGCAGCATCAGGGTGGACTTATATTTAGGATTTACACCAGTTTTCATTTTCAGGGTAGCAAAGCTAAGTAGCCCACATACTTTAATAAAAGAGAGAATGAAACAATGACTTAAAGTCATATATAGCCCCAAAACTGGTTAAAAGTTTCTATTTCTCAGTTCTGTCTTTGAATTAGGGGGTCAAACTTCCTAGATAGAGTAAGAACCATTCTTAATATCCTTTTGCTTTTGTGATTCTGTGTTTCATTCCTAGCATGTGGTGCTCAGTATTTGTCACAACCCTGTAAATGCAATTTAGTGTAGTATTTATTAACAGGAGATCAACCACAGTGGTGTTAGCAGGATGAGGCAATTCTAAAAGGGACACCAGAGCTGAGCAAGAGCATATAGCATGTTGTTTGATAGCGGTCACTTGCAAAATGATGTTATCAATCTGTTTCCGGTTTGTTGCTTTTTTTTTTTAAATTAAAAAAGATCGTCTAGTCCCTACTATCTCTACTTTTCCCCTTTTCCATTCAACTCTTTCATTTTTCCTAGTTTTTTATGGATCTCAAATAAATGCAGTTCTTTTTATTTATTTTTTGTACACAGCAGTAATGTAAACGTTCTTCTAGGAATAACTTTTATTAGCTATCTTGAATCAGTAGACCTGAAAAGATAGCTTCTCCACTCCTGCATCTCTCAGTCATCCACTCTTATTCAAAATGTGGCACAGCTTACCACAACAAGATTTCTTTAGTCAGGCAGCCACTAATTTCTGTTTATCCTCCAGTGAAAGCACTGTCTATTGAAGGCATTCATATGTGGTCATAGAGAGTTTTCAATTAAGCCGTTTCATTGTTATTTAAAACATTTCTTTCCAATTGCCACTCTACGACTAAAAGAGCAAAATAGGTACCTGCAATTATTTAATACATGTTTAACTTTAAAACCCCAATAGTCCTGCTAAAGATTGCAGAACTACAGGCACACATAAAGGCAAGCATGTGCTTAATGCTTAAGTATTTGCAGCATCAAGGTACACATTAATGCACAAAGGGTGCCCCTCACAGGAGGTAGGATTTAGCGTGCAGGCTCTTTTTTCAACCATTTGAACTGTTTCCTTCAACACTTTCCGCCTTCACTTCCAGCAGTATTTCACTGTCAGTTTTTAGCACCTATCCAAAGCTGCACCTCTTCAAACTCGGCCTCGTCGGTATCTTGGCTCACTGAGAAAGGTGCTGAAAGCCAGAGACATTACTACCAGGACCCCACCTCACCGAAAAGCAAACAAAAAGAAACCGGGCAGACAGTCGAGTCCTGATAAGCAGGCAGCTGGCCGCGGCCTACAGAAATGGCAGCTTCGGAAACGGGCCCTGCTGCTTTCCTCTCCCCAGCGCGGCGATGGGCACCGATGGGTGACTCTCCACGGCGAAACCCAACTGAACACACACAGCCCCGGGTGCCCCCGGCCTCCCCCTCCACCCTACCCCGTTAAAACAGAAACCGGGGACGGAAACAGGGCGGTCTGGAGGTGACAACATTCACACAAAAGCACCGGAGACAGCGACTGTTGGCCGCTGGCCACGACAAGAAGAAAAATCCTGAGGACTTTCCTGAATTCACCTCCGTTCTCATCTGTTTCACGGAGAGCAGCCGGGCCGGGCCGGGCCGGGCAAGGGCCGCCCTCACGCCCGGCGCCGGGGCCTACCGGGAAGGCACGTTACCGGCGGTGACAGCCCGCGGGCTGCTCCCGCTGGCCGAGGGGGCTGTGCTGGGCCCGCCGCGGAGCCCCGGGCACCAGCCGCTCCCTCCTCTCCCGCCATCTCCGGCTCTCGACAGCCCTCGGCCTCCGCCTCCCTTCCCCGCGGCAGGGGCGAGCCGGGATCGGCGGGGCGGCGGCGGCTGCCGGCGGATACGCCGGCTCGGCCGGGGCCCCTCGCCGCCAGCCCCGCCGCGGCAGCAGGCCCCGGGGGTCGGCGGCGGGGAAGGGTCGTCGCGCTCAGGCAGCGGGCCGAGCCTCCCCCCGCGCCGCGCCGCGCCGCTCCTCCCCGCGGGGCCCGCTCGGCGCCTAGGCCCGGCTCGCATCCCCGGCGCGGCGTGGCCGGGCCCGCCGGCGGCCTTACCGCCTCCACGGCGTGCTGCAGGATGGAGGTGAACTTGGAGAACATCCTGTCCCGCGACTGGAGCAGCCGCTGCCGGGAGGACCGCGAGAGCTCCTCGATCCGCCGCCGCCGCTCCAGGGTGAGGGCTGCATGCGGGAGCCTGGCCGCGGGGATCGGGCGGGCGGGCGGGCGGCCGCCGGCTTTTGCCTCTCGCTGCCGGGCGGACACCGTGGCACTGACACCGCCGGGCTGCGGCGCCGGCTGCCGAGGCGCCGGGTGTCCGCCCCGGCGCGGCCTGCAGGGGCCGCCACCCCCCGCACGCAGCCAGCCGCGCCGCGGGGAGGCCCGGCCCGGCCCGGCCCGGTCCGGTCCGGTCCGGTCCGCTTGGCCCGGGGCGGTCTGGCCCGGGTCCCGCGGGCCTGGGGCGGCCGAGAGCGCCGACCTGCCGCCGGGGCGGGGGTGCCGCGGACCGTGCCCCTGGCATTGTCGATCGAACAGGGCCGCTTAGTGCCGGGCCTGCCCAGGGCAGGGACCCTCTGCCGGCCCCCAGGGTGCGGGCGGTGTGGGACAGCGCCGGGGGTGGGAGCGGGCAGCGAGCTCGGGGTGCCCCGGGCCGGCCCTCCGCCCCAGCTGCCAACCGCCGGGCAGGGAGGTGAGGGGGAAAGGGGCGCCCACCACCGCTGTCACCGTGCCCAGAGGCCTGCCGTCAGCCTCCGACAAAGGTCTCCGGGTCTACCCGTCCCGCTCTGCTTCCTGGGGGCCGGGAGACGACCGCCTCCACCCGCGCCTGCCAGCATGGAGCGTAAGGAGCCGGCCTGGCGAGGGTGGCCGAAGGCCCGGCTTGCTGTCTTCTGCTGGGACGGTTGGGATCTGTCACCGACTGCAGGGACTGTGAGGTCCTCGGGGAAACAATGAAATAAGTGCCCGGCTCTCCACAAAGCAGCGTAAGGGTGGCGAGCTCAGAAAAGTCGGTCACATCTTGTTGCTGCTGGGCGAGAGGCCGGTGGGGCTCTTGGCGTGGGCCTGGCTGATTGCGGTCCTTCCAAGGCTTGTTGAGTACCACAGCGCAAGAGGGCTTGTCGCAGTGCATGTCTTGCCTGTTTCACTGCTGTTTTTTTTCCCCAGAGCTTTGAAGGAGACAAAGAGGGCTTTATTTCACCTCCAAGCCAAATACTTCAGAGAGAAAGGTCATCCCTGCCGTTTTCCCCTGCCACAGGAAAAGCAGAGGTAAGGTGGGGTGATCAGAGGTTATAGGTGTAGCCGGTGGGCGGTGTGAGATGTTTTGGGCACAGCTACAGTTCATGGGATAGTGTGGGGGCTCTGAGCAAATGGAAGTTGGGGAACAGGGTTGATTTGGCAGCGGGGGAGCAGAGTGAAATGTTGGGAAGGTGACAGACCAGTATGGGAAAGGGAAGAGAACCTGTAGTACCAAATGGAGAAAAACTTTCTCAGTAATATTTGGAGAGGAACACCGACTTCCTCATATGCTAGGAGCAGGCAGAGAGAGGTGAATCAAAAGACAGGACAAAACTACTATTTAACTGCTGTGTTTTAAATTGTGTCATCTGGGAAGTCTGACGATGACTGTTGATCTTGTGGTGAAGTCTTACTAATGATTCTGCTGAACTGATGGTTGTTACTACCTCCATGCTTTGCAGGCATGGAAAGCCACGGTCCAAGTACTGTATGGAAGTAAATACTAGTTGTATGTGGACACCTTTGCTGAAGTGGCTAAGGAGCAGAGCTAGCTATTTCCTTCTCAAAATCCAGACGTATCAAATAACAGACATTTAAGAGGTAATTATGTTTTTACAAAAATCTGCTTATTGTGGGTTTGTCAAGTTATATTCTATAGATGTTAAGAAATGTAAGTTTTCTATGTGGGTAGTCATGTGATGAAACACATGTACCATCTCTGCGTTCAGGTAATTATTAACTGGATGGATGCTGCATTTGGAAGGTGCCCATCTTCTATGATTTAACATCAAAGGTTCTATTAGACTTTTAAAATGTGCTCTAGGAGGCAAACCCTTCTTCAGATGAATTTAAGTGGTGTCTACTATAGTTTTGCAATACATCCAGATTATTATTAATACTCATGTATATTTTTATATGTAAATACTTATATCTATTTTTATTTATATTAGTATTTTTATATTATAACTACAGTTCAGGAGCTGCATCCAGCCTGCTTATATGGTTTGTATTGCAGGTTTGTATTGCTTTCATGAAAAAAAGAAAAAACAAATGACAAGTTGTAGGTTTGAATACAAACATGTTGTCAGCAGGTGGGCTGAGTAGTGATACAGCTTTTCTCCCATCAATGTGAGGGTGTTCACTGTGTTAATGGGGACCTTCCCATTCTCTCACCATAGATACCATTTTGGAGCCTGCATCGTTTCTGAAGAAAATGTGGATTTAAGGCACACGTGCTTGATTAAGGTGTCTAAGAGAACATGGTAATTTAAAATGCTCTTTGCAATCCATTTGTTTTTGCAAAAATGTCTTTTGGGTGAGCGTGGGCCTTCCCGTCTCTTGAGTAGCAGAATGAATAAAGAAACAGTAAGGTATCATGAAGATATAAAAGGAGACAGTTTTATAACAGTGAGAGTATTCCTAAGCGTACTTCACAATTTATGAAATCATAAGTCACCTCTTCACAGATGGTTAGGTAAAGCTTTCCTAATGCTTGAGGGCCTCATTATTCTAAGAGTGCCTGATGTATAGAAAAACATTTTTTTTAAACAGAACATTTCATTGTGGTTGGAATTCAGATTTTGGTTGCAAAAGTGACTTCTTATTAGGACTCCTTAATATGAAATGCCTTGCAGTAAAGGAAACAAAGAAAATATCACAATTATGTGATTATCCCTAAGCCTGTCAAACAAATTGAGTCTCTGCAAATAAACCTGCTTTTACTTACCAATAAATTGAGCTTGAATTTGTAGCCATACTGCAGAATCCAGTCTGTGGTGCATATACATGTTGCACACTGTAGATAGGGGGGGTTTATGTTCTTCTAAAGTGGTCTCAGACTTCTCAAGTATATGGAGTTATTTCTCACTGCTGGGAATATTAGATAAAGTACTGGCAGACCAGCAGTAATGCAAGTCACTGGAAACTAACGGAAAAATTATTTCACCAATGTCAGTGCAAAAGAGCTCAGCTGAGGTTACATTCTGTTTAGATACTTCTTGTTCTCATTGGAGATGATTCAACTGGAGATGACTCAGTTACGTACAGGCTACCAATGTCATGTCATATGCAACAATACATCTTCACCTGCTCATGCTTGATGTTTCCCCTGAAAAACCACGAGTATTACTACTTATTTTAATACTCTTGAGAGCAGAGCTCTGCTCGTTTTGGGGTTTGTAGTTCTTTGGCAAGGTAGTTCTTTTTTTGGGTGACACATGCAGTGAGTTAGTGTTTTGCTTGAATGTGAGTTAAGACACAGCTTGAAAGTGAGGCTATTTTAATTGATAGGGCTTTTGGGAACTAACTTTTCTCCTTCTTCCAAATTAAATTGTCTAGATTAAATCAATTTAAATGGAGTGAGACAGTGAGATAATGTGCTAGCCTTTCTCTCTGAAAATCTCTCTGTCTCTGCTATTTAGATTGATGGCACCAGGCCAGTCTCTAATGGATGTATTTGTCTACATTACAGAAGAACTTCCTGCAGTCTGGACTTTTCCTTCAGAGAGGTTGAGGATTTGGAAGGTACATTTTTGTACCCCAGGATGAAAACATGCTAGTAGAGCTATGCATAATATCTGTTTATATTCTGCGCAGGAATTTTTTGTGTTTATAATAACCAGATTGACATCTATGTTTTCAGTGACTACTTGGATGAAATAAAGAATGAAGTGTTAGCAGCTCAGCATGATCTCTGCTTTTGAGGAGGGCTAAAGAGATGTTTAAAATCATCTTCTGATTCCAGCCTTTATTACAGAAAGCAAGCATTCTGTGCATTGGATACCAAACAGCATAGTGTGACTGAAGTCCAAACTATGCTTCTCCCAAGTTTAATCAGTGTCTTATATGTAGTATCATACGTGCTTCTGTTTGCTGTCATTTTCCATCATGAATTTTCTGGTTGTCTGCACTCTCAGCTGCGTGCCATACCTCCCTCTTGCTGATTCGCTAGTAGCACCATGTAATCAGCTCATGCAGTATTTCTTTATAATCCCATTTTCAGGCATTTCCTGGTCTGTGCATCCTGCTCCGTGACTGCACGTCTACTCCTGCTCTAGAGACATTCATTTGTCTTCTGATGGGTTACAAACTTCCTAGTCATTAACCTATTGTCTAATTACTTACCTGTCACATCTGCAAGTGTCTTTTTACTCCATCACTCATTGCTACTGTGGAAGACACAATACTGGACTGGATGGACAAATATGCATGGCCAGTAGGCTATTATTCCTTATGTACCTACCTCAGTTGCACTGTCTGTACTACCCTGCTTTAGCTTATATAATGGGTTGTAAAGGAGACCACAAGGAGGTCAGAAGTACATGTTGTCAGTGAAATGAGACATTTATTTTCCAAACACATCATTCTTTCCTCAAATGTTTCTATTCCACTGGAAGTGTTATAATCCAGGCTTTCCTCTATGAGTAAGTACATGAATGTTCAGCCATACAGTATCTGCAATTGTTAACATGTAATAAATTATTGAAACCAGATAAAATACTCTCAAATATGATCAGTTAGAGCTTGGCCAATTTCACTGAAGTCTGCAGGTTAGCAGGACCACAAGTTTACTTGTTCTTGTGGTAGTGGAAGCTGGACCAAAGAGATTAAGGATAAACTTCTGGGTTTATGCTATATTGCAACTGTAATGACTGCAAGAGTCTGAGTGTGGTATGAATAGACATAAAACTGGATTTTGCCCCAAAATACTGGGAAAAAATAATTGAGTGGTCCATCTGCTATAAATTGGTTCCCTCAATCATTTGTCTGTTTACTTGCAGAGAGGGAAGTCTAGCAACCAGAATCTGCATGTATTTCTGGGGAGAATTTAGGTGCTTAGCCTGGACCCCACTAAGAGATTTCCAAGTAATTTTCAGATTGGCTCTGACTGTGTTGTTTGTTTTCTAATGCATAATAAGATTTCATTGTTACTTACATCTTTGGATTTAGGGCTATAATCTGTTAATCCCTAAAATGTCATCAGATAATCTGTTTAATCATAAGCAAAAGCTGATCTCGATAGTCAATATGAGTTATGCAGAATAGTTCAGGCAATACTACTATGCAAGTATAGAAACTTTCAGCAGATCTGTTTTGCATTAGTCTACAATTAAAAGTAGGTTTTTGTTGGGGTTTCAATTCAGATATCTTTGTCCTGAGGCATAATTGAAATCTTTCATGGAGTCTGATACTAAATTTTGGCATTGTAAAATGTCTTAATTTTGAAGCAAGTGTCTCCAAATATTTATGATGTGAGGTACTCGGTAGTGGCTTCACGATTAATTTTAAATTATTGATAGCACAATTATCTAGAAAGGCCCAAATACTAGTGTCACAACGCTCTCCAGTGTTCACTATCCATAGAGTTATATGACAAAAGTCCAGTGATGTTCTTCAATATTTTGTTAGACTTAGAAGGCAGCCAGTAACTCCTCTGAGTTCCGTTCACGGCTTCTTGGTAGGAAGCTGCTCTTACCAGCAGAGGGCCCAGGTGACCTGGTTTAATCTGTGGGACACACAGCAGCAAGATTCAGAGAGAATCCCTCATAGCTAATTTGGGGGGGGAAAATAACCCTATGTATCCTGTGTAGAACGAATTAGTATACCAACTAGTAATGTTACCTCTGGGCTTAACTGCTGTGTGATACTTGGCTTGTAAAAGCTTTGGTTGCTACACATGACAGCCCATCATCTTAGCAGTTCCCTTGTCCCACTTGGTTCTCAAATGATGTTATTTGAAGCTACAGGACTGGTTTGAGTTTATGAAGACATTGACTTAGCCCTGTGGCTATCACATCCCACATGATACTTGCATCTTTGCAACAACTAAACCCCAATGAATTTAGGAAGGGTCTTGTATTCAAAGACTGGCCCTTCTTGACAACTAACTGAATTCTTGTGTGGTTCCCAAAGAGGTGAGAGTGACCATGTACATCACCATTGCATTATCTTGCCTGTAGGTGAGGGTAGTGGGAGTCATCTGAACACTTCCCATGCTCAGAAGCTGTACTCTGAGCCAAACTGCATTTCCAGAAAAAGTATGTACAACTTGATCCTTCATAATTCTTTCTGAGTCATCAGCCCTGCAGGAACGAGTGTCTGCACTTGGATGAAGCCTTTAAGGAACTGACCTGGAGGCACTACTGACAACAAGCAAAGAAAATGAAGTCTGTAGTAGACCCAGGGTCATCTAGAAATGTTTCTATTGCTCGTCCCTGTTCTTTTGCCGCAGGCTGTTTTGGACTAGTTTGACATTCAGTTGTAAAATGCTGAAGTAAGCAGACCTGTGTTTGTAACATGCCTAATATAATAGAACCTGTTCCTGACTAGATCTTGGAGTGGTGCTGTAATGCACTGTCTTTGATTCCTGCCTGGCAGCTCATGTGCCAAGTGAAGTATTTCCACCCATTTATGTTCAGAAGTTGTTATCCCCCACCTCTGGGTCTCCCAGGAATTCCCAGGTGGTGTCATATTGAGCTGTTATTCGTACCTGGGGTGCTTGATTGCTGCATCAGACGTGCAGTCTGCATTTCCTTCTTCCTCTCTAGCAGTAACAACCAGGCAGCAGAAAGCCAATTGTTATATTTGGCATTACATGTACAGCATACGTTGAAATTCTGTATTCAGACATAGAAATCTTGTACTAACATTAATCGGTTTCCATGAGCTGTTGCAAAACAATTCATCCCAGTGCTAGATCATAGCCCGCAGAGGGCAGCCTGACCTCGTGTTTTACTCCAGCAATGTGCTTAACTGGAGAATTCAGTCATCTGCTGGCATCTATCAGTGCGATTTACCGTGGAATAAACAACTAAATGTTGTGGAGAATTAGCATCAGCCCTAAACTCAAACAGATTCAGAAGTGGACCAAAAAAAATAATCATGTGACTAAACTAAACCTTCTGTGGTTTTTTTTTTTTTAAACTTATTGAAAGAAAAAAATTGCAGGAGAAAACTCAGCTAGACCTGAGCTTTAAATATCTCGCATGTACAATACATAAGTTTATTGGTAGATGTCAACAGGCAAAAGAAAGAAAATATCCAGAATATGTGTACCTGAATGTACTGGGCAAGACTAACAGGAGAAGAAAAGTGTCGCGGTTTAACCCCAGCCAGCAACCAAGCCCCACGCAGCTGCTTGCTCACTCCCTTACAGTGGGATGTGGGAGAGAATCAGAAGGGTAAAAGTGAGAAAACTCATGGGTTGAGATAAAGACAGTTTAATAGGTAAAGCAAAAGCTGTGCATGCAAGCAAAGCAAACCAAGGAATCCATTCACCACTTCCCATCGGCAGGCGGGTGTTCAGCCATCTCCAGGAAAGCAGGGCTCCATCGCGCCTAACGGTTACTTGGGAGGACAAACGCCATCACTCCGAACGTGTCCCCCCCTTCCTTCTTCTTCCCCCAGCTGCATATGCTGAGCATGACATCGTATGGTCTGGGATATCCCTTGGGTCAGTTGGGGTCAGCTGTCCCAGCTGTGTCCCCTCCCAACTTCTTGTGCCCCCCCAGCCTCCTCGCTGGTGGGGTGAGAAGCAGAAAAGGCCTTGGCTCTGGGTAAGCACTGCTCAGCAATAATAAAAACATCCCTGTCTTGCCAACACTGTTTTCAGCACAAATCCAAAACGTAGCCCCATACCAACTACTATGAAGAAATTAACTCTATCCCAGCCAAAACCAGCATGAAAATGTTTTTCTTTTTTTTGCAAATCTCGTCAGCAACCTTTCAAGATTCGCATTACTGTTACTGTGACTGTAAGACTGCGCCTTTGGCTGGTTGGCCCATGTTCTTTCCCAACGGTGTCCTGAGTCCTTGTGAAACAGCCATCACAATTTCAAGGAGACTTTGTCCAAGAGGATGTGCCTACACGCAGGCATGTGCCTTCGCTCTAAAACTGATCACTGCCAGGTTTTGGACGAGGGGTTGCTATCTTGACTTAGTATGATTAAGGATCAAGGCATTCAGTTCCTGAAAAAGAGCCAGTACTTTGTGTCTCTCAAATCAAACTGTGTCCACCAGCTAATTAAGGAATGATCTTGATATGCGCTGAAGGGAGGCCTGTCCACTTGTATACTTCTCAGCCAGAGGGCCGTGCAATACAGTGTTTGGAAGAGAAAATACGTATAAAGAAAATAGCATTTGAGCAATTAAGACAGCCTCAACAATGTGTGAATTCCAGGAGTACGGGGAGAAACCTAAGTATCTCTTATGATCAAATGTCAAATTACTCACTGATGTGCTTTCACATTGATTTAGATAACTAATTTCTTTGGCCCCAAACTTTCTAGCCCACATAAGCACGGCTGTTCACAGCAGAATGTATACGCTTCTGAGAGTCTGGCTGATTGTAATTGCAACTACAGGTGAATTTTTGCTTCTGATTCCTAAAACTTTCTCCATGTATCGGAGTGCTGAGAGATTTTGACTCCGTTTTATTTAGAATATTCTTTGCTATTCTTGCCATGTTATCCATAAACACCTTTGCTAATGTGAACTTGAACCAAGGAAGTATCTGTCATGTTTTACATTGATAGCATGATGTAAAAGTTACTCTGTGTAAAAATGCTTGTACATTTAACCAACTCTGATTGCATAATTTAATGCAGTTTGGCCACAGCAAATTCTTTAGGGTAAAGGGTAAAGTAGGGCACACAGTGAGGTAATGGCCTTACTTGATGCAGATCTAAAAACTCTGGTTTATAATTAACAACAAAGGCAGTTTGTGGGATTGTCTCTATCTCCTGAAGGCATGCACTGAATACAAAACTAGAAGAAAGAAAGATTTTGGAGTCGAGATTCACAGCTCTTATTCATGGTACATACTTCATATGCGAGCTTGTGAGAACCTGATGCAAAACCTGATTAAGTTTCTGACTCTGAGCTCTTTGTTGGGATCTTCCTGCTACGGATACACACATAGGGGTGATGCTGAAGTTCTTCAGCAGTAAATGCTGGCCAACATTTTGCTGATCTTTCCAAATCTGACTCACAGAAATTAATTTGTCATTTTGACCCTTGTGTCCTAATTTCCCACAGATAGGTTAGCCATTTTGATGCAAGAACAATATAGACTGCCTATTAACAAGCTTATTTGGGGGCTTTTCCTTAGCTGCCAGGATTGCCAATATTTCTTGGTTCTATAAAACCTATAGCATTTATGTGATAGCATGATCTTACATAATCCGTGTAAAAATGTTTGGGTTCTTGAGTCCAGTAGTCAGTACTGACTTAGGATAACGTAGGTTCAATGTTTTATTTTTTCCCATAAAAGTGTATATACCATGGACAGTATGGAGGGTTGAATAACATGCAGAGGATTAAGAAAACTGGTTCACGCAATGAAAAAAATAAGGAAGATGACTTCAGGATTTGTCTCACTCAGGGGAACTTTCTAACTTTTTGATTTTTTTTTTTTCTTTTTTTTTTGTTTGAAGGTTAAGTCTCTTTGTATATGTGGGGTATTTGGGGGAAAAATCTTCAGTAAAGCATTTCTACTAATATTTGCTGTGAGTAATTTGGAGCTCAATTCTCCTTTGAAAGATATACATGGGATCTTTTCTCAAAAAACATTAGTGGGAGCTGCCCTTGAAGCTCACTGAAATCAGTGAAAGGCCATGTATTTATGTGAATATGCTGTCCATTACTGACTAATTGCAGATTCTAGTAAGAGTCTTATATTGAAAGTGAGAGATCTGTCTTGCTTTCATGTCATTCATGGCACAGAGAAGTATTTATTGTGAGCTTATTAAAATTCTGATTAAATCATAAGACTTAGTAATGCTGTTGATTTTGTTCCTTTCTAGTATGACTGCTATAGGTCTGATTTCCCTAAGAAAGGAGCCAGTGGAGTTATGGTGGAACACGTGGTAAAAACTTGTAGAAACATCCTGTAGTTTCCATCATTCTTCAGCATCCCAGTATCAGTTCAGAGAAGTAAGTTAAATAGATTGTCCAGGCCAGTCCTGGCCATCCTTGCCATTTGCCTTGCCCACAGAAGTTGTTCTTTGAAGCCTACTTCTGTAAGAATTTGTCTTTTGTTCCAAAAAACCCCTAACTTTTGTCACAATGATCTAATTTCAAGAGGATACATACTGCGTTGTGCAAAGATGGGTATGTTCTGACTGATGAGTTATCTGCATCAGGCAAAGATGTAATGCTGACTTCTACCTGCTTTTTCATCCATCATTCTCCCCTGATTTTCATGAAAACAAAAAAAAAGATTTACGTAGACCTGATAGAATCTTAATTATTTTTAAAACTACTATCCTACTTTCGTAGGTGACAAACTGGTTCAAAAGTGATGAGGGACAAACGATATAAACCTCATTTTCCCTAGAATTGATGCTAAAAATATCAATAGTTTATTTCTTTTTGAGGGGGTGGGGAGAGGGTAGGGAGAAGGGCATGGACTGTAGGAACTGGTACCAGCAAATTGTTGGAAAGCCAAAGCACAAAACTTGCAGTGATGTATTGCACATATACAGTATATTACAAAGATGGTACAGTGTCCGATGTTAGGTGTCTGAGTCTTGGTCCAAAAGCTACTGAAAAGCAAAGGGAGAGATTCTCACCCATGTTGCTGTGCAGATCATGAGTGGGGCAAGGTAAGAGTTCAGTAACAATTACCGTTTTCACATTTCAAACTTTCAGGTTAGCTGGACATTATCATTCTTTGAGAGTTTTCTGTTTGTCTAAATCCAGTTTACTTAATGGAAGGAAAAATGAATTTTCTTTTATATATTCACACAGTGGCTAAGTGACAGCAAGGCATGCTGCACAGAGAATATAGTCCAATATTTAGGATACTTTTCTGCAAAGATGCAGGTTCTGTTCTTTGCTCTGACATACGTTTTCTCTGTGACCTTGGACAACATACTTAGCTCCTCAGGGGCATTTAGGCATCTGAAAATACTAATAGGGGATTTGAAAACACCTATTGTTTGTTAAAATATATTAATCTGTTTGGGCACCTCTAAAAAATCCCGAGGTGCCTGTTTGCATCTCTTAAAGCCCGAAAACCTTTAAAAAATGTTGACCTTAGTGGATCTTTTTACGCTGTCTAACTTGAGTTAGAAGCCTAGGCTGTCTGTACAGTTAATAAGAGAATGTAGGAGGTAGGATCCTGCTTCCCAGCTGACTAATTCAGAAGCCTCAGGTAGATGCCTGAAATAAAACAATGTCAATCACTGCTCCTTAATGGACTTCTAAAGTAGTCAGGAAATGGCTCAGTCAATCAAACAGCTCAACAGCTTGCTGCTGCTCAAAAGGATCATCTCTTTTCCCTCTGATGGTTCCTCCTCACCCCCTCCTGGCTGTGCAGTTCTGCATTTGCCTTCTGTCAGCTCCAGTGTTTATCTGAGCCTTTGCTTGCTTTCTGTATCCTTCCGTATCCTTACCTGGCAGAAAACTAGCCCAGTGCAAGAAAGTGAGCAATTCTTAGCTAATTATTAAGCTAAAGCAGTTCCCTGAGGATCAAACGAGTGGTAACGGTGCTGCAGTGAGGGAAGCAGGAGCAGATGGGTTGGAGTAAGAGAAGAGGGAGCGCATAGGAGAGTATGTGACCACCCACTGCAGAAGCAGCAGTGGACTCTTGGATTGGCTTGTCCATCTTCTCTGTCTCAACATCTCTTATCCAAGTATCTGAGGCCTTCATCTGTAAAACAGAAATCATGGTCTCTCACTTCTTCTCTGTACCTCCCTTTTCCACCCTCTTCAGCTTCCTTCCACATTTCCTAGATATTGGCAGGATCTGAGACAGCAACTACAGGAGCTGATTCAGCTGCACACATGCAGATTGCCTGACTGGTACTTGCGGCTGATGAAGACGTGCCCTTCAGAACTGGTAACTGTTGAGTTCCCACTGGAGCTTTTCTCCTTCATTTTAATTTCTCTTCTTAAGTGCTAATTGCTACAAAACTTGTAAGGATGTGGAACTTTTTCTGAATTACACCTTTTGTTCAGCTTGAATTGAAATTCTCCATATCCAAATCTGAAAATTCTTGGAGGGGACTTGATGGACAGACAGGAAAATAAAACTCTTATCAGCCTCAATTCCTCTGGAAACCCAGCGAAAAAGCTCTTTTTAATGAGTGCTGTATCTGATCCATTTTAGCATTCTCTGACCAACATGTCTGTTGAACTTCTCTGCCTTAGAGACTTTACACAGTGAATGGAATAAACTCTTTGTGTTCTATAGAAACCCAAGTTACAAATGCCTTTCCCTTCCTATTTCCTAGCAGTATAAAGAAAGGAAGTTCTTCATTAAAAAGCTAATTTCTGCATGTTCCTGAACCTTCTTTTTAAAGCCATCTATTAAGTATGACACAGGAGAACCCTTGATAGTGCTAGTCAGAAACTCACTGAGGAAGTGCATAGGAAATTACTCAATTAAAAATACAAAATGCTGTCATACTACATTGACTGAGAAAAACCTTGGCTCTTTTGGACAAGAAGGAAAACTTGAGTTGTTTGCAAGTGGAAAATTCTACTCATTTCAGAAGAGAAGACAGGGAAAGGAACTGTTTTTGAAGTGGGTATCAGATCACCAACTAAGGATAATGCCATAGGAGTGTGGAGGGAGAAGAACAACTTGAGATTTATTTAATTCCTGCTGCAGGATTCAGAAACATTTGCAACAGGCAAGAAAACAGAATGACATAAAGAGAATGATTGAATTAAAGTGTGGGGGACACTGGGGTAATCCATGGCAAGTAGAGCTGGATACGACTAAAAGTCATTGCTGCGTGTGAGCATGAACACAAATTCAGACAAACAGCCAGATGTGCCGATTCATTTTTTGTGCATATATCACCCGATGAGAAGGCACGCGTGTGCTGTCCATTCTGCTGCTGCTTCCATGCTTTCTTACACATATGCGCTCCCTACTCAGTTGGCGTGATGGGGAAGGTGAGCGGCATAAAAGCACTGCCAGTGGGTTGGTCTGATAGAGCCGATACGCTGGCTAGGCTGCACTGTCAAACGGCAGTGGAAATGTATGATACATCTGTTACTAGCATCCATTTCTGCTCTGTGGACACACTGTGATGCAATCTTCGCCACCTCTCTTAGATACAAAGATTTTGGTAATCGGGTTTTTTTGATTGAAAAAACGTGTAGGCTTCTTGCTAGTATGGAGATGTATAGCGTGTGGTAGCGCAGAGTGGAGGAGTGTGATTCAGTTTCTCCCGTTGTTTAGTTTGCATGCTGGCTCCTCACTGAACATCACAGATTGCGCTGTTTCTTCGTTGATAGTTGCCCATTCTGAAATTGATAAGACTCTGCTCTAATGTTTTAATTTCACTATTCTGATGTGGTCTTCGAACCTGTTATTCTTGACAAACTAGAGTGTTGTTTTGCTTAACTCTTGCCAGCATCTAATGAACTGGTGGCACAGGGGTTTTCTTTTTAGTGTGGCTTGGGAGTATTTGGCTTTATTAGATGGGCGGCTAGGCTCCCGTGGGGAGGGGTGTCCACGAGATACTGATCTTGTTCTTCGGTGCTTTGCAGTTGGTTGCTTGCTGCTTTTATGAAGGTGCCAGGAGGAAGCCGAGTACTCTTTTCTGTATGTTAATGCCAAGATTGTTTTGCAGACAACATTGCTATGATATTTATGTTTATATACCATTTACATACAGATACGCAGGTGTATAGTTGCTATGCTCCGCTGCTGTTCGGTGGGTGAAGTTGTGCCACAGACTTCAGTGTCGGGTCGTAAACGAGCTGAACCGCTGTCGAACAGCCCTGGCAGCGATTTTAGCAGAAGACCCGTCTACCCAGCGCTCGAAGGAGCAGAAGGTCTGGCGGTGCTTTCCCTGCCGTTGCTTTTGCAGCCGGCGCGACTCTCCCCGAGCGCATCGCCGTGCCACGACGCTCGCCCTGCAACAACACCCCGCCTGTCACATTTCCCTAACGCCGTCCCAGCGGCCGGTATCGCCTTATTCCCCTTGCCCGCCCCCCCCCCGCCGCTCCCAGCCCTCAGTCACGCCTCACCGGAGCCGCTGCGGCCGTGGCCCCTCCGCCAGCCCTGCCCCCGCCCCGGCAGGCCGGTCCGCGGCGGCACGCAGGGACACGGACGCGGACACGGACGCGGACGCGGACGCGGACGCGGACACGGACACCCGCGCGGGCTCGCACACGCACCGCAGGGCGCGCAAGGAGGGAGCGCGGCGGCGGCGCGGACCCGCCCGGCCCGGCCCGGCCCGGCCCAGCCCAGCCCAGCCCAGCGCCGCCGCCCCCCGCATCGGCCGCCGCGGCGCGGAGGGCGCAGGGCGGTGCGGGCCGTGCTCTGCCGCCGCCGCCGCCGGAGCTCCGCGGCCGCCTGAGCCATGTCTGCCAGAGGTGGGTCTCCGTCTCCGCCGCGCCGGGCTCCGCGTCCCTGCGAACGACTTGGGCGCGGGCGGGGGAGCCGCGCTTGACCTTGCGCGCCTTGCCGTGCTGCAGTGCCCCGCTCGCTGCGCTTGGGCGGAGGTTGGGGGAGGCGAGGAGATTTTTTTTTTTTTTTTTTTTTTAATTTTTTTTTTCCCCCCACCCCGGCCGGTGCCATTTCGCAGCCGGGCCGTGGAAGGGGCTGCGGAGCGGGCTGCAGCAGGGCTTAGAGCCGCAGAGGAGCATCCTTCGGGGACGGGCACCCCGCCCGCCGCACCTGCCGGGCCAGGCGTGCTGACCCCGCTTCGCCTTTCGCCAGCGCCCGGGGGGGCCGGTGTGGGGGGGGGGGGTGCCAGGGAGGTGCGGGGGTTTGGCGCGGTTTGAATGGTGAGGGGAGCGTGTGTGGGCAGGGGAAGGAATAGGGTGGGGAGGGTGGGCTGAGGGTCGGAACTCGGTGGCCGTTACCGCTTAGGAAACGCTAACTGGTCGGTACTGGTGCGTCTGCAAGCGCTAGCGAGGCATCTGGCTTGTCCTGTCATTTGTAAAGGGAGTGCTCCTCTTCGGGTGTGGTGGTAGATCCAGTCGTCAGATTACACCTCTGGTGGACATTTGCATCCGGCTTGAAATTAACATCTTGAAGTTTTACTTCAGATTTGCATTTGTTTCAATAACGGTCTAGACTCGTGTAGCCTTTGTCCTTTGCGTGCGTTTGTGCGTAGGCTCTGACTCTGCGTTTGGTAATTCTCGGCTGGAGACAAACAGATCAACCTTGTTGACTGCAGATCCTGTCTTGTCCCAAACTTCTGCTTCCAGTATGAGAAACTGATGCAGGTGTGGCCCAAAGACTGGTGCTTTAGTTTTTTTTATTATAGTTAGTACCAATTAAAGGGCTGGAGGCATAAAGTTAAGCATTTTCTGAACGCTGTCGTAACAAAGCAGAAATACTTGTAAGCATCTCCTGAAGAGAAGAAATTATCTGCACAATAATGACAAGTAAAAACACTCCCTGGTTATCTCTGAATTGAAAAAATACTTTGTAAAAATTATGCATTAGAAATTAACAAACCCCTGAATGTAGGGATACGTCCTATTTGTTTGTCCCTTTATTTCTCTGCATCTTCATGTATTAAATACTGCTCAGCATGGACCAGCTCTTTCATTTGCTTGGATTCCTGTTGATGTCCAAATGAGCTTCGTGCACACGGAAGGCATTGTGTGACTGCTGAAAGGTTGTCAGCATTTTGTGGTTAGGACCATATTCCTAAAGCATCACGCCCATTCCAGATATAAATAATAAATGGTGTTAGAGCAGCATAATTCTTCGTGGCACAGTAGAATTCTTGCTTTAGGAAGAAATGGACTGTATTGGTCTCCAAAGAATCAATTTCTGGAAGAACACTTAAGTATATTAGCGTCAGTGGTGTGCTAAGGCTGCATTAGTACTTGTAGGGAAAACCCAGCAAAGCTTTGTAAGGTGGATTAGATTTGTTGTCTTCAAAGGGGTACCTGGATTTGAGGAAGCGACAAAAAAAACTGCAATTTCAGCTTTGCAGATGGCTCCCCAAAACTGAACCACACAGAATGGGAAGCCAGGGAATGTTTCCACTGGCCATATTCCCTTTTCCTCCCCCCCATCCTTCTTTCCTATTCATCTGCACAACACATCATCTTTGATGCCTGCTTGATTCTGCTGGAGAGCTGCCTGGAGATGAAGAGTGAATTCTTTCTCAGGCTCTCCTGTGCCATCTAGTTTTTTCAGAGTAATTAATTGGGGAGAGAGAGATTCCATAGGACTTTATGGAAGTAGTGAAGAAGATTCATGAAAGAGATTAAGATATTCATTTCTATCAATATCTGCTTTTCAGTTTTAACAAATGGACTTAATTGGAAAATGTGTGTCTGTGCAAGTAAATACTCGGTACTGACCAAAGGCTATTTGTGTGTGAAGCAGTATACACCATTGTTATTATTAACCATTTTAAACACTGCTGCTGTTAAAATCTTATGTATGAACTTTTACACACTTACGTGGTATGATGGGTCTTCATGAGGTTACTCACGAGAATGTAGCTCGAATAAGAAGGGAGTCTTTAAGGGATTAGGGCTTTGTTCAAATGTCAGATACGGACCCTTTGCTTCATGGAAGGCAGATTACCTCATGCATATGCAGTCTCATTAAAACCACTGTATCATGAGGGACTGCATGCTCAGCGAATATTGATTGTTAATACTTTATGTTGTGTTAGCTGTCCAAAAGGTGATCATTATTATTCTGAATGCGTCAGATACTTGGAGCTGTCTGCTTGTTGGTTATATACCAAGCATAACAAGAATAGCAAAAGAATTAAACATTCACCTGTGCCATTTTTATTACTAAACTGCAGAAGATATTCAAGGGATAGTAAAAAACATCACAATATTATCAATGTGCAGCTCTATTCATCTCTTTTGCTCCAGGAGGCAGCATGGTCTAGTGAACTGACTGCAACAGATGACAGAAGAAACTCCTGAAATCCAGCGGTACTTCTGTACTTTTGGACCGTTCCTTTTAACTCTTCTGCTCTAGTACCCTGTTGCTGTTTAACCAAAACTACCCATATAGTCAATGACATTATGACAGATTGTAAGTCAATACATAAAGTATAACCAATAACACAAATTAATGTAATTTTGCCTTAAATAGAACTCCAGATGAAGAGTTTTATGCTTCCCCACTTGTACAGTGGAAATAATGGTAGCTAACTTTCTCAGAGGGGTTGCTGTGAGGACTAATGGTTCACATGTGCTTTAAGATGACTTTTCTGAAATTTTCCATTATTTTCTTCCACCCTTCACAGACTAGCTTGTTGCAGTCCTTCACACCTGTCCCTCACCTCTTGCTGTTATGAAGGTGTAAGGTCTCTAACATTCTTCTGCTGCTTTCCTCCTAGTACAGCTCTAGCAGATGTTTTGACCAAACGCCAGGTGAAGCAGCACAGACATGTATTTGCAGAAGCTTGAACAAATAATAATTTTGGAAATCTGGTGATTGAACTGGAGCTGAAACGAACTTTGAAAATCCCTTTTCACTTCTCTCTTAAGTTGGAGTCCTTCCCAGGGCACTCTCACGACCTGCTCTGCAGCCTGTTGGGATCAGTGGAGAGCTGCTGTTGACGTCAGTCGGGCTTTTCAATTTTGCAGTTTGCAAAAGGCTTCATATTCTACTTCCAGCTGTTGTTAAGTAGTTGCTATTGGGACTCATACATGACTGAATTTGGGTGTTGGAGTAAGCCTTATAGATTGTTGCTTACCTAAGGGCTTGTTTGCAGAGCTGTAAATTCTCTGGATGAAAGACATTTTTCTAAAGCCAAGTATAACTGTGACCTACTTGTGCATGTTATCTCAAACTGCTTAAAAACTGTCAAAACTACTTGTTATCATGAAGGTCTAAGTTAATGGAAAAATAGCTTTTTTTAACTGTTACAATCTTCAGTTATCCTAGAGCAAACAGGCACAAATAGTACTGTTTGGTATGGTCAAATATGAAGATCTTTGCTAAAATTTTTTTCTAAATGTTGAAAGAATTAGCATGAGCTGTATTAAGTCCAGTGGGCAACTTCTTCAGGAAAACAAAGGCATGTAAAATAGGAGGTTTGCCAATAGTGGTGTCTTCTCAGCCTTTTTTTGTGCCATAACAAAAATCACTGAACTTTGACAGAAGCCAGTGTTAAAGAAATATTATTGCTGTCTAATATTAACAGGTTGTACTGTGCCACTCTGATGCTGCAAGTGTGGGTGTTGTAGAGAAGGTAATTACATTTTTTAGCCCACTCAGTAGTCAAAGTAGTAGGGTTGTTTAGCTTAAGAATTTATTTTATACTACAATCCTTGTCTTTTCCTATTTGATTTTCTAACAAATGTAGATCGAACACTTCTCATGTCAGACAAATAAATCACCGTAACACTGGTGAGAGGGAGGTTTTGTCATCATTTTACAGGTGAGACAAGAACTAAAATGATTTTTTTCATTTCCCTGAGTCCCAGAGCTAGGTCAGAACAGGGGAATTTCTGCCTTCTGGACCTCTTCTCAGGCTCCTAATTTGTTCTTACACAAGTTGATGATCGATTTCAAACAGAAGGTGATAAACTTCAGCTCATTATGTTTTGCTCTGGTAACAGTTCTTTCTTCATCCGCACTGTGCACGTCATTTGATTGATCCGTCTCACAGTTGTGAACTTTTGTGTGAGAAATCACAGATTTTTCAATGAGAAGTTTACGTACTAAATCTTGAGCTGCTACGTATTCTACCAATAACCTTTATTTTTCTTTTCCAAATTTTCTTGTACTCCTCAGATAGCTGTAGACATGGCTGCTGCTGCTGGCAGTGATGGTTTTGGTTGAGATCTATGCCGGCTGGTTTAAAAACTAGCTGCTGGGAGCTTCTGGTCAATGTTTTATTATGGTCTGTGATTTTCACAGTAATCTTACTCATATCTAAAGGAACCAGCCACTTAAGAGGTGGCAATATTGTCTGCCACATATTTTCTGAAATCTATTGCTGTGTTCCTCTGACTTGTTGTCAGAGGTTTTTCTTTCAGGCATGTAATAACATCCCTAATTTGTGGTTTAACTAGTACGTGGCTATTACCAAATGCTCTCAGGCCAAGCGACCTGAGGAGTGGGGCAGTGTGAGCTGGCTGGACATTTCCTTAATTTTAGAAGTAGAGAATTTTAGCATGTTTGGAGTAGTTAATTATTGTAGCTTCAAATGCTTCCAGTCCTAGTGATTTCCGTTATCTCTGTAGCCTGAAGGAGCATGTTCCTGGCAGGGTTCGGTGCTCTGCAGCATTACCTGAGACAGAGCTGTGTGTGCAGTCATGCCAACACAGCTGTTTCCCACTTTGAATACCTATACAGTGCAGAATTTGGAACTGACTCTGAAGGTTTTTCTCTCCCCAGCTTTTCTCCTGAATTTCTTCAGTACTGATTTCATACTGTTATTTAATCCTATCTGTTTATTTCTTCCAAATACAAGTAATGACCTACGTTTTTTTCTTTAGTTACTTGTTTTAGGGCTTGAACCTCAATTTAGTGGCTTGCGTAGCTCAGGATCAGCACCTGGATCATCACTGCAAGCTGTACTTACCTGCACATGAGAATCAGTAGCTGCAGCCGAATCTTTAGGCCTGGTAGAGCTTTTGTTTTGATGGGGAAGAAGAATATTTTACTGAGGTATCCGACTTAGACAGTAGTATCTGTTTTAAGTTGCTCCTTTTTAAGTTTTGCCTCTTCGTCCCGTCTTTTTTCCCCTCAAGAAAGCTTAGTCTGTGCTGTTTAACTTTAGTGATTAATGAAAATTAGTCCTGAATGCGTGGAAAAAGTTGCATAGACTAATGGCAACAACAAGAGGAAACTGGGACAATGAGGTAGAATCTATTTTAGATGCATGGCTTTGAAAGGAATTGCACAGAAGGAAAATAAGCATCAGCTTATGGATGGAAAAGCCAGCAAAATTGCTTTTAGTCAAGAACACCAGAACCTCATGTGTTTTGTGGTCTCTGAAAACAATCTTTTGGGGATTTCTTCTTTTTTTTTTCTTCCTTTACTAGGTTTGAATTGAGTATTTTGAATTATTTTTAATCTAATCTGTGAGTAAAATGAAAACCACACATGGTTAGTTCATGTGACTGGTGTGGTATTTCTTAGTTTTGCAGTATAAAGGCAGGAACACACAGCGGAAAACAGCCTTTGGTCTGTAAGTTCTGAGACCAGCAAATAGCCCCTAATTTTTTTATCACATACTGTTTAGGCTACAATGTCTTTATAATTAGGTGTTCGTCATTAAAACCCAAAGAAAACTCCTAGACATTATACAGTAATAGGAGAAAAAACCTCTGTGACACGCATTTTTTTATATGCTCAGCCCCTATTGTGGCATGTTTTCAGAAAGAACTTGCACTTTTGGAAGCTCAAACCCAAGTAAGAGTCCCAGTCCTGTAAACATTATTGAGCATTACATTTGGTATGTTTACCAGTCCCATATGTTATGTAGGGAAATCCTTAATTTGTAAACAAGACAGGCTTCAGCAGGGTGCACCTGTGATGGAGGAGTTTTACATTCTCCTTTTCCCATTTGTAAGCTAGAATTAGCGCTTTGGTGAGTCAGTTTGTTCCATGTAAACCATGAAACATGGCCACATCCACAACGCAGTGCCTGCTGTTCACGTGCACACGTTGGAGTTAGACTTAAATTCAGCATGGTGCTGATTCTGTAGAGCTTTAGTGAGAGCTGAATATGAGCTACCTGTCTGAGTACCTACCCAATTTCTTGTGTGCATTTTGCAGCCTGTGTTGACTTCTGTGCTGTTGTGAGCAGTTTGTTGCGGCCGGTCTCAACAAACTCAGTTCTGGTGATGACTATGGTGTAATTACATAGCCTTGGAGTTACTTCCCCATGGCTAGAAAAGATAGCATGCACTTCATGTTTGTTGAAAACTGAATCTGTTCTTCCGAACTCTACGTTTTTGAAGTGGAAGGAGGATCTGTTGTCATCATTGTAAAAAAGACTGATGTGTAAAATGTACGATGAGCCAGGGTGTTCTGTGGCACCAGTATGCTCTCTGCCTTCAGAGAGGAGGTGCTGGGGTTTTCCTGCTGTGCTGGTAGGATTACGGCGAGAGATGCACAGGAGAGATGCCTGCTCCGATGCAGCTGTGACTGAGGGGAGCTCTGGATGGAAGCATGAAATAGGAAACATCCAGGAGACAATGGTCTCAAAGGGGAGGCAAAAGGTTCTCTTTTTCCCCTGTGGTATATTTGCACCACCACATTAGAGGGTGGTGCAAGAAAACTAGTCCAAGCCAGCCAGCAAATTGTGAGGTTCTGACTCCCTGAAGCCTTTATACCTTTAGCTCTTTACCTAGCCTTTAGCTCTTTTTGGAGCATGCTGAAAAGTGCAGTTTGTGTTGCTGTTCATTGATGAAGCCAAGGATGTCTTTTTCTATCTCATGCTCATAGACTTTTTTCTTGGTAACTCATTGGCGTGGCAATTAGCAGTGATCCTTTTGGAGATAGGTCAGAGAAGTGAGTGGTCTTATCACAGTGGACTTTACAAGGATGGCATGATAAGAAGTTCTGGTTTACTGCTTCCTTACTAATAAAGATATTTTATTCTGTTTCTGGAGTGGCAAAACAGGTCATGTATTGTCATAGAGGTGGACACAATCCAAAGTGTGAAGCTGAAACAGTTTCTGTAACATTTTTTTAGTACTTATAATTCCCTTTGCTATACCTGGAACCTCAACTTAGTAATTTCTAATGTGCTCTCATTTTAACTACTGTTTCCTCCAGTGTAAGTCTTGTATGAGTAAGGACTGGGATTTCACTCAATGAAAAGATTCTGCTTTAATTACTGTTATTATAAAGCTGATTTTGTTTCTATCGCATCAGGCTGTATGAGGCATCTTTGATCAACAGAGAAGTCAGCAAAACTGCTGTTCAAATTACAGTTTCTTTTTAACCAGTGATGAAAGCTTTCATTTTATTTTTAGCATTAGAAAGTCTGGGAGACAACCAGGTTAGGTAAGAGTGGAAATCTAGTTAATGATAAAAGGCATATAGCTAAGAGGGTATAATAACAGCTCTGTAAAAGATGTTCCAGCTCTAACTCTCTGTGACCCTACACATACAGAAAATGCAAAACAGTTTATGCCAAAATACTGGCTTTCTCTGGTGTCCTAGGTTGCCACTTCCATTAATCTACATTTGTGGAAGAGTTGGCTTCAATAAAGACTGTGTAAGGTGAATGAATTTCATAGAATTAAGGTGTAAAAGAAGAGATGGATTTAGGACTTGCTCCTTCACTGAAGATAATAGTAAATACCTTATTCAGTGGAACAGGAGTGTAGTTGAGCTGATGGTCAATAGACAATGTAGAAATCAATTTTTTTTTCAGAATGAAAACTAAAAGGAGAAACCCCCTTTCTTCTTGAATGAGAGCACACCTGAGTGAAGCATAAATCTAAGCACCTTTAAAATTAGGTTTAGTTGCAAAAGGAATTGTGCTGAGTATTATCTGTGAAGTAATGTTTTATGCCTACTAATGAAAGTCAACATAATGTAAGTATACTAATTTTCTCTGCTGAGGACTTTCTTCATGCCAGTCAGAAGGGTGTGTACATGCATGAACAGGCTGTGCCGAGCTGTGTGTGAATGTCTCAGTTCCACAAAAAGGAGATCTGCAGTTGTCTTGTTTATAATGAGCAGAGCTCTAAGACCTATTACCTTTCACTGGCATTGTGCCCAGTTTTATTTTTTTAATCTTAATTTCACCTGTTCTCATTAATATCCTCTGCATATGAATGTAGATACACAAGACATGATTTGAATGTTTCTATGGCTTTCTGCTGCTGTTGTATAATTTTCTCTTTTATTGTCCTAGTAAGCCAATAAAACAATTAAATGATAATCGGACAATCTATTAAAAACCTGTGGCATATGTAAACAAGAACAAAACTTATTGCAAGAAGACAATATTGTTGTATAATAATGTGGTTATCCAAAACTGTTTCTTCTACTTTATGAGCTGGAGATAATCCCCAAATTATCTAGTCCAGACTTTGATCTAAGGAGGAATAATAAAACTTTGATCATTGTTGAATTGGCAGCTGCTATAAAAAGCCTATGTCATATTTCTCTCGTAGTTACACTGGCTAAATCCAAAATAACTGATAAAAGAATCTGGTGATGGAAGCTTAGGGATGCTTTCTGACTCGACCTGAAGTAATCTCTGTCCAAAAATGTCTATAAATATTTTTTTTCCTGTTTTTTCTTGCCAGATGTTTTGATATTTGAGATGAATGACAAAATTGGTTTGTGTGCTTAGATAGGCAATACACATTTGGAGTCTAGTGTTTCAGAGAAAGAGGCTCTGGTTAACTGATTATGTTCATACATAATATGATTAACTTACAATAAAATTCTGATGCCATTATCTTGCTTTCTATCTTTCTGAAAATGTCATTTAAAATTTAAAGATTTTAAATGGCTAATGTCTGTGACTGTATTATAGTTACCACAGTGATAGGATATTTCTTTCCATGCTTGCAACATAGTAAATATTTTCCTACACCTTTGTGTGGGAAACTCTGCTTGTGAGGTTCTTCCTTCAGAGTTGCAGCTGGACAGTGGCAATTTTTTCCAGGTTTAATGTTTTAAAACTTGAAGGAGAATGTAAAAAAAAAAAAAAAAAAAATCGAACCTTTTATTCCTCATAAATTGGGATTTTTAAAAACAGCAGAATTGTAAGGATCAACAAAGCTGACAGACTCATATAGTTTCTTTGGTACTTTTGAATTTCTACCCATAATACATTCAATAAGGAAAATGGCTGAAAACTGAGACTCAAATGGCAGTTGATTTTAGGATCTTCAATGTATTTTGTATATCTAGATGTAACATGACCTTAGTCCCTAGGTAATGCAGGGGTTTTTCAAATCTGTGTGGCAGGGGTGTTGAGAAGTTTATGTAATGTTTGGTATGGTGTTTCAAGAGTGAAGTGCCGTGAAAGGGCTACATACTGTTCTTCCTTTGGCCAGGCTGGCATGGCACTGTGCATTTGGCTTGTTCTGGACAGTGTGTGGTGGTGCAGAAGTTCAGCAGGGCAAGAGTCAACCTTCCCCCTCTTTTGCTTCGAGTTTTCTTGCTGGCTGGCTCCCAGCTTGATGCATGCAGATAATCTGCGGATCTAAAGCTTTCTTTAATAACACTGGTCTTGTGTTTTGGGCAGTAAATCCTATTGAGTTAAACATGTTCAAATTTAGGTTTGGGATATTTTGTGACTTTTTGCAATAGCAATTTCCCCCTCTTTCTCTTGTCCTCTGATGGCAGCATTTGTGGATACCGGGAGTTCTCATTTTTCCTTCCTGCAAGGCACGCAGGCTGAGCAGACCAGTACTATAAGATGCACTTTATTCTCTGTCCATTATTGCTACTCCATATTTATCAAAAGCAAAAAGACTATGTGCCTGAAGGGGGATTAAGAATCCTACCATCTTGCTATTTATGATGCTGAGGAGGTATTTTTAGTCGAAGGTTGTTGGCCCCGCTGCCCAAGGGAGCGGCTGAGAGAGGGTAGGTCAGGAGGCAGCCAGCTGAAACTAATGAGTGCTATGGCTGGAACTGCGGGGAAGGGGTAACCCCAGCAAAGATCCCTTTGGTGGTCGTGTGCGTGCGTGTGTGTGTGCACATAAACAGGTCTGGAGTCTACGTATAGAAAACAGCTAAAGAAACTATAGTCGCCTGTGCTCACTGCAGCCATGTGAAGGAGGGGAGGAGATGAATTCATGCGATGTTCCACACAATTCCTCTTCCTGAAAGATTATCGGAGTTACGTGGAATGGTTTCTATATGATACTCGGTTTCCGTAGCTGAACCCTACCTCCAAATGTACAGGTCCAGCAAGATCTGTATGCTGCTAATACAGATTATGACTCAGTTTTCTAAGGAAGTAAGGTCGAGACTGAACCTTGTTCTGCCCTTGTTAAATTTGCTTCCTATGCTTTCTTCTGGAGATTGAGAAGTCATGAGAGCAGTGGGTGAAGGAGACAGTAAGAGCTGTAGAGAGTGGAAGAGGAATAGAAGGGCACCTGAGAATGGTGAGCAAAAGAGACATATTTAAAGCAGAGTGAGGCAAGAGAGAGTGTGTGGAAATCCTTCTCCAAGCTGGTATAGAGGCAGAACTGATACAGACCAGAACTGATGCTGAATCTAAAAAAGATTGAGAGATGGGACTAGAGAACATTTGGAGAGTTACAGAAAGGAGTTGTAAGTGTTCTGATGTCAAAAAGCTTTTTGTTTTTATTTCTTTGTTTTTTGGACACCCCAAGTAGCCTTGCAGTCAGTTAAGAGGAGTGTGTGCTGGAGTAACTGTGCATACAATTGCTGCAAATATTTTTGTGATTTTCTGAAGGAAGCAGAGGGAAGTACTGGCTTGTAATTGCCTGAGGAAAAACTCTTAACTGCCTAAAAACTCTGAACGCTTCACAGACTGATCTAGGAGCTGGTGCACTGCCAGATCCTATTTTTAAGCAATTAGGTTTCTCTCTCAACTTTATGAAGTTATGCTTCTCTAGCAATATCACACGAGCGTAGGGCCTGGAAAGGGAGGGGGGAGCACGTGTGCAAGCATATGACTTTTCAGGGGAAAAATGTAAAACTGAGTTTGGTGCCATATTTCCATGTTTGCATAGCAAAGAGCTGATCTTCTGTGAAACTGAACAGCTCCAGCCCTGGTGCGTTTCCATCCTGCTGAGTTACACAGTCTGTGTTGCTACTTAAAAGTGGAATCTGCTGTTTTCCTTGAATACATAGTTAATTCTTTTCTACTAATGCTTTCTTTGCACTGCAAGTTGATGTTTCAAACAGAAGTATTAAGAGATTTCCTAGGGCAATTTGGAAACCCCATCAGCTGGGGCATGTAAAGAAACTAGAAAGCACAAGGCCAACAGAAGTCCTGTGTTAACTCACTGGGAATGGATTAATTACGAGATCAGCTACAATGTGTTTTTGATTTCTGACGTGTCTAAAGAGCCCCACTGATGCAGCCAGAGCTGATCAAAAGTGTTTTGTGAATGTAACAAGTAGGTTTTCTATTGCAAAATACACTTCATGTAAATGAAATTGGGATGACAGAAGGAGAAAATGAAGTCCACAGGAATCACTGCTGCTACCTAAACACTAGTAATGCTATCAACAGTCCCAAACTTAACAGTTTTAGTCAGACTATATCTTCCTTCATGCTGGCAGGAAAGCTCAGTTTACGTAGTGTGTTCTCATTTTCTGATTTCCAGCAATAAATGTTATATCAAAAGTGTGGCCAAGGGACCACATAAGGGTTAGAGTGTCTGAGATTTTTCCAAGTTCTAGGATAAAAAAATGATGTTTTGACACCAATATGGGAGAGTGTTGGTCCATTTAAAATGCATGTTAGTGTGCCAGCTCAGAATTTCTTTCAAGTGTGCAGTTCTTAGTAAAGCATTCATTGATGTTTCTTCCCCAGTCTGTACTCCAGAAAAAATACTCATCATGGACTGAAATAGTTCTTGACTACTATTAAGTTTCATTTTCTGCCCCACCCCTTAATTTCTGTAATGTGAAATAAGTCAGTAGGAAATCTTTAATTCAGCTTTTCATTCTGTCCAACATTATTTACTGCTAATATTTATGGGTTCTGTAAGCATGCTACTCTTAATATTAATAGTTCATCTTGGGAGTGAAAATGTTTAGCATCAAATTAATTTTCCACTAGGAAGTGGAAGTTAAAAGCCTTTCTAAAATGGTTATTTTCCTCTTTTACATGTCTTGAAAATGTCAGGCAGTACTGTTGGTTACACTTGAGCATAGTATTCTGCAGTATCAGAGGGTGAGACACAGCAATTTGATCTTTCCGAATGCTTCAAAAATTAATCAGCATGCCTTTTATTTCTGATCTATTTCTTGCCTGAATGACTGTTTAGAAACTGCAGTGCTTATTTTATGGGCAAAGAATATATTGACACAAAGTCTTTTTTGGTAGCGGAGCTCTTTGAAGACGAGCTATACTCTCTTGTGTTGTGTAAATCTGGAATAACTGTGGAGGCCAGCAGAGTAATTCCAGTTTTGTACTAATCAGAGAGATGAATTGGTCAGATTTTTGGTAATGATATGAGGTAGAGGAAGACATTGAACAGAGGAATGGTTGGTAGTGACCGTTCATCCTGCCTTGAGGCGGGAAGAGGCACACAGCTTTTTCAAGTCCCTTTCTCCATTAGTATTTTGTAACTTCTAGGGTTCTGTGCTATGGGATGTACGGGTTTATTCAGCTGTGTTCAGTCTGAACCCCTATTTTAGAGACTTTCTTTAAAACAAGTTTTTTTTGCATGTTCATTTGAATATGACAGCAGTACAGAGAGCCTCAACAATATATTGTTACTTAGAAATTTAGATGATAATGAAGACGGTTATACTTTGGCATGTATAAAAGAATGTTAATTGTATATACAGTGACTCTTAAGCTACATGAAGCTGAATAAGTATTCCCCCCATTTGGAAGTACAACGGTAGGCAGTGTGATCTATGGGAAATGGTTCATCCTGGCAGTTACAAGAGTCTAGGTAAAGTCGGTATTTCATCCACAATCTGCTTTATCTGATCTAGGACATGCTAGATAACATGCTATCCTAGAAGGAAGGTGTGAAAATTACTTTTAGCTGTTTCTAGACTGTTATGACTGATGTCAGATGTAGGTTAGTGCAGGGAAGACAAGTTGTATAAAACTGGAAATTGATCTTGCTCTTAATGAGTTCCAGTTCTGTATATTAATCAAAATATTGCAGTCTCTTCCTCCCTCTCTCCCTTCTCCCCTCCAGGCTAAACTCTGCTCTGAACTGAGTAGAATTCTCTTGCCATCCTGGCAGCCACATTGGAAAACTCCTGGAAACACGAGGAACTCTACAAGTTGTATATGCATGTATATAGATGTTTTTATTCAGTTATTTGTGATCAGCTGCTGATGATCATAATTTCTGGGTTAGCTGAACCACAGGCAAGTGCCCTTTTTTTTTGCTTGGTGCATAGTTTGCTTTCTAGTCATGCCTTATCTTCTCTAAAGAAAGTGCAGTATCTGAGTATAGTTGTTATTTAGTTTTAATACCTCTTTGGAATAGCTTGTGTGCCAGTAGAGGCATGGAGGTCTTACCCCTAATCTAGAGCATAGTGGCTTTCTGTCTTGGAGGACATAAACACTGTCGGCAGGATGAAGAGAGCTGAGACGTTGTTCAGTAGCTAGGGGCAGAGATTTATTGCGTGTTTTCATGACCTTTGCATCTTTTCATTACCTTTTACAAGGTAAATACCTTGTAAAAGTGAGTTACAAAAGGGAATGCAGTGTGTTGCATTATGTTTTCTGATGCTGAATTCGTGGTCCCTCTTTGATTTCTTCTGTATTTTTTTTATTTTTTTTTTTTAAGCAGAGATTTGGCAATTGCTGTTTTTCAATTTATTTGACGTTTGGCCATCTGGAGCTGAGCAGAGCTTTAGTCACACACGTTAGCTGTGTTAAGTGGAGCAATGTAGGATCTAGGGGCCAGATTCAACTCTAAAGTAAGCCCAGTAGAATTAGAAAAGTTACATCAGGATTGGACTGGGTCTTTCAAGTGGCTATTTGCTATGCAGGTTACTGAGAAATTTCACCTTGTTTTCTCAGCTCTGAGGAAGCTTGGTGTGAAGATGCCTGGGATGCTTGGAGTAAATTCCTGGGCAAGTAAACGGAAACCAGTCAAATAATTTCCAGTATTTTGTTTCTATCCAAGTTAAAACAAATAATAAGTACTTCTCTCGGTAATGCTCTGTAGGGCACTTGGGACCTGCTAATGTCCCAGAGCTACTGCTTACAGAGCCTGTGCTTTTAGGCTGCATTTAGGGTGCATCTTATTCCTTTGATATCTCCCCAAGCCCTGCATTGCTGTGGTTCTCTGCCCCAGCTTTTCCAGGAGTGGCTCCAAAAGCAGAAGAGAGTGAATACAGCATTATTAGGTGGTTGAATGATTTACTGCTGGTTTGTGTGTTGACTATGTGTACTGGGTACAGGGGATGGTATTGGATTCAGTGCACAAGTTCCCTTATATAACGGTATTTCTATTTCCTTGACAACGAGACTGTCAACACCCTTCTGGGCAAAAGTGTATATTCCACAAACGTTATGATTGGTGAGGTTTCATCCTTCCATGATTGTGATGTCCAGCTTCCTTCTGGGTCACATGAACAGCCCATAACCAGTTTTTGTACCTCCCGTAACAAGGCAGCGATGGGCCTGTGTCTCCAATCTGCTAACTTTAAAGAAGCTTGAATTCTTGTCCCTTTTATGTTAGGAACCTGAACCCTTTGATATCAGTTGTGTGTTTCAGGTGTATCTCCATGTGAGGAAGAATATTACTTTCATGACACTTTCCTTCTTCTTGCAAGTTGGCCTTGTGAGTGTTTTGTTAGGACCAGAAAGAGATTGTCAGTGTTTCTTGAAGGCAGATATCAAGGCTGAGCCTGGTTAGGAGACTGGAAATGGTGCCACGTACAGCAGTATGAACTATTGCTGTTGCTGAACTCCAGGTATGCAGGAATCAAAGCCACCTGTTGCTCCAGTCTACAGATCAGGGGTGCAATTGTAACTTGGCATAAGACATGGCATAAAATCTTTAATTGAGATAGTTTGGGTAACAGTACAAGGGAAGTCACAGTGGCTCGAGTTTTAGGAAAGGACCTATATGTTTTGGTTAATAGCCTGAGCTGAAATCCATACCACTGCGACTTAATTGTTGTTAGTTCCCAAGCTTCATATGCATTTGGGTATGGCTGCTGCTGCTGTGGTTATGCTTTTGATGTGGTTTTAGGCAAGCCCCTGAGATTCATTTCAGAATTCCTCTGTACTTTTTGGTTGCATTCTTGCAAATTTCTACCCAGTATGCTGCCCAGCCTGTCACTGAGTTTTTCTGCATGTGTGGCACAGCTGGACAGAACGAAAACCAGCAGGATTATAAATGTATATAGCTTTAGGTGTTATCTTTATTTTGTCAACATGCAGTCTGGCTAACACTTAGTGACTTCCTTTCCTCTTGGCCTTTGGTTTCTCTGCTGAAGACAGCTGCTCACAAACAGCTGTGTTGGTCCTTTTTATAAAGCTTTGAGGATTAGTGATTTTAATGCACAATACAGTAGAGGAACTTTGTTAAATCAATGCTCCCTCACTTGGTGATCAAGCTCTTTAATCATTAAAATGATTGCCCATAGTGGTTTGCTGCCTTTCCTGATGTCCAGAAGAGCAGTTCTAGGCTTGACACAAGTGCTACTATTCTTGTGCGGATGAGCTGTGGGCTGAGTCTAACCGCTGCCATTCGGTGGGGTCAGGAGCTGCAGAACAACTTCCCTTTCAACAGCTCTGAGAAATCCTCAGGCAGATTGTAGAAGCTGATCTGCAAAATCACCTCACCTGTATTTACAGGACTTTCAGATTTGGTATAAGAGACATGGTTAAGACGTGCAAATTATGGGAGGTGAAGTATCACGTAGCCCACATACAGAATCACTCAGTGAGAAAACATGCTTACCCTTGTGCTAGTGTTAGTGAAGTTCATTGTAAAGTGTCCGGTTAGCAGGCATTTCCTGAGACTTGCGTGCACCATCATAAATTTAGTTGTCGGAAATCAGACTGGGTGATTGTAGATACCTTAAAATCAGTGAATTGTGGAATGAAAATAATTTGAGACAGCAGTCATGGAACACATTTTGAGCATGACCTCTCACCAGCATAGCCATCAGCTGTCATCTATAAGTTGGTCTTTTCCTTTGAGTGCAAACTTGTCATGCCAATCTGGTGAACAGATTGAAGACTTTCCTCAGTGCTGCCACTTCTCTCCTGCTCTGTGATTCAACATACCAGGTGTCAATGGTTAGTGTGATCTATGATGGCAGGTGCAGCTCATGATATAGGAGAGGATGTATAAGATGAAGCCATTATATTCAAGGAGGTTAGAAAGCACAGATGATAGCATAACCTAGTAAAGCTATGTTGTTCCTTCCCTGTTATCTAGTCCAGCACGCTAAGCATGTCTCCCATTACCTAATCCACAGTGGTGCTGTCTCATTTGTGCAAGAAGAACGTTAATGATATTTGGAATAGGCTTAAGTAGGATTTAAGTGTCATGCAGATGTGGGCTAATCCTTTGCATGGGATTGCAGTCAGCCTTTTCTGCAAACACATAGGTAGCCTTTTTGCTCAAATGTAGATAGGTCTGAAAATCAACAGTTTTGAATTACAAATGCAAGTTCTTTTTAAGTCCACTTGGTAGCCCAGGGAGCATTCCAGTGTCTCTGACACACTGTCCTGAAAAGATGTAACAAGCACTTACCACAGCATTTCGTGATGCAAATCTATTTCTAGTTAGGTGTCATGTGATGATAGAGAAAAAGAGGGTTTTTTTTCTTTGAACAGGGTAAGTTAAAAGACAAAATAAAGCTTTCCAGCTTTACTGCTTTAAAAGTAAATATCATCAGGAAAATCTCTGTAAATACATTTTTGCTGTTACCCGCCCAGTCATAAATTGATATACCAGATGATCAACTTGGAGGAAAAAAAGTACAGGATAACTTACAACCAGAGGCTTGTATCAAGGCTACATTAGGGAGCAAAATAGAGCAGGTTTAAAGCTGTGTTTGGATGACCTTCAAATCCCATCTGCAGATTTCTTTTTAGCTTCAAGTTTCAAATGTCAGCTGCAAGTAGATCATTGCACCAGAAACACTTAGGCAATAAAAGATCAAGGATGTCCTCTCTTTGCATTTGTTTTAGAGGAGAGAGAACTGTGTTGCCTCATTAGGAACTGCTGTCTGGGGATAAGACTGATGTCTCTGGGAGGAATTGGGAAATCTTGCACACTGGGTTGATGCATTAATCAAGGGTGAAAATGGGAGTATCTGCACTAGGTAAAACAAAAACAGTAAAAATCCACCATGTTATCATATTATAACATACTGCTTCAGTCTGGTGTTTGGGTTTTATGCTGTGAGGCATGAATATCCATGGCTAAGTGCTGTAAAGATTTGGAGAGTGGGGGAAGAAAGCCAAAACAATGCTAGGGTATAGTTAAGTATATTTATTAAGCATTATGATCTCTTGCCTCCTTGAACTACAGAATTTACCAACAAATCCAAAAGGCAGACTGAATGGAAAAATCTCCCCTCATCTCCCATTTTAGTTCTGGACTTCCCTCTTGTGCTTTCATTGCTTACATGAAAGAAATGGGGATAAAGGGGAAGTATAAACAAGGCACTGTTATTTTACAAGCAAAACCTTAGGTCAGAGGTTTCTGTCGGGCCAGGACGATCCCCGAGTCCAGTAAAAACATACTGAGCCTTAGCTGCCTCCAAGAGGCATTTGGCAGAACTGAAGGATTGCTCAGAGAACTAAGAAGCTGCCCTGAAGTGCTGTAAAAGCTTCAGGAGCTTTAATTGTTACCACTGATGTCATTCAAGCCTGATTCCCACTGGAACTTCCTCTGTGTTAATTATGGTCCTGAGGATGATAACTTGGCAAACGCAGCTGCAGCATTGCTGTTGCATCAGTTAATTAATCATCCAGGCTGGATTGGAGAGAAGATGTGTTTCTTTACTCTCATTATAAACAGCTGTAGAGAAATGGAAAGGTTTTGATGACTGAAAGTCCCTTTTCAGCTGTGTTATGGAGTGAGAGCTGTGGGATCCTAATACTAGTGTGCAGTTGTCATATGTTCATGTTTTCAAAAGCATGGTGGTGCTTTTTCCCAAAAAAGAAATATGAAATACATCAAACTCTACAAAAGCAGCTCATCTGTGACTCCTCAGTACAGCTGTAAGAAAAAGCTTTATGAATGAAATTAATCCCGCTTTAATAACATTTTTTAAAATAACTTTAACAGGTGAAGGAGACAGATCATATTAGGAATAAATTGAAAATACTTGGAGTGGCTTTCTTAGGCAAATGTACAGAGATTATTTCTGGGATGGCTTTGGGAATAGTTTGCCTGCTCTGGTGATGTTGAATTTCACTGCAGGATTGCTAGTCTTTCCTGAGTGCTGCTTGCTGACCTGCTACTTGAAGCAATGCAAACATCTGAGGAATACAGCTCATAGGATTCCCTAGCAAAGCCTCAGCTGTAAGAACGTGGCCTTTGAAGTGACCTCTGCCAGTTCGCCCCTGCAATGATCTGACTGTCTCTTTATCTGGTCCTGTTAATCATAAGGAATATTTATGGAATTTGTTGTCTGAAGTGCAAGGAACGTTATTTCAGCTAAACTTTGAAGCTAATGAGGTGACATGTATTTACATTGCTGAACTGGGTCACTCTTTTTCTTTGGGAAGTTTCCTTCTGAACGTGCTTGGGAGCAGAAGTAACACTTTTCTAACACCATTATTTGGTTGTTTAGGCAGATAAAAGCCTCAAGCTGCTTTGTGTAATGTGCCTCACACATCCTCATGTTGGCTTTTCCTAAGGCAAAAACAACTTCCAGAAATGTCCACAGAGATGTGAAATGATTATTTTGGAGCTTGTAAATTAAACTAACTGCACTGAAGACATGTTCTTTGTATGTGGTGACAGGAAACAGTGATAAATATGATGACAAATTCATAGCGATAAAGATATCCTACAATCTGTAATTATGTTCTTCCTCGTTTGTTAATTAACTGATTTCCATGGCATTCTTGTGGGGAGGGGAGGGCTGTGTTTTATTAGTAGGACAGTGCAGAATTTGGTTTGTGTCCAGTGATTATTCAGGACAGGCTTGTGGCTAAAATAGCGGTCTACAGTGTCTGTCCTTGGGAGCACACCTAAGCCTGGAGTGACCTTCCTGTTACTACCTGGGAAAACCTCTTGCAGTGCCCCGTGCTTGGAGTATTCTCCAGGATGTACTTAATCATGCTACAGATGACCTGCCTTTGTAGGGATAAATTAAAATAAAAAATGACCTGACATCCTGCCTCGTAGGTTGCTGTGAGGTATCTGCTGGAAGGGCCCTGGTATCTGCTGTTGCAAAACCAGTAAGATTTGTAGGAGATCTGTATTAAGTGCAGGCTTCCAAAAAGGTGTTAGGGACAGCTGGTGCTGCATTTCGGGAGCCTCTTGTAATCCAGAGCTAACTCAGGAATGATCCGTTTGCAGCTGTATTGCTTTAGACGTGACTTTCCTTCGAAACAGCAAGTGTAATTTCAGTGTTTTAAGATGCACATGATCAAGGTCAAGATACTAAAAATAAAAAAAAATATGAATTTCCAAACCATTGTCCCTTCTTCGACACTAATCTGATCTATGAAGGCAGTGATTTTCTCAGTACTATCTTTTTTGTTTTTTTGCTTGCATCCAGTTTAGGTCACATGCAGTGAAATGGTATTTTATGACTGAAGTACACCTGACTGCTCTTGGCTTCACTCATAGGGTCATAGGGATTTTGACAGTGATACGTGAGAGAGCGCTTGCCCAGCAGATGAAGAGGCTGAAGATACACACAGTGTGAAAATGCTGCACAGATTGCTTCCTTTGGAGCGGTCAGGCCACCTCAAGAGCCTACAGCTGGGTATGCTCCATGGTGGTCCTTTGCCTGAGCAGTGTGTGGAACCATCGGTCATGGCCAAAAGTGTGCTGCCAATCGTGTCTTTATTCCTGCAGTTGTGGGTTTTTTTCTTTCAGGGTTTTTTCCACTTGCTGTAGCCTAGTAGGGAGGATTGACCATAAAAAGCTTTTCCTTTTACTCCTTGTTTTAATCTTTTATTGTAGGCTACTTCATGGTGTGTTGTGATTCCCTGCATTGAAGTCTGAAAATGTCAGTTGCTGAATGGAGAAATAGTTTTAGTCATGAGATTAACAATTACTGGCTTTTTTAAAGATCTGGATTTTGATTATCAGAAATATACTTACCAGGAAAAGTTTGCCTCATGCATTTAAGAATTCATTACAGAAAATTGGGGAGGAATAATACCATTTTGCTAGTGTCACAAGGTTTCATTTTTGAGGAAGAACAAATGTTTTTGGAAACAAACATGATTTCAGCTCATTTAAATCCATTAAAGCCATTTCCCCCCCACCACCCATTTTTAAAATTGTAGAGATTTCCTTTAACACTAGTTGAGTTGAATTGACCTATCTAAGGCAAGCATTTAGTTTGGGAAATACTTTTTTCTTTGAGGAGACTGACACTAATACATTGACACATGACTGAGGTGGCATTTACGGTGTCTGGTCTGAATGGTTGCTGAGGAGTAAAAAGTGTCTTTCATCCCAAAAGATGTATGACAAGGCTGATATATTAATGTTCGTAGGTACTTTTTAATGTTAATTGGAGAGAAAGCTTTGATGATTTAACGTGGAGGAGATGCTTATTTTTTGGGCAACTACTGATAGATAAGGTGAATCTTGCTCTAAAAAAATGCTTTATATTATTAGACTCGCACTGGGAAGCCCAGTAAGGCTGGGGTGAATGATGGGCATTGTGCCGAGTACCATTTACACGCTGTGAAAGACCAGTGCCAGAGGACTTGCTAATCTAAATAGACAGCAGAAACAGAGAAACAGTTTGTAGCCTTTACTTATTTACTTGTATTTACTAATAAAGCAAGCTATGTAAAGCTTTTTTAATAATTTGGACTCCGGTGAGTTGTTGTAAAGGGGCTGGACCAGCAGGCAAATTGCCAACAGTTCATCAGAGAAGCACAAAAAACCACAGTTCCATCAAATGGATTAACCACGACATATATTGTAGGTACATGTAAGATGCTGAAAAATGAGTGACAGACCCTGAATCAAGTTAATAAAATGCACTTTGGATGGCAGAGCAGTGGATTCTTTGTTGCAGATAAAGGGAGAGGTGCCACTTCTTTTCAGGGAGCGCTTTTAACCGGAGGCACGTGCTGGTGGCGTGCTGCCTTCGCAGGGTTGCGAGGTAGGACTGCAGTATATGTCTAGCACGTTCTTAACGTTGGCCCTTACAGCCTGCTACATAGAGAATCCATGTAAAACCAGCATTTTTAAATCCATTTCTTGACTTTATTCAGATCAGAACGTTGAAGTAAAGCTGCACCTTGCATGATCTTAGCTCTAATGTACCTACTGATCTTTAGCAAGGCCGTTAGAATCACAAGATGTAGGAAATCTGTGGTCTGAAACGTATTTTCCACAAAACCTGAAACCGATGCACGGAGGCCGTTTGCCATCCTCAGACGCTGACCACAAATTAAGGTCGCTTCGGAGCTACGTAAGCATCGAGGCTGTCAAGTTCTGCCAGCAGAACGGGCAGTAGAAGGCACTTCGGAGCTGGCTGCCCGGCGGGCCGGCCCCCCTTCGCCCTCAGGCAGAACTTCTGATGGGCCCGGGGCTGAAGTGAGGCCGGCACTGACGGGACGGGGGGGCAGGTCAGGGCCGAGGGGCCGAAGCGGAGAGAGAACGGCCAAGAGGCAGAGACAGGGAGGGATGGGGGGGAGCGAGGGGGAACGGGGGGCGGGCGGCGGGCGAGGAGGGAGGGCGCGGCGGGCCGCGGTGGCCGGCCCTTCTTCGGAAGGAAGGGGTCCCGGTGCCGGGAGCGGGCGGCCGTCCTCGGCTGGGATGCTGTTCGGTGACCAGGCGAGTCGCAGTGGTGCGCCCACACGCCGCGGGGGAATGAAGGCGGGAGGCCCACCGGTGGAATGAGCGGCTCTCCAGGCAGCGCCTGAGCTTCCCTCTCAGCTTTCCTGCAGGGCCCCACCGTTGATGTTTTCTGCCCTCAAAACCGCAGCCGTGTAGTTCTCAGCTTTTTGGTGGCGTTCGGCTGACGCCGGTTATGCCTTTTTTGCATAACCTCTTGTTCTTCCCGCGTAGTCACCTGTTTCCTTGTTCACCTGTAATTTTTCCCATCTTCTCCAGATACGCTCATCTAAACCACATAAATTGAATTTTCCTCACCTAAAAATAATTATCCGAAAAGATGTTGGGGTACGGTCTATTTTTTATTAACTCCGTTTAAAAAGATCGTGCATTTAGATCAGAAAACCAGGTTTAGAATTGTTTGGATCTCTGTTTTCTGTTTCATAACCACAGCTATGATGTTTGTTCTTGCATACTCTTATGACATGCCTCGAATAGATAATTAATTTTTTTTTCCTAAGTAGTTTGTGATTTTTATATGCTAGTCCCTTCATTGTTCTAAGATCATTGGGTTCTCCTGGTTTGAGCACATACACTGAACATAATGTGCCCCAGGTTTGGTGGGAATTTCCCATTTTGTACCTGTATCCTGCTCAGCTTTCTTCCTGTATTGCCTGTGTGTTCAGCATGGGATGTTATTGAAAGTTGCGGTGAAGGGATTCTTTAGATACTAGACTGCACATACTGACCTCTCAGAGTGTTGGAGTAAACTTTCTGACTGCTCTTTGCTGGTTCTCTCTCTGGTTACTCGGAATAGTCGTTCAGGGTTGAGTGCTTACCTGGTTAAGTGTGGAGCCTGCCCGCATCAGGTTTTTTTCACCATGGCTTTCATTGCAGATGGTTTTTGCATGTTTGTATGCCTCCTCTGTGTCAATCTGCAAGGCTTTTGGATCTCTGGAAGACTGTAAGTAGTTCTCTTAGTTCACCAGATTTGGACTTGTGACACTAAATAGTTGCAGTCCAGTGGTTGTATTTTCACTCAATTTGATCACCTTGCTTTCATGCTGTTCTAGTGTGTAAACAGTTTATCCCTTGGGAACAAATGAACATCTTTGCTGGCAGTTTGTTTGTAGATACCAATCTGATTGGCATTAGCCATCCCAGAACTCCTGTGAGATAGTTTTGCATTCCTAGCTATAAAATGGGTTTGAATGAGAGAAAGGTGAAATGACTTAATGGCAGCTGTCAGACATTCTTGTGTCCAAAGGAACTTGCTGCCTGTAATTCAGTTTCTGAAGTCTTGGAGCTGCATCTACAGGTGGCCTAGCCCTGGAGCAGGTAAGCTTTGGTCTTTTTTGACTCCAGACATCATAGCATTGTAACTGCACTGTGTGACCTCCTTGGAGCACCTCCATCCTTCCAGGTGATGACTCTGGAATTATAGGCTTCACCTGTAAAAGAAACGGGCAAGTCAGTTCTTCTAGCAATAGGTCGATTTTATTTCACAGTGTAGTAGGTATAAGGAGAAATTTTAGGCCCTACAGATCTTTGCACAGTGTTTCACAAGTTCAGTCTTGGTGTGGGGAGTCCACATCCCAGGTAATTTTTCAGTTGTGCTCCCTCTCTGACTCTCCCAACTCCTTTAATCACTTTTCATTTCCCTTGGCAAAGGAGGTCAGTGTCCTAGGGCAGGAGTCATTTTCTACAGCACCTGTGTTTCTTTCCAGTTAACACTGAAGTGTCAGGGTGAGTAGTCTGCCTGGCTGGGCTAGGCTGATACCCTCAACCTTTCCCTCAGTTGTGAAATTGCACATGCTTCCAGGGGAGAGAGTAAGGAAACTGCAGCGAACCTAAAATGAAACACTAGCACTGTGCTGAACTTCCCTATCCTTTACCCATTGAGTTGGGCTTTCCTTTGCTGAAATAGAACTGAGGCACCACATAATGTCATACTGAAGCAATAGGGTGGGGAGGGTATCAAGGTACTTGCATCTCTGTTGCTGTAGTGGTATTTTTTTTCCTTGTTATACTTCCTTTTTCCTGTTGCTATTCTTTGGTGTAATAAAAGCAGCTGGTCTTCAAACAGAAAAGAAAAATGTTCACAGAGTTTCAATAAATAATTTAAAACAATTACAGGTTTTGTTTGGATCTATGTGTATCCTGTTGCTACTGCTTGTGGCAGAGAATAGTGTGAGAGGGATTGTTAAAATCACTTATATTGCTTTTTCTGTTGTCAGTGAGCTGGTGGCCTGCTGGGAACCTTTCTCACATGCCCTCAGTTCTGTGTTATGGGAGAGAAGCAAGCAGTATTTTTTTTGATCTCTCAGTTGGTTAAACACTCTGGCATGGGTGGTATCCCTTTTCTCTGTCTTGCAGCCATTTAACAGTAACTTGTTCTTTCATTCCTCTCAGCAGTGCAGTCTGGAAATCTCCAACTGATTTGCTCTATTTTCCTGCCAGTGAGCAATTTCAGTGGCAGTAAGGGAGCAGGTCCCTCTTTGTTTTGGGTAGAGAAACTTAAACTGCAAGACAGTTTCACAGTAATATGTTACATAATACTGCGCAAAGTGAAAAGTAATTAATGTGGAGGTGGAAAAGATACCCTTACTACTCAGTGCAAAGCCGGCTTTGCCTTTCCGACAAAGATAGTTACCTCCTACCTCATCATTTCCATGAGAGGCTCTCTCAGAATCCCAAAGATAAGAAAAAACAATTGGAAAATTGTCTTTTAATCTTTAGCAGAATCTGGCAATACATGCAAGAGGTTGAGGCTATATTATTCTGTCACCTCAGCTGCTTAGTATTTGGAAACAGTGAGGAAATAAACAAGTGAAAAAAGACCCAGTACCCCCTCCTCAAGGCTGCAGAATTCTACATTTTTCTTCAGACCAGCCACATTCTCATCTTCTGCTGCACTGGAGAAAATCTGAAGTAACCTTATGAAACTAATGAATTTTCCCAGTATGGCTAAAATCAGTGTCGCAGTGTATGGAACTTAGGAAAACTTCAGTCTGTCTACCTGCAGTTACTATTGAGTTACCATTATTATCGCAGAGGCTGAACAGGTGATGCTCTCCTGAAGATGTTCCCTGCCCAAGAAATGATAGGACTGCTCAATATTCTCTGTTACACCCTTTCTTAAGTGGCCCTTCATAAAGATTTGTTTTGCAGCAGTCTCAAGTTATATGAGGCTATGATAACAAGAACAGAGTCTGGCTAAACCTCCTAACTGATGCTCATCTGACTTAGACAATGTATAATCATAGATTAAAAATACCCAGAGTTGGTTACATCCTAAAAATACTCTTCAAAGTTCTTAGCAGTTGTTACTAGAAATAGTTTACTATTGGCTAGGAGGTACAGTAGACGCTGAAAATATAAAGACTAAGTTTCATTTTTTCTCTTAAATACTCATCATGACTTGAATACTCTGTGTTCAGATTAATATCTTTCAAGCACTTGCTCTTCTTAGGGTGCTCATAAGGACCAAAGGGACAAGTAAAAGGGGGTAGGGAATGTGGCGTATAACAAGTACTGTTCATTTATATTGGTTGGTGATTCAGGTTTTCCTGGAATATTTTGCAGTTCTGATTACTTCATCTTAAACTAAAGAGAGTTCAGAAACAGGAGACTAACATGATCCATGCTGGAAACACATGATGAAAGACTAAACCCCCCTGGGATTATTGTCTTAGGCTCCATTCTTCATTCCCCTTCTGTGTCATATCAGTAGCTAAAATTATAAATGGTATAGAAGAGATAGATAAAGACCATCTATTTTCTTTCCTTTTAACAAAAATATCAGGGCACTCAGTTAAATACACTTCATGGGAAACCTGCAGAGGGAAAAAATGAGAGTGCTTGGTTAGACTTTGAGACTCATTGCAATAGGCTTTTGATGAAATCAAGAAATTAATGAAACAAAGTAAGAAATTGAGTCTGTGAGACTAATCTGTCCAAATGCCTAGTTTTACTGACATTAGAAAATCGCGGGTTCTGAAGTCCTGAGTATAAGGTGAGGGGGTTATACACTATCTTAAGAGCATTTTGAGACTGAAGAAAGCAAGGGAAGGTGCTATAGCTGTATTTGGTATTGCATGTTTTTTTAAGTTAAGAATATGTGCTAGCAAACAATTTTTAGATGCCTGTACCATGACGACCCCTGGGCATGGCACCTGTGCTTCTAGGACTGTTGAAATCTGAGCTGCATTTCTTTCTGAAATAAATCCCCAGAGATGCAGTTGATCAGGCCAGTACCTTTTCTACAGATTGCCAGTCCATATTATCCCCTTGAGTAGTCTTCATATTAGCTTTCTTTGTGGAACCTTGAAAACTATGTAATTGTCTGCATCACAAGAAATGCAGTCCTAGAAGTGTGTTTTTCTGCAGAAACACTTTCTGTGTCCTTTTAAAAATTCAGAGTATTGTCAGTACGATATTTTTTTTTTTTGTCTGAAAAATTCTGTACGTCCTTTGCTTTTCTTTTTAAAGTTTGAGGCTTTGCCTTTCATTGTAAGAACTTTAAAATCCAGAAAAGCTGTATATTATGTATTTATATAGTATTTACTTTTTTTAGAACAGTTTTTTCTTCTGTGATTGTTCCCCCAAGACCAAATTAGTGTATATATTTTGTAAATGTCACTCTTACACAATTTTTGCCTTGTGACACATCTTTTAAAACGTGTTATGCTCTTCACAGGTGTGCATGTTCTGAAGACAAATGCAGTTTACTGGTAGACATCCTATAATCCTCTCAGTTGCCAACCCTCTAAATTCACTAAAATAAACTGTATTTTGTGGAAGTCGTGGCAGAAAGTGCCTTTTGTATACAGTAAAAACAGATGATGGCAAGCATGCTAATGACCTTAAAGAACATATTGCTCAGTCAGTGGTTTTGGAGTATTCTGAAGGAGTAGCAGCATTAATCTTGTTACCACCTTCAAATTACATTCACCTTTTGCCTGTGCAAAAGATGCTTCTGTTCGCAGAGCATAGACATGTTGTGGACACGTGTGGACATGAATGTGGTGTACTTCGCATCTGGATCTAAGTGGTTGAATGTGCTGTTAAATGCCTGTTGTACAGAAGTCTACAGGCAGCTGCATTTGCCCAGTGATTCCTCTTCATGCAGGGGCTTTAGGAGTGATGGTACTGCATGGAAATGGGATGCACAGGCTAAGAGCTTATCAACTGAAAGCTTGTATGCCTCCTGGCACTTGGTGGCAGTCTGAAGTGTGTCTTGGCAGTTGGTGAATTCTTCAGTCCCCTCCTATGTCTCCTTTCTCTTTCAGTGCAACGGGGAAGGTGCGCTCCAAACTTTAACTTAAATCTACTAAGATTAGGAAGCTCAGCAAGCCCACCTTTGGTAGTTGCTGGTACTTTGAAACGGTGGTGCCTTCATTCTGTTAGTAACATTTAAGAGTTGCTCATGTAAGGATTCTAAACTTCCACATGCCATCAAATGAAAATCAACTGTGAGCTTAGCAGAAGAAAATACAAAGTGTATTTCAGTTACTTATATGTTCTTCTAGAGGTTAAATCTTCATGGAATTATGTTGTGTGAAACTTAGTTTTAGAAACTTCCTTTTAGCTACTGATCTGTACATATGATAATGTTTGCATCTTATGTCAAATAATTGATGTTGTTAATACTAGCGATGAAATGAACAGGCTTGGAAATGTTGACTTGCCTTTGATTTTGGAAGTAATTTTTATGAATCTAAGGGGCCTAGAATTACAGACATGTAAAGCAGACATACATTTTCCATAATTTCTTATTGACCTTTGTTTGATAGAAGGGAGAAGAGAATAATGTTTTTTTCTGGACTACTTCTGATGCAGAATTATTTATGTATTCTTTTCATTCCTCTTCCCTAAACACTGCCCAGTGTTCTGGTTTTTTTTTTGTTGTTGTATTATTTGCTTATATATAAATTACAAGTATGGTTAGATTGCCATACTGTTCTAGCCCAGGGAAAGCTGCCTTAGTGGCAGATAATGCCAAAAGATGACTTCTCAGCTAGCAAAATATTTGTAAGATTTGGGGCACTTTAAAAATAATTAGTTAAGTTTGTAAAGCTCTCTGGGATTCATTTGGGTGAAAGAGTACAAACATTACATCTGCCATCTGTATCTATTCCTTCTCATTGCAGTTTGTTTCTAACTTTGCAGCAGAGTAGAAGCTTCATGAGAGCTGGGACCACGGTAGACATGCCTCATTACAAGTAGCTGCAATTATCTAACTTGATGTTCTGAATAATTGTTCTCTATAGTATATTACAGTAGGTAATCAATAACATCTTATCTGTTCCTGTTTTTAAAAATATTGAGATTCTGGTTTTTAAACCATTGCGTTTTATTTCATATTGAAACGAGAGTAAGAAGATTACCTTCTTTATTTTTGCACCTGCATGTAAATGAATAGCATTTCCTTTACCAATTATAAAAGGGATTTGGCAAAAGGCAGACTGTACAGTAGCTGCATGGTTAGGTGACAGATTAGACTGACATTAGGAAGATATTTTATTTTTTAAAATTCTTTTTTTGTTTTAAACCTTGTATCTGAGTAATCATCAAAGTCATAAATGAAAGAGGCCTAAACTTTCCTGGACTCTTTACAGCATGGACTGCATAGATGTACAAAACTTACGACAAAAAAGCATTTTCTCTTTTAAAGAGAGTAAGCTTCCCCCGGTATTTTTTTTTCACTGTAACTGCAGTAATTTTTTTCCATTTTGAAAGTTCAAAAGCCTGTGAGTTGTGAAAATTGTGTGTTTAATAATTGTCTTTTTGTTTTGAAAGCTATACTGTGTTACTGCGGTATAAAAACCAAACAGAAAGAGCAGACACCAACGTTTTACTATATAGTTAAGTTTTACAAAGTCACAGAAGCAGCCAAGGTAAAACCTTACAATTCATGTAGGAGAAACAATGCATAAATAGGCAAATAGATGGGGTCACTTAAGGAACGGAAAACCGGAAAGGCCTAAGAATATTCCCCTGCCTCTCATCTGTCTGGTTAAATTAGGCAGACATTGCTTATGTGGCTTTGTATCTGTAGTGCCTATGTTATTTTATCTTGTCTAGAAAATTCACTTGATGAGTGAAGATATACAAGTTTAATGCCAGATTTATAAGACTTTACTTTCTGCTCTTAGAATTCCCTTGCTGTTGCCCCACGGAGTTACCAGAATGCCTGTAACAGGGAGGAGAATTAGACAGTTGTCAGCATCACTTTTCTTCATTTCAGAGCAACTGGCTTGCCATTGTTGATGACTGACTTCTCTCTCCCATTTAAAAAAAAAAATAAAATTGGTGTCTTTTAATTAAAAGAAACGCAGCTTGCTTTAGTCCATCACTACTGAAGCATATAGCTGCTATCAAGTGTGCAGTGCTAATATATCTATAATAGTATAGCATGGGGCTGAGAGAATACGTATAAGCCTGTGTGTATTTTCTCCAAAGATTTCAGGGTATTTTGCAGGATTTAGATTTTAATATTGAAAGCTGCTTTGGACAAATTTGGGTACTCTGGTAGTTGGATACTGCAGTGACAGTGCTATATGAAGTTGTAAGGGAGTAGAGAAGAGAGCGACACTTCACAAATTAAAAAGCTGGAGTACTAAAGAGTTTAAGTAAATACTTGCAAATTATATTTCTGTCAGTATGTGAGTTTTTTTGCCTTGAATTTTGATTTAACTGAAATGGAATGGTGGGGATGGGTCTTTTCTGTCCCCGAAAAAAAATTTTGAAAAACACTTGGCTAATTTCTTTAGGATGCCTATTAAATTTGGGTACCATAGTTTTTGGGTGCTATTTCAGATAATTAGAATTTGATTTTTGAGAGGTGACACACGGACTGTCTTTAATCAGGCAAAGCAAGAGGTTCAGTAATTTGCCTGGAAATTCTGTTTTCCATTTCTGTTGGCATGCCCATCTTGTTCCTTTACCACGCTGCATTGCCTTTTATAAGCAGTATCATGGATGGCCTCAGAAATATGAATATGGTGTTATATTTGGTATGCTTTCCAGGCAGACTTCTCATACAGTCCTATATAAACATTCATTTACAGAAAGTCCATACTTGGTTTAAACTATTTTCTATCTATCTGGATCTGTCAACCTTTTTTTCTAAATAAATAATTCCTATTCAACTGAAACTGTCTCTCAGAAATATCTTAAGATGAATCTGTACCTGTGAGCAGGGTTGCTTATCAGCTTCACCTGAATGCTTGCTGAATAGCGATAAGGTGAAAGGAAGAGCAACATCACATATGTTTTCCTTAATGCAGATATACCTGACAGTCTCCCTTTTTGCCAACGAAGGTGATAAGTACAACTGAGTTTGAATTTGAAATTGATAATAGCAGTAGTGCTTAGAAGAGCTTTTAGAATTTGAGACTTACTAGTAAATTACCAATGCAAGAGTGGAGGAAAATAAAACTTACTGTTTTCTCTTGAGGCCTCGTCATGACAAATAGCATTTTAGTTTCCCCAGGCTTGCTTCTTTCCTTCCTTGTTTAGTCTTTTCAAGAGGAGAAAGTTACCATAAAGTACTGGCGTCCCAAAGCCAGTCAGTCTGGAAGCAGTACTTCTAACAAGTGTTTGCCTGCCCATTGACAAGGCTAGAAATACACTAGAATAATAAACAGACGTGATAGGGGAAGGAAGACATAAAATTCACTCCACTACACAGAACACGTTACTCTGAACTTTTTGTTTTTAGCTCTCACCAGGAAACCGCTGCAAGTAAGGAATATGACGGATACTTGGCCTGTCGATACTGACATTGGATATTTGTCAACTATGCTTTAAAAATTTTAGAGATTTTTGTCTTACTGTTCTCTGTGAATCTCTTCTATCATAGGTCTCATCACCACATCGCTTCTCATGCAATTTTTGTAATGTAAGGCAGTGTCAGACCTGACTCATTCTTGAATAGCTTGGGCAAAGGTGAAAAGGGATGGCTGCCTAGACTTCTGCGGGGTGCAGTCTTCTGCCTGTGTCAGGGCTGAGATGGCATTGCAGTGTATCTGTGAGCTCATTGGGAAGGTGCTGTTTGATACCTTGTGAAAACAAGATTCTGACTGCACTGAAGCTCCTGAAACCATTTCAGCAATCCCAGATCAAATTTTAATGAGGTAGTTTTTATTTGTTTTCCTAATCCACCTATATCTGCTTGCTATATTTTTAGATGTATCACTGAATAGTTTACTTTCTAGATGTGGTAGGCTCTGGTTACTTCATTATGGTACTTTCCACTTCTTGTCTCAGTGTTGCAAGAAATTGTTGTATTCCATGGAAGGGACAGCTTCTAGTCTTAAGCATTACAGTTTGCTTATACATTTATTGCATGCACCACTTTGTTCCCTGTTGTTTTGTTACAATTTTACTGGTAGAAGTTATTCCACACAAGACTGTCTTCCTTGAACTTGTCTCCATTAGGCTATGGATTTGAATGCATGCAGGTAGAACACTCGGCAAAGTGACAGGTCACCTTCGTTCCTAACCTCTTTTCATCTCTGCTTTTCCTCCTTGGTCTATTTTCAGTGGCTTTTTTGTCTTGAAGGGGATGGGAGTACCTGCACGTTTCTGAGAGTCAATATTTGACCTCTTTTCATTTTATGACAAAATGTAGATGGACAGTAAAACAAAGAGAAAAAGTTGTTCATGGTTAAAAGTAATTCTTTCAATCATGCCATGAAGTTCATAGGCTTCAGACAATCTGCTGTGGTCTCAGGGTATGGATTTACCCTCAAGCAGTACTCTCCTACTACTGCATTTGCAAGTCCTATCTCTGAATGTGAAATTCCTCCTGCTCACAGAAGTGGGAGTTCTGTGTGTCAGGACTTTGTATCAGCCTACTTCATATTCCACTAAAGATTGTAAAGTTCTTTGAATTCTTTGGGACAAATGGTGCTACGTGTGTAATTCAGAGGACAGTGTGGATGGATGGCTGGTGTGCATTCTGTAATGCAGCATAAAGTTTGGTCTCTTCCTCCTTCATCTCCTGCATGAGTGTTACATAAGAACTTTCAGGAAACCTACAATTAAAGAAGACAAAGCACTCTTAAGGTTTTATAGGTTTTTGTCAGTCTTAGTGTTAGACCTAAGGCACGTAAAAACAGCCATTGTTTTCCAGTGCACATACATTTTAACATGTGTGAGATAGAAATGATGTGCCCAAGATTCCTCAAAAAGTCTGGCAGAAGTGGGGTTTAAGCTCAGACATCTTGGATGCCATTGCAGGCTTTTTGTTAACGCCTCCTTCTTGCTCTTCCATGCTTCACTCTTGCTGCCTTTCCACTCGGAGCTATGTACTGGTAATATTGGCACTTCCACAACAACGCATAGTGAAGTAATGCTGAAGACACAGAGAATCAGAATCACCCCCTCACACTTAAATACACACACTCAGTCATGCATGCATATTGCAAACCTATAGTAATTTAAATAGGTCGCAACATAAGGACAAATTCTCCTGGGTTTATGCTATTTCAAGTTTCACTGACAGTACAGCTCAGTCTCTGGGGTCCCAAAGGTTTACAGTCATATGAATTTCAAAGTAACTGGTGAAGCCTGCAGTTAACACACTACCACCAGGCTGATTTTCTTGAGGAAGTCAGTGTCACACTGATTTGATCACTGGAATGCTGCTCAACTTCTCCAGTGCTCACTGCTTTACAGATGCATAGGGGGTAAATAAAGATTCTTGGCACATACAAGAAGGCTACTCTTCCAATTAGGCAAAAAAGTTGTCTGACTAACTCTGTTCTTTTAGTAATGCTGTAAGAGGGTAGAAGGTGACTTAAAAATTGTGGTCCTAGGGAAGACGTGATATTTGAGAAAGTGGGGAATACTGCTTACAGCTTGTTGTGGAAAATATTAGGAAGATGCTTGGCAAGTAGTGCGAGTTTCTTCTCAGCTTGTTTTGCCTCCCATCTGTCTGCTTGACTTTGTTCCACTCTGCAAATGTAACTTCCTTGCATTGTCAACTGGTGAAAGGGTGTTTGAAGGAAATGGTTCATAAAAACTTCATTAAAGGTTTAGGGGGAAATGGCAAGAGCAGTAAATCTGTCAAAACGGGTTATTCCTGTCCCCATATGAGGCAGCTGGCAACCCGGGTTATAAGGAAAAGTCTCAGTGCTCAGCAACTGCTACCTGATCCTTGAGCCTATTTCCAGCTCTGAAGACTTCTGTAAAATGCAGGCTGTTTTGGTTCATTTGCTTTGAGCTCCTTCGATAGTCTCTGTATATGGTCTGCACTTGAGGAGAAGCTGAGGGCTGTCAAGTGTAGCTCAAATCACAGCTGGCGTCATCCACAGCATTCAGCTGTGATTGCCTTTGGAGTGAGGCCTGACAGATGCGTCATTTGCCTTTGCTGTTTTTTCTGATGTGAAGGCATGGGACCCTGTCACTTCTGACACCCTGTTTTCATTGTCCCTCACTGACCTCCAGCCACAACCTAACTTCTTCAGGGGACTGGGGGTGGAAGAAAGGCAGCACCTAACTATTGCTGTGGTTGCTCTTCTGGAGTACACAAGGCTTTTGCTGCCAAGTATTCATGGGAAATACTAAACAATTCCCACTTTTCTGTAATGCTGTAGTTGCAGATGGTAGCTGGGTGTGCTGTCCCACGTGTATCAGTATAATCACCAATACAAAACCAGCTCTGGTAATGGGATTAGGAGATAGTGAAGTTGGATGACAGAAGGATTTTAGATATGACAGATTCATCAGTTGTTGGCTGCTCCTGTCATTGACCCGAGACCTTCTTGGGGAGTTACAAGGGCTCAGAAACTTTTGTAGATGACAGAGCCCTAGAGAAGCAGCTAGAATATATGAATGGAACAGCAGAACTGTTGTGTCCAGGCAACCCAGTGGCAATATATCACTTCCAGATATTACTAGGATATTTTCCCTTTATCCAAACCAGTGAGTTTTACAGCCGTGGTTACTTTGGTGTTAGAAACAAGGACATAACAGCCTTGGGCGAGAGCATGTTCTGTTACAGGGGGTTCACAGTGTAATGACCAGGAAGATAATGCAGGAATGTTTGTTTCTTTCTGTTTGTTCTCCAGCCTCATATTTTGACACAGTCTGGTGGAGAGACATAGGAACAATTAGTCCAAATTAAATAAAGAAGTGAATTCAGAGTTGAAGGCGCTCTTATTGATCTTAATTTATTCTTGTAATGAGCTAACTGAAATTGATTAAGGTCACTCTTACTTATGAACGAGAGTGTCCACGAAAGGCTTTAAAGTAGTTTCTGTAATCCATTTCAAAAGTTAATTTGAATTAATTTTCTGAAATGTCTGCAGGCAGAAAACCCATTACAGTCTGTGTGTAAAGACGGCAAGCACTCAAAAATAAATCTACCTGGCTACATGTCCTCAGTGCCACAGTAGGTAATTATTATAAAGAGCGAGACACTGCAGTATCCCAGTGGGTTGCAGGCAGCACAGTATTACACCCAGTGCCATGTCCCCAGTGTCCAAGTCTCTCCTCTGTGCAAAACTGTTGCCTCGAGCCTGCATCAGGGACTAAGGACTCCTTCTAAATCTGATAGATTTTACCCACCTCCTACTCCCAGTACAGTAATTTACATTTGCTTTACCCTGGCTCTGATGTACGCCACCTTCACCCACAGCTGAGAGAGCAAGTCTTTAAACACTTTTTCCAACACTTAAGCCAGAATTATTCTGTGGTTCAGCTGCTGGGTGAGACTAATGCCAGGTTCCCCAAGGAACAAATGCACCACCTGGCCAATGAGCTCCAGTTGTCTGGCTCTGTGCCTTGAGGGCTTCCTGTACTGCCAGATCTTGCCAGTTAGTCCCAGCATGTAATTTTTTTGTTGTCGCTGCTGTTCTTATTAGTGACTCAGCCAAGATTGTTTTGAAAAAGCAGTAACTCCCTTTTTAAATTCAGGAAGGTTGTGAAAAATGAGGAAAGGATGGGTGCATGGGAACTGCTCTGAGCTCTTTGTAATGTTCCCTCTAAATTACAGCTGGAATATCACTCTTAACGCTGTGCCTGTGCCACTCTGCCACATGGAAAAATTGTTTGAGAATATTCTGACACACTCCTTTCTCTGCAGGTTGAAGTAGGATGTTTGTTTGAACACCTCTTCAAATTCAGGGCCCTGTCATACGATATTATTAAAGGATTGTGGTGGTCACAGGCACTAATTCAGCAGCCCAGGAGATCCCTTTTATACTTGGAGCTGCCTAGAAAAGGCCTCTGCTTTTATCGGGTAATTCTAAGGGATATGCAGAGGTGTTTTTTTATCTTCCGTCTTATCAGATGCTAAGTGCATTGGCTTCCCAAGAGTCGCTGTCCCTTGCTATTGAATTGATTGTTTCCACAATAGTCCTGCTGTGGAATATGACAGTAATGAGATACGCTGCAACGAGATGGTGCATTAGGATGGCAAATAAAGAGCTGGCCTCCATTGTTATAGGCACTACCAAGTCATAAAATACTCTACCTTAAAGCCTTGCTTGTGAAGCTGTAGCTACACTGGCCTAAAGACAGCCCATGCATAGAGTTACATATGGAACTTGTCCAGAAGCTGAAGTCAGTGTAGACTGTGGCTGCCCGCTAATTAAGTTGTTTTGTTACTGCAGTGCTTGAGATTTGTGCTGGCAGGCTGTCAGCAGCTGCTGCGTGCCCAGCAGTGGTCCAGGCTGGTTAATGCCTCTCTGCTTCCTAGCATTCTCCCAGAGCATGGTGGTGCTTGCGTAGGTGATTCTCATACTGTTCTGAGGACAGCTAAATCTTCTCTCATGTGTTTCAAAGGCAGAGGCATTTGTCCCCAGTCCTGGAATAGATACTGTCATCTCAGAACATGGTGCTGTTTTTTCTAGTCCTCTGGCCGGGCAACCAGGGACATAACCTGGAGGTCACTTGGACTGGCAACAATGCAAGCTTGTTTGTCCAGCCCTAGTTTGTGAGTCTGTGATTATTTGTTTGCAGAGACCTTACTGCTCCAGTGTGCAATGGAAAGCAGTTTAAGTGGGAATTCATTTAAGGAAAGATTTGGAGCCATCTTCCCCAAGAGTAGTTTTTTCCTTAAATAGAATTTTTTTCTTCTGAGCTGTAAACAAGAGTTGTTGCTACCGGCAGGTCTGGAACATGCATTTCAGCTACTTTTAAATAAGCATCTGTATTATTTAGTTCTAGCAGTTATTTAGTTCTAGGACAGTTAATTACCTCTCCAAGGCACTGGAGCCATTTAAAATATTTCCAAGGTATTTCTAACTCATCTCCCATCAGATTGCCTTACGATAGTTTTATTCATAGTGTGCATTTAAACTTATGAGAAGATGCCTTTAGATTTTGGTGTGTGTGTTTGTGTTGGAAAGGAGCAAGTATTCTGATATGGTAGAGTTGACTAGGAAGCAGTGCCTTCTAGAGATCCAAGATTTTTCATTGGCTTTAACTGCATTATATGCTTGAAGTTTTTTATTTTTTAAAAAACTTCAGTGGGACAGAAACACTTAGGCTTTTTTCTGGTTTTAGTGTGGTTTTACCCAAAAGTAACACTATTTGCATAGAGGAGCAATCTTTTTAATTTCTGACTGTAAAATGTGTATCAGGACATAGGTACACTGATTATTCCCAGGATTAGATTTTTTTCTTTTCTTATGTGCTTATAATTGAAGAAAGATAAGAATGACTTTCTGTGATGACCCAGCTCATTTGTTCAGTTTGGAAGCTGCTTGTACTCTCAAATTTGTTAAATCTGACTTTTTGGAAAATGGGACTTTCATTCTAGAGTTCCAAGAATTACTGCTTTGCAAATTAGTTGATGATAATAGTGAAGAGTATGTCTATATTTGCCAAGACAGATGACTAGGAAGTGAGGGGGGAATTGGTATGGTCAGATCAGTTGGAGATTTTAAAAGACAGTTGTATAAGGTATTGTGGTGCCTCTTGGAATAGGATACGGGTGGCCTGGAGATGAGGAAAATGAAGTCTCTTATCTTTTGATACAAAATGACCTCTTTTGAATATGGAGTCTAAGACTCAATATGGCATTTAAGTTTTTTGGTTTGTTTATATTTTTTTAAATTGATAAGTAACACCATAGTTTTTTATTATTTTAGTGTTTCAGACTGATGAAAAAAGAATAGTAATTGTAAATTTAGTCCAGAGATCACCAGGATAATTTTCTTGTCACTGCAAAAGCATGGGAACTAAATGCACCTTTAAGTACACAATAAAATTAATCCTAGCAATGAGCCAGAGTTTAAGATTAAAAATAGCATTTGATCTGAAACTGAAAATAGTTCTGAGCTGGAAAAATTAGTGACACTATAATAAAGCTATCTGGCAACTGAGCTTCTGAGAATATGTGATCCATGTAAAGGTGTCTACGTAAAAAGGATAAATGCTCAGAGTGGAACAAAGGATTTGTGTTTCCAGTGTAGGTGTCTGTAAGGTATGCGTTATCCAGCCTTTCAAATCTCTGATCAGAGACACGTACTCTAGATGGAATTTGTTTTGAACTGCCTTCTTTGGCAACACAGTTGACCTTGAGTTAGGCGTCTGATTCCTTTTAGTGTACATAATCAACCTGCTAAAAGGCCAAACGATTTGTTGGGTGGGGTGGTTTTTTTTTCACTTTTGATTTGTCATGGAACAAATGTGAAACTCATGATAAAAATTAGTAGAATTAGTGTGTGGGTGTCATCAGTGTGCATAAATTGCTGACTAAGTGCTCAGTTAAATGCCAGCTAAATCTCATTGGCTTGTATTAATTTTTGTTCATAAAATTGTTCCATGGGTTCTCGGATGCCAAAGGGTAGAATTGTTTTCTGATTCATCTGGGATGGATGGCTAACTATAACAGTTAATTCTTTAAATAGAAGAAGCAGACCACATCTTAGCTGCTTTCTGTTCTTTGCAGGAGAGTGGATTAATTAATAACAAGAGAATGAGGTGTTAAAAGGCCTTGCTGGTATCCCTTTAGTGAATAAAATAGGGAAAAAATGGACAGAAGGAGTAAATTGTTACTAGTAATACAGGGGAAAGGGAGGAATTCCCAGTTGGTGACCCAAGTGTTGATCGTTTCCATTTGGGATGCATGCATATGAATACCTTGGGCTTCTGAAAAGATGATGCAGCTTTTCGTAGTTTCACCCAGTGGTGATCACCCTTTAACTTGTTCTGTCTGGACTTTGGTGTCTGTAGCAGGGGTAAAGCTTTGAACTTGAGTGTGCTTGCTATTCGCCAAGCCAGCATAGAAAGAAATTGATCTCGCATAGCATGTTTGTAGTCAACCCGGGGGTTATGGACCAAATGGGTGGACTACAAGGTTTGTGAAAAACTGGCTAGACTGTCAGGCTCAAAGTGTCAGTGTTTTGAAGTCCATCTAGCAGCCTGTGACAAGCAGTGTACCTCAGGGCTTGATGCTGGAGTTACTGCTGTTCAGCATCTTCATCGGTGATCTAGATGGTAGGGCAGAACGCCCCTGTAGCGTGTTCACAGATGACCCTGGGTTGGGAGAAACAGTCGGTGCACTGGAGGGAGAGCAGGGCTGCCGTTCAGAGGGACTTAAGCAGTCTGGAAGAATGGGCCAGCAGGAAACTTGGGACGTTGGGCAAAGACAAACGCGGTCTTGCACATTGGATGGGATAACTGAGCAGACTGGGAGCAGCTGGCCAGGTGGCACCTTTGCAGAAAAGGACTAGCAGGTCCTGATGGGCAGGTTGAATTTGAGTCAGCAGCGTGCCCTTGTGACACTGTAAGCTTACTGCAGAGCAGAGTAAAATTTACGAGGTTTGCAAGAAGGTAGCTGGCAGATCAAGGGAAGCAATTGCTCCCCTCTGTTCAGCACTGAGGGCTTCCTCTGGAATGGTTTCCAGTTTTCTTCCAGTTTTACCCCCACCTTCCTGTGCAAGAAGGATACTGACAAATGAGCAATGGCAGCGGAGTGCTGATTAGGGATCTGGACCTTGTGGCCTACGTGGAAAAGGTGAAGGAACCGGCTTTGTGTGGGCCTGGGGAAGAGATGTCTAAGGGCAGATACAGTTGCTGGCTTCAGTTACCCGAATGGAACCATGTTTACTATATAGCCCCCTTCCCCAACTCTCCCTTGTGCATAGCAAAAGGGCGGAAGACAGAAGTCACAAATTGCACCAAGAGAAATTCCAGCTAAATAGAAGGAACTTTTTTTCACAATGAGTGTGTCTGAGCTCTTGATAAGATTACCCAGAGAAGTTGTGCAATCTCTGGAGATTTTCAGAAGTTGATGGAAGAAGGCCCTGAGCAACTTGATCTGGTTTTGAAAGTAGCCCTGCTTTGGGCAGAAGATTGAACTAGAGATTTCCAGAGGTCCCTTGCAGCTTGACTTATTCTGTGATTTTCATTTAAGACTCTGGGATTCTGATGGCAGTAGACTGCTGAATGTAGGGGCTGCTGCCCTTCAGCGATCCAATCCGCACACAGTGGCCTGCAGTCGGTAGGCACAGGCTGTACTTTTTTTAGGCTGAAATCTTTTCATCCTTACTCATATCTTAAGAGACAGTAAGGATATCAGTGGGCTGCTTGTAAAATAAAGCACTAGCCATAAGGTAGAATCTGACACCAGAAGAGTTTCAGTATTCACATAAGCCATGATCTTCTCCATCCCCCAAGCATTGCTCTTGCTTGTCAGGGCTCTTGCTTTTAAACTCTGTCCTCCTGATGGTGAATGACCAGACAAATGAGTGATGGTCAATGTGAATTTCCATATCTTTGGTCTCTTGTCCCACATGTAAGTCCTGACCAGAATTCTGCTTACTCTAGCAGAAAATTTGGGCAGAACAGAGAAAGGAGTTGCACTCAGATGACCTCTCTGTGCTCCTACTGTGTGGTTTATAATGTGTGGGGCACTGAGTAATAGGAATAGCTATGCGGAACTACTGGTTAGATATAGCAGGTAGCAGTGAAAATGGTTCTCATTTTCCATCCTTGGAAACACAGATAATAAATAAATAATAGAACTGCTGATCCTGCAAGGCATCCCTTATGCATTTTAACTAGAAGCAAATGCCATTGCCCTACTTCTACAGAAAACATGCAGGTATAAAAGCGTGTAAATGTGAGTGTAAAAAAAGAATAAATCGCCCTTTCTTTTGACTTAGCAGGATTAAAATTGATAGAGGTTGTTACCAATTTTAATCCTACATATTTCTGACTGCTTAACTTTACTGCTTATTTGTTAGATAAACTGAGTGCAGATACTCCTGAGGTCTGTTATGCTAGCAGTTTCAGTTTTCTTTGCATACCATAACAAAATAAGAACAACAACAAAAAAACCCCAAACATTATTTACTTAGATTCACTAGTGGTTAACAGCCTGATATTTCCAGTGAGGCTATTGACTAGACAGGTGTTGAATTTAAAGTTGTAAAACCCCCTTTTGTTTATGTTTCTGTATCACCTTGCTTTAATCACTGTGATAAGAAGTTTTCTTGTCATGGAGCCACATCTCATATGTAGTAATTTCAGTGGTAATAAAATTTTAATGAAAGAATTTTTAATATAGTCCAATAGGCTGTGATAAAAATTGCCTTGCAGAAGAGAGTTACAAGGCATCATTTGAATTCTTCCAGTCTTCTTGCCTATCAACTGTGCTTTATACTTAAAGCACATGGAGGTCTATAAAAGCCTTTAGCTGTTTCAGATTTGCCCCTTCTAGCAGATTTTTGAGCCTTGGACTTCAGATATATTGGTGATTTATCTAAGCAACAGTTATCATAGAGATAATTATATTTTTAGTTGGATATGTTGTTCATTTGTTCTCATTTTTAATATTCCCATCAGGCACATCTGTACTTAAACAAACAAACAAACAAAAATGAAAAACTGTCTTGTGGGTTCCTGCCTAGAGTGTTCTAAGACCTCTAGGTTCTCTGTCTGGCTTTGCTGGTGATTTGTGGTATGCAAATTTAGAGTAATTAATTCCTTTCTTTCTATGTCCTCATTTTGTCTCCTGTCCAGTGGTTATCTCACCTGTTCAGATTTTAGTTGGTACAGGAACGTTACTATGTTTTTTACAGATCTTAGCCCAGTAGTGTCTTACCCTCAGTAGAAGCCTACAGGCATTATTGAAATAAAAGTGAAAATGGCTATACTTCTTGTTTTTTTCCTGAAACAATGCTGGAAATGTAGAAGATGTCAACTGAATTGAACACTCATTTGAAGAAATTCTTAAGGACAGAACCTAACTATTGGTTTGTTTTTTTTTTTTACTCTGGGTACAGAGTGCTTTTGACCCAACTTGAGCCACCAGAACAGCTTAGTGCAAGAGTGACTGATAAGGGGTCTTTTTTTGATGTGGTAATATAAAACAGGGCAAATGAAATATGGACAAATTCATAAGCTTGAATATTTTTTCTTGAGAAATTACTAATTAAGCTGCAAGAGATTACAGTTCATACATGAGTTGTAAGGTGGACAAGAGAAACATAGAGGTCTGCTAATGAAGTGTACTGGTGACAGACATTTGGGAGGTATATTCAGTGTCAAGTGGGGATTAGCATATTGTACAGAGGGGTTTAGGGCAAGTCATAGAAAAAGGTTGAAATTCAGTTTTACTAAGTAAGAGACCTTTGTGTGCTTGGGGACTAAGAAGAATGAATTTTGCTGTATGGTAGGAGTTTACCGGGAGTGAATGACAGCAGAGAAGAATGTTGATGCCTTGTTTGATGACAGGATGGTGGTGGTTAGGTCTCTAAACAAGGATGTGTTGCTTCAGCCTAACAAAAGAGAAAATGTACCTGTTAGGACATACATCCAAAAGTAAATGACGCTTGTGAAGGGAGAAGAGCTATTTTAACTAATGGATGATGTTGTCGCAAGAAAAAAGTTTATGAACATCCAATTAACAAATTTAGTATAGGAGCTAGAAGAAAATTAATCCCTACACCAGCCTTCCAATGGAACTTGTAAATGTTACATGTTTTAAGTTGGAGCTTGATCAGGTTCTGTAAGGAGTTGTGTCAGCTTGTGATTGCTGACAGCTAAATGTGATACACTGGAAAGTTGTGTCCATTCCTTCCATCTGGATATGATATTCTTCTGCTCAGTGCCACACCTAAATTTCTTATAAAAAAGAACAGTGAAGTCTTCATTTTAGAGATTGCATTAGCATATTCTTTTCATTCTGGCAAAGGATGTAGTATCACAAAGACACTGGTAAATTAAATAAACTTCCATTTTAAGGACTCCCACCAGGTCATGTGGGAAGCCAGCTGCTGAGAATGGGCATGGTCTCAGATACCCGTATTACTGAATATGCTCATGTCCTCATTTATCATGTCACAGACTGAGGAGTTCCTGAGCTGACAGTCAGGTGTAATGTATTGTACTAAAAATCCTGACACAGATAATGCTGCTTGTGTTAAGGCTGAAGAAGAACATTTGCAATATTGACTTCTGCTTATCACTGTTTATGCTGTGTGCTAGTAACTTCTACATTTTCATGCAGGTTTTTATAGAGAAAATTGTTTTTACTTCCCTGTTTTTCTGTGTCTCTTTGCAGAGCATAAACAGAACCCTGCCTCACTCTGAACAATGCTCAGAACGTAAGAAAAAGTTTTCACTTGACATTAAAGAAAAAAAGTGGACAGGAAAAATGGAGGCACTGTTTAAACTGTCCTCTCTTAAAAAAATGCTGTTGTGCTTGCAATGACGTACACTGAAAGTAGTCTTTTGCATTTCTGGTCTGTTTTAGCTTGCTGTAGCAAACATTCACTTGTGCAAGATGCGTGTGTGAGCATCAGGAGGTTTTCTTTCATGCACAGTGCTTACAGGCCTAGGCTTTATTATAGTGTAATAGAGACCAATTTTTTGCTTTCTGACAATCTTTACAACTGTTAGTCATTGTGAATTAATCCTTCAGCCAGGCCTTTCATTTAGGTCTTAGCTGACTTCTTTGAGGGTTGAGTCCTCCTTGAAAAAGTCAAGGATGTAAATATTATTCTGCCACTGGCAGAATGTAAATCTTTTTCTTTTCCTTGAGAATTGTTTGGCAAGTGGATCACAGTTGCAACCAACCTGTATCAAAATTAGGACCATTCAAAAAAATCTGTAGTAAATTTTTCAAAGGCAATGACTGAAACAACAGATCAGGATTTCAGTACTGTAGTACATAATTTAGTAACTCCCCAAAGTTGAAGGAAAAAAGATGGCAAGAAATTAGGGTTCAGATTGTCAGCTGCTCTAAACTGATCCTCCACTAACATCATCTTTCTCAAAGAAGGTGGTTTTGTTTTTTAGTATCAGGGAGCAAAATCAACCGTAACTAGTTGAGGATCTGGCCCAAAGTTATTTATTGTAAAGATCTGTTAAATGCCAGCCTCTGATGGTACTAAAAATCACTCTTTAAGCTTAACACACTTCTGAAAGAAAAAAACATTTGCTTAACCAACAAGATGCCAATAAAAAATGGAATGATAGAAAAATTAATTAATGGGATGATTTTAATAGGTCCTATTTTGTTTCTTGGCAACAGAAAGCATATGACAGTCAAGTGTCTGCCAAATGTTTTATCTTCATGTTATCCATTTGTGATCCGTTGCCTGGCGCCTGAATTAAAAGCCAAGTCAGGGGAAAGCAGTCAGTATCAGCAAGTTCCCAAGCTGCCTTTGAGTGTGGAAAAGCAGAGGGAGGTTGCACGTTATTGTAGCTTTGCAAACACTTAGCTTAGCTTAAGGAAAGACAAAGTTGTTAAGTAAATCTTTAAATGAAGTGTAATGGGAGACTGCCATTTTAGTCTTGGAAACTATTTAAAGCTCAGTGTATCACAACTGAAATATTTGCATTTCTTGCAAGCGTGCTTTGAAATCCCAGTAGAATTGACTCAGCCTCCTTCCTTCCTTCATGGATATGTTGGGGACCATGCAATTTACTCCTTCTCTTTGCCTTCTGATAATGATTGTAAGGACAAGGATGTCTGGGCTTTCTCATCAGGGCTGTCACTAGCTCAGTGTGTGACCTCAGAAAATAACTTGGCGTCTATATGGGTGGAATTTGTAAAACTAGCTGCCTAAAATTAGACATCTAAAAATAAACAGCTTGTATTCTTGCAGATGTAAACTCTTGTTTCAGATTATTTTGTTGGAGAAATTTAGCTTCTGTTTGTTTACCTGTAAAACTGAGTGGTGTTGGGAGGCATGATAAAATATTCTAAAATCTTTGTGCAGAGAAAGCATGTAGAGAATGATTCTTTATTTTATTTTATTTTTTTTTTTCCTGAGGATGTAAGAATTTTGGCCTCAACCCAATCAAATCAGCAGGTGACAGGCTTAAAAGCAAAAAAAGCTGTTTTGGAATTGTTTCTTCATATAGCACTGGAATACAGGATGGAGCTCACTACTTCAGAGTGTAAAGCAATGAAAAGGAGGGAGATATTCCAAAAGGAATTTGAAGAAAATATAGAGAATGGGTGCACTGGTAGCTGTTAAACACTGATCTGGAGGCAGTCTCCAGCTAAACCACCATTTTGCTGCGATCTAGAAGGATCGCTCAATATTTGCCCTGGTTCATATGCTTTTTCCCTTAAGCACTTCCTCTTGACTACTAGCAGAGGCATTGCAGGTTTTAGATCTTTATTTATGCCTTACCTAATTAAAATACTGTACAAGTTAATTAATGTGTTTCAAACATTGAGATCATCAAATGAAATGGATATGCAAGAATTTCAAATGATGTCTGAAGGGGTAGGGAAGGTCTTTATCTAACTACAGAGATTCAGTGTTCTGCCGTTGGCCCAAATCTCTCTCATAATGAATTTATCTACAGGCTGCTGCACTGGATTCTAGAAATGTCTGGGTACTAGTAGTTCTGTATTAATATAGGCCTCCTTTTAAAACCATGTGACAGTTTACAAAATGCTCTGGGATACATTAGGATGAAAGGTGCATAAATACATGTAAAATGCTATAATTAAGATGCAATTAGCAATGCACAAGAAAGGAGTGTTTGCCTGGCTATACTTTCTATGTCTATAAAGTTTCATTTTCTGGAGCACAGAATACATAGCATAACACTTGTTCTAAATGGTTACATTCGAAAATAATTGCTGTGCACAAGCTCTGGGGAAGTTACTGTAAATTCATTTCTGCCGTGAGACAGAGGCATTGACAGTGATGCAATAATTTCACAGGATAGGGAAAAAATTCTGGAGGAGTCACCACTGGAAACTGTAAATGAGAAGAAGAATTACTAGCAATCAGGAGTCTCAGCCTAGATCAGGAGGTGAGGGAAATTGTTTGCTGAAGTAACAAGGAAGAGTCTACTTGTAATTTTCCTCCTGTGATCTGTTGGTTCTGCTGCCGTCACTTAAGAACCAGCTCTGGTGAAAAGGCTGTGGCATCCGCAGAAACTGTGTAGGGGCATTTTCTATTATGTGGGACTTGGAGTGAGAAGAAATAAGGAGATAAGCTATGAAGGAACAGGGTAAGTTAATTTCCTTTAAGAAGAGCTTAATGGTCTCCTTTAAAGTCTCTGTCTTTTTTTTCTTCTGTGGTTTTGTTTTACTTTAAATAAATAATTGTCTTTAAACAGAAGGTGTAATGGCTAGACCATTGGGTTGGGATTCGTGAGACCTAGACTCAGTTTCTAAGCTGGGCATAGAGTTTTCTGGTTCTGGACAGATCACTTCTTTTGCCCGATGTTTTCCTCATCTGTAGTATGGAAAGAATATCTCAACAGGTAAAATCTTCCAGGGAGCAGGCTGAGCTAATACGGTCTAATGTTGTCTAGGAGGAACTGCTTTTAAAACTTGAAGGAGAAATTGTGATGCCTTGCGTGTCTCCCGCTAGACACAACAGGAATGTGCTGCCTCATGGATCCATGGCTGTCTGAAGCAGCCGATAACATTCTTAATTAGTAGGTTTTCCAATAGTAGGTAGTTTGTAATTGTGGGTGCTTCTGTTTGGGTTACATGAAGTCTGGAGGGAAAAAAAGGCATTAAAAGAAAATGAAAAGCACACAAATGAACTCTTAAATTTAAGAAATGTCAGATTGTTGGTCTGTGTAATGGAGTCATGGAGAACACTGTTGTCTTTCTGTTCGGCTGGCACCAGTGTAGTTCTGCATATCCCTTGCAGCACGGGGATTGATTATTCTCAGTCACTTTGTAGGAATTACAATAGGCCTGAGAACTCTGTAAGCTAAATCCGATGGAATTGCTGGAGAACTAATAGCCAGCAAGTCTCCGCTGAGCTTTAATAGCAAACAAAAACATCTCTCTGCTGAGCATACTAGACTGTAGTATTTCAAAGTCTTCTCACTTGGCGAGATTTGTGTGGTTTTTTTCATGGGAATAACATACAATGTTTATGACAGCACACTGGCAGATTTCAAATTCTCCAGAGCTTCTGGAGGCCAGACCTTCAGCATTAGGAAACGTACAGAAATTACTGAGGAGAGACACAGGGCTAGTACAATGTGTGAGAAGTGATCACTTCTTACATGGTGTACTAAACTACTAGGTATGGTCAGTTAATTTAACATAGATGAAAATCAACATATAATCAGTTGTATTACAGAGGTGATGTGTATATGCATACATAGCCATATAGAAGACTTAAGTTAGTATGTGGCTCAAATATAGCGTCTAATGCTGTAGCTACTAATAATACATAGCTAGTGTGAGTGTCATGACTTGTACAATATGTAGATGTATATTGAATCATGCTCATCTTCTGTCTCTTTCCTCTCTTCACTTAAACAAAAAAGATATAAATGTGGTTAACTGCAGAAGTCACACTGGCACACTCCAGGAATGTGTCTCTTAAAGAGGACAGAAGAACCTTATTTCTGGACCCGCAGAGCTCCTCTTCACAATTGTATCTGAGACAGATACACAATATGCAATTGTATCTAGGAGCAGAGTAAATAAAATAAATAAATGCTAGTGGTCAGCACTTCCTGGGAATATAGTGCTTTAATTTTTTTGTCTGTAGAACAGGAATAATTCTATCTGCTTACCACATCAGAGTGGCAGTAATGGTAATTAAAGTTTGGAGTGCTTTGATTATTAAAAAGAAAAATGGGACAGAGAGAAAGCAGTGTTTCTGATGAGCTAATCATTTTCAGTCAGGCACGTTAAAGTCCAAATGGAGTGAACGCCCTGTCCTGCACTCCACTTAATTTGGCAGCACATAAAAAGTATAAAGCCAGAGGAGGAGAATGCCAGACTGAGAATAAAGGTAGAGAGACCAGATTTTGTGCCTGTGTTTACATTTGTCTATGTGTCTGCATGAGTGTGTATTTTTAACAAGCTGGCTGAGAAGGTGACAGTTCATTGTGGGGAAAATGAAGTCAAGAGTTCAGGAAATTCAGGATTTAGTGTTTGAAGCAGGGAATTAAAAGTAGTTGGCCAAAATTTGGCTGGAACCCAAACCCAGGAACACAAAAGTTTTTGTATGTTTCTGGCATCTTTTCATAAATGTTTAGAGGAGAAATAGTGTATTTTATTCTCTAAAGTGAAATCTTAGGGATAAAGTGGTATTCTTGTTACAGCAGCATCTCTCAGTCCATAATAATGTACAGAGTACAGTAAGTGTGTTCTAGAGAGGGCTTCAGGTTGCAATTTGTCAGCTTCTGCACCTTGTTTTGGCTGCTTTTCAGTCTCATTTCCTAGGACGTGAGGGTTATACAACTGCTCTGTCAGCCTTCCCTCTCTCCTCCTTTCAGGGAAACAGAACTTAAAGATAATAACCAGTAGTTGGAGTACAGGAGAAAGATGAGAGAGTGAAAGAAGAGAGAGTGCAGTTTAGAAAGTATGGGTGGAAACTGAAGCTACTGAAGCAGTTAAAAGGAAGACAGCTTAAGGGTTCTGTGGATGGATTTAAAGGACATGGAGAGGAACCAGGAAAGCAGACAAATGGAAAGGAACTGAAAGTATTTCTGGGAACGGTATTGCCAGGAGGATGTTACATGGAAGTAGGGCAAACCCGACGGGTGTCGAGACACAAATCTGTCAGAAAAAGAAAGATTCATTAATTCAGCTGCTCATGGAACAGTTTGTCTCTGGATATGTACAACTGCGTAGAAGGAAATGCCTGGAAGTCTACACTTAAGAGTCAGCCTAATTGCCTCTGTCCGGGTGGGGTGTTGTGGGAACCTGGGGAAGATGCCTGGGACTTTGGCTTTCCCTGCTGTAAGTGTGTGTGGAAAGTGGTAGCAGTGTTCCTTTGATCCCCATCTTCCACAGGCTGTTACTCTTTTGTTTGCGTGCAATATATCCAAAAAGGAAAAGCAGTGGAGTGGAGATGACACACAGAGTAAAATAGAAAGAAAATATCTCAGGACAAAATCAAGTCTGTATTTGCCGTCAACCTTTGAGGCTGGTTAGGATCCTTTTGTATGAAAAAGAAAGTCATCAATAATATTAGCTACTTTGAGATGGTCAATACATTGGAACATGTCACTGTTTGAAAGACAACATACTGTGGTCCTGATGACTAATGGAATATCTAGAGGAAAATACTCACTCTTCCTTTAAACTGTTTGGGAACACAGACACACCTATTTTGCTTGGGCCACTCCCTTTGGTACTGTTCAACCCAGGAAACACTAGGAGTAAAGCCATAAAGTGAGCCACCTCTGAAGGATCTCCGTTGTTCCTCCAGCGTGTCATCTGTACTCTGAAAGGCTGTAGCTTTTGAGGTCCAGAAACATTACTGCCCGAGAGCACAAATGGAACTAGAAATACATCAGAGCTCCGCAAACGGCAAAGGTTTGTCCTGGGCTATAGCTCTGCAATGTAAATCTCTATTGATAAATTACATAGGTTAAGCCATCCACAGGGCATTAGTTCTTGGAATTACAAAGGAAAACAGGCTGAGGAAGTGCTACTGGACTGAAATTGGGATGTTTGTTGATAGAGCAATTTCTTTATTTTAGTATGTTTTTCTTTACTGATTTAACAGTTAAACACCTTCCCAGCCTGGTGTATTTTGTGAACAGTGGACTTTGTTACATGGCTGAACAGTGTGTGCATGCATCCCTGTGTTTCTCCCCTGGACTGGATTTTTTCATATAAGGAGCAGAGCACAACTCGGTGGCATTAAACAGGCTTGTTATCCAGCTCTGACTCCATGTGTATTTTTGTGAGAGGTACTTCACTGCTCTGTTTTGCATTTTCTCTGTCTTCTAGGTAAAGATGACGACAGCGTGGTATTGCTGTGGGGTAGGTTCTGTATAAAGAGGTTTTAGATTTTCATAGTGGAAGATGGCATAAAAGTTCAAAGTATTGTTAATTAATGCTTTGAATGAAAAGCTGATAACTGACCTGTTTTAGGGTGCTCCCGAGGGCAGCTTTTAACCTGAGGAAACGTTGTTGTACAATCAGTGACTTACTGACTGAGCACACCTACCACTTCTTGGCTGTCCTGCAACCGTCTGTCACTTCTGTTTGCTTTCACAGAGAGGCAGGCAGCAGGGTGTTGAGCAGCTGTTGCTGGTGAGCAGCACTTTTCCCATGTTCAAAGGTGCTGCAGGTATGACTGTGCAGTACAGAATGCCAGCGTGTAGCAACCTGCAGGGAGTTACTAGGAGATGAGACTCAAAGCATTTTGCTTCTCAACACCAAAAGCACATTCAGGACAGTTTTGGTGGTAAGTTACAACAAAGTGATACAAAGCGGATATACTCTTTGCATCCAAGAGGTATGCAAATCTTAGTTTGCTTAGTAAACATTTCTGGTTTTGTATACCACAATCTTAGAAAAAGGTGGGGGAAGAGGTGTAAGCATAAAAAGATATATTTAGCTTTTTTGGTAACTCAAGTGTGGGTAGTTGCTTTCTCTGTTACGCTTGGACAGGTAAATAAACCCTTTGGATACCGATTTGACTTAAGGGGTTAGCTGGAAGAAGTAAAGTCTTATTTTTTTCTTTGCATTTTCTAATCCAATATTTGTCACTTAAAAATAATGTCTTACACAGATATCATCTATCTTTATGAGTCTGGAGCTTAAAAAAAGTGCAGGTAGACATACTAAGGAACTGTGTAAATCTCTATATGAAAAGTATCACTTTAACTTAAAAAAACCCCCACAACCCAAACTCTCTACCAACTGTTTATAACAGCAAAAAATTATTTTTCCATTGCTAATTAGTCTTTGTAGGCCAAACACTTAACCTAATGTTTAACTAGGTATAACAGTTCTATTTCTGTTGTTTCTCTCAATGCGTGCTGACTTCGCTGTGCAAAATTACTTCTTTTTCCCTCCTTATTTCTTTACTATTTTATTTTCAAAATACTATTTAGGATTTATTACATTAATATAAATTAATCTCCACAGAAGTACAATACCATAGCATTTGGTTAAAATCAGCTGTTTCTGTATTGTTGTTGTGATGTGGGAAACTACCATATCATTATGTGAACGTAGTGATCAAATGAACATTTTTCCAAGGCCCGTGGGGATTCATTACAGTGAGGTTGGGCTGAATATCTCCATTCCTGACCAGATATACTGAGAATTGGATAAGTCTTGCTTATATCTCTGCCTGCTTTGGCTGGTGCAGGTGACCTCTTGTGCGGATATGGAAATCTCTTCTCACTGTTGAGTCCTAATACATAAATTCCTGACTGCCACACTGATAAAGCACAGGAGAGAAGATTGATTACTTCTCCCTGCTACTCTGTAGGCGTTTGCACTTTCTCTTCCCTAGTGTTAGGAGGAGGTTTTGAGTCTAGCTCTTTTGAAATCGAATATATAGAGAGATACTTTTGGGGATATACGTTTGTCATTTCATTGAAGTGGATAATGAAAACAGATTGTTTTGTTTTACTTTTGTTTTTTATCAGTTTCACATGCTGGCTTTCACATTCTACAAAAGTCATCCACTTATTCTTTTTGCCAGCTGGCTATTTTTTGTTGGAAGGCCTGACCTTATTCTGATAGTAATCCAGTAAGCAGCTGGAGAACTGAAATTTTTTACTTCTTCAGAATCAATTAATTGATTCTAGGAAAAGTACTGGGAAGGTTTGGATTCCAAAGAAAGCATAAATGCGGTGGGAAAAACTCAATAACAAACCAATCAGAAAACCACTAGAAAACAATGTATTATCTTGTAATTCATTCATAGTTAAAAAGGAAATAACTGGAAGCTGCCAACTAGTTTCAGTCTGAAAATATGCACAACATATGTTTATAATATAAGGTTCTCTACTGATAAATCCTGTGGTGGTCAGCACCTGTTTTAACTGATTCATCTGAAAATATTGCTTAGCGCTACTAGAAGTTCATCAATCAATTTTTATTAGCACAGCCTGACAGATTGGCTGGCTTGCCTACTTTCTTTAGTTGTTGTTGTTTTGCTATTCTCAATTGCAGAACTATTCCTAAATCATACCAGGGTAAAACTCCTACCAAAAAATTGAAGATGCGTAGAGAGCGTTAATACCAGAAGGGATGTTGAAGCTGAACTGCATGGAAAAGGGATTTTCTTTTTGGTCATTTATTTGTGTCAGTGGTAAATCTGTATATTAAACAAGTACCACAGTGGTAATGTCAACATAAGTAAAAGAAAATTAAGCTTTGCTCTACATTGAGGGAGTGTTTACACTTAAAAAAACCCCAAACAAACCAACCTCCTAGCATGTGCTGGTAATAGTTGTTTGCACACTACCTAAAGAATCAGACCTCCCCTTGTGGAGTAACTGTCTAGCTGCAACATTTAATGTATCTTAAGTACCAGGAAGTCTAGTACTTAAGTACAGAGTCTGTATGTGATGATGACTAAGAATGCAGCAGCAGATTCTCTCTCAAAGATGGCCAGGGCCATCTTGACTTTACACTATGTTTTAGTTACGGTTTATTTAGAAAGAATTAAAAAAACCACACTTTTGTTTAAAGTTCACCTCCTGGAAAAACTACTTTTGTTAGTAGCCCACGACACACATGACCTTAACTGGCAAAACCAAATAACCTCAGTAGATGGCATTTGGTCAAGCAGTGGCAGGATAAGATCAAGAAATTCTTGCTGAAGAAATACTGCTGTAAATTGTTGTGGCAAATATAATATGGTAAATAGCAATCAAGCAGTCGACATAGTGGTCTTAGATTCTTTGTAGCTATTCCATTTGACTCATTCACCATTCCTGTAGTTTATGATACCACTGGAACGATTTTTCCCAGTATTGTAAGATCTTATTTCCTACCTTCTATTCTAAAATTGTAGCTTGCTAGATGCCAAACCACTTCCACTGCAGGATCAAGACTCTTGATTTAGTACTATCTTTGGATAACTCTCATAGGATTTGATAGGCACAGCTTCACAGTGTTTTACATGTCAGGGGAGTATCATAAGATAAGGCCTGTTCTGTGTTGAGTGGCACTGGTAAAGAACAAACCCAGCTGTACCTGTTGTCAAGTCAAGGACATGTTTTTCCTTTTTAATGTCCTGTCAGCTTTGGAAGTTTGGTGTGTTTCTCTGACTGTTGCTTTTCCTGTTGGTGCCAGATTGCGGAGCTTATTTGAGTAGATTCTTCTTAACTATCAAGAAAAAACAAGCAAAATGAGACCATGGGATACCTAAGAGGACCAAAACCTCAGTTTATCGAATGCCAGTGATTATATGGTATGTTATATGTCATTTTCTGTCATGAATAAATTGAACTACATTCTGAGCCTTTCGTCTGCCCCATCAATGTATTTTCAGATGTGTCCAGGCCTCATTTTTGCCTGTACAGAATGTGATCCCTGTGTGAGAAGTGAGCTGCTCATAGAGTCATAATTTTGCTTAACTGACAGTTTCTTAGTTTTTAACATGGCTCTTGATCACTTGTGTGTGTGCGTGCAGCTGATTTAACCAGAAGATAGTGCTGACCACAAGAGGAGGGGTTCAACAGTGCTGTAGGATTTATTTAATTACAAAACAAAGATTAGCCAACACAGCATATTTAAAGCTGCTTTTAGAAGGAATGCTGGCAGTGGATGAACTGATCTGATGTCATTTCTGGCATCCTGTAGCAGTGCCATACTTTCCACTTTGTAGAAAGGTAACTTCCTATTCTTAGTTTTGACAGACATGGACAAAAAGTTTCTACTGGTTTCTGGTAGGAACTTAAATTAGTCTTTATGGTATGCAAAGGAATCTCTTTTAGGGCTTCACTGAAGCTAGGAGAGGGCAGTATGACTGCAAAAAGTTATCCTTTTAGAGTTATGCCATGCTCCAAGAATGGCTATGATATTGGAGACCTTGAGGGTTTGATGCAGCAAGAGAAATACTTAATTTTTCTTACGATCATGTATGCTGGTTCTACCTCTACAGTAGAAGATCCACTGTCAGGAGAGAGTGGGGAGTGTTAAAGATGTTCAGAAAGTCCTGCAGTGATCTAGAGAAGACTTTCTTCTAATATAATTCTTTGTTCAGTGTTTGAGTGAAGTTGCTGTGTATATTTCTGTAATCATGTGACTTGTCAGGAGAGTATAATAATATCCAGGTTTTTTTAATACATAACAAGAGGAGTGGTGCTTTCTTCGATGTCATGCTTGTAACATATCGCTCTTTATAAAGGTACAAGAAATAAACACAAGGATTGAAAGAAAACTGAGCTTTCAACTTTGATCTCTTTGCTTCCCAACTTATTTCTGTCTCAGTTACTATCAAGTCTACATTGTGAAGAGAATGTTACAAAGAGTTTCTCCTTTCAGCTGGAAGAAAAATGTCAAAGTTCAAGAAAGGAAAAGTAAAGAAAAAAGTCTGATTAAAGGAATTACATTTATCTTGAAGGTCTTTGCTAACTTGAAGCTACCTTTGTGATTGTCTGGAAAAGCAAAATTAATATGAAACACAATGGGGAGCTATTTTAATGAACCATCTCTAGCTCTTGAGGCCTCTAGCTAATATAATTTAGTTTTGATTTTTTTACTTATTTTGATTGTTGTTCTTTAAGTGGTTCCTTACAGGCTATTACAGGCTGAACTGTTACATAGTAATGACCACAACTAAGTAGAAGAAAATTAAAAATTTTAAATGTTTTTCCACAGTACTTACTTGCTTCTCAAATATCTGTTTAAATAAAAGATGCCTAAACATTGCTGAGGAGTAGAAAAAAAACAGTTTCCTACTGAATATCTGAAGGACTGCCAGCTTCTGCCAGGATCCTTTTTGCTAATTATTCCCTAGAGTGGCTTAGGCGTCTCTTTAACTTCAAGCATAGTGCGCGGCCCCACGGAAGTCGTGGGATTATTTATAAGCTTTGAGATAGGCAAGCACTTGAATTGTGTTATTGAGTCAGTTGTTCAATCATACAGAGTCTTGGGGGTGCAGCAGTTTTTATATTTATATTTCATATAGCTCACAATATCCTACCTATAAAATTGCATCAATTGTCAGCAATTGCAGTTGGTTTTTTTTCCTACATGTAAGTAAAAAGGATTGGTTTTGCTGTAAGAATACAGGGTGCAGTGTTCTTGACATTATAGATCAATAGATTAGCCTTGTGCTGCCAGGAAATAAAATGCTGAGCCACCTCATCTTGTAATAATGCAATAGACAGATCCATTAATGCACACACTGTTATTTTGTGTCTGAGAATAGTCGAGGACAGAGATTTTTTTTTTTTCCCATGACTAGTCTGAAATAAACATTGGAATTGATAAAGTAAGGTAAATAGCCTTTGGTTGAATCATGCCTTTCGTCATAACCTGATAACTATGCACTCTTCTAGTCACAGCAACCAGAGTAACAGTCATTTTGCTTGTTTGGGGCAGAATAGCTAAAAATGGAATTTTCAGATCAGAGAATATGTACAGAATTAGTTATGTCAGCCTTATCTGGTAACATGATTCTCCAGGGGAAATGAGCACTTTTAGCGTTAAATAAGGGCTGCAATCTATTGGAAAATCACTTAAGAAGTATGGTAATGAAGTTGGAAGGTAATTAAGATCAAGGAGAAGCACTCAGCTATGCTTTATATGACCTCTTTTTTTAATGCTGACCAGTTACTCCCTAGTGTTGTTATCTGTGGTGCTTCTGTAGTTCCTATTATCGTAGAATCTTAAAACTTCGGTCTTTAATGTACCTATAGTTACAGATCCCTTGGGGGTGGTGGGGGTAGGGAAGCGATATGGGAAATGCAATGGAAGAGGTTAAGGGAATTGCTCAGGGACGAAGAGCAAGTCTGTAGCAGAGCAAAGGCTTGATGTTTCTCAAATCCCAGGTTAGCATTCCAGCCCTTCTATCTTACTTTCTTACTATTAATCTCACTATTTATTAATAATTTGAATAATTGATTACGGAAGCAGATACTTTGGTAGCTGTGATGGCATTAAATGCTAAAAATGGATTTCAGCAAATAGTTCTGCTGCTTATTTAAATAGAGTAGAGTAGGATCTCCATAGGCTGTTCTGGATATGGCAGTAATTCATCTGGGTGTTGGTGACATTCTTCACTAGTACTTGCCTTAAGTGTAGCATCGTAACCTGAGGCCTTTCGTCATTAACAGGAAAATAAATTGGCATTGCAGGTGCAGTGCCACAGAAAGTGCACTTCATTTCTGGGTAGTGGCAGTAGCCAGCCACGAACAGTGCACAGTCGTAAATGGAATGGAGACCTTGGTCAAAAATTGCCTTTAGGCATAGGTGTTAGAAAGCATGGACGCTTCAAGATTCAGTAAATGTAATTTTTTTGTTTTGTTTTGTTAAAGGACAGCTATAGCCAGAATTGATTGCAGAATTCATTTTGCGTGAAGATCAAATGATGGAAAGGGAGTGATGAAGCCGCTTAGTTTGGTTCCTTTGGCAGATTGAGGTCCAGTTCTGAATATATGAATTTTCAGCTTTCTGCCTCCAAAGACACTGCCCATTTTGTATCGCAGGTGGGGATTTAGTTGTCTCAGCTTTAGCTTTAAACGTGGTAGAAGAAATAATTAAAAAAATGAAACTGGATAACCTTCATAGATACCAGCTTCCTGCAGAAGGTAGAAAAATCATTTGAGAAATCTGTTGGTAGATTGTAAAAATGTTTCAACTGGTGAGTTTGGGAATTACAAGGAAAGTGAAAAGTGGGGCTTGTTTTTTTTTTTTTTCTTTCTTCCAAGTTTCACAGAACAGTAATGTGCAAAGAGTTAGTATTTTGTTTTATGTTAGTAAAATTGAAGTTTCTTGCTTTTAAATAAGCTTAATAGATGCTTTTTAAAAACAATTTATGTTTGTTTATTTGCAGTATTGTTAGTGGATTATGCAATACAGAAATGATGTAGTTATGAAACTGATTTAAACCATTCTGTCATTTCCAGTGGGTGTGTATCTGATCCCTGACAGTGGCCAATACCTGATGCTTGAAGGGAATGTTTTAAGGCTTCCAGAGGTAGTAGGCAGTACTTTGCTAACTGACATTATTGGGTTTTTTTTTCCCCTAACATCATTTAAATATTTCATTTTGTGATTGATTTTTCTGTGTACTATTTCAGCCCAGCTAATAATTGCACATGATGGTAAATGACTGGTGTTGCTCTCTTTTGTCCAAGAAAAAGACGATTAGATGTAATCTCAAGCATATTGTTTAGATATTTTTGTTTGTTTAATCTTTATGTGCACTGCTTCACTGAAGGATAAACTTGGTGGATGCTGGGTTTAGGGAAGTGAGTCAGATTCAATTTCTGAATGTACAGCAAAGGGAAAAGCATTCCCAAGAGCTTGTTATGCTGCCTGTCCAGCTTTTCAATGCACTGCAAAGCTGGTCTTTTGTTATCAAAGGCTCATGTGCCATGAAAGTTATCATACATAGTTGATAACAGGAAGCTGAGCACAATGCTTTAATTCAGCTGAAAGATTTTGCAAATGTCATCAGTTGGGAAAGGAAATTGTCACCATGTGGTCTTAGTTAAGTCTGAGATAGAAATGTAGTTGTGTTTTCTCTTGTGGTTTTTCTTGGTTGCAAATTGTAATGGAAGAATAAAGGGCAAAGCAATGTTTCATGTATGTTTTGGAATGGACACCAAGAAATCAATACATAAATTAACATGTGCTTTCTTATTCTGAATTCGTTTAGCAAAATAGTTTGTGCATGCAAATCTTGCTGTTAATGTATAAAACTGAGATCTAATTTGCGTTGCGCCACCTCAGGAGGTCCCCAGATGGGTTTTCAAAGAGTTGGTGTTTGATGCAGTGTAAGATGATACAAATGTAGCTTCATTTTATTCAGACTTGAACTTGCTACTGCCCTTTCATACAGACATTCACAGACTTCATGGACTTGACAGACTTCATAACAGTTCTTCAATACTGTGTTTTGCATGCGTGTCCTGCAAAAACAGGTGTTTTTTCGATGGAATTTGGCTAATGATGAGTTGAATGTCAGTTCTAATAGCAGTGAAGAAAAAAATCTTGACTTGGCAGCTTAATAACAAGCCTATATGGGAGACTTGTGCTTAATTGAGTTGCTCAGCTGAGTTATAACACAAATCGTTTTACCTTAATATCACTTCAACCTGAGTTAGCTGTTTTCAGTAAGCCACTTCTTTTTTGCCAGTATAGAGATGCCCTGTGGCTTTGTGGTCTTTATATTCCTCTGGCTGTAGGCAGTAGTGTACGTTACCTTATAGAAGCTTGTATGGGTTGAAACCGGTAAACTAACTTGGTAGAGACCTGCAGACTGTAAAATCCTTATCTATGTGGATCCTTCATAGCCTTTAGCACAATAAAAGATACCAATGCCCCTGAGTTCTTTTTTAAATATATCTTATGCTTTTATAGACAATAAATTGTTGAAGTAATATTAAATATTAATAACTAGGCTTTTCAGTCTGTTGCGAGTAAAATTTACATCCAGATGTACTAGGACAGATCTCTTTTTAAAGTGTCTACTTAGTAGTAACAGTGCTTAATATGGACATCAGCAGTCATGTGATCTCTACTAAATATTTTTTCATGCGTGGATATGATCTTAGTGAGGAAGCAGCAAGCGTTAAGTGAATGGAGAAAAAACAAGTGTGGTGGACAAGGAGCAAATCTGTTTATGAGGAACACCTATTCTTCACTGGTAATGGTCACCTGAGTCAAGAGAGTATAGCCAAAACCATTCTGCAAGTATTTAGCTAAGTAGGTGTCATTGATTGTGTGATTTGTAGTGGATTTTCTTATGCTTTTTCTCCCCTAGTTATTCTGATAGCACTCTGCCTTTGTCTCTGAAGAGCAGAACAGAGACAGGTATGTGTGGCCACTGCAGCTGGCCCGAAGCAGGACCACTAGAGTCAGTTCTCATGTATTTTCTTCTCAGCCAAGATAACAGTGAGATTAGATGGGCTTCATGCTCCAGTGAGTGAGCTGAGAAAATACCCTCTTCCTGTTGCTCCTGGCTGTGGTGCCTTCGTTCTTCTGAAATACATTGTGCTAGAAAGTACCGGAAAATATGATGATGCTAGTACCTTGGCTTTTTTTTTTTTTTCAGTCCTCAGAAGATATATAGCATTGAGGAGTGGTGCATGGTAATACATGATGAACTAGTGGTGCTCTTATAGCAGTGGATATGTCTGCTTCCTGGAGTACGTTATAACACATTTCAGTAGTGGTGGTAATTCTGTTTCTGGATTTGAGCTGGGTGAATATTTTAAGTGTCTCACTGGTCTGAGCATAGTCCCAACAATATTTCCCCTTGTGCAGCAAGAGAATGGATTTTGTTGCAATTTGAAAATATTTTCTGTAAGCTATTGGAATATAGTAAGCTGAAGTACTTTTTAAGGACTAAAACATGATTACTTCAAAAGCCACAAAGTAGCTTTGCACTACCGGTTTTTAAAGCTCAGCAAATTTTATGTAGTACCTGAATTATTAATGGAGATAAATGGGAAGAGGAAGCTCTGTTGTTTTATCAGTCTCAAGCAAGTAGTTGGTTGACTTTGCAGAGAAAGGCAGCTCCTTCTGAAGCAATGAGTGAACAGGTCCTTGGTGAGGAACCCTACAGTGAGAATGGCTTGTGTCAGTATGCCCAGAAGATGACTGCCTGTTTTGGACATTTAGGTAAAAAAATTAAAGATGTGCATGTGGATTTTTTGGTCCCCGTTATGTGGATGAAGTGTTTTCTGAAGTTTACAGTAAACAGCTAAGTGTTTTGTACGTCAACCTGCAGTCTTGAGTAAGTAAATTGTGGTGTCAAAAGTGAAAAAGGTGTGAGTATGGAGTAATGTTACCACATGTAGAAAGCTTTTGTTTCTTTTTTTTTTATCTGTGTGTGAACTTGAATGTTAGAATGATATTTTGCTCTCTCTCTTGCTATTTTAGTTATTTTATAGCTTGGATAACTATAGTTCTTGTTATAAACAGGCATAGTGCTTGCTCATTTTTCATTTATCTGAAGGGCCCCTTTTTTTTTTTTTTTTTTTTCCTTTCTCCTTACTCTCAATATCTTTGAGAATTCTTACATGGGAGAAGAAGATAATCCTGTCCTGTCGCCTTCGACAGGTGCATGAAACGTTATTTGGGGCTATCTACCTGTGCAATAAATGTGTTACCCTCTGAAATGGTATGAGGGAAAAGGGAAATTTTGTTTTGTTTTACCTTGTTTTCTGTTTTTATTTTGATTTTTCTTTGCAGGTAGGTTTTGCTGAACTAGTATGACTGACTTCAATTTCTTGGTTTTTTGGTTGGAGTTTTTATTGCTTTCAATGCAAGAATAAAGTCACACTGAAATGCATTTGCAGGAAGTTTAATTCTGATTGCAGAAGCAATTAAAGACAACATTAATGCACTACACATTTCTGCCCTTTATTTAGCTGAAGAGCCAGTTTAATCCTCAGTGTTGTTTGGGAGGATGGAGGGATATTTCTTCTACTATAATTTTAGCCCTTGATGTCTAATTTTTGCTATTATTCAGTGCCTGCTATTCTGTTGTGCAGTTTATTTGTGGATTGCAGTCCAATTTTTGTTACTTCTGTTCTAGTAGTGTTAATACAGAAACCTCTGTTCCTGGTTGTATATGAAACACATATATGTATTTTTATCATCCGGACAACCAATTGGTTTGGTGAATTCAGAGGGAATTGAATAGGAAATGGTCTTGAGATGGCTGCAAATATTTATAAATAAAATATTTATGAAGTTGGGAATGAGATAAAATATTTAAAGTAGCTAGTCTGCCTAATTTCTGTGTCATATCTAGTCCCTTGTGAAAACTGTCAGTCTGGAAAGTGTCCATACCTCAAACTGTGCTCTGTGAAGGCTCGAGCCCCCAGCACTGAATACTTGGGTTAGGCACGGCTTTGAATTGGCAGTGATTTAAAAATATTTTGCTGCTTGGCAGATACTGAGGAAATTTCCTCAACACTGCTGGGTTGGATGCCCTGGATTCCTGAGAATGTCTTTCAAGAAACATAAGGCCAGGGTTGTGCCCTTGTGTTTTCTGCCTTTTTCTTTTCTCTTCAGCAAGAATATGAGAAATCAATCTTTTCCACTTAATCGAGTGCTTGACTTAAGTGGTAGGAGATCGCCACTGTCTTTTTGATTCTGGCTAAGGCTGAATCCCAGTGCTTGGTAACAGCGTGTTGTACAAGGCTGTCTCAGGCCTTGTCCTTTACTTTGGACACAAGGATCTGACCCTCGGAGCCAGCTGCTCCAAACAGCCCTTCGTCTGACGTGGGAAGCCACTGTGACGCTTCCCGGACTTGTTTTGCTTGCTTTTACTTCTTGTCCTCTTAAACTATGTATTAACAGGATGGAGGCTCTTAAAGGCATACCCTGTACTTAAAAACCACTAACAACAAATCATATTGCTTTGTGTTGTAAGCAGCAGCTAGCATGTGGTCTTTGAGACTGTAGTTATCAGACAATGACAGCAATAGGCAGGGCTGGAAAGGGGCATCATTAGAGGAGTCACTCTCAGAGGAAGGAGGACCTTATTTTTAATTAAGCAGGATGCTTCTGCAGTGACATGTTAGGATCACTAAACGCTAGTCTAAACTGAGCTGCTGCCATAGTCCCCCACCAATCTCATGTGTCTTGCTGGCAGAAGGAGACTGGATTGCACTTCACTATTTGCAGTAACATTGGACCCTTCTACAGAGGTCACAGTCTGACTGCTTCTGTAGTGGAGATACTGTGGGAAAAGGGCACTGATCTCTGCTGCCTCACAAGCTAACGCTGGAGTTGCTGTACCTGAAGAAGTCGTGCCTGCCAAGTGCAGGAACGGATGCCTGCATGGGTGAAAGTGGGTTCAGCCTCTTGTGCCTCTGCTCTGCCCTTTCACCTCTGTCACTTAGTGGCAACTCTTCTGGGCAAACTGCGAGTTAACGGAGTCGACAGAGGCTTTATACAGTTTATATGGTGTTTGATTATGTGGGAGAAGACTGCGGTTTCTTCTGACTACTGCTGCACAACAGATCATACAGGTTTAGTACTTACTGCAATAGCTGGTGTAACGACTGTCTGGGTGAATAGAGCTGGAAGGTTGGAATTGGCATGGCTACAACAGAAAACCGGCAGTCGGTCTTAAACCAGTGCATTCAAACTCCAAGAAGGACAAGCTTTTCTTCTAGGATTTAGGCAGCCCAGCTGTAGCAAATGTTGCAACAGTCTGAAAAGTTACTGCAGAGCTCACCTTTCTGCTCTCTGAGGATTAACTTGTGCAGCAGAGTTAATGTCAGGGCAAAGTGTGCTTTTGCGTCACCTACCTCAAAGGGCAAAGTCCACCTTGATGTGTTGGTGAGGCTGGATAGTTGGCACTGCTGTTGTCAGATTATCAGCAATGTCACCGATTATCCAGCAACAAATGATACTCTTACACTAAGCTGAGAGATACTTGTGTTAGAGTGCATCCAGCCGTCTCCTGTGAGTCATCCCTCTGCTTTAAGCACAGAATGGTGATCCACCTTCAGCTGAAGTGGTAGAGTTTCAGAAGATCTGTCTTTTCCACTGAGTGACTGTGGTGTGCAGGTCAGTAGGTTGTGAAATCTGGGCGAGATTGAAAAATTGCTGCAAAGCTTCATTTCCTAGGGGGAATACTTAAAACATAGCATTTGCTGAGATCTCTGATCTGATAGAAGATACTCTAAGGCAGAACTCGAATAGCTGTATTTATTGAGCCTGCTCTTCCTCAAATATACATTAGCATCACCCCATTAAAATTAGTACAGTGGTGCAGATTTATTCTGGCTTTGTCTCACTGTGTCCATGATTGATTTTAAAACCTAGGAGAATGGCTGTTTAGGGGGAACTTTGATTTTGGGCTTGTTTTCAAGATAAAGTAGAAGTTGTACTACTTGAAAAATAAAAAGTAATTGACCTCATAGGAGGTGTGTAATAATACATGATCAAAGTCTGGATTTGTGAGATGATAGCTTCTCTTTAAAATAGTAAATAAAGCAGTCTTCTCTTCAAAGCCTGTCCCCATCTGTAGATAGTACTTGAACTCTGGGTTTTGAGGGAAGAATTAAATGAGTTTCTCACTGTGCTCAGTAAGCCTATTGGTGGTTTTTTTTACCTTCTAATTTAGCAAAAGCCTTACTGGAAGCAGTGCAATTATTACACCAGGTCATTTTGCAGCTATAGCTAACTTCTGTACGTTAAGGGGAGTTGAAAGCCTGGGCCAAACACTGCGCAGTTGTCTCTGGGATTTTGGCTGAGTAAAGAATCTGAAGTTGTCTCTGAGCAGGTCCTGGTCTGAGGTCTACCTGTAACTTTCTCTTACAGATGATGAATGTTGTTTTAGGTTGGGGTTGGTTTTTTATATCTTTCGCTTTGGAATTTCCTGTGACTTTCCAGTGCCCAGTTGATGATTAACTCTGCCTTTACCCAGGGAGAAATATTCATTAGATGATTAGATTAGCAAGTCACTGGAATTGGATTAATGTAAATACTTCTTGTAAGTGAAGCAGGAAGGGTTGGCACAGTGTCTGCAAAGCTTCTCCTGGCAGCCACACAGGAGAGTGGAGAGGAAGAGCATAAGCGAACCAATCCTTAATAGTTAGAGGAGAGCTTATGTGCTTTTGTTTGGAATAGGCAGTGAAAGCTGCAGAAAGGATTTCTCCAAAGAAATCTGCTTATGAAGTAGTGCTAGCCAGCCTTTGTACTCTCCTCAAAAAGGAGGACCAACGTGCTCTACCTTTACTATAACGTTTTTGCCGTAGCTCACGTACAGACCTGGCATGGAACAGGGGCATGGTAGATTAAATGCACAGATGTGCATTTGTAGCTTATGATGATGATTCTTCCATAATAAGATTTTTGACAAGCAAGGTTTTTTGACTTTAAACTAATCCTCTTATATAACTCAGTTACGTTCTCTCTCTTGTCCTGAATATTAATCTGATTTTCAGATACTCTTTATGGTTTTGCTCCTGATTTTTGCATTCCCAGGGATGAGTTGCAACTGATTACAATAGTTTTAGATGGCAGTCACCTGATCAAGCATACTGTCATAATCTCTTGAAGATAATCACTAAAAATATATCTTTCTTAATCTGCTTTGCTGGATAAGAGAAAAAGAGAAGGATTGGTAAGGGCAGTGTGCCCGTGAGTAGTAGACTGACTACATGCACTACAGGTTGCTTTCCCTAGCTTCTTCCAAATAGAAATGCCGTCTTTCCCCATCTTAAACAGCTTTAGGAAGCTGTGTGGATCAAGTAAAACTGAAGAATTGGTGCTGGAAAGGGTGAAATTCCGAAATTCAGTCAAAAGGATGTCAATTATTGAGGATGGGGATATTGCAGAGGTCTTGTATCTCATTCCTAAGCAGAGCTTGCTGAAGCAACTGCCCTACTTGAATCCAGATGACTACTACTTATGCGAGAGGTTATTTGACACTCCTGAAAATCTGGGTAAGTGAGGACTGGCATCCGATCTTGATTTTTGGTTGAATAGGCTAAATTGCTTTACGGTTAACTTATTTTTTGTGTAGCAGCAAGATGCTTTATGGCAGCAAGTGTGCTCAGGTGTGGAGAAATATTTCTGACAGAGAGGAGGGAAAGAAGAATAAAAAGCCAAATTAGAATCTGAATAGCAAAAGTACTTGATGGATATAGGTGCAGCTCTCTCTACATGGCCGTCCTGGGACAAAGGGGGCCTTAATCTGCAGAAGTACTCAAGCTAGAAAAATACCTTTTGAAAGCACAACATCCTGTGGTAGTGCGTTCCAGAGTTTTCCTATGGGTTTTATGAAACTATGTTCCCTTTTGTTTGTTTTAAACCTATTGCCAAGCAGTTTCATTTGAAGTGGCCTCATTTTTTAATTGGAAGTGGTGATTAAAAGTCTGTGTTCACCACCTTCTTGTCACTTGTGAGCTTGTTAGAATTCTATTGTATCTTTTATCCAGGTACCTCCTTTTCTAGGATAAGCAGTCATAATTTATTTAGATGCTCTTTGTGCAGGAGCCAGTCCATGCCTTTGATTATCCTTTTTACCTTCATTTTTCTGATTCTACTATAACCCTTGAAAAATTTGGGAATAGAACTGTATTCAACATGTAGCATAATGTGGGTATATGTACAGAGTCATAACAATCCTTTTTGTTCCTCCCAGTAGTTCCTAAAATTTGGTTGGTTTGAATTAATATTGAACACTAGTTTATTCCTTCATAGAACTATCTTAAGGTGGGAGGACTTATAACTGGAATTCATCAGCTTAACTGATTTGTTACAATCCATTAAAAACATAAAAAAAAAAAAAAAAAAAAGTTTTTTTGGAAACTCCAATCTATGAAATTGGCTTTAAATGTTAATCTGAAACTTTCAGATAAATTTCAAAGATACTCTATTCCAGGACTTGCTTTATGGACCTCAGTTTTGATAACCCAAACTGCTTATGTGCTGGAATTTTGCCTGTACTTAGCAGATTGAGAAAACTGCTACATACTTGTCACTGCCCAGCTCCTCAAAATGTTAATACTGAGTGATTGTATATGGTAGGCAAGTATTTTTCAAAGATCTGCTTTCAAGTTTGTTTGTCAGCACCAGATAACACTTTTTCTTCTGTGCAGATAGCTTTTTGCTAGTCAGCTCTGTACCAAATGAACTTAGAACTGTAAGAGTAATACTGGCCAAACCCATATGCTGGGTTTGGATAGTTACTGCTTCTGAGTAATCAATTATTTTAAAACTAAAATGTTAATTAAGGTATTGCTAAAACATGAGGCAAATATATAATATGGCTGTGAACCAGAAAAAGCAACTATCATTCTGCCTTGCCAGCCTCCCCAGTTGGTATTCTGGAGAAAACTTCTACAGACAATTTAGGTATTTTTATAAATCACAATTTAGGATAGAAAATTAATTGAATGAACAATGACCAGCTATATGATCAATCCATTCAGGACTCCAAAGAAATTCTTCGCCATTGTAGCAGGCTGGGAGCCACCTTTTTGCACAGGTGCAATTTTCTTCTAATTTATATAGGGCTCAAATCAATCTAGAAATCTGCAGTTTTGCAGTTCTTCACTCATTTGTAAGCAATCACAAAGATAGTTGGACAGGTTCTGATTACCATTATGCTGCAATAGATAATTCAAATAACCACTGGGGCTTTTTTTCCTTTCATCCTACAATTTGGATATCCTATTCAATAGGATGTGTATTGTGGTCCCGCATTCCAGTGCCATGAATAATACTAGCTGAAAGGTTGCAAGGTGTCTGGTGTCTCAGCTTTACTTAAATTACAACAATTGGAATCAGAATCTCACCTACTTAAAACAAAAATAGTGGAATGATTATTGAAAACAGACTGGTTATAAAAGCTGTATGTGACTTTAAGACGCAAAACGCATGAGTCTGTCTCTTAGGCCATGTGCCTGCTTGGGGATTATGGTGCCTCAAGTACTACAAGATTTAGCAGCTTATATACCCTCCTGAAAGACAGTTTGCTGTCTGTATTTGGCTTTACAGACAGAGATTAGAAATTACCCTATTAAAGGCATTTGGAGACTCACTGAATATTTTCCTTGCTACTCATCAGTGGAATCATAACCATCAGGAAAGGCCCATATTTTAGGTTTTTGGAAGGTCAGGAATTATCAACAAGTGCAGAGCTATTTAATATTCAGGAACTGAGTCTCACCAATTTAACCCATGACTTGGTTTTACTTAGCACTCATATCATGAAATTCCATCCCCTTCATAAGAGGAATGTTGGTGGTTAAACTCATCAGGTTAAATGGTGGCGTGATACTGACAGTTAAAAGTACTCTAAACATTGAAGAAAACTTAAAAAAGAGGAGTTCAAAAGTGACTTTGAATCACTGAAAGGACCCTCATTCTGCATTGCCCTTGAGTTCATTTGGCCAAGGCCTGATGAGCCACTTTCCGTCCCGTTTCTAGGGGAGGTGGTAAGGGACTGATTACCACGAGAGGGATTGCCGGCCATGTGGTTTGCTGCAACAAAATCTATCTTAGCCTAGAAGGCCTGGTTCAGCACATGGCTTTGGTTCTCTGGAAGCCAGAATCTGATACAAAGGATTCTGTGGAAAAATGTCTGATACTCAAGACTAGCAAAAGTTGAAAGCTGGTTGCAAAAGAGCAGTGGAATTCTAGAGAGAAAATTGGCTTGGAACTGCGTGATGTTGCTTCTTGTATGAGATACTGTCATCTGTTGCGTGTACAGGTGACACCTTATGCACTCCTCCTGGATGCGACAGTGCTATACACCTGAGGGAAAGGAGATATATACCATATTATCTAACTGACCTCATGTATGAGTTTAGTAACTGTTTATATAACAGTCTTAATTTAAAGCAGCACTTGTGAGAATGACTGCTTCTGTTGGATTAGTTAGATGTAAAGGAAGATGGAAGGAACCTGAGAGGATGAGAAAGGCATGGGGAGAATCCAGAGAGCATGAAAACAGCTCAGTGGTGAGCCAGGGAGCAGACTGGACTGGTGCAGGAAAACTTATGAAGGCTGAGACCCTATTTACTCTTCACTGGGTTAAAAACTGGCTGGATGGCCAGGCTCAAAGAGTTGTGGTGAATGGAGTTAAATCCAGTTGGCGGTGGGTCACAAGTGGTGTTCCCCAGGGCTCAGTATTGGGGCCAGTTCTGTTTAATATCTTTATCAGTGATCTGCACGAGGAGATCGAGTGCACCCTCAGTAAGTTTGCAGAGGACACCAAGTTGGGCGGGAGGGTTGATCTGCTCGAGGGTAGGAAGGGTCTTCAGAGGGATCTGGACAGGCTGGGTCGATGGGCCGAGGCCGGTTGTATGAGGTTCAACACGGCCGAGTGCCGGGTCCCGCACCTGGGTCACAGCAACCCCACGCAGCGCTACGGGCCTGGGGAAGAGCGGCTGGAAAGCTGCCCGGCGGAAAAGGACCTGGGGGTGCTGGTCGACAGCCGGCTGAATGTGAGCCGGCCGTGTGCCCAGGCGGCCAAGAAGGCCAACGGCATCCTGGCCTGGATCAGAACCAGCGTGGCCAGCAGGAGCAGGGAGGTGACCGTCCCCTGTGCTGGGCACTGGTGAGGCCGCACCTCGAGTCCTGTGTTCGGTTTGGGGCCCCTCACTGCAGGACAGACATGGAGGTGCTGGAGCGTGTCCAGAGAAGGGCGACGAAGGTGTTGAGGGGCCTGGAGCACAAGTCTTGTGAGGAGCAGCTGAGGGAACTGGGTTTATTTAGCCTGGAGAAAAGGAGGCTGAGGGGAGACCTGATCGCTCTCTACAACTGCCTGAAGGGAGGTTGTAGTGAGGTGGGTGCTGGTCTCTTCTATCAAGTAACAAGTGATAGGACAAGAGGAAATGGCCTCCAATTGTGGCAGGGGAGGTTTAGACTGGATATTAGGAGAAATTTCTTCATGGAAAGGGTTATCAGGCATTGGAACAGGCTGCCCAGGGAAGTGGTGGAGTCACCATCCCTGGAGGTATTTAAAAGACCTGTGGATGTGGTGCTTAGGGACATGGTTTAGTGATGGACTTGGCAGTGTTAGGTTAACGGTTGGACTCAATGATCTTAAAGGTCTTTTCCAACATAAATGTTTCTATGATTGTTTTGCTCTCTACAGCTTCATGAGGAGGGCAAGTGGAGAGGGAGGTGCTGACCTCTTCTCCCTGGTATCCAGTGATAGGACCCGTGGGAACGGTTCAAAGCTGCGCTAGAGCAGGTTTAGACTGGACATTAGGAAGTATTTCTTTACCGAGAGGTTGGTCAGACACTGGAACAGGCTTCCTAGAGAGGTGGTCGATGCCCCAAGCCTGTCAGTGTTCAAGAGGCTTTTGGACAATGCCCTTAATAACATGCTTTAATTTTTGGTCAGCCCTGAAGTGGTCTGGCAGTTGGACTAGATGATCATTGTAGGTTCCTTCCAACTGAAATAGTCTATTCTATTCTATTCTATGAGAAATGGGAGTCTGGGGAGAAGAAGGTCTGATTTTTCTGTGTGTATGTTTGCAGGGAGGAGGGGTCCAGGAGATGAACATGGTGATGTGAGGGAAGACACAGAGGTAGGGTGTTCTTGAGAGGAATGGGCTTTGCAGATTTAAAGTAAGAGGTCCGATTATAAAATACTAGCTGCAGCATAAACATTTGAATCTTTGCTCAATGTTTTACCTCTAAGCTCCGACACATCAGCTTGCTTGCATCAGTGGAGTTTTCTTGCTGTGTTATGGCAGGAAAGCTAGCCCCCCCAGCTAGGGAAATGAACAGGCACTGTTTTGTGCCCCATTGCTATTTTCCATTCTTAATACGAAGGAGTGCCCAAGAGCGGGCAGTCTGAAGACTGCAGTGCCTGTTGTTACCTGGACAGAAAGGAGGACGGCACAGATGGAAAAAAAGAATTCTTATTTTAATCTTTGGTCTTACCTGCGGATGGTATTCATAGTAGCTCCCCACAGAATGTGCACTTGATGTGACCTACAGCCATAGGATTTTAATGGTGCTGTGTGAACTTGTCAGGTGTCCAAAGCTAAGCAATCTTGAATGTGGCGAGTGGTGATATGAGAGAGGAAAAACCAGGTTCTGTTGGCATTGTAGTAGGTGGTACTCTTCAGATGCTGAGAGGTGCTGAACAGACTGTTCATGTACTTCAGATAAGGTGGTTCTTCTTTTTGATAGCTTTTCAAATTGATTCCTTCAAGTGAGCGATCCCTCCTGGCCTCAGTCCCTATAATTTTTTTTTTTTTTATAATGCTGACTTATATGATTGAATAGGGAGCATGCTTTTGAAGTCTGTGGTAATCCAGGTTTAGGAGCGTTATGTCATTCTTCTGCAGGACAGTGTCTCAATTCGGAATAGTCCTGATAGGTCAGCTAGGTGGTTTGAAATCATGCAGTTGAATTTCAGTGACTAAAAGTGTAAAGTGTTGGACTTGCACAGATAAGAAATGGAAATAACTAACACTACTCCAGAAAAGTACATGGAGGATAATGATACTTATCACAATGTAAATATAGATCAGTTGTAGAATACTGCTGCAAAAAAAGCTATTCTTTTTCTGGGATGTGTTAGCAGGAGATATGTATGGCAAGGTAGATAATTTTTCTCTGTTTCTCTTACTGAAGAGCACTCTGCTGGATACTGTCTCTAGGTTTGGACATTGCATTTTGACAAAGATACTGATAAATTATAGGGAAACTAGTAGAAGGCAGAGAGAATAGTGTTAGGAAAAAAGACTTATGAGAAAAGATCAATAGAATTAGGTTTGCTCAATCTAGAAGAGTGGAGATAAGTGAGGGATTTAGTCAGTCTTCAGATGAATAAGGGGTTGTCAAATGGAGATGTGTTCTGCATTGTCCTGAGAAGCACAGACAAATATGCTTGTGAAAAATACTGAATAGTGGTTTTGTGTTTGAGTAAGAAATATAGCTGAAACTCCCTGTCTGTGTTAGGCCCTAATAATCTTTGCTTCTGTAAATATGCAGAGTTAGCTTGATTTTTTTGTTTTTTAATTAAATTTAAAAAGTAATCAGTTAGGACCAGTTCTTCATCCTCTGCCCATTTGCAGTATCTCTACTCCAATTTCATCGCTGCCACATTTTCACTTAAAATATTTGAACATTTAATGTTGTCTTAAACCTTGGCTTCCTCTTTCAGATTTCCATTTGCTGTGGGACAAGTTGTTGCCAGTGTTCGAGATCAATCCGAGCTAATTTGCTTTGTAGTACATCAGCGGTTTAGCTTTAATCTGCATTAACGTAGCGTGGTTTAGAGCAACTGAATTCACCTCTGTAGGGCTCACTGCTCCCTCTCTGCCTAAATTCTTTGTTATCTGTTATCCAATAAACAAGAACAAAATTGCAGTTCCTACTGTTATTAGATGCTAGCAAGAAAGATGAGCTAAATCAGCTTTAAGTAGAAAGAAATAATGACAATTTTGTGGTTTCCTCTGTGGCTATGTGCATAGGCAGTAGCAGTAGTGTGAAGGTCGTTAAGGGGAATTGAAGCAAAGATCTCACTTGCTCTGTAACTCCATAATACTGATGGGTGCAGGTGGCTCTGACTGGAAGGAGCATGTTGTGGCTACACATCCCCCACTGTTGTTTACAGGGAGTCCTGCTTTTGTTCTGTATCTGATTGAAACTTCCTCTCCTGTGTCCCTCACTTGCAGTTGTATAACCTCGGTGTTTTAATCAAACAACCGAGAGAGAAATGCAGTCCCCTTCCTGGGCAGGGTTGAAGCAGGACAGCAGATGTGGCTTGCCCTCCACCGCTTCAAGTGGCAAGACAGCGGCCCCTCTTCCCAGAGCCACCTCAGCCTCTTGCAGGCAGGCAAAATACAGGTAAATCTGAAGTGGAAGCTGGTTTCAAGCTGAAGAAGTTCTAGCCTTTCTGCCAGTGAGTAAAATACTCGTGGCACTGGATGGGGAAAAGAGAAGTAGAAATTGCTATTTCTTCTCCTCTGAAAGCCATTCCTTGGGCCTGCTCTGCTTATCCCAAAGGTGAAAAAGTGGGAAAACTTCAGAGGAGGGAGAAAGGCATAGGAAATGGCTGTCCTCACTCACTCCGACTTTGACTTTGGGGCATGGAGGGAGTAGAATAGGAGAGAGAAGCTTGGTACATGGCCTTTTCCCTCGCTTCATCCACTCCCATACGTCCTTCATGTACTGGTTGAGGAGAGGATGAATACTAATTGGTGCTGGCTCCTTCTCCCTTATGTCTGAGAGGTGGGGGTACCACGAAGTATACTTTTGTATACAAGGACCTTAAAAGGGGCTTTTAGTTTGAGAGATTTTTTCAGTAAAACGGCAAATAGTTAATGGGAGGAGAAGGGAAGAAAGGGAAGCAGGAATCTTCTTCACCCAGGTGATGCAGACAAGGTGCAGCTGAGAGGGAAAAAAAGATAGTGTAAGAATGGGGGAGTGTGATTACAGTTTTTGCATTATCCTGCTTTTCATTTTTCAGTTATTTTCCTTTAAGAGCGGGTCTTTATGGTGGGATGCAAAAATACTATGGTACCAGGGAATGTTTATCGCTGGTTTGTTAGCACGTGAATTAGACAGTGGAGCTGTCTGTGCAGTTTTCAATGTAAAACATAGAAGCATTAAACTGTAAAATGCAAAAAAATGTAAACCCAATTAGCTTATCAGTATACATCAATACTTGGAAGGTTCAATATTGTTTGTTTATCTTTTATGTTGGCAAACTCTCCTTTAAAATATGTGACTCTTTCCTTTGGAGCAGAGGCAGTAAGCCATCCGGTTTGGTGTAAACTAACTGTGAGCAAACCTTCTTATGGAGCAGCAGCAGCAACAAAATAGCTTTTGTAGTTATCTTTTAAAAATTCCAGTCGGTGCGGAAGTTGGAATGAGTTATGCCTCCTCTGTTTTGACTATCAGTTTGTTGTATATCTGCTTAATATTTTTATGATGATCCTACTACTGAAACAGCAACAAATAATTTAAAAAAAAGCTTCAAAGTTATAAATCTTTACATGCTGAAACAAGTGACCTCCCTAGCTAGCAGATAAAATCAGAGCCACTAACAGAAAAGTTCCAGAAGCTGGAGTGAGGTGATAAAAAAAAATTTGTTGTAAAAGCTTGTTTGAATATATGAATATTACGCTATGTAGCCAAGTTGTATTTACTTGGAAAGCATATTTTTATCTTTTCTTTGAGGTCCTCTGTGGTTCATTTGATAGGACACTGGTCTAGGAAATAGCTGTTGGGAGTGAGATACGTTTTCAGGACAGATTTAGGTGCCTTTTTTAGAGTCCTATTTATAGTTTAGTATGGAATCAGAAGAGGAGGAATTTGTCATTTGGCACAGTGAAAATTGGTTAGTCTAGTTTAAATGTAAGGGTGGTATGTATCTAGTGTCCACATGATGGGTTGCCTCATCTTCAGGGATCATGGACTTGCATTGTTGCATGCTTTGCTGTATGCTGTATTGCTGAGGCATATGCTAAAGGTTAATGCTTACTGAGATATTCTGTCACATCTCTTGAGATTGCAAAACGAACTTGTTTCTTTTCTCTGCAAATTAACTGATTGGGTGGAAGCTGCTTTGATCTGGTGTTTTACGGACCTCTTATAGAGAAGCTCTTTAGACTAGTGAGTTTTACTGCATTCCTGCTGATTTCACTGAGTCAAAACTCCCAAGACAGGCTGTGGGGGTTATTCTGCAGAGTTAATCCAATTCTGAAGTGGATTATCAATATCAAATCTCCTTAACCTTAGGCATGCACAGTAAAGCATGACACTTGCATATATGCTTTCCTGTTGGGGATCCCTGCCTTCATGCAAGTTATTTGAGGTTTTCAGTAGTAACTGTGGTTACTGTCAGTAATGGTTACTGACAGTACACTCATATTTTTATCAGCAACAGTACTGGTTGTGGTCATGATTTGGATAGATGAATTCAATTTATAGCAGGTGAATAGTGATGATTTTATATGGTAGTTTTAAAAAAAAAATTGCTGCGTTTAAACCACTATCACTACAGCATATTACTGTACTGTATCTCAGTTCAGTGCCAGGGGTGTGTGCATAATGTAAAAGTTTGCACAGGTGTTAAAAAAGCATGATCTCCTTTCTAAGGATTAGCAATAGCATAAGCAGTTTGGAAGCCAGTTGTGGTATCAATAATATAAATGTGTTCAGAGGTAAATGTTTGTACATACCTACAGTCAGAAGATTACCCATCAGTGAGGTTTGTATTTTTGGGACCACTGCAAGGAAGTATAATGTAACCATCTTGTCTCATCTGTTTCTGAAGATGATCTGGAGGTTTCAGGTGCTTTTTACGTAAGCATGTGTTTTTACAGGCTTCTTAATGTTTAGAGCAAAGCCAAGTGTCCTTGTTCCCTTACTTTGTTCTGCAATAAATTAGATGTTGCTCTTACTGTTCTCTTTGTATTACCGTTACACAGAATAGCAGCCTACTAAGAAAATCTTGATTGCAAGATCCTCAGAAAATCAAATTTTGTTTTAAGAAATCCAGACCTCTTAAGAGATCAAAACCTGAGAAATGTTTTATTCCTGAGGAGTCTAATTTGAAAGAATATAAAATGGTTCTATTAAAAAAGCACTAAACCCCCAAATCCTGGCAGATCAGAATGAATATACTGTGTAGTTTCCTGAATCAAGTGATTGATGTATTTGCTAAATTTTAATTTCATTTACTCTAAATGAATGATGACACATGATTGTAAACACCAATATTACAGACTGATTGTATTCAAAATAGCATGACACAGGCTACAAAGAAAAGCCTGGCATAATGGAAAAGTTGTGGGTAGGACGCGGGCCATCAGGCATTATTTGCTTGAGGATCAGTCTTATCAGTAAGGGTAATGGGATTATCTCAAGATGTAAGATTGCAGGACCGTAGTATGTCCTAAGAAAGAACCATATTCCTCTCTGGTGGGTCTGTGTATGGTCCTCCAGACCGCTTAAAACTTGTGAAAGGGCAACATAGAGGGTCTGAGGTGGTGAGGTCAGTCTGTGGGGCCTTCATAGCTCCCTAACATTCTGCTCGTTCCACACAGGGCAGCGTGGTGAGGAGATAGGGTTAAGGAGAGGTTGGCAGCCTAAGACAGCTGCGCAAGCTGCAGTATGAAGTCATTACGGACCAAAAACTGTGTGGAGGGTATGGAAAGGCTATAGGATGACTGCCATAAAGGAACTTCCCCTGCAGCTTGCCTGCAGGCTTGGGAAGACCGGTAGATTTACTGAGGGGTACTGTAAGAACCTGGAGAGACAGAAGAGCAACACATGCAAGAGCAGCCTTACTAAAAACCTTATGTTTTCCTTCAGGAGCAAACACCCAGCTCTTGCACTTAGTATGGGGAACAGTTTTGTCAGGCACAGGCTGAATTCCGCTCAGCAGTGTGCCTGGGTGAATCTGAAAAACTCCACCGACGTCATCAACTTTGCCCGAGTCGGTTGCCTGCCGCCTTTTATACTACAGTCCTTAAGAAGCACTGCTGCTTGAGCTGTTTTCAAAACATGGAAAATGTGTCAGTTGTCCAAGTGGCTGAGGGAGAGGCATCAGAGGAGCAGATTGCTGGAGCAGGGTATGTTCAGGAGAAACAGAAGCCAGGAAATACTTAATCGTATAGCTTTTGAGAACGCTAAAACTGGAAATTGTAGGCTTTCCTGTCAGGGCAGTGGGACCACTGCTGGGTCACAGGTCTTTTGCAAGAAATCCCACGTTGACATTATTGATTTTCCTCTGAGCAGGCACAGTTAAGTCAGGATAACAATTAGAGCAGGTCATGAGAGCGCGGCATTTCCTTCCTGGAGAAGGGAGCATTTTGCAAAATGCCATAATCAAGACTTTATATAAGTGATAGCTCTCAATTGACCTAGGTTTCGTAGTGCTTAAGATGTGGAGCCTGTGGTGGCAGGCTTTCTTGTCAAAGCTGTTTGTGCCAGGCTTTTTGCTGGAAGCAAGGACATTAAACAGAGGGTATTTTCCTGGATGTTATTTAATAGAACTACTTCTCCCCTTTCCCTTTCTGTTTTCTAGCAGACTGTTTCCTTCACTGGTTGATGAACAAGAGGTATCAGTCAGTTTTAAAGAAATTGTATAAAAACTGTGCACTGATACTTCTAAGCTGTGATCTCATCTGTGGAGAATGAGAGCAAGATAAAAATATGAAAGCCAGCTTTTAAAATGAGAATAACAAATCTTAAGTCATGGCCAAAGTGCTTAGTATCTTACACAAACTTTTTCAACATTATTAAGGTACAAGAAAAAAGCAAACCAAACTGGTTTAACTCTTTCCCTTTGTGGAGTGATCTCAGTATGGCTCTCATGCCTCCTGCTGAATGCACAGGATATTTTTCACCAGAAAATAACAGTAACGTAAGCATGTTGTTTAGCTATAGAGTACTCATTGTGACTCTTCCACCTACACTGTGTTCAAGGGAGATTATCTATTTAATTTATACAGTGAAAAAAGTTATTTAAAGAAAAAAGGTTATTTTGCTTTCCTTTAAAATACGCATCTCTAAATAACAATAAGTACCAGGGATTTGTTTCTAAAATTGCTATCTATTCCTCTTTCATCTCCAGTTTAGGATATCTGAGTAGATTCTGAATTGGTCAGCAGGGTAAATTTTAGTCTTCAGGCTTAAAACAATAAGATTAAAACCAAAAACCATCCTGGTGTAAAAAGATTTTATTTACAATACCAGCATCTGCTCTTTGTATCTCTTTACTCAGGAGTAAATTACATTTGACTCCTAAATCTCCAGTATAATTTACTGCAGCTTGTATTTTTAAATTTATTTTTATGTGCATGCTGTAGTTTTAACGTTGCAGCTTTCCATGGCTGAATGATGTGAGGAAAGGCTTCTATTCAGCTATGGGTGAGATGAGATACAGCAGTGCTAATCTCTAGCACATGTGAAAAATGGAGGTAATGAACTCAGAGAACAGAAAGTCCAGATACCGGCAGGCAGCTTCTGTGTCAGCAGCTGCTGGAACAAAAAATGAATGATAATCATTGCAAGCCTTTTGAGGTTGTTTGAGGATCACAGGAAGGGGTTAACAGTATCCATGTGTGTGTATACATAGGCTGTGCTCTGCACATCAGATCAAATATTTATGAATGAAGGTCAGATATGCCCCTTTCAGGAGGCTGTCCCCTAACTGTTTACAAAATACTGTTTGAAAAAGAACACAGCCAGGTTGAGTTACAACCCGACATCTCTAATGTGTCAGAAATGTGACATAATGGATTATGCCTCAGTGTTGGTGGGGTTCAGCCTGGCTCCCCAGTTGAGCCTCACATGCTATTAATAGTAACACACTGAGTCATAGAAGCAAGAATGTCAGACTGCCTGAGCTGTGCTTCTCTTACACGTTAGACTGCTAACAATAGAAAGCCAGCCTAGATTTGTTAGAATAGAATAACTATTTTTTTCCATGCATGTGCCTGAATCTCTGTCTCTCTTTCTCTCTCTTTTATTTATTAAAGAATGTCACTGAATAAGAGAGATCTTTCGGGTGAGGCAGACTGGCTTGTTTAATTTCTTTCTGTTGTTCTGGGTGGCATTTATAGAAAACATTTAGAATTTATTTACTGCAAATATTTTTAACACTGCGTGCATGCTCTGATTTTTTTTTTCCAGCAGGTATCAGCCATCTGCTGCTCTGTCTGGCTGATGCCTACAGCTTGTTTCTTTACATTAATTTCTCTCTCCCTACATATAGTAGTAGCATTGAGAAGGAATTCCCTTGTGGAGGTGTGAGCTCCAGCTCAAGTCCAGCCCTCAAAAAATAGGGGTTCCTCTGACTTTGGGCTGAACATAGCTTTTGCTTTAAGGTGCAGTATAAATGTCATTGCACCTCCATCATATAACCCAAAGCACATTTTGCACTGAGTTGTGGTCAAGTTGAAGCTATAGCCTAATGAATCTGCCCATAATCTAGCCCAGAATATCTTTATATTTGACCCAGCTCTCTACTACTGAGGTCATCTCTATCTTGGGCAAGTCAATTCATTTCCCTTTGTCATTTTCTCCACCCCTAAACCACAAATACTAAAATTTACTGTCCAAGCAAAGGCATGACGGCATAGGTTGGTATCTGTGAAGTCACTGGTAGCTAGCTAAAATAAGGAATGAAGTCATTTATAAATAAGGGAAGTGTGGCATATAGTAGTAGTGATAGAGGTTCCCCAAAATCTTGATACAGGCAGTATATACATATTAAAAATAATACATATTAAGTGGTTTTTAATGGGCATTCAGGGTTTTGATGAATCATATTTCCAAGCTTTTATTCATAACTGTGAATAAACATATGCTTATAAAAGAAAAGCTTTGTTTCTCACCTGTCTCTGACCTGTATCTTTTAATAGAAAACAGAAATATTCTGAATCTTGCTATAAAATGATGAGACTTGACAATATGGTAAAGGGTTGGTTGGTTTGTTTTTTAACATCAGCTCACTGACCAGTCCTTTCTCAGGTAGAGTTTAGTGCCTGGAAAATATAAATTGGGAGTTCAGTTTGCCCAGATCCAACACTGGTGCTTTGTCTTGTTGGGGGTGTGTTGGGGGGTGAAATTCATGTGTAAGTGATGCTGTTTCAGTACGGTACTCTCTTCTCAGTTCCATGAGTACTCATGGCTGTCATCTCAAAAGGAGTAACATAAGAGGAGTTGTAGTTTACAATTATTTGGTATTTCAGAATACAGCGCTTACCTTGACTCACAGCAAAAATTTCATCTTTGGTACTCCCTGGCTATGCTTCTAAACCCAGGTGCTCACTGAGTGGTGACAGTTCTCATTTTTATTATTTTTATTGTTATTTCAAGGTAGTGAATAGAGTCAGTATTCCCAGTTTGCACAGATTATATGTTACTGTCTTCTGTACTATGGTCAGAAGGGACTGAGAGACTATTTATTAGCATGCTTTGTGGTCTAGTAATTGGCATTTGGTAACAGCTTTAAAGTAAAACCAGGAGTGGATAAACAGTGCTCATCACAGAAAAGCCACCGTGCCACAGCCTGCCTCAGCACTTGCCCGTGTTCATCTTGTATTTCCCCTCTTGATCCTGGCTCAGTTTGGGTAAATAAAATAATAGGGAACTCATAAATACCACTTTAGCTTTCTGTTTGTGTTTGAACAGCTCTCCTGTTCTCTCTCTCATCTTCTCGCTTGCAGTCTTTTGCCAGTCATTTGGGAGCAAATTACATTGCCAGCTCAGTTCTGCGAGGGCAGAGGAATGCAAGGTGGTGTCAGTGGCTGGAAATTAGGGACGGTGGAATTCAGCATTTGTTCCACAGCAGCAGCTGTAGCTGGTTGTTTCAGCACAAGAGGCAGAGTCCGCAAGCAGGGTATGAGCTGCCATTAGCCATAGGAAAAGACCACAGTGGAAGAAGGTAAGAGGCACAAGAAGAAAAGAGTCAGTGACGAGCAATTGGACCTGATCAGCTCTTGTGGGAAATCCGACTAAGGAAGATAATTATCTGGAATAAGCTGCTTTTTTTTTTTTTTTTTTTTTTTTTTCAATCCACCTCAGCCAAACACTGCTGGAAAAGAGATTGTGTTTAAATTACTTCAGCTAATTCTTGCTGCTTCCACTACGAAGAAAATTTGTTTGCCATGGTGAAAGAAAAAGGTAATTATGTTTATTGATGGACTGGAACTGAAATGACCTAACGTGCCAGCCATAATCACCTGAGGTTTAAACCTTCAAATTTAAAATGAAGCATGCTTTGATTGACAGTTGCTGTTTTCCTTTCTATAAAAGTGATGTGCCAAAACCTGCAGTGGATTGCATTGATTGTCTTTGTACCTGTTTTAATAAGGGTAGAATCTGGAACACACCTAATTTAGTGTGTTTGCACAGCTGGGTTCCTTCTGTGTGTACGTGTTTTTGGTTTTTTTTTTTCATGTGATTTAACCCAAATTTGCTGTTGACTGTTTTGTACCTGTATTTGCTACAGTTCAAAGAGCTTTGACCAATGAAGCAGTTAGCTTAAAATTTTAAAGATAAACATTGATAAATTCAGCACGTCTGGACTTGAGAGGGTCATAATTTACCTTTTAATGAAAAAATGGATTATGTGAGATTTTGCATAATGTTTGAATTTTGCAGCAGTAAATTAGATATTAGTTTCAGTTACCTATAAATAACGTTTTAAGCCTCGTACCGAAGCATTTACTAGTCAAAGGATTTAGAAATGTTTGTGGGGTCTTTCCTTGCAGCAGTATTGGTCTGTATCATTTATTGCATTATGAAGATGTGAAATACATTCTGAATTGTATTTGAGTAGTGGATTGGATGTGGTTTTGGAGCATTGCGTTGTCACAGATATATTCAGACTTAGTCTCTGTTTTGTGAAGAGGATGATCTGTGTTCTTTACTTTCGAGGACTCTGTAAAAGATAATGTGGGATAAATTCAAACTAGGGAAGAAAAATAAGTAGTAGTAATGTTGAGCAAGAGTGAGCAGTTTTTCAAGTCTGAACACCCACATTACGATTTTTTTTTTTTTTAATGCTGTAAATGAACTAAATTGAGTGAATTTAGCTTGACAGATGTTTGGATTGAAGAGAGCAGGACAAATGCCTCGATAGCCTTCCATAGTGTGTCAGATGTATCAAGAGAGTTATAGTCATAACCATTATACAGTCTACTGATAATTTTTGTTAATGAAAAACAGTGGCCCAGCATAGATAGTATTGGCTACTTAGCAGATTTGAGATCCATTACTTCAGATTTACAGGATCTTTTTCATAATGTTAGTGGTGAACTGTTGACCTGCTACCGGTATCAAGCCATACCGGGGATGCTTAACTAGCAGTTTCACTCCAAATCCTTGAAAGTGCAAGTTTCAGAATCATTTGAATCAACTATGCCACTCACCTTTTCAGAAAAGTAAGTGTATTATCATTCAGCTTATAATTGTTGCTTGTTTTCTAAGATACATTTTAAAATTGAGCTGCAGATTTTCTTGAAGTGTACATAAAATATGTGTACCCTTTTTAGCTGTGCATTCAGTTTTGATCCTTTGATACATTTCTGCTCTCCACCCAGCTGATGCTCAGTTTGTTAGGCTCCCTGTGTTACATGGGGCTGTACCTTAGCAGTACTCTGTAAATACAATTTTAGCATCTTACACCATGAAAGGTGTCCTATACCTGTAAGAAAATGAAAACAAGCCCATCATTTTTATAAAAAATGCGAGGGAGAAAACCTTCTGGAATAGTGTGAAAAGTTGACAATAAGTGGTTGAAAATGTGCAAAAGACTTGTGTTTAAATTGCTTCTTTTCCCCCTCCCCACCAAGTTTAATGCATTATTTACAATGGGTATTAATATTGATGTTGGATATAATTATTTTTTTCTGTTCACACAGATAATGGACTATAATAGGACTATAATATCTAAATGCCATCTTTAATTTTGTTGTACAATTACTGATATTTCATATCTCATGGCTGCAGAATGAGAAAGGGTAGTATCTGTTTAGTATTTTGCTTTTCTACCTTATTGCTTTCAAATAATTTCTCCAGCAAGGTTTTGCTTTTTATTATTTGTTTCTTTTGTTTCTTCCTTGCTTCGCCCTCCCACCCCTTTAGTGAGAGGTCAAGAGTTACTGCTGTGTTGAAGCTGCTACAAATATCACTGTCTAGAGTGATACTCTTGCAAAATGCAGGCCAGTATAGTACAGCTGGTACCCTCCCTTCTAGCCACTGCTTGAATTGCTGTTTGAAGAAGCTGAAAATGCATTCAGTCCAGTGTCATTTCATAAACATGTTAACTGGTCACTGGAGGGGCTGGTTTCAACTAGAAAAATGCAATTCCAATTCACTGAATTGCAAAATGGTTAGTAACAGTTTTTAGCAAATTAGCATGCTTCATTATGCTCATATTGTAGAATGATTTCAGTGTCTGCCTGGTTAGTTCATACACAAAAAAAATCCTGAGGCCAGGGTGTTTTCTGCTGACACCAAATGGCGCTTCCTAAATTATGTCTGACTGATACCACATTTTCATGTCTCTGACTGTGTATTTATCTATTCCCAATTACGAGCCCTTATTATCTAGTAACTCCGCTAAATTATTGTCACTGTGTTGCATCTAAGGGTACTTTCTCTCTTTATATCCTTTAACAGAAAGAAAGTTTCCATATGCATGCTGTCTTATTAGTTCTCTTCTGCAATTTAAAACCCATATTGAATTGTCTGCATTCTTAGTGCTTCTATGTTGAGGTTGATGTGTGAATCGTGAGCCTGCTATATATATAAGTGTTGTAGCTTCATTTTTACCTCCATTAGTTCACATGAACTGAGGATTTGGCCCCAATTCTTCATTTCTTGACCAGTTGATAAGAAGGCTGTCCTAGCATTCACATGTTAGTCTGTGAAAACCTGTTGGGAATCAGCTTTGTACCTTTGGAGTGGATCATACATGGGCAAACCTATGAAAGTGGATTAGTATCAGTTCATGCCAAACTTCTCCATGCTTGGAAGGATAAGAGGAGAAAAGATGAAGGTTTGAGGATTTTTTGGATTAAGGAAGCAGGTACAGAGGCTTTATGATTTCTGTTCTTCACATACTGATTCTGTTGAAAGGTAGGTGCTGGCACCTACTGGGTACCAAGTTGCAGTAAGCTTGATTGTGTTTCCATGTTCTCACAACTGTCTCTGTGGGTATTCACTTGGTGCTGGCTTTCCCAGTAAGCAACACAGAAGATGTAGTTCACCAAAGTGTTAACATTTCCTGCATCGTTTGGCCTATGGTCTACTTCAGTCTTGCAGAGAGATTTAGTTCTCTGTTGTTTTTTCTTCGTACTTTTGATAAAGCATGATACTGATACCCCTTAAGGTTATGACCAAGAGGACTGTTTTTATGCTTGGAGTAGCTCCAGTCTTGTCTTCTCTTCCATGCCCATATTCCAAGAGCTCCAAAGCAGCTTCTAGTCTAACTTTTTCTTTTGTTGTAAATGGAACTGCTTTATATGGGATTATCCTTGAAGAGCATGCAAAATGTTACCTATGTGTTAAGTTAAAGGTGTTCTCTCTCCGGAACACTATCTTTCCAGTGCTCTGTGTATTTGCAGTGTGAATTTATTCCCAATGTGAATCAAGAAAATGTTGAATAATGGGATTTGAGTCCTGACACTGTCTCAGTGTCATGGTGGTTAATGAAACATAGTCTTGATCTGAACTCGATGACTTTGGAACTTTTAACCCCAGGTGACCTGGGAAAGTCTCCAAGTTTGTTGCTTTTGGAGCACATGACAAGATTACGTAATCACACATCGGCAGGGGGAGGACAAGGGAGTTTTATTTTCTTTTTGCTTCGGTTTACTTAGTTTTAAATTTAGTTCTGCTTGACAGTTTCCTTTTGGGGCTGGACATTTGGGGTTTTGTTTTGATTAAGTCAATGTGCTACCTTGTACAAGCCACAGAAAAAGCATTTTATAAATATGCATAGTTGTAGATGTTAAAAAAAATACTCTTAAAGTACTAAACTATAGAACAGTTCTGTGTTAGAGACTCTTAAGGTGACCTTGGGGAAGTAATTTGATCTCTCCTTGTGTTAATCTGTAAAATGAGGATAAGAACATTCCTCTTGTCTGCCTTGATTATTTGAATTAGAGGTCTTTGGAGCAGAGAGTTTCTTTTACTTTGTTTCACAGCTATGACAAGGAAATCTTAGTCTTGGGAGTTAACTACTTCCACTTGTACAAAAAAAAAAGAAATCCAGTGGTATGTGAATATCTTATAAACATCTTACTACTTTTTAAAATCAAAACAACTGTAAAGGGATTATGTGTTTATTGGCAAATTTATGGTCTTGCTTGTTCTGTACTTTCTCCTTCTAAATTTATTTTTAATATTAGGTTTCAAATTGCAGTTCTGGTGTGCAGCATTGATACTGAGAGAAACAAAAATAACGAAGGAGGTGCCAGCTCAGGCACTGCATGTTTGCTGGAGGTTTGGGTTTTTTTGTTTGTTTTTTTTTTTTTTAAATAGCACTTAGTTCACATGAGGGTATGAATATTCATATCTGAAGAGTCTGGAAAGCACAGTGTGCAGTCCTGTCATGCCCAATGGCTTCCCATGTTTCCCAGTAGTGAAATTCCATACATTCCTTGCATCCCAGCTGCGGGTAGGAGCCAGATCTCTGAAGTACGATGGCAGCTATTTTATATTGAGAAATGGGAGAACTTTTGCTGTTGATCTCACTGGAGGGGAGGGCTTAGTGGTTTTAGTCATTAAATTTGAGACCACAGAGTTCATGGGTTCAGATCGCGGTAGAGGCAGTTAAGCTGTTCCTCCATCTGAAACAGTGAGTGTTGTGGGCCAAAAAACCCAGTTTTGAGTAGGGGAGATTCAATAAATTTAATTTATTGGCAATTAATAAACTTTTAATTTCTGATTCTGGAGTTGAAAATAAAAGCAAGCAAACACATGCTTGGAGAAACACACCTTGGCTTCTCTCTGGACACTTCTTCCCCGTCCTGGTCTCCAGTCCCCATATGCTATACATTATACTCTGTACCTTTGGTGAAGCGAGGGTGGCACAGGAGACTGGAGTCAGTGCATTGTTGTTCCTTTCATTTTGATGCTTCTTTTTTCTTACTCAGTTATTTCACCATGGGTTCCTTTGCTGGCCACGGTCCTTTTAGAGTCATACCTCCTCCTGAGTCTCCTCTCTGTCCCTGCTTGGGGCAGCTAGTTTGCCTCAGCATTTCTTCTGCCGTGCTGGCTCTCTTGCCCTGGCATTGTTTTTATTTCTCCCTTACCTGTGCTTTGGTGTCTCTCCTGCTGTGGCATTGTCTCCTGCGTCTCCTCCATTCTTCAGCATCTCTGGTGCTCTGGCATCTCTCTTGCGTCTCCTGAGTGTCTGTCCTTTCAATGTTTACTGCCTGTTTTTATGTATAGGTTTTTGCAGAGGTGCTATTTGCTTCTCTGGTTCTGTTTTGATGTGCAATGAGTCCATTTTGTCCATTGCCGAGCTGGCTGGAACCAACTGTGACCCGCACACTGCAGTCCATGACCACCTCCTACACAAGTCACCACTGCAGCATCCTCACTACCAAAGCCCTGCTGGTTATGTTGAGTATGAGTGAGTAGACTGCCAATTATGTGGTTGGTTTTCTTGGATGCAAATTCAAAAGGCAAGGCTTTTAAAGATAGAGTCTTGGCATAGTGAAATTGTACATGTTTAAAATACATTAAGCTAGGGCAAAGAAATATTTTTTCCAGAGAGGAGTTAGGAAGCTTGGTAGGAAAGTACTTGCGAGTTAGGACAATAATTTGGCCTGCCACTGTAGGAGAGTCAGTTCTTTTTGTGGAAAAATTAATGCATACCAGGGGAAAAGACCAAGTTCCACTAATCAAAATGTGCTTGCCCTTTGAGTGGGAGAAGCCAGAGAACAGGATTTCGTTGTTTCTGGGGGCAATCCATAACTAATTTAAAAAGGATTATTCATAACAAAGTTGGTTTTCCACCTAGAGAACAGTCAGTATCCCCAAAAGGATGATTAATCCTTGCCTTCATTGAGCCTGGATAGCTTTCAGGCTAACTAGGGATCTGGCTGAGGAGAACACTTAGGCATTGTCTTAAGCTTATTCTGTTCAGCAGAGTATCTTGTTGAGTCTAATTGAATCACTGGGATTTAAAGCTAAGTAAGTGCTTCAGTGTTGTCTCAAAGTTGGACTCCATTTTTGGAGGCTTTGTGATATTTTTGCAGCAAAGTCATGTATATTATTAGTGGCAGTCATTGTGTTGTATGTTAGCTGCATTGTTGTGTAAGAGACGAGAGAAATAATACTGGCTTTTATATGGTTTTATCATAAAGTGCTATAAACCGAGAAATGATAGATGCCTTCAGTAGCTCAGTCGTGTATGTTATCTGTTATTATATTCCATATAGACAGAAAAACAGAAGCAGGAAAGCTGAGGAATCTCCTCAAAGCTGCAAAGTAAGGGGCAAGTGCTAAAATTAGGGTCAAATCAAGTAATGCCAGATGTTCAGAAGTGACATGTTGTTGCATTTATGCTATGTGAGAGCCTAATATGCAAGGTTCTATAAACAGTGTCAGTGGGATAGCTCCCTAATTCCCAGCGCTGTTAGCACCAGTTTGATATCACAGATGTTAGTATAATCTACATGGCAGTATTGTGGAACTTTGTATTAGTTCAGGATCTGGTACAGAAGCAGGATCTTAAAATAATATCAAATTAAAGAAGTGATCCAAATATAAATGCAGCCTTGCAGAACAGTGAGGGTTATCTTTTAGTACTGCTGAGTCAAACGAGTCAATAAATGGCTTGTTTGTTCAAAGAAGCTGTTGCATTTGTTGGTTGGGGTTTTTTCTCTCCAAAGGCACCTCAAAACAGTATTTGATGGATTTGAGAGCATCTATTTGCTATCCAGCACTTGAAGTGCTAGCCAGAGGAACAGACTATATTCAGGAGGACTGTATCAGTCAGTGCTTTCTATATGATAGTCCATTTACCGTATAGTGTTAAAAGTTGATAGACTTTCAGAACACACCGTTATTTGTTGTTGAAATAATATACCCCAAGGAATTTACTTCTACGCTGCAAATGTTTGTAAGGTCTAGGTGCCAACATGGGCAGTTAACCACAGGGCAGGGCCTCTGAAATGTCAGGTTTATCAGCTCTGTACATGGCAAACTATCCTGGGAGTCAGGAGCCACGTGAAGAGTTATGTTGCTCATGAACGTGGCTGTCTAGTTTTACTTTAAGGCTGCGTAGCTCAGTCCTTAGAAATGCCAGAAGTGAGGGTGGTACTGAATGATGGGCATTTACAAGATCCTTGACTGAAGGGGAGATTCGAAGTGTGGGTGACAGAGCTTCCATGGTTTAAAAACATGTTTTTAGAGGACAGGTCTCTGCAAGGTTCTTGCACAAAACCCTTGGTGAGTTTGCTGGTGGTAACTGAGGGGAGATTTTCCTACAGATTCTGTTTTGAAAGACCTTTATGACAGGCCTATTTCTGTGCAGGCTTTCCCTTATTTTTCATACACACATCAAACTGCAGCAGTGATACATCATTATGAAGATACCAATAGCTATCTCGGAGACCACTGTCTTAAATAGGTCAGTGGTCCTCCTCAGATAATCTCAGGGTAAACAGCAGGAGAATTGGTTTTTAAAATTAGCATTTTTATATCAACTTACCTCAAAAGGGAATTTAATTCCTTTTACTGTACGAAATACTTTTGGCAGCCTCAAAAAGGAAGCATGGGGGAACTCTAACTAGAGTTTGCTGCTGATGATTGAAATCCCCACGTGGGTTGCTGTTAAGGTAGCTAAGAGGCCTGTTTGACATTTGAGTGCTATTAAGGGTAGCTACTACTCATCAGTAAGCCGGAATTTCCATGCTGTCTGGAAAAAGCAATTGCTTTTTCTGCTAACTTCAGCAACTTGCTTTCGTGCAGCCTTGAGGATCCTTGAGGATTTTGCAGTGAATAGTTTGACACTTCCGTTTATTCATTGTTTTGAGTAAGATTTTGATATGGGCATCAAGTGATGTGTATGAGATGGGTGCTCAGAGTATTCTTAGGAGCTCTTGAATTTCTCACTACTGTGAGAAATTACTCACCTGTCCTATGTTAGGAAAAAAAACCCAAACAAAATACTCTCTTGAAATAGTGACTGGATCTTCCTGTGTATGGCTGGTGTGTTGAAGGCATAACTCAAAATTATTTTACCACTTACCAGGCTGATAAAGAGTTGCTACATGTTACAGACTTGCAGATGTTAGGTGTGAGAAACACATGCTTAGCATGATCCTCCAACTCCTTCAGGAAGGAGTTTTGAAGGGTGAATTGACTATCTTGAAATACTGTCCCTTACTAAGTCGGCTGAGTAAGTAAATGCAGAGAACTTTTGCAGGTGTGATGAAGATCAATAAGGGTGTTCTCAGAACATTAGATAAGACAGTCTGGGTTCACTATATTTTTATCATGCAATTTGTATCATGATCTGTTTAATGAAAAATTACTCTGTACTAATGTAGAAATATGGCAGACTAAATTCACTTTATGCTTCTTCCCTTTGGTTTGCTAACCACTCATCAGTAATCCATCTGTTAACAATCATGTTGAGTAATGCAGTTTTTGATTCAAAGACTGGCTTAGCTCAGTCAACATTTGTTTCACCATCATCTGTTTCACAGCACGTCTTAGCTTGCTGCATACTTCATTAAAACATTAGTGCCTTTTCATTACTGAAAATAGTTTTAAAACTGCCTATTGCTTTCCCCGTTTGAGTTTAAAACAACTCCTGATCATGCTCGTTAACAAGCTGTTCATAACTCTTCTTTGAAAGGATTATGATTTTTCTTAAACAGTAATTGTCATATATGTCATGTAAAAAAAAAAAAAGGAATAATTTTGTCAAGTCATTTTGTTTCTACAGTATAGATGTTACAGAATGTGCTCTTGTTCACCTACCAAGTGACCAAAGGCAAACGTGTGGACAGACATGGTAGAAGTCATTGTTGCTCAGCAAATGAAGTATGGTACTGGTGCTGTTTTAGAGAATGACAAATTCTTCTAAATAAGCTCTGATGCTTTTGTATTGAGAACAGTATCAATAATACTGCTACAGTTTAACTGGATTGTAGAACTGAGTTAGCCGTAAGGTGTGTTTGTACCTGACAAACTGAGAAGGCGCTCAGGCTCCTGATGGGTTTGAAGCAAGAGTAGAATATCCCAAGGTGCCTAGGTAGTCGGGCATAAGTGCCTACTGAAAACCAGTAAGATTTATGCTTTGTCACTGAGAAACTGTGAAAATTGTACGCTAAAGCTATAGAATACCAAAATCTGTGGTGTAATCCTCAGTATGTCCAGATAAGGTTATAACCCTTAAGTAAATGTAACCAAATTTTCTTAATCTCTCCATCGCCATCAAAAGCATGGTAAGCTGGATCCATCAAGCACATTTATTTTAATCACAGAACAATCCCAAGATTTATTCTAGGACACAGACTTTTTGTGTATGTTGTAGAAGGTGATCACTTTTCAGATAGGATCAAGCAGGTGCTGGTGTTAAATACTTCCCTTAGTACTGAAACATTCATATGCAGAAATCTTTATAGGGCTGAGGCCTTAGGCCCTGATCTTGCAGGCTGTTCTGTGGGGAATTGATTGCAGTATCAAAGCTCTAGATAACAGAAGAGGGGTGGGAGAAGGGTAGAAAACAGCAGGCAAAATATAGAGAAAATATAGCAAAAAAGCATGTTTCCAATTGTGTTTTAAAACTATGAAACATGTAATATTTTTTTCCCCTGCTATATTTTAAAGCTCATTATTTCCTAGCCTTTTTACACATATGTATGTATGTGGCACAAAGCTTTTTATTTTTCTTTGTAAATAACATAGGAGACTTCTCACTTTGTTTTCAAGTTACAGTTGTTAATATTTTGGGTTATTACCTGACACTTTTCTCTCTAAATTTTTTATTTCACTCTGTTAGCTGCATTAGTTCTATCCATATGTTATGCATGCTTACAAATATTTAGGACAGTATTTAAATACTGGCTTTCTTATTTAAAATAGTGTATGTTTCATCTTTTCTTTTTAAAACTTGATTTCTGGTATTGAAATCTTTGCATCCTGTTTTTGTGCAAATTAAGTTTGATATCTTTACTTACAATATTTTCTCAACTGTTTTCTTATTAACTACCCTAACCTATCATCCTAGTTTAACTAGCTAAACTTGTTAATGTCTTTATAGCTTATTTTTCCTTTTAAAGAATCTATTTCTCAAGATAGCAATCCAGCCCATTTCTAGGCTGGACATGTGCCTTGTCCTCTGCTTAGTGTTTTGTGAAAATCTTTTAGTTGCTACAGTACCTGCCAAGAGGTTTGGGCATATGTGGAGAGAATTGATACAAATCTGTTCATTACTAGGTTGTAGTCAGCCCTACCTCTGGCCATGAGGTGCTATTTTGAGGATAGATATTTCTGGTGTACTTTGTTTATTCTAGCGGAAGAACTATGGCTGGGAAGCATACATTATGGTGATAATTGAGTAGGATACATAAGAAAAGTGTCAGTTTTTCTTAGGTCTTCTCTTTGTTAAACAAGTAGAGAATAAGACCAGAGACAAAGGACTGGGGGATTAGTAGTACTTCTTTCTGGATCTAAACCAGAACAGACATTGGGCTATGCTATCCATCTTTACATGGCTATCTCGTATAATCCAACCTTCTTTCCTTCACTGTCCTACTTGCTAAGCTTTAACTTTCATCCCACCAGCAACCCATAAAAAGGAGTGTGAGTTAACATGGGGGAGAGCAGCTGGTGCCTTGCCCTATCAGTATGAATGCACTGGCCAGCTACTATGCTCTCACATATATGTGTGACCATCATGTATCACCATGATTAGGGCACTAGCTTCTATGGTGCCAAAAGAGATACTGTCCAGCAGTGTTCTGATTGCTACTGTGGTCCTGTTTGCATCTGCTGTTTTCAGCAGCAGGCTAACTGTAAGGGGAAAATAATAATACTTTTATGGAAAATACCAGAAAACATTTTAAAATTATGGCAAATAACTAGAAGTTTAAGATTATGTTTTCCTACCCTTTTAAAAAATAGCTACTTTCATTATATGTAGACAGCGAAAATAGTTTTAAGACAAATTGGCACACTGTAGGAGTGATACAGATAAATTTACAGGAAGAGAGAGTTTTAAAATGATTCTTCAGATTATTTGAATGGCAATAATAAGAGCAAACTACAGTCTAGGATTTTGCCTTAGGCTTTTTCATACATGTGTAGGCATGCAGCTTATTAGTATCTCTTTATGGGAGTGCCTCCTTCCAGGATATCCTGGAATTTCTGAAGATTCCTGTCTGATACCTGTGGGTAGTGACTGCAGTAACTTCTTTATCTGTCCCTGACAGCTGGGAGGTTTGATTTCAGTCTCAGTCATGGTTTGGTCACCTTAGCTGATAGGATTCTTAAAGATTTAAGATTCAAGAACTGAGTCTGCAGATAAGCAAAATGACACTGCATTTTTCATCCCTTCTTCTTAATAGCTAGTTCAGTAACTCCTCAAGGCTCCACTGTGCTGGGCTTTTCCTCAGAGAGTGTACGGGCTATAGACGGACAGGCTTTACAAACCAGAGGTTACAGACATTCACCTCTGCGAGAAACACAAAGGATGGGAGAAAATTACTTCTTCTCCTCTCTTTACAAAGAGAGCACGGAGAAGAAGTGATAAGCCAGATCTGGTTCTTGAACTTGATTCTCTGGTTTCTCTCTAGCGCCTTTCATCCCAGAACAGCTTTTTTCACAGTTTGTCGTCCTGTGCACAGTGCCTACCTGCCTACCTCTGTCCTGTCCCAAGCAAGCAGCTGCCGAGCTGGAATAACTACAGCCACTTGACAGCATCGGAGGCTGAGGGAGTTTTGATTCTGAAACCTTCAAGTTTTGAACTTCAAATCCTGTAAATTAATTTAAGAAATGATGGCCTCCAAAGCCATATCAGGTATTACGGAGAGAGGTGGCAAAGAGCGCTGTGGCCTGTAGGAAGATTTGGTTGCATTTACTGTCTTGGCAGTCTCTAGCACAGTCATTTTACCTTCATTCCCAAAACCAGTAAGGAGTGAGGAAATCTAAAACAGACTAGCAAAAAACTATGCAGTAGTTTCACACTGTTAAATCTTTGCTTTATTTTTCCTTCTTAATAGTCTTCAGCCAAGAAAACACAGCAGCCAATTGAAATTTAGCATTTCAGAGCGTGCTGTCTGTATTAGGCCACTTTTAAGATATAAAGGACACGGCTGTGAAATCCTGAGAGTCCCCTTGTCCATCCTGCTATGGGCACAGCATGATCTCAGTGCTGTGCAAAAGAGCCAAGAGGTTGTGGAGCTAGAAGTCACAGAAGTTATATATCCCAGCATGAAGTTTGAAGTTACACCTGCTACAACATGGTTAGAGTTGACTGAACATAACTCCAAGTTTATTTGTGAAGGTAGGCTTGCAAATGTGAAAATGACAAAAATTCACTTTTTAAAAGAACAATAGCCCTCCTGTTTAAATTTAGACGAAGCTGCTTTTTACTTTGGTTTAGAGCAGAACTGAACCCAGCATATTTTACTGTGACCTCTGATTTGCAGCATACGCATAGCAAGGCGTTTCCCAGAAGCTTCTTTCTGACTTCCAATAAAAAGCTGAAGTATTCTGTGGCTTGCAGCAGAGACATGGAGTCTTGCCAGCAAGAATCTGCAACTAAGAGTCACTTAGCCTGAGTCTTTGGTTTCCTAACAGTTCTATGTTCAGGGAGAGAATCATCAATAAGGGAGGCTGCAGTATTTATTTTCCTTGTTTCCTTTTATTCAGCAACTGTTGCTCTTCAGGTAGTTGCTGTAATTTCCATTTCAGAAGGGCTTGGTATGAGTACTGCGCTCCTTTTTCTGGCTGATGCAGCAAAACATATAATTGCTCTTAAACCTTTGTACAATGGTCTGCTCTGCATAAAGCACCACTGACAGGACAGTATTAAACTTTGCACAGCAAATTAATTCCTTCATTTTGCTCAGAAAGTGCCTTAGGTTTCTCATACAAACATTGGGTTGTTATTGGTCTTTTCTATCTCTTTTTCTTTTTAATTGTTTATTTTTCTTTGCAGATCTGAGATTATTTTGAGATGTTTTGATAAAATGCAGTAACAAGTACTCTCAAGCTGGTAGAGTTGCTTTGAATTTACATCGATACAGTGCAGTTGCAAAATTTAATGAAAGCAACGTTGCATGATTCACAGGGGAATGTAAGGAATGACAAAAATCATGGTGATATGTCTATGGAGTGATGTTAGCACAAAGCAGTACTCCAGTGACAAAGACTGTCTTCCTCATAGAAGAAGGTGCTATTGATGTTTGGGTTTTGGTTTTTTTTCCCTCCTTTTCCCCCCTGAATTAAACAACATAATCCAGACTTTCCAGTTGTCCCAGTCAGTGAACATGTTACTCTGGGTAAATTGGATATTTAATGGGACATTGATTTGTCTTATTGGAAACCCAAATGAGCTTAAGAAAGCATTAATTATTCATTTAAGCTGGTCTTGTAAGCAAGAGTGGAAGTTTCAACCTAGCTTGTCTTGAAAAGTTCTTCTGTGTATACCTCATGTTATACATCTTTACATGGCTCACCTTTACATATCTCATGTATGTTCATTAATAAAGAAAACAAAAATGTCTTCAGGCAGTGCCCAGCAACATTGCAAGTTAGAACTGTTATGAGGCAACCTGAAACTTTGGAAATTTTTATTGATGATCTTTTGTAATTAGTCTCCATAAAATTGTAAAGACTATGACAACTTAGACTTCTATAAGTACTGTAGCTTTCATAGTTAATCTTGAAAAGTGCTGAAGGAATAAAAGTAAGACTAAATATTCAAAGAAATTGTTGCATCTGTTTGATCTGTATGCCTGCTTCCAGCACCCCTTTGTTCAAGTGTAGACACTGCACTAGTTTAACTAGAGCCAGTTTAAAAAATCAGTTCACTTAGTAGCCTAGGTGCTTTTGATGGAATGACATTTGTTTGAAACTAGATCCATTGTGTTAGTAGGTGTTTGCAGCTTGCTGATGTGAGCTAGAATGATACATTGTGTATAATCTTACACAAAGAGATCCATGCACATCATTATACTGGTTGGGCTAAACTGATATAAAATCACATCTTGACTTAATCTGACATGTAGACAAGTTATCAGTTCACATCAGTATACTGGAACTGGTGAATACTTGACTTGTGTTCATATTGTACTACCCATGCAGTAAGTGTGTACTTTATGGTATGAAGATAATTGTGAGCCTTAGTACTGAACCAAGAATGTGTTGCTCTGGTAGCATCTCTCCCTCAGAAAGTTGTTAATTCATGTTCTTTTAATTTGGAAGATGGTCATGGTGTTAATATATTTGGATCTGAAACTTCATTAAAGGCAACACAGCTCCTCAGGTTAGTGTTTGTCCACTCACACACTTTTCAATGAATGCTGCTTCCAGAAATATGGCAGGTGTGGAATATGTAATCCGTCAGGACTGACTTACTGTCTTAGGTACTTACGCGTCTCTTGCCATCCCAGTGCCCGGGAACCTTGTCATCTGTATTTATTCTCACAGTGGGGTAAGGCTAAAAGTGCTGTTACACCTGGTTTACAGGCAGGGGCACTCAATACACAGAGAAACTAAAACATTCAGATAACCTGATTTTAAGCTGATAGGTTACAGGCTCAGAGACTTAGCTGAACTTCACTGTCTGACCTTAGTCCTTTAAGAGTTAAGGGCATGCCATGCAAAGAGCCCAGATATCGGTTGTGAAGCAGGAATTGGAACCTGGGTTATCCAGATCCTGAATTAATGTCCTGTCACTAATTATACTGGCTAGAGTCTGTTACTGTCTTAGTCGTGATATAGTTTCCTTACTGCACCACTGCTGCTGGTGCATAATGCCTGAGAATATATCCTCTAGCATGCAGTTGATATTGGGAGGGTTGGAGCAGGCAGAGCCTGAAATAGTTACTGTCTCAAGATGTGAAATCCTTGTAAGGAGGTGAGCCTAGCTCCTAGCTCAGGGTTTTCAGACCCAGAGGAGCTCGCAATTTACATGTCCAGTAAACTGGTTGGACTTCAGCCACAAACATTTAAATAAGTTGCTTGTAAAGGTATTTGTCTTCCTTTTTCTTTAGTTCCCTGTTCTGTCGTCACTGTTCTCTATAAAGGGTCACCTCTGCCACTGAGAAGCCTTGTGTGTATTGCATATATCCAAAGGAAAAAGCTTACAAGCAATTCCTTGCAAAAGTCAATTACTGAATCTTGACCTACAATGCCAGATTGAGGCCAGTAAGACAAGCACCGTAATTAGCTTCACTTAAGAGATCAGTCTGGAAATAGCAACTAGCAGTATTTATATTCATTTAAATGGCTGTAAAGGCAGAACTGGAAAGAAGTTGTATCATTGGACCAGTCTTGAAAACATTTATCTACTCTCTAGTAAAGAGCAAAAACTTGTCTTTCAGATCAACAATGGAAGATCTGGATGCTGTCATGCAGAATATGTTAGGGTGTCTTCCACATGTGAGTTTGAGAGAGCAGAATCTTGCGGGTACAGATTTCACACTGCAGCATTTACAACCTAGAGAGTGTTTGTCCAAATCCTTGATCCAGTTCCTCATTTGAGCAATTTTAAAAATTCTGTTACCTTTTCTTCAGTTGGCATCAGGCCCATCTCAGGCTGTCTGGATCTGAGAGGGAATTTTCCTCATAATAATTTAATTTGCTAGCAGTTGTCTCTATGTTTGTCTCTTATTTTCTTTCTTTCTTTCTCATTGCATAAACTATGTGTTTCCTTGGTTACAAGTTAATAGTTAATACTCTTGTTTGGAAGAATAATAACTTCCACTCCAGAAATAGTATTGCACTGCAGACTATTAGGTGAGGTTCACTCAAGGCAAGGCATTTACTGGGCTCTTATTTAAATGGAGCTGCTAATTGAAATACTGGTTCGTATTGCCAGCTGCATTCTGTTCACCAGTATGGGCTGAATAACTGCTCAAGGGAAATAGTTGAAATGAGGCTAGCAGAGGAGGAGGTATTCAAAACTTTGAGCTTGAGTAGAAGAATTCAGCCATTTTCTTTGAAGACTGGGGGGGGTGGTGTATGGGGGTGAAGATCAAAATAGCAGCTGCCATATTAGTTTGGCTAGACTTACAGCAGAAATTATTGCTTGGAATATTTGTTATCCTCTATTCTTGATGCTGTTACTCCTGTAATCACATATTAGGCTTTTTTATTATTAATCTTGCATTTATATAGTGCAGAATGATGACAGCATTTCTTCACTAGGTCATTTATAAAGGAGAGTAATATGGAAGGACTTCATGAAGCGATGGGGCTTTTTCCCTAGAAGTTCATTGAGGAAGGGGAGGAAACTGGTGCAGTAAATATGAGCAAGGTATCTGTTATGCTGCTGCATAAGCAGTAACCTGAAAAAAAAGCACAATCCTGGCTAGGGAGATGTTAGGAATTGATCAGGAAAGGAAAAGAGTTCCAGAAAAGATAAAATAATGAAGATGATTCCCAGTGACAGTGAGAGTAATGTATGTGTATCAGCAGTCAGTCCTTTGCAGGCCAGGAAGAGCAGGACAGGAATGGTATAAAGACAGAGGCGTGGGTAGAGAGGTATGTTTTCTCTGAAATGTTCTGATGAGCATCACTAGTTTGAGAACAATATTACAAGGAGGACAACTTTCTACTGCTAGAATGGGATGTGGGAGGGAGGTTTGAAGGAATGTTGTTTTGTTCAGGAACATTCTGGGTAATATTTTCCACTTCAGACAGTACAGCTGAGACTCAATCTTGCTCTAGCTTACACCCATGCATTTCTATTGGGGCCTCAAGCTGCCACAAGACACATCTGAAGAGAAAGTAAAACGCTTTTTGCGGAAGCCAAATGTGGAGCAATAAAACTTTTACTACGACAATGAAATATACAATAAAGCTGACACAAACCTTTCCTGTTCCTACCCAAGCTCTGCTCAGGGCTGTGGGATAGCTGATCAATTACCAGCACCTGGAAATTTGTTTCCCTGACTATATTGCAGATGCTTTGGTCATTTCTGTCTACTTACAGTATCTCTAATTTGCAGGCAGAGAGTTGTTTCTGCTAGAATTAATGGGAGTAGAAACAAATAATGTTGGCTTCTTTTCTCTTCAGATGTGCTTTCCCTGTGTTAGGTATGTGCTGTAGCAAAATGGGGATGTTTGTAGTTTGTATTTAATATAGTCATTTGCATGCAAAGTCAGGCTGCCTGGTTCATCTGGTTTCCCCAAACATGATTTGGAATTGCTTTCCTTTCATTCTTTTTGCTTGGATTGTATTCTTTCTTGGATTAAAATAACCCAGTTCTTGTTGCCTCTTGTGCTCATTGAATGGTTTGCACACACTCATGTTCTTGGAAAGAAAAGCTTAGGTATTCTGAATGCATAAGTACTCTGGCACTGAAACTGCAGAGGCAATTTTTGCTCGTCTTTCTGTGGCAGCCTCAGTGGAAGGAAGTAGTAGCTGATGTGAATGGCTTAAACTACTGGTTTATGAAAAGGCTATATTTAAAAAAAATGGTGGTGACTTTTTAGATCAGCGTAAAATGTGAACAGATACATTTGTATCGTGATGAAAAGTGTCTGAGAACACAGATTTATGTGTGTACAGGAGAAAGTACTCGTTTTGTCTGGGTTTAATTTTTTTTTTTTTTTTTTTTACAGTGGCCCATCCTCAGGAGCCTCACCACCCCTCTGAAAAGCCAGTCATCCACTGCCATAAATGTGGGGAGCCATGTAAAGGTGAAGTACTCCGTGTTCAGGCCAGACACTTTCACATCAAATGCTTCACCTGCAAAGGTAAGACCTCGATATTCTTCTGTTAGAAATGAGTCAATTTGCGCAAATGCACCTTGAACCAGTGATGAGAGGTCACGCTTCCTGCAATTGGCCAATTACAGGATATTTTTGTTGTTCGGTGTCCGAAGAATTTGTGGGCAGGAAGGGTAAAGAATGGGGGGTGAAATGGCTGAATAGCACATGTACAAGCAGCAAGGTGAGCAGCACCACATAGAACAAATTCAATATGCAAACATCTATGATTTAATTGAAAGGAAAGGTTATATGAGGTGTTTGATTTGGGGAGGGGTGTGATAAATTTGCCACCACTAGAAGACTCAAAATAGCACATTCTGGTCTGAATACTTATGCATTCATTCCTTTTCTTTTCTACTGTTCACTGGGTACAAGCTACACAATAGATAATTATACCTGAAAGAGATGGGGAAAAAAAAAAAATCTTGGCTCTTTTTAATATTATTTTCAATTTTATTTGCTTCATACAGTTCTATGTAAACAGTCAGTTTCAGATATTTCCCAAATAGTAAATTAGGCCATAATTAGACTCTGGCTGCTTTGGTGATTTTTTTTTTTTTTTTCTGTTTGTTTGGGAAACAATGGAACAACACTAAACATCCAAGATGAAGTGCTTTATGGAGAGTCACAAAAGATAGGAAGACAAAGTATAGCCCTAGCAGCCACTCAGAAATCCAGTGTAAATATTTGACTTGGTTTCAAATGTTGTGTTGTATGTATTTCCTGTTATTTTCATATATGGGGCAAGAGTATGTTTAGATTATGCAGTGTGATGGGGTGAAAAGGAATATAGCATAAGAATACTTAAGAAATTTCTGTCTTTTTGTAGTTTTTGTTCTAAGTGCTTTTTCAAGGATTTGAATAATCTGGATAATTATTTTTTTAAACTGTTAATAGCAACCACTGCCTTTCATTAGGGATAGTTATGAAAATTAAGTTCCTTTTAACTGAACTGATTGCTGAAAGTAAGTACCTGCCTTCAAAAAAACCCACCAAAAAACTGCTGATGGATACTGACGTCCAAGAGAAACACGCAGGGTGGTCTCAGAGGAGTATGTGCTGGGGCGAGGGGGAGCCTTAGCCACACGTTTTAGGAGAGGTGCCTTCAGCGAGCGAGCAGTGCAGAGGATTGTTACAAAAGGGAAGGGAGCAGGAGACAAGGGATATCTGTAGCAGCCATGCCGATACCGTGTCCCTCAGAAAAAGCCGAGCTGGAGCTTCTAAGCTGAGTGGCCGAAAAAATTTTCTTTACTTGCTTTTCTCGTGGTTCGATTTTGCCTAAGTTGGAGAAATAGCAGTATGCGCGCTGACGCGCACACTGTGTACATGAGCGTATCTGTACATACTTGTGTGCGTAAGTATATGCATACACGCGCAGACGCGTACTGGGGGCCTCTGTTTTGCTGGGCCTCCTCTTCCTCGGTGTGAGCCTCCCCCTCTCGCTGGGTCTGCGCTCCCTGGGCCTCCCCTCCCAAGGGCTGGGATTCTCCGGGCATCCCACTCTTTTCGGCCTCCCGCCCGCCGTGGGCCTCCCTGACTCCCTAGGTCTCTGCCTCCATGGGACCTTATCCTCTCAGCCTCCCACCACTTCAGGCCTCCCTGTGTGAGCCTCCCTCCCTTTCTGGCTCCCCCTCGCTTGGTCTCTCATGCTTTTGGGGCTCCCTGACTCTCTGGGCCTCCCCTTCCATGGGCTGGGATTTTCTGGGACTCCCAGTTTTAGGGAGGGCTCCCCTTTTTTGGAGCCTCTTTCACCGGGGGGCTCCACTTGTGAGCCTCCCACTCGCTCAAGGCTTCACTGACTCTCTTGTTCTCAGCCTCTGAGGGCTTCAAGTCTCTGAGCCTCCAGTTTTTTGGGGGGCCTCCCAACAATTTTGCGCCACCCAACTCTCTACAAGCCTCCGCTGTGTGAGCCTCCCGTCTTTTTATTGGCTTGTCATGCTTTCGGGCGTCCTGCTCTTTCTGGGCTCTGCTCCCGCCCCACCCTGCAATGGGCCTCCCACACACACTCATCGGTCTCCCACTGTGTGAGTCTCGCCCCTCTCACTGGGCCTCCCCATCCGTGGGCTGCCATTCCCTGTGCCTCTCCCTTCCTTTTGGCCTGGGCCTCGTAATCTCATGGACCTCCACCGTGTGAGCCTCTCCCTCCCTCTGGCCCTGCCCGTCACCGGGCCTCCACTCTGAGCCTTGCCCTCAGATATAAGTATCTCTATATTTCTATATTTGTATTTATATTTGCCTGAAAGAAGTAAGAAAGCTGCATGGCGGGCAGCTGGGTTCCTGGCAGAGCTTTGTCTCCTGTCAGGAGAGGCCTCCTGTCAGCCCCAGTTCTGCCAAAGGGTTCTGAGGCTTTGGGTTGTGGAGCTGCCTCGGGAATGGGGAGAGCCCTGCCCGCTCCTCGGAGCGAGGACCTGAGGGGCTCTCAGCAGCTCCGGCTCATGCCACTGAGCCCTCTGACCACAACAAGGACTCACTGTGGCTTTTTACAAAAAAGAGGCTTAATGAAGTGTTAAATAATGGTAAAACTACTTTTTCTGAAATCGTCACCTGTGAAGTTGGGCGTTCTGAAGCAGGAGGCAATCCTGACTCCGTCATGCAGTTTCTGTTTAATGGACAGCAATACAGTTGGCTGAATTAAGTAACCATAGTACATAGAATGACAGGTAAGAATATGGAGAAATACAGAGTCCTGCGTGAAACAAGGGAAGAGTTGCATCTGTACAACCAGTGTATGCTGCCTTCAGTCCTAGCATAAAGTAGGATAGATACAATTGAGGTGAATGTGGTGGAGCTGGTGCCAAACATGGAGAAAGGTGCTGGAGTAAATCAGAGTAACTGAGTAACTAAAACAAAGTAGCAGAATCTATACTATAGAGCTTTTTGCTTCCTTTAAAGCCAAGTCATCTTTTCTGAAAGTCCATGTCTAGCATGTATACTGCAGATCCAGATTTTGAGAAGTGCCTCAAGCCTAGTGCCTGAGTTTCAGTTACATTTTTCATGTTCCAAATACAAGTGGAATAGTATAGTAGTGTGATTGCTGTAACTCTGTTCTTCTGCTTCCTAAATAGATGGGATATAGCAGAAATTAGAAATACCTGTTTTCCTATGTTACTAAAGTTTTTTTTTAAAAAGTCACTTGGGTTATTTGCATGCAATGAACGGCAAGAATCTAAGACATTCTGTGTTTGTGTTACCTGTGGTTTTTAGTTAAATTCAGCTAGATAGCTCAAAAAATACTGAACTTTCTCCTGGACATTGATGTCTTTCATATGTGTCAAACTGGAATGGTATCAGCCTATCATGGAAGGCAGAGGGGAGCACTACGTGCACTGTTCCTGAAATGCTTGGGGTAATGGAAATGCATCCGTCTTTCTGTATTACAGTTGCTGTATTTCAGGCAGTACTTGGTCTTGTATAAGCCCTAAGCAGTTCAAAACCAGCAACAAGTTGTTTCTTTTACTGTTTCTACCCAAAGTGAGTCGTGGTCTCAATTTACAGAAGACACTGGATTAGGGTGTTTCCAGCAGCAGACCAGCTGAGACCCTTTGAGTCATGACGAAGAATGGTAATTCAGGCCAGGCAACAAACAGCATGCTTGGGACCTCCCGAAAAAGCAAGGGAGCAGATGGAATAGGGGTCTGGAATTGCGCTCCTCCTGATGCACCCAATTAATCTTGCTAATTTTGGGGGGTCTAATTTCTTCTTTCACTTGTGTTTTAGTTACTTAGTCATACACTGCTTTTGTGCTTTGACTATTCTGTTGCAAGGCTGGGTTTACAAGGATACTCCCCTGCCCACCCCAGGGCAGTATCTAAACTTGTTGTGGCTTCTGTTTATGGATATATTTCCAAGCTGATGACAGTTTAATATTCTCCAATATTATTGACCTCATGACTGCTTGCATGAAGATCACCAGAGAAAGGAGAGCTGTAGAAATACCTCTCTCTGATAGAATTGAAACTGATTTTTATCATGAGCTTGTTAAGGAAACTTTTCGCTTGTGGAAGCTGACTGGTTGCATATGTTCACTTATTATTTAGGAGAGGGGGGGTAACAGTGTAGCTTCTGCCTGTTTGCAGTATCTGCACATCCCAGTTTGAACTGAGAGGGCCAGTGCTGAATCTTAGATACTTTTGCTGTTCAGTCAGTCTGCGCCTTATTAGTTGGGTTTGCCAGCAAGTGAGTGTCATCTTTTCTGTGTCCATTTGTCTTTCACTGAGAGAAAGGAAAGGGGTATGTATAGGAGGTTGCTCCAAGTCCTGTTTCAAATCTTATACCTAAGCTGCAGAGCTTGTTTATTGTTGGCCTCTCATATTTAAGTGAATGCAGTTTTTGTTTAAACCATATAGTTATTTACTTATATTGCATATTGTCTGACCATATGGTTCATACAAGTGGGACACAGATGTTCAAGTAATTTTTTTTTTTCCTCTTAGTCTGATGGGTTTTTAATCTGACATGACTGTGACTCTACAGGAGATGGAGTTAGACCCCCTCAGTTTATACAGCATGTTGTTAGCTAGAGGAAACAACTGATACTGGGACCAGAGCGTATCAGCTGCATCTACAGGTGGCTTGGTTGTCTTTCTCCTTTCTGTATACTAAAGTTTGCTCTTGAGACTTCAACTCATACATCTACAGTGTGAAAGACTTGAACAAGCTTGTATTTGTCTGACTGCTGTCATACCTCCTGGAAATGTTTAAGTTTTTACCCGTACACTTGGTCTGATAGTCTAGTGAAGATTTGGAAAAAATCCATTCCCTCATAAAGCTGTCACACTAGTTGTATAGTAGCAGAGTTGCAGTGTTTTCGGTGTGATCCTGTTCTTACTTTGCTCTGTATGAGATTCCTTTTTTTTTTTTTTTTTTTTGTCATCCATGCTATCAACTTTGTGTTTACATCATACTGTTAAGCGTATTTGATATGATCATAATCCTGCTTCCCTAGGTTATGTCAGAGACACATAGGCCCTCTGTGATTGCTTGGCATGCATGTCAGTGGTCGTTGTTGCACTGCAGGCACATGGTGACTTAAGCCTCCATGCTGCATCAGCCAGCTCAGGACATGCTCATGTGTCATGTAATGTGATCAGACGGTCATCTATCCCTGTAGTTTGGTGCTGCGTCCATCTCTAGAATCTTTCTCAGAATAGAGAATAACTGCTTCCTGACAAAGATGACAAGTAAAACCTCCACCGATTGATGGGTTCCCATACCCCCATGATAAGATGCAGCTAGCTGTTACTCTCTGCCTGTTGAGAACCAAGTGTATACAGCTGGTTTGTCCTATCTGCCTGGAAAGGCTGGCTAGTTCTATTTGTGGCTCCAGATAAGAGCTGATCAAAAAACAAAGAGCTGAAAATGGTGTGGCCTGTCCCCCAGAAGGTGAGCTCTGCTGGCCTCCTGATAGGCAAAGAATCTCAGGCAGTCAGCAGCTGACTTGGAGCTGGAGTTAACAAGGGAATGATGGACAGGGGAGGGATAGGAGACATTTAAGAGTGCAGCTCCAGGAGCACTGTTCAGAGCGGTTGTCTTTGGCTGTGTTATAACAAAGTCACTTACCTTGCTAAGGAATTACAGTGTGTTACAAATGCAAGTTTAATTGGATTCTGCATTACCTCCAATTGTAATAAATAAGTCTTAATTTCTATTTTACCAGGAGCATGCTACTCTTACATAGCAAATTGCTAATGATTACCAGGCAATGGAAGCAGCAGGCTGAGAGGAGGGAGGGTTAGATGAGGAGGTTGAAGGGAGAACAGACTAAGCTGGAGACCTCATTGTTTTACTTTTTGTCTTTAATAAGCATTGACATTAACAAGAATGAATTAGTAGCTTATAAAGAGGTAAAAAAAATTTCTTGTAAGCATCTATGTACATGAATAACTTTTCTGGAAAAACTAAGGCTATTCACTGCAATGTCTGTTACATATGTAAATGTGTGTGGGATCAGGCCCTAAATTAGGATGTGCATGAGCAGAGATTTTAATATCTCCATTTAAATTTTGATCTGATACAAATGAAAATTTTCTGTCATTGTCAGTTGATTACAGTTCATTTTACCCTATTGCATGTACTAGGAGAGGAAACTTTGAGGCTAGCAAAATTGTTGTAATAAGACTTTATTATTAAGCCTGTGATTCATCCTCTGGGTTAGAGGGAAATGCTGTTTCAATACACTGTATTGCTTAACAGAACAAGCCTTAAGCTTTCATAGTAACAATGTAAAAGTTTACATAGCTTGATTTTGGTACATGTAGAGATTGGTTGCATTATCTTAACAAGGTAAGGTAGTATTTGTGGTAGGAATATTTCAAATAGTAGACAGTGTCCCTGTTCTTGATGTCAAATATAAATTGGAAAACATAGTTTGCTTCCATGTGGTAGCCTAAACTAAAACAAAAAAACCAACTCATAAATAAGTAATCCTGCCATGAGAATATGTATGGTGTCCTAAAGTTTTCTAGTCCTCACTATGTGGCATAAATGTCTGTAATGTGATTAGGCTATGCCAGGTGGAAATGCTTCACTGTGTATGAATGTTTTACATACTATAGCGATATCAGATATCAAAAGGCAATTGCCAGCTAATATTCTTGGTAATTATAAGGCAAAGCCAAGTCTTGGCATACAGGAAGCATTCCACAAACCCAGAGTATCCCACGGAGAAGAAACTTTTAGCTTCTATTAAAGCATTGTTATAAATCAGCATAAAGCAGTTTCTTAATTATGGAACAAATGTGCTCATTTTCCTCTTTTGAGTTAGCTGTCTTTGAAGCTTATTTAGGAAAGCCCCACATCAATATGTACGTCCAGGATCCTTTGTGGTATGTTTAGGTTCCAGGCACGGGTCTGTTTCTTTTATGTGTTGACTTTTCCAAGGCTACAGCATCTGTAGTTCAATGAGCTTGACAGGGAAGGGGGAGGGTTCCTAAGTTTGGATTTTGGGATGCTCTGTAATCTTTGACTTTGAACTGGATCTTCCTCCCTTGAAGGACTGGGAAGAAGTTAGGGTCATGTAAGCAGACACTGTATCAATAGGCTGGAATGTGTTTTAAATCATTAGTTCTTTGACCTTTGATCTGTCATCAGATTCCTTCAGTGGCAGCAGGAGGAGGCTGCAAACTGGCTGCTGGGTAGTTAGTGCTATTAATAGTTAGGTGTCAGTGGATGGAAAGTTTATATATGAGGACATTCTTGTAGTAGATATCCAGTGCAGTGTTTGAAAAGATCTCTGCATTACCACAAATACTTCTGACACAGAGACTGATCTGCGGACACAGTATCTGGTGGATAGAATGTGCTCCTTCCTGAGCGTCAGGAAATTATACGAGATCCCCTGAAGCTCTGAATCACTGAACCAAAGAGCCTTCTTCATCTAAAAGCTCTCCAGGCTTGTAATTCTCTTTCAATACACCATGGTACTGCTTGCCAGCTTGTGAACTTCCCTTTTCAGCTTGGTTATTGAAACAGCCTTTAACATTATTAAGTGTTTTGATTTTTCTCAAGAGTGTTTGTATTTTCATTTTTTTTCCTAAACCTGAGTATCTTGGCTTTCATTTACAGAAAAGGGCATTTCTAGTCATTAAAATAGAAAACCTTGGAAAAATGTGAACCTGAAATGCTCTAACAAACAGCAGAATACAGATAAAAAGGACAGAAATATTACAATATCCTGGTTTGGACCATCAGGACTTTGGGGATCTGACTCAAGATCTTGAAGGATTACAACTCTGCATCCTTTACCCATGGTAGAAAGTCCGTGGAAGGGAATGAGGAAGAGTCAGTTGAGATTTTAAGGGTGAAAATGAAAGAGAAGTACTTGTTGCTGAAGAGATTAGTACACAAATAAGTGAAAAAGCAAAAAGGGGGTCATGCTGTTATCTGTGCGCACAGGGAGACCTAATAAGGGACAGTGAGAACATGTTTAAGGACAGCAAATCAGGCTAGAACAGTTTAGAAAATCCAGGGAGCAATGGGATTCTGCTGTTCCTGGGAAGCGAACAGAGGTTAAAATTTCTCCCGTGACAGGAAATGGGATTCAGATGTGAATTTATGCATTCAGGTAGCTTGATATGAAAACAAGCCTCAGTCGCAGCTGTGAGAGTAACTGCCATTTCTGTAGTTGCATATCTTAGCTGCTGTGTCTTGAAGCCTGTTCTTTTTCTTGCAGTGATGCTTATTGGTGTGTCACTTCAGGTTCAGGTGAGGGCCTGGGAAGTTTGCTGTAAGACAGGCTGGTTTCCTGCAAAATGACCCTAACCCTCCCGTAACCCATAAGCAGCAGGGAGAGCTCTGTCTCATTAGTGGTAGTAGCCTTTGGGATGGCAATGGGCTGTTTCAGAGGTGCAGCAGATTTTAAACTATATCCAACCCCTTGGCAGCGAAAGCTGCCAGTCAGCCTCCACACTTGTGGAAAAGAGTCTCCATAAGAATTCCTGAGGATCCCTTGCTCCCTGCTGAAGAAGCATGGTGGGTGAGGTCTCTGTGGGCTTTGACAGTAGGGCTCAAGCTATACCCATAGATCTATCTCACGCTGCTCTCCCATCCTCTGAACCTTTCCTGCCCTTCTACTTGTTTTCAATAGCAATGTCTTATTTTATTTGGGTCTTTTTTCCAAATTATTCTTTCCATTTTCATATAATACACTGAATTGTTAATTTTTGCTTTAGATGTTGACAGGAAAAAAATTCCAAGCAGTTTCATCCCATTCTGAAGTGGATCCTTGGTTTGCGCTTGTGGTTTTAATGCTATTAATGGCAATTGGTTGACACTGATCTTAGTTTAGTTGGGCCTGAAGTCTCTTTCATATAAACGTTTGACAGGGAATGAAATTAATTGCACTACTTGGCTGATGTTGATGAATGCTGACAGATGCCATGTCAGATTTTAACAAGCTACTGGATCCCTTTGAAAGTAGAGGGCCAGCAGGATGCTTTACAGGTGCTTGATGACTGGTGCAGAGCATCCTTATGAAAATATGGAAAGTTGCTTGGGTTTATTGTCAATGTATCTTTCATTTGCCTGGCTTGGATGAGGTTTATTTTTGTTCTATTCTTACATCCTTGGATTGCTTATTTATAATCTTTTTAGAGAGATCTCTCATCTAGATAGTTACAGCCAAGCTATACCAGGCTAAACTTTGACATTTTTCCACTGTTTGCATTTTCTTCAAGGTTCATTTCCCACAGACCCATAAATGACTTTGATCTCCACCTAGTGCTTAGTTTAATGTGAAAGGTGTTTTAAATGGTTGAATGATTCTTGCCATTGTTTCCATCCTGGTGCACAAAACACTGATATTTCAGTTGGGAAGCTGTCACATTGCTACATTATATATGGCTGTTGTTTGCTTGCTGTTGAACTCAGGTACTAGCTATTGTCTGTTAGATTGCTAGAAAGACTGAAATATATGCATGTCAGGTGCAGACAGGAAAGTTTCCCTGTGCAGTGTTGTTGGTATCTCCAGTGTTAAGGAGAAAACCAAAGCAAGCTGACCTCGTAGGACTAAAGGCAGTGTCATGGCATTGACTGGGAAGTTGATTAAATTAAAACTCTGAGCTCATCTGAAACTCCGTGATCACTACTGGTTTCAAATCAGTGAATGAATGCTTGCATTAAATGCTTAAAGGTTTCACTCAAGTACCCCACTGAGAATTACTTGTGTCATAATGACAGTGGCACTCAGTAGTCATGCAGGCAAGGTGTTTGAAATGGAGAGTTAAGGTTTTTCAAGGGAAGAGGAGAAGGGCCTGGCTGGAGGCTAGAGGATGCTTCTCAGGGGGATCGCAGACTGATTTAGGACATGAAAGAAATGCAGCCTCATCTTTTGCTCAGGAGGTATTTTAGCTGCTAAACCTTTCATCCAGCTGGTCACTAGATAACAAAGCAGATTTTAACATCACCTGTATTTGTCCATGTATATAAAGCTCTTTTGACTTCCCAGGGTTGTTTTTAAAGTCAATCTGTTGCAATGAGAAGAGATTCTAGAACCACTGGAAATGCTGGACACAGTTCCAAATAGCTTGGATCAAAATGCATCTCTCATCAGTGTATGGCAAAAAAAAATCTCCAGTGACAGACCGTGACAAACAGTTATCAGGATCTCTGTTACAGCTTTTGCAAAAAGCTGTATGCAATTTCTTAATGGTGGCTTGTAATCTTTCTGCAATTGTAGTGCTGCAACATGGCTTCTGAGATTTACTGTTCTTGTGGTCTTCTGATGATACTTTGATGTACATTCATTCTTTAAATGATTTATGCCATCAAGAAGTGTTGATAAGAGGAATAAAACAAAGGCAGAGAAAGACTTAGTTCATTTGAAATGTAGAAACTTTAAACTTTAATAAGAACATGAACCTTGCTTTCATCAATGCAGGATTTGTTAAGCTCTCTCTTAGGCAAAAAAAACCAACCAGATTTTTCCTGTGTATTTGCTTAGATGTAGGTGATAAACTGAAACATTGCCAAATTCGTTTCTACTTTCAAACAAGAAATCCAGTATGTCCTAAGAAATAAATGTTGTATGAACATTTCCCTACTTGAGAACAGCACCATTATTCTATGAAGCTTAGAAATATAAGAAAGGAATAAAACCCCAACAGGAAATTGAATTTGCACCTTATTTAATGCATGGTGACAAAACAGATAATTAGACTTTTCTTAATGAATAGCACTCACTTATGCAAACTGAGAGCCCATGCTTGTAGTCTGCTTGTGTGGTTTTGTTTCTTCAGCGTTGAAACAATTTTGCAATTTTTAATGAACATCAACATGGAGTTACTTTATGAAGGGCCTGGTTTTTCAACTCTCACTGACAATAACCCTATGGAAATCCTACATATAATGCTCAGTAGGATCAAATTCTGCTTCCATTCACTTTGAAAAAATCTGATCTCTTCATTTTCATCATCTGCGTTAAAGCTTGGAAGTGACTCAGCTTAAGAATCATCCTGGTCCCTTGGAGATCCCAGGCAGTTGGATTACCCTTGAGCAGCTACATTTTGTCAGACCCTGTAGCTTTGAGAGCTGACAGCAGCACTGACAGTATCTCCTACCTTTTTGTGCTCCAGGGATGCAAAATAGTAGCTCCAGAGAGTAGTTCAAGAGAGAAAAAGCTAGTAGGTTGGTGTTTTCCATACAGTGGGAGGCAGAACTGTGTTCCAGCTTATTCCATTCACAAGAGAGGCAGGATCATCTGTTTGGAATATGAAATTCTTTGATATACAGACTCTGAGAAAAAGGCTGAGTTCCTCCAGGAGCTGTTGAAGATAATGGTTTTCTTTTTTCATTTAAAGAAGAATGCTGATTTTTTTAAAATCTCTATGTTTGTGGTACCTCAGGGAATAGAAATGCTCCCCAGTGTCTCCTGTTTCAGAAGGGAGGTTCTGGTCATGTAAAATGGGATTTCTTCCATCACATTGAGTAGGAAGGGTCTGGGGGGAAATGTTATTCTCCTGTAGAACTATTTCCATGTGACGGATGTTTACAGAATACCTCTTGCTTTTTGCCTTCTCAAGTATGATTTGTGCATCACTATTGGCTCCACGAAGTAATTCTCTTGAAGTTGTTTTTCCCATCAGTATAGGAAAAAACCAAAAGAACATAATTTGATGTTTCCTATAAACTGTCATCATTTTGGTATTAATTTTTCTTTGACATGATACTTGCATTACAGCACTTGCCTAGATCACACTATTAGGATTTATTGTACGTACGCAGCAATCACAGCTGCTTTCTCTTCATTGCCTATGCTGTCTGTGGCATGAACGATGCTGGGCAGATGGTCTTTTTTTTAATAAAAACAATCACAATTCGTCATCCATCTTTTCTGTGGTATTCCTACAGTGGTCATAAATATGTGTGCTAAGGCAATATGTTTAAGCTTGAGGGGATTTGTTGTCAGAACCATGACTTGTGCACTGTTGCAAAAAGGAGAAAAAAAAAGAAAAGCTGTTTAAATCCCATCCTTGTTTGTACACCGCATTGTACACCAAGTGTGGATACAGTCATGTTCATCCTTTCTGATTTGATCTCTGAGTCAAAGTGAAAGCAGCCAGCTGGAACAGCATTTTTCTAACCATGGATGTTAACACTCTGGGTGACCCTTGTTTCACCCATGTACCTTAAAGCTGTGATTAGTGATAGGAACACATGTACTAAATTGACTGCAAAAATCTGTTGTAATGTGGGGTTGCCAGGACTTGTCCTTAATTCTTATAGATTGGTGTGTGCTTCCTGCTGTGAGTGTGCCAAAGATGATGCATCTGCTGGTGGTTCACATCATAAGCAGTTCTGGTTGTGCCTGAACTCATGACTTGCCAGTATGAGAGAATTTAACTCATTCTGAGTTATTGACAAAAAGAATAAGAGATTGGGTGGAAAGGAGACTTCCGAAAGAAAAGAGCAATGGAGGGAGCTTCTTTTTAATAATAGCAATTAGGGTCATTAAAAGACTTGCCAAATAATTCTATCCCCCATTTTCATCGCTAGGCTTGAATCCCTGTGGCCACACAAAAGGGATAGAGCTTAATAATTGTGAGTGCACGAACCCTTCCATTCAAAGTTTGTAGTAGTTTTTGCAAGCAATGATCTGCCACAGACCTCCGTATGATACGTTGAAGCTGGATTTTTCAGAAGAAGCTAGTACAGAGGTTGCGTTGAAAGTTACTTTTGATCATCCTACCTCATCAGACCCATTGCCTAGGCAGGTAGAGAAGGCCATAATGACTAAACGAGTTTTTCAAAAGGTGACTCATTGGTAGAACTGGGGACCATAGTAAAGAGCCAGAGTTCATATATGCAGCTTCTGAGGCAGATCCAGCAGCATGCTGAGTGTCTTTAGCTTGAAGCTGAAGTATGTATATAGACTTGGACGTTAAAGCTACAAGCTGAATTGCAAAGTGTAATTTAAATAATCGCATAGGCGCATGAGTACTCCGTAGCTCTTGATGAAATTTAGCAGCTTCTGAAGCATCTAGTATTGACCACTCCTTGACAATATTCCAGTTCATACACTGTAAACACAGGATCTAACAGTCTGAATACTGAAGTAATCCCTAAAACTTTTTAGACATTAAAGTAGAATTCTCAGTTACTCCATGATTTAACTGTAAGGATCCACCAAAGGTAACTTAGAAAACCAACCTGTTGTAAGTAGGCTTAGGTTTCACCTCTGGACCTCCAGTGGAAAATGACTAGATGGCCCACAACTCAGGAAGAGTCTAAGATGGTGAGGTGTAGAGGTCACAGTATCTTTTGCCTAATGGTTACATGATATTGTACCATTAGTTTGAAAATAATTTTTTAAACAAAATGGAGATCAGTAGAAGAAAACGGAAGAATGAAAGATGTTTTTTTTCTGGAGGTGTACCTGAAAACCAGCTTGGAGCATTTTGCAGCATTATAATAGAGCCTTAACAATAGTTCTCTGTAATTCTCCTAAGTCATTGATAATTGAGTTTTGGCTGCTTGTGGATTTAATGCCACCATGAAATGTAATTCGTTTGCACATGGAATATTAACACTGTTTTATGCAGAAATATGAAACCAGAGAAATGCTAGTACTGATACTGCTTTTATTCTAAGCTGCATTTTAGTGCATTCTTTTTATTGCTATTCTGTTAATTATCGTTACAGGAACAGTCATTAGACCTCCAGGGCTTGGCAGCAGGCAAACAGAGAATTTGCAATCCCTGCCCCAAACACATTGCAATTTTAATTTTCAGGGCAGTAGTTAATAAGATATTAACCAATTATAATGGGGGAGAGAACGAATGTTGTGCATAATATCATGCTTGGAATTTGTGGCAGAGAGATGAACTGAACTCAGTTCCCCTGAAAATCTTTCTGTATTTCATATTTTCATTTTTCAAGGACTCTGTAACTGCAGGGACCTAGAATCTTGCTTATTTATTTTTCCTTAATAATCAGAATTTCTGATATTCAATATTTCTGATATTTGATCTGAATATACTTGAATGTTACGAAGAGGGATGAGATGGAATTGCTTGCAGAGTATGAGTTAAGCTAGCATCCTAGACTGCTGTGAAGAGTAGTTTCTGTTACTGAATTACACAGGTACAGCAGTATACAGAGGAGCAGTAGGTGTGGCTGAAACCAAAATGCCTGGGAGCAGCCATGTATATATTTGTTTAAGAATTCATCTAGCAGCTCCTATTTATGCTTTCTCACTGAGGTGAATAAAGAGAACTTTTTAAAGCTCGCATGAAGCAAGTAGTATTTTTGGTGCTACTGTGGGATGTTAAATAGGTAGGTTCAAATCCTTTGTTCAACTCAAGCTAAAGCCGAAGTGTGAAATTCAGTTTCCCATCTCCTATGGCACTTTCTCTTCATAAGAGTTGGCTGTTATAGGATGGATTTCTTTGTCTCCTGTGTCGACCAGAAATGCCAATGTAATACTATGAATATTTTCTTAAAGCAAAACAGGCACCTGGTTTTGATGTGTTTTGGTTTGGGTGAATAAGCATTTAACAGTAGAAAAACTGCTAAGTCACAGAAATCCTTAACTGGTCCTTTATCCTTTTACTGATATAATTATTTTTCCCAATAAAGTTGTACATGGCCACAAGTCTATATCCAAATATTAGAGTTGTTTATCTAATTCATGAAGGACAGGGAGTATAGTATGTAAAAGACTTAACACAAGATCAATGCAGATTAGGTACTCAAAGGTAGTAGTAGTTCTTAGGACATTAATTTGTTCAGAATACAGGTGGGGAATAGTCTTCCTATTGGCTTTATTCAGTGTCCAGTATACTGTTGTATAGTTTGGCTGCATATATCATGAAATGTATATATAGTGGAGATGTGGCTATATTTTTAACGCTTGATTGTCTCTTCACTGCAGCTTTCTCCCAGTATTTATGTCTAAATTAATACTGTAAAATCACCCTGAAGGTTTGAAAGATAATACTTTTTAAAGCAAAACGAAAAATATTGATGCAACGATGGTGAAGCAACTCAGTGTTATCTGAGGACTGGAAGAGTTAATCTAAACCATACAACATTTCTAAAGTATTCATTGTTTCAAAAAGAATGAGCACCTTGAAAGCTTCTTAAAGCATATGGTTGCAGAAGAATGTATGCTAGTGTATAAAATAGTAAAATCTGTTGTATTTATGGAATCACGTCTTTTCTTCTGCTCACCTCCAGTCCCAGAAGTGAAAGCAAGATTGCATTAGTACAAATAACTGATAACAGCATTAACTGGGTGACGTGAGGTAACTGAGGTCTTGGCGAGGACCAAGTACATAAAAGTTGCAATAATGTAGATTCCTCCAAGGAAAGTCTTTATTACAAGCTCTCTTCTAGCCAGAGAATACCAACTATCTCCTGGGATGTCAAGGCATGTAGTGACAGGAGGAGAAAGCAAAAAATCTGATAGCAGGGAGCAAGACCACCAGGGTCATCTCATTTGTCGGCAGCATAGACTGTTGCTGACATCCTTAGTAGGTATATTTTTCCAATCTATCTGTGTGGTTTTTTTTTTTCTTCCAGTGTGTGGCTGTGACTTGGCACAAGGAGGCTTTTTCATTAAGAACGGGGAATATCTTTGCACCTTGGATTACCAGCGTATGTATGGTACCCGCTGCAACGGTTGTGGGGAGTTCGTGGAAGGCGAAGTAGTGACAGCTCTCGGAAAAACTTACCATCCAAGCTGTTTTGCCTGTACTGTTTGCAAGTAAGTCATCCCTTTCAACTAACATGGCGTAAACCAGTACAAGGAAAACGGGGAGAAAGGTATCACCATGAGACATAAGTCTCAAGACATATTTCTCTTTGGGAAGCATTTGGTTGGAAAAGATCTGCTGCAAGTCTGATTTTGAGGGTCTTCAAAATACCACTCATTTATTTGGAGGGGACACCTTCTCTGTTACATATAGTTCCCTGTTCTCAGAAAGTTACTCTCACATATCAAAGAATTGAGTATCAGGCTTACATGTTGAGATAATGGACATGGGTTGAGTTGAGTTCAGATGATCAGCCGAGCTTGATGGGAGAAATGAGGTAGAGCAAAATTCTGCATGCTACAATAGAGAAGTCATTTGGGCTATAAGAACAGTTAAACAATTGAAAACATACTGGAGACTCATTTTCATATCGTGTAAGAACACATGGCTTTGGGACAACTGTGATCCCCCTCTTCTTCCCAGTTCTACAGGGAGTAAAAAGAAGTTAACTGAGGCTGGGTGGATGGGCCAAAAGGTGGCATTTTTAACTTGTATTTTTGTTTAAAGTCTCACTAAGATGTTAATTCAGAATTTAGGAGACTACTGGACAGATATTCCACATGCTCTCATAGCCTGCTCAGTTCTATACTTGAAAATCTCAGCTCAGCTTTACAGCCTGAACTCAACCCAAAGTCCCTGTGCATAGTGTTCTCTATTAGCTGTCTGTAGGCACTGAGACTATGCTAGAATTTAGGCTGTCTTAGCATGCACCTTATTGCTATGGTGATCACTGTAATATTTTGGATACGCTAGGGGAAATAAAACTTCTGTAGGTTTTTATAGAAGTGGCACATTTTTATAGTAGTAAAAACAATCTTATAAAGCAGAAGTAAAGTGATATTATGGTGCCATCATGATTTCTACAGAGAGCCAACTGTGTTATGTGTATAGTTACTATTTACTAAGCTGGAATTAAGATGGCCATCAGGTTGTTAATTTCTGCAGTTCTGAGCTCTGGAAGTAAAACAGAAGTTTTCTTAAATAAGTTTCAGTGTAATGGTTGAGGGACACATAACAAGCATCAGATGCAGATGTAGGTAGATTTCATAGAGAGGGACAACCCAAAAGACAGGACCTGTTCCTTTGTAGTCTTGGAGGGAGATAGTGGAGTACCCTAGAAGTCAGAATCTGACAGCAATCGAATTGTCTGAAACTTAATGCAGGAGGATGATATGAACAAGAAAGGCAAGAACCTACGTTCTGAGATATTATCTTGTTGGAGAACCCATCATATGACACGCCTGAGTATTAGTGTGGCAGGCTTGCCAGCTGCTACCTTAATCTTTCATAGCTATCTCTGATGAGTAGCACTTTGTCCTATAGCCTGGTACATTTTTCAACACCTTTTCTATTGAAAGTATTTTGATCATTTTTCTGTTTGGTTTTAAAAAGTGTGTGAATTTCTGCATGTTGGTAATCATATGATGTGTATGTTTCCATTTTATTTTCCCGAGGACAGTGTGAAAGTAGATGATACAGTATGAAACATGATATCAATCTTCTCTACATTGACTTGCATCCATCTTTTTATGTTGAATGAACAAAAGATGAGTCATTGGAATAGATTCATGAAATGCAGTATTGCTGCTGATTTATTTATGGCCCGCTTAGGAATGCCAGTGGAAAGGAAACTGGAATAATGCCTTAAACATTTTATATTGTGGAAACAAGCAGATGTTCATTTGTTAAGCACAGTTTTGGAGTGAGGTGTGGTGTAGGGGGGTCTGTACTCAGCAGCTGAAGCTACTTACTAAAGGTTTGGAGTTACTAAACCTTCTCATTTTAGTGAAAAGCTCATAAAAAACATTGTTCATCCTCTGTTTTATACACCAAATAAGAGTTAACAGCAATGTCAACTTCTGCCTAACACATTTTGTTGGGTTAAGCAAATCCAACGTTTTGTTGGGTTCAGCAAATAATCTCAAATTTCCATAGTGCATTCAGCGTTTACCTTTCTCCTAGCACCATCTGTACAGGTAGCAATTACAGTGGTGGTTCTGTAATGTAGATACCTATTTTAAATTTCTAGGAGAATGAATGTGGATAACATCTCAATTTTTTTGCAAACTGCTACCTCCACTGTAATGTAGTCATATATTTCGTTGCTGAATACAGATGAAATTAGTGTATTTATGAGTGACTAGCTCCACATTCCTTCACTAACCTCAAGACCAATTCCGCTTCTTCCTTTGAGTTCTCTTCTGTACCATTTGCTATCCACGACATCATGCTGAGACCATCATAAATGTAGCTGTTGTGTCTAAGCGGATTTCACTGTCGTCTACTCTTTAGATAAAGTGTGTTTGATAACTTTTGAAAACCAAAATACAAGGCAAGTCTAACCTCTGCTCTGCTTGCATCCACAGATTTGTTTTCTTCCAGTGCCTGGCTTTGCCAAGGCCACACTGCAGAAACTATTTGGTCTGAGTTTCTGTAAAATACTGATTGCATTGGCGAAAGGCAGCAAACTCAAGGCATAGAGAACAGAGGAAAATTTCTGGCATAACCTTTGCTAAAATACATTTTTCTCTTTAACTCTCTAGGCGTCCATTTCCACCAGGCGATCGAGTTACCTTTAATGGAAGGGACTGTCTCTGTCAGATGTGTGCTCAGCCAATGTCCTCCAGTCCAAAAGAATTGTCTGCCTCAAGCAGTAAGTATACCATCTTCTTTCTGAAGCCTCTCACTTTCCCAGGTTCATCAGCGTTTGGTTGAAACTAACTTAATGCAATCTTTTGGTTTGGTTTTTGTTTTTTTTGTTTTTTTTTTATTTTTCCTCACCTTTAGAAATGCAAACTATCTCTGAGAACCATTGTTTTTTCTTTCTTTTTTTTTTTTTTTTCCTTCATTAAAAGTGTCTGGTACTACAGGTGGGAAGAGACACTTACACATTTCAATATGAACAAATGACTTTTCCCCAAAGACTGGGTTTTTAAAAGGCCTGATTTTCCTTTATAGGCACTGGAAAAGTATCTTGTTGATGAAATCTGAGGTTTCAGAGTTGATAGATTCCATTTTTTTTCATGTATAATTGCACAGGTTTAAGTATTCAAAGGAGGACAAAGTCAGAGGAAATTAATTTTCTTGTACTATTTAACACCCTAATTTAATTAAATTATCCTTTAAAAGGAGTATCACCAGGGTTATGCTTCCAGTAGACTGATACCACAATGATACTGTGATCAGAACCTCAAGAAACCTTTTTTAAAAAGAGAGAGCAAGTTAAGGGGAAAGAGAGAGAATGAAGAAAGTTTGGGAGGGAAATTAACTTTGTTTGCTGTTGGGTTTTAATGCTTTTAAAAAATAATTTGTAAATTACTGATATTAATCTCTGCCTCTGGTAGTTAATTTTTTTAAATCTTTGGGGATTTCTGATTCTTTCTGTGACTGCTGGATTGTACTCAGCACTCTAATCTATAACGATTTACCCAGTATAGTATTATAATTCAGAATGGCTAGAGATTTCCTTGGGATGCTAGGTTGTTTTCCAACAGTGTTGGTTTCCTTCAGGAAGACACTGTGTATTTTGTACTGGTTTGAGATCCTAGGATTATAAAGTGCAATGTGAAGGCAAAGTTGGATAACGTTTGTGCTCAGTGGGCAAGTCAAGTGAATCTCAGGTTATCTGATTTGCCTGAGAACATGTAATCAGACACTTAGCAAAATGGAAAATGAGAGCCATTTTTTTGTTACCATGCCTTTCTGTCTGTTAAGTGATACTTTTCCGCTGTAACTGTAGATTTGGAGCTGAAAATGCACAGGCCTAATCACTTAAGGAAGAATTTAGGAACCTGAAAAAAGCCTTACAAAACTTACAATCCAACATAGAGGTGTATGAGGTACTTCAGGCACGCAGAGAATCCTTCTGAGATAAAGGAATGATGTGGAAATTGTATTTGTTTGAATTACTGATATTTAGGAGGCGTAATTGGCAGGGAAATGCCAGGCATAGAGGTATTGGACGGTACTGATGTTCTTTTTCTAAGCGTGTCACAGCACTGATTCCCAAACAGCTGGTGTTCGGTGATCGAAGTGGTTGGATCACACTACATCTGGTTCTCAAAAAGTGGCGCACTCGTCCAGCAGTGTGGCGGCTTCCTGGATACGTGACTCCAGGTGCCAAAATGCCCCCTAGCAAATGGTGGGCTGAAGTTGTCTGATAGTGAGCAAGTGAAAGAGCTGGAGAGTCCATAGCCTCTGCTTGAATTGAGTCTTGGGTTTCACACTGAAGCCATAGGTAGCAAGGATTATAAAACAATCTTCCCTGATACTTGTGATAAGTTTTGGGGTTTGGTTTTTTGTTTTTTTTTTGGGGGGGGGGGGGGGGGTTGGTTTTTTTTTTTTTTTTTTTTTAAATCAAGATCAGGTCCTGCTGGGCAAACTGCCTTACCAGTACACACAGCAATAGAGCTCCTGCTCTTAACAGTTTACAAGTACCTGCCACTGTGCATCTTGTACTTTTACAGATAAAGACTTGTAGAAAGCTATAGCATAGAGTTTCTTGTCATTTTAGAGCAAATGTCTGTCCAAAACAGACAAATAAAAGTGAGACCAGCATGTGTTTATGAGTTGAGAAAAACTCAATTAAAAGAATACTAATGAAGCGTCCTCTGTCTTCAAAGATATGCCAGCTACTGCTTTAACTTTGTGCAAAAGTTGACTTAAGATACAGAGAAGTCTTTCTTGCTGGCACTGAAGAATAAATTTTCATTAGTGTAAGCTGTTCCAGATTGCTTCCATGTCTCTCCTGCTGGCTAAATCAGACACATCAATTTTTTCTAATGCTTTGCCCTTTTTTGACAGGATTTTTTTTTTTTAATACAAGTTCTCTTAGAAGAGAATCTCATTCATGTTGTGCATCTATTTTATATCCTGTATTGCTGTCAGTTTCCCCTGATTACTTCCAAGTAGATTACTAGAGCGGGCTTTCCTTAAAACAAAGAAAGTTGGATGTGAGGAAATTCAAAAGACTGAAGGTATATCAGGTTTGATTGGCTTATGTAGTGTAAAAGGAAGCCTTCTATCCACTAGAATGTCTGCATTGATGTTGACATGCCATTTTCTAATGTCTGTTACTTCACATAAATGAAAGGCTTATTGACAGCTTTTCTTGGATGATTTCAAGGAAAATCAAATGCCTCTAAATACAGGGGTTAACATCTTGAATAACATGAACCTGAATATTGTTACACTCTTTTATAGTGCACACTAATGAAAGCCAGAAGCAAAAATACCGGATAATTAATTTTCCTTTTTCTTTGTTTAATATTATTTGTGTCCGTGGTACTTATTTCTGTTATTTATATTAATAATTTATTTCGTTCACTGCACATGTATTACCTGGAGTAGTTATAGCTATTTTCTTGAAGAACCATGTCAGTGACTCCTTTTTTATTCTAATTTGCTGAGACAGTCTTTTTCAGTATACAGATGCTATAGAGTAATTATAATTCACAATTTAGTCAGCCCTGTTCCTTAGACACTGCTAGAAGTACACAGTGCACTAGGTTTGGGATTTTCATTCATTCAGCAGGAAATCTAATACCAAATACCTGTAAATAGCTTTGCAGACAAATGAAATGGATGGTGTTCATTTTTGTTATTGTTTTATTTCATATGACAGCTTGATAAATGAGATGTGATCTGTAAAGCAAAGTGACTGGGACAGATGTAGAGCAGCACAGAAGCAGGGCACAACTAGACAACGCTGACTAAAAGTGTGATGTTGATGGCTTGGGTAGTTCAGGGTTTTCAAGATTCTGCCAAAGACAGGAAGTTATTTTCTTTGGAGCCCAGTAAAGGAGTAATATAAGTCGTGTATCCTGGTAATTACTATTTATGTTTTAAACAGTGTCCAGGTTTTGTATACAACATCATGATTGCCTGGTTTGTACTGTTTTAAGCTCTTTCTACTTTCCGTTGTGTTCTAGCTACGTGATAGCACACCTGTGTTTGTTATGGGCCATACTGGCTTTCCAGAGATGCAGTTGTACAGGCATCTATTATTTCTGAATTTTAGGCAAGACTGCAACTTGTGTGCTTGGCTATTTGGTGATGGGTGCCCTGCTTCCCCCCACCTCCCCTCATTTTACCTTCTATTAATTACTGTCTCCTGTATTGTATCTCTCCTCCATACGTGACAGCCTTATTTCATTGGCCCTCAGCATTTTGTATCACGTATTCTGTAGACTGTTTTCGAAGGCCACCTTTAAAAATCTGCAAATTATATGGGGTTTTTTTCCTAATTTCATGCTGTAATTTAGAGTGAAAAAGAGTCAAAGCCGAAGTCAAACTTTTGAATTTTTGTTGTTGTTATTTTATGTTGTTTGGGGATTCATGGTTCATTGTTTCCATGTCGTCAGAGGAATGTTTATCTAGTGGTTACTTCCCATGCACCTGGGAATTGTGAGTGTAGCTTTCTGGGTTTTTTTCATACATATTTTATATATCAGGGTTGGTACTTAAATTTCAAGGGGTGGTTTTCTACCAGCAAAATGAAAAAATAACGCTAGCTTACTAGTATGTTGTGGTTATAAGCAATTTGAAGATGGTATGGTGCTTAGATGATGCAGTCCTAAGTACTGTACTACTGCCTGACCCTTATCTATTGATGGTAAAGTCATTAAAATTAGAAAATTTGTGTAGTTTTAACTTGTGTAAGGAGAAATTCAAGAACCTAAGGTCTTCCTAAATCCTTGTTCTTCATCCATTTTAGGGTTAGGTACCTTTGAGAGAATAGTGTGAGCTTTATTATATGTCTTTCCAGGCCCCAGCATCTCAAACTATTTTGTTGCCCTAGTGGCCAAATGTGCAGTGACTGATGGTACACACTCTGGATTTCTATTAGCATTAGCGTGTGAAGCAGAGGCAAGTAGGCTGCCCATGTTAACAGGCTTACCCTCTTTCATACTTCTTCGTTAGGGGATTTAATCAGTGAATTCTCACCAAGGCAGCTGGTAAGTGAACTGATGTGGACATTTGAACAAAAAATTCCCTCATTTAGTCAGACCTTCATTTTTAAAAAGTACCACGCCAGCTTGCGTTTCTTCTTGAATGCACAAGAGGTGTCGTGAAAAGTACAGCTGAGAGCAGAGCAGCCGTAGAGAGATTCCCTGCGCTTGGGGTGGGCATGTGAGTTGGTGCCACCAGTCTGCTCTGGTGGAACTCGAACCAGCAGTCTTCTGGCTCAGGGGTCATCTTTGAAATTCTGAAGAGACTATGTGTCTTTGACCACAGTTTAATAAATTTCCCTCTTCCTCAAACAGAGATTTTTCCCTTAGGCGTTCCGCTTCACTATTTCCATGATAAAGCACTTCAGTAATAAGAGTGTTATGTTATTTCCCTACCTGAGGTTGAGACATTTCTCTGTTGGTTCATTGTCTGGGTGCTGGTTAGGAAGTGTTAGTTATTTCTGATTACCTTTTTGCTGAAATGTTGGATCATTTTAGTGATGTGCATGAACTACTTAAGAAATGACATTTCAAATGAAAAGTGGGCTTTCTAGATGGATAGCAAAAAACTCCCTATCCAAAAGAAACTGAAGCGTTGCAATCACCTATCAAGAGTTTTCATTTGAAAAATTAATCTTCTTTTAAAATGATGGTGGAGACTTTCACAAGTTTCCTCTTCTGCAGTGAAATAGATACTTGTGTCCTGTATATGCCAAGATATCCAGTGATGATACTGTTTGGAAAGAAGCACGGGGAAGATATTTCATCTCCCCTTTCTTTGTAACAGCCTCCCCAGTGAGTTAAGAGCATTACAGTACAGCCAAGACGTGGACCAGAGTTTTCAAAATGACCAGTGTTACATGTGCATAAATAATCTTTGGTGCAGCTGTTCCCTGACCAGCCGGCATCCACGTGGAGATTTCACAATACTGTTTTGCATGTTTGTCCTTGTCTGTTTTGCACATTATGTTCTGGTTCAAAGAATGTAAGTTCTCTGGGACAAATGTTTTCATGCCCATCAGTAGAGTCTAACAGAGTTGGATCCTGGCTCACAACTGGGGATCTTAGCTCTACTGTGATATAAATAATGAGCTTAATGCTTAATGAACTTGTGGGAGAAAGGTATCTTTGTTAATTATTCCATAGCCATATCTCTTCAAATAACCTGCAGCTAAGCTCCCAGTAAATATCTGAAACTTCGAGCAAGGTTTCTGGTAATGTTGAAGTAGAGCAGAGCCAACATACCTTACCTATTGAAGAAAATGGTGGCCAGGAAAAAATGAGAATCTTCTTTTTCCTCACTGCCCCAAAAGTCGGGGGGAAGTGAGATTGTTTTTGAAACAATGAAGGATCAGAATGGAGAGGCAGCAAATTTGCTTTGCAGTCCTCCTTCAAAGACTCTCTAATTCTTAAGGCAGTTTTATATTTGGGACATAACTGTCCTTTCATTAGATAAAGATATAGGTGACTCTTGCCAGTATTCAGAAATAATGTGTGAGCTGATTTATAGGCATCACAAACTTCTCCATTAGAAGTTAACTGAGTGGATAAATTGGTTGCAAAATTCCTTTTAATCTTAGTTCTTGTGAAAAGTCTGCAGCTAGATTTGTAACTGTTTAGCCACATTTGACTCAGTTTTCGTTATTTTGTTCTTTATCCTTCTTTCCTAAGCTATCAGAAAATTCCTTCAAGTCCATAGAAAAGACTTAAAAAGTGAAGGGGAAGAGTTGGCTGGCTATTTGTAAGCAAGCTATCTGCAGTGATTTTTGTCTTTAAAGGATATTAAGCAACACCCAACACAGGATTTTGAGCTAATTCTTAGGAAATATCCTACTATTTCACACTGTGTGTCAAAGCTACGTAGTATATATAGGTATAGTACAAATACTTGGCACAGATGTGGACAGGCCTTAGTGTAAGACACTGAGCCCAGTTTTGCCTTAATACACACAATATCCATAAACTTCAGTGAATGCACTGGGGAACTTAGACGGGCTCAACAATTATGGTTTTGAACATGCATTTTAAAAATGTAGTTTTTAAAATCCTCTGTATAATTTTGAACCTTAAGGGTTTAATATTTTTTGTGTGCTATAACACAAAGATTTTCTTGTTTCATAATTCCTGGCTTATTTGCTAAAGATACAGAAACACTCACATACCTCTGTGGCATTAAAGCCTGCATACCTATGTTCAGGTACTGGAGATTCAGCTGAGGATTTTGGGGACTTGACAGAAGGGACTCCTGTCTTTTTTAATTTACCATAGAATAAAGACATACCACAGACATCATTGTGGATTGATTTCAAACACTGTGATTTAAATCACTGATTCTAATCATGGTTTACCTGAGAACCCAGGAAACCTTGATTAGAATAATTGATTTTAATCTTGTTTTACATTTAGATTTTTAATTCTAAAAGGCTAATTGATAAGCATGGGGATATTCCATATCTCTACACATTTACTTAAACTAATATAGCTCCGCATAAATTTGTCATATTCTTTAACATCTATATTTTTCCCTAATGACTGTTTTTCCTCATGATTTATGTCAAGCTCTGTTTGAATGGAAATTGAAGTTTAATTAGAATGCATAAAATAGCATTTTGGATTTTTTTTAATTTAAGAAACTACCTGAAATCTGCTAGACACATGAAGAAAGTAAATGCATTAAAATATATTTTAATTTTGGAACTGCTGGTTTGTCAAGGGTCTGTAGCTTATAAAACTATTTACTTTGGATCACCATGTTCATAAAGATTTTTAAAATGGCAGATGTTATCATTCCTGATTTTGTTAGGAAAAGGAAAACAAGTTTCTTCTCTCTGTTTTCAGATCCCATTTGGATTTTTAACTTAGATTTAATTAAAATTAAAATTTAAAATTCTGATTTAAAATGAAATAATTTATTTTTAAATATCAGTATTTAATTCTCCTTACTTTAGTCTAAATTTGATTGTAATAACCTTGCAGAGCAGCTACATTTATGACTTAATATATTGAGCATACAGTGGGTCTAAAATTTTGCCCTGCCCCCCTTTTTAAGAATAAAATAAGCAAATCAATACGCATGAAATGATACAAAATTCAGAGAAATTATGCAAACCCAAGCACAGTTCCTTCCTGGCAAAAGCGTTTAGATTACACCTAAGAATATGCAGCTCTTCCTTTGATAAATCCTTCCAATGACACAGGCCCATTTTTATGATTACTCCAAGAAGATTTATTCTTTTGAAGAATGTTTGCAATTTTTGAGGCATTTTCATCATTTGAATTGCTTTATTGGATTGATTTTAGTCCTCGCTTATATTTCATAACAATAGCTAAATTACTTCAGTAGCCTCCATTTACTCAGCTATTTCTTATTTTACAAGGATGGGTATTTTCACTGCTGCTTTGTAAATTGCCTTAGATCCTTCTCTGGAGGTGTATAAAGCATTGTTATAGAGTAACTTTTGGGTGATAGAGACAGAGCAGCAACTGTATTAAGAATATAGTTGGGGCAGGGAAGGAAGTTCTGATTTATGAGTTTTCTATCAGAAAATGTTCCTTCACAAAAATTGCTGTTTTTCAGGAAGGTGTTTTCAGTCCAGTTTGCCCATTTTTTTTGTATACTTCTGTGTTACATGTAAATTGGGCAGAAACAATTATGAATAGACTATACGAGTGTACTCAATAAGTATTGGTTCTTATTTGTCTAAGTGTAACCCCATCTTGAACTTGGAAATTGAAACATGTCCATGTCCTTAGCTTTTACCAGAGAAGTACTAATCAAAAGGTAATTCCAAAGAAAATTCTGGGGAAATTGCAAGAAATTGCTCAGTAAATGGGTGTTGCATGAGGAGGCATCACTAGCTTGGAAAACACAACTATAGGAGGAGATCCCCAGAGATAAGAGTATCTGGGAATTGTCATGTTCAGAAAGTCTTCCAGGTAGTCACTTAAAAAGAATGTGAAAACTGAATTAGTTGTTAGCTAGACCTTAGTTTGCCATGGGTTATCAGGCCATAAAAAACTTCCTAAAAGTTGTCATATGTTTCATTCCAATTGTTGGTGGTTGTACCCTGTTGGAATTGCTTGTTTTCCGAGAGTAACAATTGAAAATTACCCAAAATAGTCTGCAGATGAAGAGACACAATGTGCTATCCATAAGCTGGGTGTTAAACAGTGAAGCTCATTTACTAACTGAGCAACTCACTTGGGGTACTGTGACTTGGAATTGTGAATTTCAATTCAGCTGGAACCGAGTACTGAAGTGTGGTAAAAGAAATAACAGGGTAAAGACTAGCCTCAGCTTAGACATACCTGGCTGTGGTTTATCCATCAGAGTAGTTTTACAGCTGGGATTCTGGGGCTGCTAAGCTGGGGAAAAAAAATTTTTAAAAATCTTTATCTTTCCTTTACAGGACAAGTAAAAACTCTTCTCAGTTTGTAGCATATCTGCTCATTCTTCCTCCTCCTATTTCATTCACCCTTCAGTTTTCAGTTCAGACACCTGTATGAAAGCTTGGGTTGAAGAAGGGACTGAGGTTGATGTTATGGCACAAGGCTAACCTGGTAGTATGTTGCTTGCAGGGACAGTTTGCAGGAGTAAGAGGTTATGAGGTCAATTGGTTTGGCCTCCTTTGGGAGGGAGGAATAGAAATATGTGGAAAGAAGGGAAATACTGTTTCTTTTTCCTGTGTAGAAGACTAACACAAATGCTTACATCAATACAGAGGGAAAAAATAAAAACTCCTTTGATAAAATAATGTCGTGTTAACAAACTACAGATGGGGAAGAGCATTCATCTTTCCAAATCACTTTAAATTACATCAGATGATGAAAGAGCTATTTACAGTAACAATACATCCAAGATGTATATTAACCTGTTTCTTAAAAAGGCAAGTCAATGTTAGGCACTCACAGATGGTTAACAGGGACTTGTGTTGCAGGCAGAGAATGCCAGTTCATGCCATTGTGATTTCTTTCCACATTTAATCAACTAAAATAATTTTATTTTCTTTATTTATTTTGAATATATCAATTTTTGCAAACTTGCCATTTATAATAAACTGTCAAAGTTGTACTCCACTTCCCATGGGACATTTATTTCCCTCCATTGTATCTGCCCAGCCTCTTATTGTTAGATTTCAGGAGTACAAGGCTGCCCGCATGGGTTTGTTTTGCCTTTAGCAAAAGGGCAATAGTGCATTTTGTTCTAACAAACATTTCCCATCCTTGTGTTGGCAAAGAGGAAGGGTCTGGCAGCAGATTTCTTGAGTTACATACTGAGATCTAAATCCTGGATGTAAAATTCCCAATACTCTATGTCCTTCTCTGACTTCCAGAACTCATCACTGCCCTGATGATCGAATAGTTATGCTTTAAACTTTGAAAGCATTTATCATACTGTAAACCAACGAAGTGAATTTGTATTTTCAGCTTTGACAGAAATATCTGGATGATCTGGAAAAGCCTGTGTGATATCATCAAAACTTTTAATTTTAAAACGAGGCTTTAAAAAGCATTGCCTGATCTGTGGTTAAAGGGTGACTGAAGAAAAACTCTGGTCTTCCTAACTTTATGAGAAATTATAATTGCGCAACCTTCAAATTGCCACAGAAGAATTATTGCAATCTAAGTTGTTTTTCAAGGTGGCTAAGAGTTATTTATAATTAGAGATTTCTTGACCTTGACTCCAGTGATAATATTTGCCTCTTTCTTCACTTCCAAATCACTGTTCCTTGTAACTTGCTCTTTAGGTCCAGCTATGTTTGACAATGTATTTCTGTGGAAGTTCAAAGAAAACTTGTTTGTTTCTTGTAAAAATTAAAAAAATAATAACAATAAAAATCCCCCCCATTCTGCCCTGCTTTACCTGTTTCATGGCAGAAGCCTGCTGGTGTTGTCTTTATAAAACTAATGTTATCTGTGTTTTAGAGGGAGGGGAGCAGCAACAAAAGGAATGTAATAAGAGCATTATTCCTGTGACTGGTAGGGGTTGTGGCAGCTTCAGACTTTATCTAGACATGTGCTACTAATGGCCATCAGGATTGAAAGGAACTTTTTGGTGACTTAATTATGCATAATTAAGTCAGACTGCTATTAACTCTGTTCACAGAGCTAACCCTGTGTGGAGCAGAGTTGGTATGCTCATGCACATGACTTTGCATAACCATATTCATTAGGACAAAAGCAGGTAGAGAAGATTTCCCTTTCATAAGTTATATGGGGTGAGCAGAGAATGCGAGATAAAGGTATATTTGCTAGTAAATTTTCAAAGCAATCCAAATGGGAGTGGGTAAAGTCATATGCAGTGTGGTTAGGGTTAATACAGCTGTATCAGCTCTGAGCCCACCATCTGTGCTGTGATCAGGGCTCTCTGCTATTGGCTGAGAGCAGGGGAGGAAGGCAAAGGAAGAAAATCCACCGCTTAATTTAGGCAGTGACGAATGGGTTGCTGTGCAGGATGCTTCACTCCTGGATGTCTGGGGTGATGCAGACGCTAAAAAGGGAAACGCATTTTCTCATCATATCTTTACAAGCAAGGTGTCATGAGTGGCAGCTCACCCTGGCCTACATCTTTTAGTGAGGCTGCTTAAGGTGCTTGGGGGGGGGTAGAGGTCTTAATCATGTATAATATTATAGTGCCATGCTACTTTCCCTTGTCCTGTCCCCCCACTTTTCCATGCTTTTGGGCTGGCTGACTCCACATCACAGCCCTTTTGTCCAGGCATTGGCATTTGCTTTTGTATCTGGACACAACAAATATGACACCCTTCTGGGCTATTTTATTCCAGAGCTGTGGCTTAAATATGTTAGGATATATCTTCAGATTGAGCAGGCCTAGCCAGAGTATGCAAAAGACACAACAGGTATGTTTAAGCATCTCTGGCAGAGAATTGTGTAAGAAGCTTTTGCTTGGCTAAAAAATGGTGCTGTCAGCTAATGCTGTTATGAGAGAGAGTGAATTCAATTTTTATACACAATGTCTGAGCAAGTGGACATTGCTTGTGGAGGCTGCAGCTGCTGGCATCACAGGCAGCCCCGGGGGACTACAGCGTGATTTGGGTAACTATATTTCTAGAGCTCACAGGTACAATCTTCTTTTCCCCTGCTTAGGATGAATTTTGGGGAATACATTATTTTCCTGACATTCCTGGATAACCTTCTTCTGATTGGGTCCTTATTGAAGTCGTACTGCCATGCTTTTATTGAGAAATGCCTGTCATACAGCTGAAGATTCTAGGCATGGACACAACACATATGAACATGTGTTACTTCTCATTTATTTAAGATTCCGTGCCATGGAATGGCTAGTCTTAAGTCTTCCTTCAGATCAAATGTAATTTCACAGTGTTTTTCGTGGTATGCTTTTCTTTAGATCTTAAGTGTATATAGGAACTGTACTGCTCACTGCATTTTAACCAGTACACTGCACTTTCCTCCTCCTCCTCTTCATTATCCTGGCACAGCTGGATGTGTGGATGTGCAAGGAATGTGGGTAGGGAAGAATTTGGGTTATGTGACAGAAAGAAAGCACAAGAAAGCTCAGGGTCAAGGGATGCAGTCTGTTAGACCCACAGGTATGAAGCCAGAGGGAACCGTGGTGGGAAGCATTGCACAAAACTTTGGGAAGGGTTTTCAGATTTTTTGGTACAAGTGTGCTCTGGCATATGGCTGTGGACCACTAGTCTTACCTCATGGCCCTTTTATTTGCAGCATGTGCTGGTTATAGGTTAGGCTGATACAGATTGTGCTTAGTGTGATACTGAGATCCTGCCTGCATATATGTGTGCTGATGACATTCAGCCAAAGGCTTTAATGTGCCTCATGCAGGCCTGAGATCATAAATGGCTTTTATTTGTAGAATTTGGATGAACAAATGGTCTTTTCTTAGCCCAGCCCAGCCTCATTTGCTTTCTATTTTAGGAGATAATGATAATTGCTAGCTTTTCATGTATATACCCAACTGTTTTGCCAGAGTTAAAATCAGGTTTAGTTAAAAGCCATCTCAGCCTAATAAGACAGTACTGGGCTATTAGTTTACTTTGATTGTAGACATTCAACGTATCTGTGATAGTAGCAGAATGGAAATAATGATGTTAATTTACTCTTGCAAAATACTTCAAGGAACCCAGAAAGAGTAAGTAAATGTCGTTGTTGCTATAGAATAATAAAAGCATGTTGTCACACATGAGCACAAGAGTAAGTGCGGCAGCACCACCTTTGGCTTAGAAAGAAGCAATTAAACAGGTAGAGATACTTCATGGATCCCTACTTCCTCCACGTAACTAGTTTTGGCACCAACAGACATGAAGATACTGGACTAGGTAGACCTTTTGTGTAAGGCAATTTTTCTATTCTGACTGCTTCAGAAATTCAGTTAGAAGCAAAATTAAGTGCTTTAAAAATCTCTTTCTTGGTTCCATATCTGAGAAATTTCAGCTTCATGGAAGTCTTCTTGGATAAAGCTGAAAAAAAGATGGAAAATACAGCAGCTTTTTTTAGGATTAATGCAACAGGGAATAAATTACAGTTTGGCAGGACCCCAGGTCAGGAATGTGGAAGCTGGCACACTACGGAGAAGCAGTAGTGCTGGAAAGCTGAGAAATGGGTGCTGTTTAAAACTGCAGTTCAGCACCCACTGAGACTGGAGGAAAGATCCCATTTGTTGTCACAATCGAAAGGCAAATTGCATGGTTTCAGATTTAGCATAAGAAAACTGATAAGAAAACAGGCTGAAAGGGACCTCAAGAGATGATCTGTCCTCCCAAAACCAAAGACAAGATCAGCATACCAAAGCCATCCTCACAGATGTTTGCTTGTCCCTTCCTCAGCCCCATGCTGGAAATTCCAGAGCCTCCCCTGGTGACCTGTTCCAGCCTTTGCTGTCATTACAGAGTGGCATGGAGCCCTGAGCTGGCACGGAAGAGCCTGGAGATCCATTACATGGTGTCAGTCTTTGTCATTTCATGATTTCAATTTGTAACATTTGTCCTCTAGAGCAAAGTCCCAGTATTAGGACATCTCAGGATTGCTTTTCAAGTCCAAGTCATGTCAGCAGTCTGTGACTTGCATTTTATCACAAGATACCACGGTGCTTAGTCCCTTTTTTTTTTTTTTTTGTCTTTTAAGGGATTTGAGAATAAGAACACTGACAGAAAGAGGGATGTGCTGCAAATAGTGACCTGGATAGCAGGAATGCACAGCATGTATTTGGGGCTTTCTTGGCCCATTATCCAGGAAACAAAAGTCAGGCCCTTTAGTGTCAAAAGGAGTGACCCTCTTCTCATTATCAGTTGTGATAAAGAACTTGGACTTGCCCTTTTGCAAGGTGTGATGTTGCCTGGGCTGTAAACCCAGGAGGAGATGAAGGTTTTCAGGCTGTACCTGTTCAGTCAGCTTGAGCAGTGCAGCCAGGATGATTTTTTCCTGGTGCCTGGGCTTTAACTGCTGAGATTGCTCTGTTCCTGTTGGTCTCCGTTTGTTGCTATTTGTTGATGTTTCAGGACTGTGGAGAGGACGTTACATTGACCAAAGGAACACCGAGTTTGGGGATAACAAAATACGGAAAATGCTTTGTTCCAGGCTGTCTCCTCTGTGGCTTCCATGTGTGCCTTGGCTGATGGGCATTCCCTTTCTGCTTCACTGGTCTTCCAGGCCTTCCCTTCCCTCAGTCCCTCTGTTCCCTGAGGCTGGGCACAGAAGCTGTAGCACAACCCTTGCAGTTCAGTGCTGTCTGCCGCATCAGTCCCTTCAGATCTTACCATGTGCTGAATTGCCCCTTACCGGGAAATCTCTTTGAGTATTTTATGTTTGAATGGAGAGGAATGGGAGCTTGGGGCTGAGCCAAAGATTTCTTATGTGACGTGAGACATTGTGGCATCCTCTGGGACAGAGGGCATTCAGTGCTCCTGGCTTCAGGTTTGCATTCTGCCATCAAAGAGTCTTTCAGAATCGCAGCGAAAAGTGAGTGTCGACTACCAAGGTAGTACCAAAATCCCTGAGCGAGAGTCCTTATGCCGATTAGAGTCCATGAGAACTACAGTTTACCATACCTGCAGGTGGAAGACAATATGCCCTGCCACGCAGCCTTCACTGCTGTCATACTGCTGTCACCCGTGCCTTGGGCTCTCCCTGAAAAAAGGTGTCTCCCCCTGTTCCTGGCTGAGATGTGCCACCGCCCCTGAGCTGGATGGACACATTGGGCTTTGCTGCCACCCAACGGGGAAGTGCAGCATCCTGATGATGCTCACTCAGGCCTCCTATATTTAGTTTCATGTAAGCAGTCAAGACCTTGCTAAAAACAAAACTAGAAATAACACTGATTACTTTAGAAGACAGCAGCTTTTTGCAGTGATGATTTTTGTAGCTCGTTCCTAAAAAAATCTGAAGTTTGTACAGAGCTTGCCCGGCAGTCTTTGAATCATAAGCAGCATGAAAAACAGAAGAGGTATTTTCCGTCTTCTACTGAGTGTGTATAGGATGCCGAAGACCGAATCTTTGTACAGGACCTGGGAAGTGTTTGAGGAAAGGAAGATGTACCTTTTTGATTGCTGTGCAATTCTCTCCTTTGGTTATCAAGCCTTGCAGTGGGTGTGTGGTTAATGAGGGTTAATGAACCAAGTAACTGACAACAAATGCATTTGTTTGTTTATTTGCAGATTGTGCTGGCTGTGGAAGAGACATAAAAAATGGACAAGCATTGCTAGCTCTGGATAAGCAGTGGCACCTTGGGTGCTTTAAGTGCAAGGCCTGCGGGAAGGTCCTAACTGGGGAATACATCAGCAAGTAAGTAACCTCTGCATCTCTTCTGCACTCTTGGCATGAGTTCTTGTTGCCAATGAAGAAGAACTTGCAGCAAAGTTCACCTTTTGAAATCCAGTTTTCACCGCCTTTCCGTATACACCAAAATCTTTGTTCCCAGTGAGAGCTGAGTTGGGAAAGGAAAGTAAACTGAAAAGTGCAACTGAAAGGTGGTGTTTACTGATAGTAGTCTATATTTAATACCAATATGGAAGAGGATATATCTCCAGGTTCCCACAAAGGATTAGGTGAATTCCTGCATGTGTTTTCTATGTTAGCCACATAAAGCTTTGTGTCATTTTGCCTTCCAGTGTGTGATTTTGAGGAAAAAAAGTAGGAACCTGTCCATTGCTTGCCTTTGCTAGAGAGTAGAGTAAACGTGATGATGTGATTGACCTCACACTGTGTTTCTTATCTCCATATAAGAAACTAATGAAGAGGGTTTTGAGCGGAAGGAAGTGTAGAGGAAGAGAATGGGGAAAAGTGGTGTAATGATAAAATAGAGGGAATGAAGATACAGTCTCTGTTTCCCCCCTGCAGGTATATAACAAAGAGAAAAAATAGGGTAACAATGTTTGTTTCACAAACCTGTCATTAAGGGTTGTATAATATCTAATAAAAAGTAGCATCTGTAATTTCTCTAAAGAAGTTCAGTGCCTTGAGAAATACTACTAAGATGACTAGTGCTTCCACTTTTACTCTATGTTCCTTGTTCATACTAAAACACTATATAACCTTAAAAAAAAAAAGTGACTGCTTATGCTCTTGCAGACTACCAAAGAATTTTTTGCTGAAGTGAACAAAAACTACCTGCCTATGATAAAGACTGTGATCTCCTCTCATCCCCATAGACATAGTTTCACTGATTCCCTAGAATTGCACCACCTGTAGGTGTAGAGAGTCTGTTCTAAAGAATGAGTTTTACTTCAGTGGTTTGTACTGGATGCCTTTTCTTTATGGGAATTTAAGGAATAATTCTAAGAGGCACTGATGAGAATATGAATTTTTTTCTTCTACTACAAAATATTTCCCTTGAATTCTCTCCCATTTGCCTATTCCTGTGTGTAGGAGTTCCAGACTGAAGACAAGGGAAGAGTGTAAGTCATGCTGTAACCTGTTTATTAAAGGGTGGTTTGTAATTCGTGGATTTTCTTTTTCAGAGATGGTGCTCCTTATTGTGAAAAGGACTATCAAGTTCTTTTTGGAGTCAAATGTGAAGCATGTCACCAGTTCATTACTGGGAAAGTCCTAGAGGTAGGTGTTTTGTAAGCTAGAGTTTAGGAATTGGGCCATGTCCCATTATGTCTTCATGCAACTGCAGAGAATACAAAAATTCACATAGGAAAGTTTTTTCTGCTGATTTTAGAGTGAAGTTGCTGATTTTCAGAAATACTTTCAGTGTTTTAGCTTTGCAGTCATCAGGAAAACTGTGATAGGGAATTAATTGCACTAGTTTCTATGGATCTGTGGTTTCTATGTTTCTCTTTTAATGGTGATATGCAAAGTCTATTGCACTGCTTATTCTGTGTCAGATGTGATATATTTATAGAGGTAATCTGAGTATTGGAATCACCTTTGGCAACCATAAGTTTGCCAAAACTAACAACATGAGATTTCTCTTCTTAAATGAGGCCAGATGATCTGAATGATGCTGAGAAGGTGAGAAGGAGAAATGTGCTGGAGCGGTAAATTATATGTTCAGAAACAAGAAGGCAGAAAACATCTGAACCATCTCTTTTGTTGACTCTTAGTTGGAGTCCTCAGCGTTCTCATTGAAACTGACCAAATCTTTATAAAGATGTGTATCTTTTGTTGTCACTACTGATCTCCATCTCCTATGTCTGTCATGAGTCCCCTTTGAGCTGAAATCCTTGAACTATGCGTGGATCCCTCTGTGTCATCACTGAAATGTTTAAGGGGCAAAAAATGCAGAGGACCTTCCTTGTCACACTGTCATTGAGATATGAGAAGCAAAACTGCTAACTCGCTTCTTTGTAGGAAACTCTGTTCAATGGAAAGAACCTAAGCTTTGAGCCCAAGTCTGGAGCTGGGCTGTGTGGCTTGACTCCAGCTTTAGTGATTTTTAATACTCCACTTTTCCTGGGAAAAAAGCCTTTACATAATAAAGTTTGTGGAAGAAATGGGGAACCACGAAGGACTTTGGTTACAGGTGTATTTTGTGAAGAAGAAACTGGATGTACTGTATGTTTTACAGTGAATAACAGAAAATAAACCTGAAAGTGTTATGGAAATAAAAGTAGCTGGAATTTGCTAGTGAATGTGTATTACAGGTTCTCTTCTTTGTGTCCCATTTGCTACAGATATAAGACTGTGTCAGCAGTCATATGAGAAGTTTCAGGTTTGACATAAAGTGGTAACAGCTTGTGGTTTTAGTTCTGGAGGTTTCTCTGGCTCAGTATTCAGAATATTAACCAGGATGGTAGCCACCAAATGAGGGACTCGGAACGCGTGTGGACACCTGGTGCATTTGTCACTGCATCTACTGGGAGGAAGTACAATTTTTTAATTAGCCAGGCTCTTAGTCTGCCTCCTTTGCAATGTGTATCTAATTCCTTTGGAAACCCACATAGATAATTAGTGAGAACAGTCTGAGTTTTTCCTTGAGGAGGAAGGCTGTGTCCCTGGCTTTAATCTAGTGGTCTGCTACCATCTGCTTACCTATTCCCGTCTACTGATGAGTTTTTCAATTTAGTACTATGTATTGGTGGCACCATAGTTGCATCTGGTGCAGGAAGCACTGCAGGAGAGAAGTAATTGGATTTCTGAGATTGGGAAGCATAAAATAATTCTAAAATTATTTTAGATGCACATGATAGGTGCTCTAACCTACAAGTAATGCAACCTATTCAGAGGCATGGAGATGAAAATTATAAAAAAGAAGGTTATTGGAGTCTGTGAGAGCTGGGAAGAAATAAGCTATTCTTATTTGGAGCCTTTTGTGTAGTGGATGTGAATATAGCAAGGCGGCACTCATGTTATTCTTCCTAGCATCAGTGAGAAAGAGACCTAGCTTTTTGAGAGGTTCATGAGCTGTATCCTTTCAGAACAGAGTAAGTTGAGACTAAGCAAAGATTAGTTCAATTGAACTAGGACTTAGCTGTCCGTCATAATCTAAGCTGAAGTTCATGTTATCAGAGACATTGTGTCCTGGGCAGAACCCTGATGCAGTCATTTTGGCCCCAAGGCTGCTTTCTCACTCCATAGTTCTTACTCTTCTGATGGCTATTTATTATCAGAAGAAGAGCAACATTTTGCTGAAGCAATGAAACATGTCCATCCTCTTGCAAGGATCCACCTCTTCTAAGAGTCAAAATAGGTAAAAAAGATAAAGATTTTTCCATTTGACCTAGCCCCTGCAGAATCAGAATATGCTGATGAATTAGAAACACACCCTATGAATGATCTTATCAATATATGGAAATATTAAGCATGCTAAGTTCTGGGTAAGACTAGAAATTTTGCTTGAATATTTGTGGCTCTCATTGATAATCAGAGGCACAACCCATAATAATACAGTAGAGGGCAGCAGTAGTTCTCGATATGTAACTAAGACCAAACTCCTCTAAAGCCTGTAGAAGTTGAATTACTCATACAGTGCAATTCTTGAAGACTGACTGCTCTCTGAAAGGTGTAGATGGGACAAGTCCTTAGAAACTTTCACCGAAAAAATAAGTACTGTGTAGTCAGGGAAGCCATTCAAACATTGGCTTAACTGCGTTACAGTATGTATGAGCAGCCTGGATAGTCTATGAATAGAGTTCTCCAGGTATCATCTGGGAATGCAGATGCAGGAGAGACATTCAAGCACTTTCTGTCATTAAGTGGTGCTTGAAAAGGTTAGAAGATACAGGTGAGCAGCTAACATTCAATAATCAGAGCAGTTTATCAGAACCATGGGCTCATCCTAGAAACCTTTTACATTGTCAGAGATGCACAGTTCCAAAGGGGCAGTACTAATGCCTCTAAATTAGACTAAAGGAACTAATAAGTCAAAACTTAGGATGAGAAAATCATGTGTCAGCATGTGTGACCCCTTTGGGCAGAAAAGGTAGTCTAAAGGATGGGGTCAGAGCATGACATAAATCCTCTGGTAATAATGGAGGTGACAGATTGGAAGCAGCCACAGGGCCATGGAAGATAATTCATAAAGCAGGACGCCACAGTTCAGGGAGGGCTGCAGACCTATTTGAGGCAGGACAATTAACAATCTCCTTATCTTGTACAGGAAATCACCCACAACCTTCCAGTACACCTGAAGTTTTAATTTAGATGAAGCTTGAAATTCTCACAGGAGGATTACTGTCTTCCGTTTTTGTTTTCTTTGGCAACATTTCTTTTGATCTGTTTCATGTGGGTCATCTCTTGTCCTGCTGCCTCTCTTGGGAAGGAAACTACATTCTTGGTGTGAAGCAGCACCATTATAGGAACTGTCTAGGTAGGGGTTATGGCATCACTGACTAGCCCAAGTTATCCTTACTGACAACCAGTGGGAGAGAAAACAAAACACTTTGTACTTTGCCTTTGTTAATAAAAATGGTAGTAGTAAATTCACTGATCAGTATCTTTCATTTTATTTGTCAATAAAATAATTTGTTATGTCAGGAGCAGAGTGTACTATTTCATCATCTTCATCCAAAGAAATGATTAAAAGAGATTGGAGGGAAGTATATAGTACATTGTCTACAAACACTTTCTTCTAATGGATCAGAAGCGATGAGCAGCATGCCATTGTAGTCCTGCTTTATTTTCTGCTTATTTTTATTACATCTGGGACAGTCTAAAGAAAAACTGAAAAACTGAAGGGAAATGAAAGCATGAAAGTTAGCTTTGGGTTCACAGAGGCTGGTGCTATCTATTTTTCCAATAAAAGATAATTTTTTTTATTTAAAGAGAAAGTGAGATTCTTTGCAACATTGCAGGCTTTCAGCTCCTGCTCACTTTTGTCCCTCAGTATGGCTTAGGACCTCTGAAAAATCAGGTTTTCAGTCTTCTGCAGCGAGCAGCCAGCAAGAGAGACAACCACTCCTGATGTGGACCTGAGTCTTCATCTCAGAAGCAGCTATGCTGTGCCCCTGGTAGGCACCTTCAGCAAAGCCTGTCAGAAAGGCCAAGGTTTGAGTTCAAACCTTGAGATTCAAGCCTTGAGAGGATGGACTCCCTCCAACCATTCTGTAGAGGTGATCCCTCCCCTTTGCTCAGTTAGGAAATGCATTACTCAAAAAACAGTACTCATTTTGCTAATATCCACATATCATGGAAGAATGCTCTTTTTTCTAGGCCATAGATCTAACAACTTTCAGTAGCCCTGAAAATATGGAAGAAGAATACCATGTGCATTTAAGTCAGTTCAAATATTTCTCGTGTATTATTTGACAGAGAACTTTGTGACAAATAGTCACAGATGATAGATGAGTGCATGCTAACACAATAAATGTGGTATTATGCAATATGAAATAGATGCTGCAACTTTCTTGAGGATACCAGATACTTTAATACTCGAGTATTTCAGGAAATGTTGTCAAGGCAACAGAGATCAGTGTTCTTCCTTGGGTTTCTCCAGCAGATAGGAATCTTATTTATGAAAAATTACCCATTTCCCATTAACTCTGGTGAAAAACCTTTTTATCGGGCAATAACGGCATAGTGAGAGTGAGGACTTTTACATAGACTTTCCACTAAGCTATTGTTTTCATAGCTTCAAGGCTTGCCTATTGAAAGATGCCCATCTGATCCTAATCCTGCAAGTTTCTGTGTAGACATGTGTAACTCCACAAATCTAAGTAAACTTCAGCACATATTTAGCTATTTGAAAGATGCTGGCCTAAATCATTTTTGTCTAATGTGGTTAACATACACAATATAACTATTCCTCCAAGGCTTAATTCAAAATATGTTAAATCAATGAGAAGCTTTCCATCGACTTCAGAGAATGGTGGCTCATGCCTACATCCATGTATTTTGTCTTTGCTTATCTAAAGTGATTTACAAAACTTCTATTAGTATTCTTTTAGTTCTGCAGAAAGAAGACATCAGGTGGATATTTTGCATGAAATCATACAGAAAGCCTGAGAATAAGATTTAGGTCTTAATGATTTTCACTTTTTTTTGGCTGTTACTGATACGAACAGGATTTGATCTCATGACCTAGAGATAGAGATGTATATATCTGTTATCAAATCCCCCAACCATCTTGCTACTCTACCCGTTTATTTTTATAATACTATTTGCTTAATATTCATTTGCAAATAAAAAGCCATTGTGTGGTTTCTCCTGACTGTGCATAGCTCAAGTTCCTGTTCTAATGGGCTGCTGCCTGCCCTGTGTTTGTTTCCTGTGCACTGTTGAAACTTGCACCCCACCTTGTAAGCAGTGGCATAACGCCATTTTAACAGATGGACCTGAAAAGAGAAATGCCAGAGCACCAGAAGGCTCCCTTGACTTCAGCCTGCAAGGTCAAGTTCTAAATGTGTTTTTGATATTGTAATTTATACTGAGCTTCCCCTGATTTTAAAGAGGAGTAGTAATTTAAGATGTGGTATCTAATGTGAAGGAGATTTAGTACTTGTAGGTACTATTACTGTAATGTGCCAGCATTTTAAGGTGTCTCATCTGTGCTGCAACTAACTCTGAAAGATTTCAATTTTGAGATGCCTTGACTTCTGAAGTTAGAAATAGATAACAATAATTGGGGGCGGGGGGGGACACAGGACAGGGACGACATGACCAAACAAACAGTAAAAGTTGCTATGGTTGTGTAAAGAAACTGTATCCATATTTAAGAGGCAATGAATGTGAGCCAGAAGAGCCTGTAAGTTTCTTCAAGTATTGTTTTCAGAGCTAGATTTAGAAACCTGTGCTGTCAGGGGTTCAGAGAAGTTTCTGCTGATTCTTTACATGTAAATGAGTCTGTTCTAAATAAATAAATAACAAATAGATGACAGAACATTGCTGGTTCCCATACTGTAAATGATTTATTTGAACAATGCCTGTTTATGTTGTTCAAGGATATGCCTTCTGCCAACACTTACCCATGCAAGCAACTTTGCTCATGTGAGTATTAGTATTCGGATGCTTCAGTTGATTGACTTTCAGGGAAGCTCAGTAGCCTACACGTTTAAGTAATTTATTTTAAGGAGATTTAGGCTCATAGCTTACATGAAAACATCACCCTTCTCTGCAAAGATCCATGCAGTACAGAGTTTAGTTAGGTACTTCAGTACATTCATGCGTCTGGTCCTGTGTTTTAATAACAGTACACTTTCTAGATTGAGGAACCGTGTAGAGAATCTCTTAAAACAAACAGAGGTTTCTTTCAATTCCATTCAGAAATGTTAAATGAAAGGCTAACACATATTCTTCTGCTGAACAAAATACTTAGCAAGGCTGTTTTCATAGTAGTTATGCAGGAAGTATCACAAAATGTGTCATTTACTGGATTTTAATGATGCAGCCTGTACTGGTAGTACAGGTTGAGGTGATGTAAAAATTCAAACACTTTTATAAATGAAGCAGTTGAGCTGAACAAAGACTGATGATATGATGGATCCAAATGGGTTTGGTTTTGGTAGTATGTTAAAGTTGTGGTAAAATAATAATCCCTGAAGAATGTACTACCATTTTGTTTTCATAGCACTAGGCGTCTGCTGGTTTGGGTGTCTCACAGGCTTGGGAGAGTCTTTGCTCTCAACCATTGTCATCTTCACACACCATAAAAATACAGGGGAAAAGACTACGGAGCAAATGAGAAGAAGCAGTGGAGTTTAGTGCATGTTTTGTTAATTCTGTGATTTGCTTTGTTTGTGTTTAATTTTACTGCTGTTACAATAAATGAGAAAAATGAACATGTTGTTTGAATGTCCCAGGTAAGTGATAAGAAAAAGCAGACGCACATGATGTGATTGTTTGCCCTCTTAGTCAGACAGATATGTACAAGCAGACCACAGCACCTTTTTCATTATGGAAAATACCTGTTGAGAGATCAGATAGGGCCAGTGCACAGGGCCCACTGTAAATTCATCAAATGTTCATAGAGTGTGTCTGAAGCGTGATCTCACCCAAAATGTGCAAATAGGAGAAAGGGATACATGTACCAGTGTGGGAAGTGGCTCCAGCACTCTGCCTGCATTAATCTGAATTGGACTAGAATACAATCTCAGTGTAACTAAGTGCTTCTGACAAAACTAGACTAACACCCAGGAGGCTGTATAAATTCTTCAGAAGCCACGGAAGTAATAACTTCCAGAGAAAGAGAGGCTAATTTCATACTCAGGAGACACCTCTCCCCAAGGGAAAAATGTTCTGAGTTGTATCAATGTCAAATAGTGACACACAAGTGATGAGAAATGGCCCTGCCCCTGCCTGGGCCGGTATTCATCCCCCTTTTCCTTTTTCAGAATGGGTTGGCCGAGTTACTGCCGGAGTTGGTTTAATGTGCAGGGAGGATTATTTGCTTGGTTTGGTGGGTGTGTGCAGGAGAGTGCGTGAGTACGAGCAGAGGAGGAGTGAGACTCAGGGCTGGGTGCAGTTACAGGCACTTCACTGTGGGCTGGTTCAGTGAGAGCACGAGCGGTCTGCACATCGCTTCTGGTAGTGCTCCAAATTTGAACAGAGGTGGAGGGAGTCTGCCCGCCGGGCTGAGGAGGGAATGGACTTAGACTGAAGAATTATTATCAGAAGGTAAACCCTTTCCTGTGAAACTAGATCTGAACTGGAAGGTGTCATGGCTTTCTTTTGGGGGGGAGAGAGGAGGTGCAACTTTGTGATGTAACTGAATAGCTCGCCAGTGGTATCATAATAGGGTACTTGTACTTTTGTTCCTGTGCACCAGAAGGATTTTTTTTAAAAGGCTGTGTGTAATTCTGTGGTTTAGATAAAGGGAGTACAGCTAACATGTTTCTAAACTGCCAGGAAGAGAGGAGAATGGCGCAGAGCTTGGGCTGTTTCTGATTGCAACTGATTGCTGGTGTATGGAGGAACAATACAATTCTTCATCTCAAATAATTCTAGATATAGTTTTGTTGTCTCTTTTGATCACTTCTGGACATTTGTTGCATAGAAATAAGGTTAGAGTTTGTTTCCAGTTTCCCTGCCTTTTTGCTGAGAAACATGCTTTATCAGTTATGTAGAAAGCTGATTATTTTTTTTCCTCCTAATGTGGGGTTTGTTTGCGTAAAAATGGGGAAATGAAAAGTTTAATAATAACTCAGGATATGGGTAAATGGTTCAGACAGATTGTCTATGTAGCTGAGTAGCAGCATAGATTTAACTTAATTTAGACTACTATTCCCTGATGAAAAATATGCTAGTGTAATTGCCTGGAACACCACACCTTGCACAGGGTCAAAAATCTAGAATAGATATATTTCCAGAAAAATAACATACATTGCTTCATGTAAAAATCTTTCTAAGAGGAGTTTGGTGATTGCACGTGCCTTCCCCCGCCCCCGCCCCTGCCAAAAATTCAATTTGGCAAGAGGGATATCTGTAGTTGGGAAAGACTTGACATATAAAGATGACAAAAGAGTATCTGAAGTTGACAGAGCCCTAACAGAAGTTCAGTTGCTATGGCAGCATAATCACAAGGCATTAACTTCTCAGCAGTGGTTTGGAAACCATCCTTCAGTCAATTTGAACATCAATAGGAAGGGAAGGAATGTTAAGAGGATGTAGGGATGGTGAATAAGAAAAGCAAGTTGTAACAAGTAATTTAAAAAATAACCAATTAAAGCTTCCTTATTGCCACAAAGGGATTTGCGAAATCTTGCAGGTGCTTATAAGAATATGGCTTATCTGTATAAATTGCTTTTGTGAGTATGGTGCTGCTGATTAGGATCTATATTTCCTAGCACAGCATCTTTAGCTTGTACCTTTTTGATTTAGTTAAATATTCTCTAGTGTGTTTCTTGCACTAAGTATTACTGAAAAACTTTAGCAGGCTGATCAAAATACTTTAAAATGACATTTCAGTAGAGTCATTTATATTAGTATAAAGTTTCTTGCCACCAACAGCAGCCCTTGTGATATATAGCCATTGCAGGTATGCCAGTAACACACAACGGATACTTAAGTAGCTTTTTCATGTCTTAGAGGTGCATGTAACACATACCAGTTTTTAGTAGAGGAGTACCTTACCTGCATGACTTTATTTTTCTTGTTACATAGCTGTATTAAGAACTCAGTTGCATGGCTGTCACTGCCAAACAAGTCTTGTTCTCTTCTTGGAACAGTCTGCTTTAGGGAAAACATAATACTCTCTTTATTTTGTAGCTCCCATTGCTACTTCTGTTCATCTTTTAAACCTTTGCATTGTGCTAGTGCTACCTGCCACAATCCCTCACAACAGTGATATAAAATTAATAATGATCCCTGCACCAAAGTACTTAGACTGAAAATAAAAGTTCCTCGGTGTCAAAGTCTCACTGTCAATTGGGATGTAGTGATAGGGGAATGTGAGAATGTGCTCTGTAGCAATATGGAATTATTTCAGCCAGTTATTTTTTGTTTCTCCCAGACGGAGATCACAATGAAAAATGGATTAAGTTGTGAAATACTTTTTTGCAAGATTGTGATCTTTCATTTTTAAGTCCTGCTTTAAGTTCTCCTATCAGTGGAAAGTTTGCCACTGACTTCTAGAAGAGCAGGATAGGACTTAGACCTGTCACCCGTAAAAAGTAATTGTTGGGAATAATGCAGCAGTAACATGTTTGAAACTTGAGAAGTGGAGAAGAGCCTGTTGGGACAAGTCTATAGCTGTCACCTGTTTGTAAGAGGCTCCATCCAGGTATTGTGCTCAGGACTCAGTTCCCTCTCTCTTTTGTTTGCTTTGTCAGGGTGCTTTCGTGGGACGGGAGGGAAGGAAAGAAAAAGCAAAACCAAAAGATATGTCTGGAATCTTTAGGGACTTTGAAGTCCACAGAATTAACATGTGTGTTTACTGAGCAGGTGCTTTACAGATGAAGAAATATGGTACACATGGGTATTTTGTGGGTGATTAAATGTTTGAAATGACCACCTGGAGCACAAAAGGGGTACATTTTAATTACATGTTCATGCTACATTAGAAGATCATACAGGTCTAATAGTTCTTTGGATAGATATCTGGGATGTATGGGATTTATTACAAGCCTTTTTCTTTGTAAGAGGTAAAAATAGCACACAGCAAGAGATGCACCTTTTCATCACCAGCAACAGAGATACTCTGGCATTTCAACTGTCTGTGAAACTAGCTTGGGATGTTTTGTGGTTTGCAGAGGTCTCTGAAATGAGCATCATAAATCATGTGAGTATGAGTTAAAATGTTAAGAAACTGACTTTTACATGTAGGATTTGGAGAGAGAGATTAGTTATGCATACAGATGCATCTGCTGTTGCTTTGAATTCTGTAACATAGTTGCATGTTGGCTGGAAAATGTTTTCTCCTAGCAATGAGGAGAGTAACAACAGAGGCAGCAGTACCCTTGAACTACTGCTGTTGAGGCAACAATTGTGGAGACCCTGTACTCGGTTGAAAACTGAATGGCAGCAAATTATGTTAGGTATCCCTTTCTGCTTTATGTCCATCACCTCTTTGCTGTTCATCGCCATAGTAATATGTTGTATCATAGTTATTTTGTTGGAATAGTTTTCCCTTGGTAACTAGAAATCTGGATTTTATACACAGCTGAAGAAAACAAGGTAGGGAGTAAAATCCCCATGTCTTGGCTCTGACAAACATACTCTGATGGGATGTTTATGCCAGCTAGGATTCAAAAGTATGCTTGCATAGTTTTGCATCTCTAATTGGAAATCCCATGTATCAGCAGTGAGAAAACTGACAAATAGGATAAAAAAATGGACTTCTGCCAAAAATAAAAGGCTCTGCTTTTAGCAGAGTACATGTTGGTGGTCTGACATTTATTCAAAGTGACTCTATTTGAAAAAGAGACAACTATTTCTCTGCACTATCTATCCACTGGTTACCTTGAAGTCCTTTGAAATTTCCATTTTAAATTTAATGTAACATAAACATTTTGGCCGGAATTACAAAACAAGGATTCCTGAGAAATGCCTGGATGTAGTTAAGTCCAGGCTCATAATTATATATGGGTGACTATGGAGTTAAGAGCAATGTGATTGGGAAGAAAAATATTTGAAGAAAATCTGTCCCTTTCCTAGATTGTCATCTGTGGCTTGATGTGACCTCTTGCTGGAAGAGATTTCCAAAGGTAGCAGGTAGCATTGCAGTTAATCAAGGATAAACCCCATTCTTTAGACTTTTTAAAGCATGACAGTGACTTTTAGGATCAGTTTGCTACAAGAGCAGGCTCTAGTCACTAAAAGAAAAAATATTCCCTGTTTTCCTGTTAGAGCAATCTGTGAGTCTACCAGGTACAAATTATCATAAATTGAGTGCTTCATGTCTACTTTGTTTCTTACGGGCTACCTTTGTTTTATATTCTCTGGTTATTTTCTACGGATGTACTGCGTCTGACCTCATGCTTAGTTTCTTTCCCCCCTCCTTTGGCCTTTGCAACTTGAACTGTTGTTCTTGGGGCACTCCCTCTGAACTGAATGCAGACGTCAGAATGGAGACCAGAGTTTGCTAAATTGCATGCCAAAGGTTGCGTGGTTCCTGAAACAGCCTTCTGACAGAAAACTGGAAAGACAGTTTTGTGTTAGATGAACGAGAAAATCAGCTACAGTTATTTGGATCCAGTGGTGTGCTACACAGAGGTCCGGCAGGGCTGGGAGTCTGAGAATTTGAGTTCTCTGCTTGGCTCTGCTGCAAGCATTAATTTTGATCCAAGGTGAGTTGCTTAACCTCCCAAGCTCTCACTTGCTTCATCAGTTAGAAGGTGGTTTGCACTTGCCTACTGAATAGGTTAACATGAGTTTTGCCTAGTGCTACAGTGACCTGTTTTCTCAGCCTTCCCCATGCTACAGAGCCCTGTAACAGTGCTGGACGTTCTGGCTCAGTAGCAATTCTGGTGCTGGTGCAGCACACCCTACACCAGAACTTCTCCTGGCGCTTCACGTGAACTCTCTGAACTACAAGCCACATCAACAAAGGCTCCCTTCTAGCAGCAAAGCCCCTGCTATACCAAGAGTTTTGCTGGTTAGCCAGGACAGGTCTCAGTGAACTGCTTTAACTCTACTGGAAATTTTTCCAGTGTAACCTTAGACTCTGACTCTAATTATTCTGCTGGTTTGGTCCAGACCTGTGCTCCCTAGGAGCAGCCTGATGCATGTATAAAAGCTTCTCTCTATGTAAAGCCCGTTGGAATGGTTTTTAAGGTCAGAGGAACTGCTAAAATCATCTTGCTTGACCTTATCTTTTCAAAATCATAGAGCTGTTCCCTAGAAACCAAATGAAAGCTTATCCTTTGGGAAATTATCTTGCCTTGTCGTGAAGACTGCAGAGTGATTTTAAGGCCAAAAATTTTCTCTCTTGCTGCTTAAATTACCTTTACTTTTTAGAAACTTCACCTTATTTTGACGTTAAATTTGTCTAACTTCAGCTTTTTGATGTTGTCATAGTTTTTTCAATGGGATTGGAAAGCTCATGCTCTTTCCTGCTATTATCTACTTTCTTTGCTTTTAATCACCTGTCTGTTGCGATCTAGCCATCTCTGAAGCCTCTCACTGAATAAGGGTTTGACTCTGAGTCCTCCAGGTTCACAGCTGAAGACTCACATTGTTTTGATGGTTCTCCACCTAACTCTGTTCTGTAAATCCACATGTATGCACTCATCAGTGTTATAATGGTGATGTTGCAGTATCTGTAGTCAAAAGCAAAACCTTTTTTCTGCTTTTCCTTTATATTCTGTGTATACATTAAATGATAAGAAGAGCCAGCCCTTTCAGGTACTCTGAGAGCATTTTCTGGGAGATTATTAATGATGTTCTCAAACCACCTGCCTCAGTTGCTGTTGCCCACATGGCCCTCAGTCTCACAGGGCCCCAGTTTCTTGATTTGCAGGCATATTACGTTAGACTGTTAAAACATACTTGTTGGGTTTACATAGCTTAAACAAGCATTGTCTTTGATTCATCAGCAGATTTCCCAGGAAAGGTTTTATATTCTTGTCTTGGCCAGTAGTAGAAGTACCTCATGCTGTGGGTAGAAGGAAGTAATCTCTGAGGTATCTGGTTCACCAGAGCCTCCCCTGCTAACACATCCATCTGTCAGAGAACTGCCTAGCTATAGCTTTCTGAAGACTCTTAAGTACAAATTATTCAAGTCTCCCAATATGTAAATGTTGACTCATGGCAAACACTATTTAAATAAATCTTGCTCAATAAACAGTATCAAACAGGAAAAATATGTCTTTCGGCATCGTCAAATGCAGACCAGAAGGATACACCTCCTGAATACTCCTGCCTTTTCTGTGTTCTCTTTCATCATTTTTCATCTACTGCTCACAAGACATCTTTGCCTGGTCTGTGATTTTGATGTTGTTTTTTTTTCCCCATCATGCTTTAATAAAGACTCTTATTGTCTTTAAACATGTAGCCCGTAGTTATTTCTTTGGTGACTTTAGCCTTCTTATCGGTTATCTTTATTTCTAACTTAATGACTTAGTCATTGCCTTTTTTTTTTTTTTTATGTTAATAGTATCTCAGTTCTTACAATTTTTCTGTGCATCAAGCATATGGACCATGATAACTTTTTGTTTGTATTTTAGAATACAGGAGTTGGGACGTTCAGTAGGATGTCTTAAAAATTCCTGGGTTTATCCTTTTATGGTTACTTTAAGATCTAGGAAGATGTGTGTTCCTTTAAAATTCCACATACACATATATATGTATATGTATGCACATATAACACTGCTCTTTATTTCTGTCTGTCTACAAATGCAATCAAATCATGATCAGAATGGAGATAACTGCTAATTTTTGGAATTGCAAATAACCTTTTTATGATAGGATGACGTCTAGTATTTATTATCTGCTGTCAGGTGCAAGGCTTTCTGATTTATGAAATAATTCTGTTGGGGGTTTTTTATGATACAAAGGAGATATGCTACTGACTTCTCTAGCTAAATTTCAGCAGGTTGAAGTCAGCTGTAGTTCTACTGACTGAGAAAGTTGTTTCTTATTAAATAAACTAGTAATATCTCAGTCTTCCAAGATACTTCCCATTGTTTTGGAGGTATCATTGCAGCACTGCAGATACAGCTTCAGTTAATGTGATCTGCTAATGCATATACGTCAAGCTCTGTTATTCGAAGTTCAGCCAGAGGGACAAGTCAAGGGACTAACAGTCACTTCATGCAGAGTGTTAAAAGGAGAAATGTGGTTGTGTTTCACTCTTGAACTCACATATTCCTGATAACTCAGTGGTCCTGTTATCACCTAACGAAAGAGAACATGAAGATGACTTGGAAAGTGGAATATTCCTGTGTTACGGAAGATTGCATATCGTATGCATCCGGTACATAATTCATTCACAAGATTCCATGCTGTCCCTTGACCTGTGCCATACAACTAACACTCAGCAGCAAACCAAGCTGAGGGCTTTACTTTGCTTTCAGCAGGCTAGAGGCTGTAGCTGGAAAGGCTGTCTCGCCTTGCTGCAGAGAGACCGATCGCTCAACTGTACAGCTCAGCAGACCTACACAACACTCTCGGTAGTCAGTAGAGGTGTTTTGCTGGCTGGTTGAGGCAAAGTTATAGTTATGCCAGTATTAGGCTGTTTGAAAAGGCCCTTGGCAACATGGTGAAGTTACTGTAAAGTAGCTTTGCTGGTTGATTCTGGTTCCAAACTAATCCAGCAGTATGAATGTGGCTGTAATCAGGTCCTTTAGGTGAAGTATCTTTTCATGTCAAAAATCCATGCTGGACAAAATGCATACAAGATAAAGGAATGTTTAGTTCTGTAATACTTTGTGAAGCCTAAAGATTACAGAAGATGTAGAAAGTCCACACCTGTACTTATAAACTGGACCTGCTCCAGCATTGTTAAGAAATAGAGGAGGGATTTGTATCAGGCCTTGCCAAATACTTGCTGTTGAGAAGTTCAAAATTAAAAAAAATAATCTGTACAATACACATGGTTTAAAAGAAAATTAAATGCCGGATGCTGGATTTTGCTCTCATACGCACCTAAATAAGGGTAATGAAGGCAGTGAATTCAGATTTGTATTGTAATTAGATTAGAATGAAACTTAATAAATTCTAGTACATATATTTCCTCTGGATTGTTTCTGATTAACTACATGTTCAGTCACTGGAATTAGGTTTCTCTGTGCATAAATGTAACCCAGGATCCTAACAGAGATGTTGCTGAAATCCTGGCAATAGGCAATAAAGCTGTGTTTGCTGTTGCTTTGCTCCTCTCTATTGACCACAGTATTCTAACCAGCCACTTTGCGCTACGGTGGGTACATTTCTTAGTTAAGTGGAATTACCCTCTTTGTACTGACCTCCTGCTGTTAACTGTGTAGCTAATGTAAGTTCTTAACATTGGTCCTGTGTGTAGCAATAGGTGGATTTACCCCATGGAGACAGAATGAATAGCTCCCATAAAGACCGTAGTTGGTAGTTAAGAATTTCACCTGTGTGTGCAACTTGCTCAACATTGGATGTTGCAGGAAAGTAAGCACTCAAAGCAGAGCTGACAGTGCAGTGAAAAGTAACTGCTAGGATCTTACTAAAGTAAGTCCAGTTGATTCTCAGCTGCCCTGAGAAGTTTTTCTTCATGTCAGCAGAGCAGTTGCATAGCTGGGAATTTAGCCTGAATCGTTACTTGCATCTTTGCTATAAGGAAAAATTATATTCCAAGCAGCTAATAGTTGCATTGCTATTAACAGCAACTAATGGGTACAACAATAGTGTATGCAGATGGATTTAACACTGTGTAAGATACAAAGTTTATTACAGTCCATCTGTTAAGGAATATACTAGCATGAGATTGGCAGTCACTGTTGAAATGCTGGGAAGTATTTTTGTATAAAAATCAGAAACTGGACATGAATTAACAGTGCAGGTGTTCATAGCAACAGGACAGCTGCAGTTTTGGCTTACCCAAGGCAGCACAGCAATCAATGGAAGACTCTGAGGGTCTTCCATGTCTCTTGCATGCACATTGTCATTCAGATTTACAGTCACGGCCTCACGCTCCATTTCCCACTTTCCCTCAGTCTTGTGTCTTGTGTCTTGCAGCCCCATCAGCCTGGGAACTGCCAGTGTGAGCTCTGCTTCCCGCTGCTCCATCCTGTCTCAGGTTGAACAGAGGCAGAGACTGTGCTGAGAGCTGTTGCTATTGAGATGTTGTGACAGTAGTGTTAAAAACAGCTTTAGAAGGTCCTAGTTTTAAAGATACATATCAAACAACGATTTATCAGGCTAGAATATTTTCAATGTTTAAATTTTGTTACACTTTCCTTCCTTTGGCAGTAACAGAAAATTGTGGTAGATTCTGAAGTCCTTTGGAAGCAAAGGATCTGCACAGATATCTGAGCAAAGATATTTGTAGTGACTTGCTAAACAGATAAGAGCCTGGGAAAAATGAGTGGACAGTTTGGGTCAGGATGTTATTAGAGGCCAGTTTTGGTCTTCATAGTGTTTGTGCTGTTCCAGCCGCTCGTGAGATCACAGAAGCCTGCAGAGAAGGAAACAATGGAATTTGATGTTATACCGAACATCAAACAGGGTTGAAGGTTCTGTGACCTCTGCAAGTAATTAAAATAAAGCTTCGCTGGAAAATGGTAGGCTACTGCCACAGTTCCTGTTTTACAATTCACGACATTCCTTAAGGGATTTCAAAGATGAGTCCGAGTTATTCTTTGTGCTGCTCCTTAGTCCTTAAGAGAGTTAAGAAATCAGGTCATTCTCCTCAGAGTCGTGGTAGAACTAAATATTTGATTAGGTTTGGCCATCAAATGGGCCCATTATACCTGTTCATAAAAATTTAAAAAAAAAGAAAAGGGGGAGGGGCTTTTACTCTTAAAGGTACTCTTTCAACTACATAGCAGGTTTTGTGCTATTAAAATAGTATTAGAAAACTAAAGCTTTCTACATGTTTAATAGCTGTTTGTCAGGTGACTGCTGAGATATCTTTGAATGGAGAGTGAGTGCAGCTGTGCAAATGTAACGCAACAAATATGCACTTAATTGTGTCCTTTGGCCAGCAGAAAATGTCTGTTGGTAATTAGTTCTTCCTCTACCAGACCCACTGGCATGTGAGCTCTCCTAGCGGGATTCTTGTTATTGTTCTCTCTGGCTCTTGTTCACTGTTGTTCTGGAAGGAAGGACAGAACTGAAGGCATGAGTAATAGGAAATCTTAAGCTCTCATGTTCACCAAAGAGGAAAACATTTATTTAATCAGACTAGAGCTCTACAAGCACTCAGAGAATAAAAGTTAGTCTTGTGGCAAGTGGGGACAGAGGGGATGGACTCAGAAAATACAGTCTTTGGCTTTTGAAGTACTATTACCATGGGGTTAAAGCTGTATTTTATGCTGGGTATCTGGGGCACATTGTATCAGCTTGCATGCAGCTGTATTTGTAGCTCCCAGGTTAGAATCGTTCTTGCAATATCCACCATTGCCTTCCTTGACACCTATGAGTAACAGTACAGTTTTGGCTTCAGGAGGTCCCCAATGGCATTTTGATAAAGTGAAGGCAAATGAGTGTTGTGCACATTTGTGAAAAGGTTGGAGCATCAGTGGTGTGAGAAAGGGTTGTAGAGGAACTTGGTGCGTTGTGTTTAACTGGTGCTTCAAGCAGCACCCTACCTCCCAGCCTTTTAGCTTACCTTTTAAACTGCAAGAGGTCTCTAAGCAAGATGCATGCAGTGTGTAATGCAATGACTGTGTTCTGCGACCTTTCTCATACTGGACAATTGTACAGGGTTATTACCCCCCCATTAGAGGGAGCCTTCAAAGCCCTCTGTGAACAGTACACAGTGGCTTTTAAAATGGCATTGCAGACTGGTTTAATTGGCTGAGGAGGATTTGTATGTCCCAGTTGAAGTTATTTATGAGAATAGCATGCTGGAAGAAGGCTGAAAATTGATAGCTGCTGAGTCTGAAAAGGTGATCTAACGAAAATTTGGTGTCGCTTATTTTTAAATATTATTATAGGTCTTGGTATTGTTATAATACATAATAGAGCTTGTACTTTTGCTAATGTTACTTGGGACATGTCCTCTGCAGAATATACACATCCAGCTCCCCTACATAGCCCATCATCCGTGAATCCTGACTACTGAACCTCTAACTGTCATTCATAAGCCTTAGAGGAGAGGCGATTACGTGGATTTATCCTCAGGACTGGTCATTAGGAATACATTCTGTAATGGTTTTCCTTGGTAGTGTTTCTCCAAAGTATTTTATGAAGGACATTAATCTTCTTTGTAGATTGGGAATCTGAAGCTCAGTATTGCTTAAGACTTGATTCCAGTATGGCTTGAAATTACCAGAATAAATAGAACCTTAATACTTTGTAAAATCATAGAATCATTTAGGTTGGAAAAGACCTTCAAGATCATCGAGTCCAACCATTAACCAAGCCCACTAAACCATGTCCTGAAGTACCCTGTCCACTCGCTTTTTTAATGCTAAAACCTATTTTCTTTACATGAATATGCATATAATGCACATATTGTGTGTAGTATATGTATTTAGTAGTATATTGAAAATAAATAGAATGCATATATCACTGGTCAACCACAATTCAGTGAGACTTGCAGAACCATGGAAAGCTACTTAAATTTAACATCAGTATATTTAAATTTATAATTACACTTATAATATACCTTTGGCCACTGTTCCTTCATTCTGCTGTTCTAAGACTCTGGAAGTATTTGGTAAATGAGAATATACTGCCACTTTTTTAAATCTAAATTTTTCTGTCCACGGTGTTCAAATGAGATTTAATCTGAGAACCTACTTTAGATTTGTCAGTGTGGGTAGAAGATAAATAGGGAAGTCAGAAGAGTTTGTATCTTGTTATAAATTGATAACTGATGTTCTTTGCTTCTACTCAAATGCAAGTGCCAGCTGATTTAACAGAGAATTTATAGGCAGTGACAGTAACACGTAGGTTTAATATTTTATTTGACAAGAAACTGCTGTCAATTCATTCAATTCCATTTAAGAATTTGTATGCAAAGTAAGAGCAATAATGTTCAATATTATTTTGGTTGGTTTTAGCACTTCTAGCTAAGCAAAACCAGGGTATTTACAGCTATTAATTCAGCTTACTCAAACTTAGTTTAGGGATGGTCCTCTAAGGCATGGGTCATAGTTTGCACTTGATGGTTTGGATTGTCCTGAAGACCTCAACTAAAGCTGAAATAATTCAGAAGAGATCGTAAGCAATATGATAGATCAAAACCTAGTGGCTGAATAGCTGTATTTTGAACAGAAAAGTGTTTTGTTGCTGCTGCCAGGGTGCAAGATGCCACTTGAGAAGTCCTTGTGTAGCAAAGCTAACTGTAAAGGATTTCTGGACGTGAAGTGGACTTGAGAAGGCGTAAGGAGAGCTAGGAACAGCGAGAAGGCAAGTGCTTTTAACCCTCTTGCACCTTAGCTGAAGGATGTTCAGGGCAAATGTGCACTGAATTAATGTTTCTTGTTACTGCCAACATTGGATTGAGATAGAAACCTTACAGTCCACAGCACAGTAGCATAAGATTACAGGAAACTGCACATTGGACATACTGAATGAGGGTTTAGTAGCCTGAGAGCAAGATGGACAAGACCAGATGTCTAAAAAGTGTGAATATTTCATCCCCTTGTAGATCAAAAGGTTTTCCTAATACATTGTAAATGACTGACTTTCAGCAACTAGTTTTCTCAGATGATCACAGCAAATAAAGCACAGCAAGATTAGCCCTAAGTTAGTTGAGATGCAGATTGTTTTCCAGTGCATACCCACTGAAGAAAGGCTTCCAATCCTGAGCCGTAGAAACATTACTGAGGTGGAAAACTCATGAAACTGGTTTGGAAGCATTCAGCAACAAGTGCAGCTGCTGTGGTATGTAACTCCCCCAAAACCTCTCTTGTGCAGGATGTATTAGCACTTCCACTTAGCAAGGTTGTGTTACCTGGGGCATGGTGGTCATTCGTCATCACTCACACTAGGCTAAAATTTGGAAAGTTGTTTCAGCCTTGGGGAAAGATCTGATAAAATTGGTCTCTTTTGAAGAGACAGGTGTACATTGTTTAAACTGTATTCTCTTGACAGTAGCGTATCAGAAGTTTTTCCAGGAAAAAAATCTTCAGAGGCACCACAGGTCTACACATAATATTGTGATGAATTCTGGATTTGTTTCTCCTATAAATAGCCTGGCTTTTAAAAACATGTAAACTGCTTATAGCAATTAACAGGTGAGTACTTGAATCCAGGTGCCCTTTTCTAAAGGATCCTCAAGAAAAGCTTTGTGTTGAGGAGAAAAATAAGCGGAAAGTTTATCGGATGATCATGGCAAGTGAAAGACTCATCAATATTGGCACTAGATGGACCGGATACAGACCCTTTTAGGACAAAGTATGGATCAAGCTAGTAGAAGTAACTGACCTGTGAATTAACTGCAAAACAAGGAACAGGAAACTCAGAAGCCTGGGGTAGGACAGCCAGAGTAGCTGCGCAAAACCCAAAGGATTGGCACCTTTTGCTTATGATAATGAAATGCAGCATTTGATTAAAACAGAGGTGCAATATGGCTTTCTTGTTCCTAAACAAAACCCAACCAACCAAAACAAAACCCTCAAAAACCCCCAGGCCAAAACCACCACACCTCAAAAGCCAGACTGGAAGAAGAGAAGCTGAAACTGTATAGGTGTGAATGCATGATTTTCTTTGTTCACATGCCATGGTCCTCTCAATATAGATATCTCTGCTGGATCCTAACTACCCTTCTTAAAACTACATTTGCCTTAGTTGAGCATCACGGTGCTTGGTAGGGAATTATTTCTTTATAAAACCTCCTTCATCTGGTAATACTTATGTACCAAGGTTTCAGTCTTTTGTGTCTGGGAATTTGGGAAGCATCTCAAAGGACACAATCCCACCTCAGATGGGATATCTCAGAGGTTAATTAATAATAATATAACAGGCCCTGTACTTTTTCCAGTTCAGACTACGTAGCTACTCAGCTACCCTACTGAATAACTTTTGAGAAGTTATTAATTTTATTTCAGAAAAATCCATGTGTCTACTGAAAATTTGAGCTCTGTTAAGCAGGAGCAGTTATGCTGCAGAGATATTCTTTAGTTGGATGAGACAGGCAGAGCCCAGAAAAGATTCCTGTTTTATTATTTCAAATGTATTTTTCAATTATTGTCTTCCTGTTTAGAGAAGATCCTTTCTGGCAGTGATTCAGCCACCTTAGGAATTTTTTATATCTCATTAACTGGGAGCAGTTCCCAGGACATTAGATTTGCCATCATCTTTAAATCAAATATGTCTGAAATCACTTGTGACAAGCAGCTCTGTGGGCCCCATTCTGCTGAAGAACTTCAGGAATGCTCAGAAGTTGGGATTTTTTTTACCAAACACAGATAAAATTGCTGTTCCCCTGTATGTACAGTATTGTTTTTATGAGGCAGAAAGTACAGAAAAGGATGTTGGCTTCTGCTGAGCGCTGAGCTGTCTGAATTGGAGATCCATCTTTGAACCCCGTTCAATATTCACAGCGCTAAGCTGCATATATGTACAAGTACCTGTTCTTTGCACGTCTGCATTCAAGATCAGAATAGCTGTGGTTTGATGCCAGCATTACATTTCAGATACAGAGTTTCTTCATTTTCTTTTTCTTAAATTCCAGTGTTGAATGGAACTGATGGGACACCTCAGGGGTTAAATAATTGCTAGAATCAGATTGAAGAAGACAGCCAATAATGAAAATGATAAAAAGAGAATAAGCATTAACTGTGTTTTTCCTTCTTGGTTCAATATTGGTTTTGTTGCTGCAAGTCAAGCATCAATTCTGCATTTCCTCCCTCATTAGCTTTTCTTCCCAGAATAGGCATATCTTGTAGTGACCTTTCATTCTCCCTTTTACCAGAGCCCCTTTTTTGCCTGACAGGTCTAAATCTGCTGTGCAAAAAATAAATACTAAATCACATTAGTCTCCCAGTCTGGTGGATGCTGCCCTCTAAGGAGCGGGAATCAACAGCAAAGGCACTCTCTGAGTAAGAGAAGTGTAGGTTTTTTGCAACTGAAGAGTGACTGCATGGTTAAAATAACAACACAGTGAGACCTCTTCTCTGGCCTTGTATTGCTGAAATTCGTTGACAGGAATTGGTCTTGGTGATAATGAAAGATAAATAGTCATGTCCACAAACACCACTGTCTCTGTGAATAGCTACCTTTCCTGACCTTCCCTAAAATCAAACCCAGGTACTACACTACTAGGGCAGGAACAAATGAGAACATTAAAATTAAATGGTACAACTTTACCTGTAGAAGGGCTGGATGGTAGACCTGGTTGTCTCGTAGTTGTCAGGTACTTTAAGCCATGTACTTCGTCATCTCATATAAATACTTTTAAATACTAAGCCTGTATAGTCAATGTTGAATGCGAACCAAAAATATGTTGTTATTCATCTCAGTAGACACAAGGAAAGGTTGAATTTAGTAATGTTACAGTCTCAAGTATAATGAAGTAGGAAATGGATTTGATGACATTTTACAAGTCAGCTACAGGGTAAACAGGTATTTTGTGCATATAACATCTCAGTTGATAGGGAATATTTTGTGAAAAAGGATTTGAGGTTAACTTGTTTGGAAAGCCAGATACAATTTTAAAGACTTTCAGAATTCATTATTTGTCACTATTAAGGGTTTTTTAGGATTAATTACTTTTTGATTTAAAAAGCCTGATGTGGTCATTGCATGCTTAGTTTCTGATGCAAGGAAATGAATACATTGGTTGCTTTGGTCTCCTAAGGAGAAGAAATCACATTAATATCTGTGCCTTGATTTTTCCTGTCTTTATAGGCCTGAAATCTGATCAGCTTTGTTTATTATGGGTATCAATGTATTTAAGAGAATGAATGACTCAGTGGATTTGGATTTGCGTAACAGGATCTAGAGTATTTAGCATCTTTACATCAAAAGTTCAAATTCAGCTCAGGCTGTCTGTGCTAGTGTAGCTTCTCAAGTCAGGCATCTGTGAATTAAATTAGTGGTCCCAGAAGTGGCTCTAGAAAGCTCTCTCTATTAATGCCCATACCAGCAGTGTCAGGAGGAAGGCCAAGAAATGAAATGGCAGGTTGAAAACTGTTGTTCATTGTCTAAATTCATCCATAACAATGGAGCAATTGAGAAAATACGTTTGACACAATGAGGAGGCAGCAGGTTTACACAAATATCTAACAGCAGTGTGACATTAATTGCCTTGGACTGTTGGATAGGTGGATATTTAAAAAGGTGTTGGGCAAATCATGAAGAGTAGATAGATTTGACATAGCCTCCAGTCAGGAAATCTTTAAACAACTGATTACTTGAATGGGAAAGTGTGAAGAGGAGAGACTGTTCTGTATTGTCTTGTTTCTTACAGCCTTTTACCCTAAGTAGTCACTGCTGGCCTCTGTTGAGGACAGGATACTGGGCTAGATAGACCTCTGGACTGAAGCAGTATGGCAGATCTTACATTCTCGTCGCTATTGTCACATCATGAGGGCAATGTTGTATCATAACAGGTGAACTAAAAGAAAAAAGGCAGTGGTCTGTTAGCAAATAATGAGGGCTCACAAAGCAATGCAATGTGTTGGTCACTCATTTCCCTTTTTTATTTTTGTTTAGGCAGGTGACAAGCATTATCATCCAAGCTGTGCACGATGCAGCAGGTGCAACCAAATGTTCACGGAAGGAGAAGAAATGTATCTGCAAGGTAAGGATGTCTCCATTCCAAAACAAGAAAATTGGACTTCGTAATTTTTCTGTCACAGACCTCAGGAGTTTATAAACCATCCCCATGTAATAAAGGCAAAGAGGACTATAGCCACCCTCTCTTCAATAGTGTTCTCACTTGAAACCCTTTCGTTCTAGTAGGTGGCCATAACAGTGGCATTGCAGTGACTCTACACCCTAGCTGAGTCAGACTGTTTTCAAAAGCTGTGTAGCAAAAACGAAATTTCTTAGGCTGCCTCTGAATTTGGCATCTCATGGATAGCTTAGTACCCAGACTGGTATATGAGATCCCAAACAAAGTGAGAGGGTTTCCCCTGAATTCTGCTGATCAGTTTCTGGACCACACTCCAAACTGTAAAAGACAATGGAAAAACTTCCAGAGGCTGCAGTGAGCTTGTCTTGAGTCATGGCAGATCTCATTCCCCATGCGCATTGACATTGTCTCCTCTGGTTCTTAACCATATTTGCTTGCCTTGCCTGTTTCCCTTTTATCTGGTCATGTCTCTCTTTTTATTCCCATTTACTTTATTTTTATGTCTTTCTACAGTCACTTCTTTCTTGTATGTTCATTTTCATCTCCTCTTTCTTATTAACAGTCTCACACTTGGTATTGCCAAGCACATTTTTTTTCATGATCTTTTCACATAAAAAAGAATGTGCCCTTTCCATTGATTGAAAAGTATCCTTGATCTGAATTCCACCTACTCTCCCAGAAGGTAGCATGTTAACTATTAAGCTACAGTTATTTTTATTACTTGCTGTAGTATTACTTAATGTTGGTAGAAAGATGTATAATACACATTTATGCAAGCCAGAAATCAAAGTGAAAAAGGCAGATACATGTTGGGATTTTATATATTGTACTTACGTTAGAAAACTTGCTTGGTATACCTGAAAGGACTGTAAAAGAGTAGGAAGGAAACAATGAAAGTGTGGTGGCAGCCATCTCTTGAAATTCTGAGGAGGGATTCCTTCTGGAGGAATTCCAAAATTAAGATAATACTGTTAAGGAATTCCTTTGAAGCTAACTTATTATTTTGTAGTTTTTCTTCCCTTGCAGTCCATCCCTCTCATCTCTCACTGACCTTATACCTTAGTCATCTTATTCCAGTGATGCACAGAACTGGATGTTGAGTTGTGTAGCAGCTCTGCATTGCAAGAGCAAGGAGAGGCTGGAAGAGGCCTGAGTAGGAAGTACTGCTTTCTGATGGCAAATTGGAAAGACTGATTTGAAAGCAGCAGTTACTGCATCTGACAACTGGTAATCTTAGTTTCCTCACATCACAGTATGATAAAGTACAGACAGAGTTCAAGGTGAGCATCAGTTCATCCTTTGCTGTTATTAATAACAGCTGTTTGCAACTGAAGCTGTTTGCACCAGTCTAGCAGAGAGTGGGCGTTCATGTTGATTGGGCAGGCTGTAGTGTAAATTTCTGCAGATCCAAATAAGACAGAAGGTATTGCTTCTCGTTAAACAAGGCTAGGTTTTGTCCTGGCCAAGTTCAGGTGATGTGAAAGATGAGAGGAGAGACACCTGGCTCCTTGATCTGCCATCGTTCTCTTCTTGGCTGTATCTCCCTTTCTGTGGTTGTGAATTAATGTTCTTCATGCTCACTCTGTCTCAGAGGAGGAGCAGCCCAAGTTGCATTGCTTTATTGTCCACAAGCTGTTTTCTGACTAAATAATGTTATTGCTGAGTGTGTTCCAGACTGTCTTGCCAAAGCTTTACTTGCTGAATTCAGCATGCTTGTAAGTGTAAGGGACCTAAAAGCCTTTCCTGTGCAAAGCTCTCAGCTGAAATGTATATCCTGTCTCCATCCAAATCGTTTACCCTAGGGTGCAGAATAACAGCATTCCAAGCATTTCTCTGAAATAAAAATGCAACACCACAACACTAAAGCTAGAACAAAAATCACATTATTGATAAAATATATGAAAATAGGCAGCTTAAATCTCACTTCTAATTGTCCTCTCCACAGGACATGAAAGCATTGTGTTGGTATTGCTTTGTATAATAGAGGAGCCTGTCAGGTTTGTGGTAGCTACTTGTGTTAGAAGGGTGTGGAAAACCTGCAAAAGGAGAACATGGGAAAACAAGCTGTCTATTTGGGGGCTTTCTATGTTAAGGATGGTTTGAATAATGCTAGCAGAAGCACTCTGGCTTTGCCCTGCTCCAACACAGGAAAAAGAAGCAGCATCAGAAACTTTCTCTTTCCCATTAACTTCCTAGTAATATATTACTATATGGACTGCCCCAGAAGACTGTTGCTGAGCTAGGATGTTGCTCAGCATTTAAAGGGATGCTTCACTTGATTCTCACACAGGCTTTCAGCCTTATTCAGTGTGTCAATAATAGCCCGAGTTACTGATTTTTAGAGTGCTGTATGTTGAAACAATGGTATGTGCAAAGTAAAAAGCTGAATAAATGAACATGTTGGTTGGTGTCTGCCAAGTGAGCAAACAAACATATGTTAAGAATGGGAATAACCACAATTTGCTGAACTGTTTACGGTAGGAAAAAGAGGGACAATGCAGCTTGAGAATTTGCACTGTTCCACGCATTTCGAAATTCATTGGCGTGTTTGGATGAATAAAATCTACAAGTTGTAGGTGGCTCAGAATTCAAGATCATGAAAAATATTTACATTTAACTTCTTAAGCCTGCTCTATCTGATTGGTTTTTTTAATTTCACATATTTCAAACCTCTTACTTTGTGAAAGAAAACTCACAACCGTTAGCTAAGTTGCACCCTGAAAATGACATGCAGACTCTCTTGCATGTCTCATTCACTTCCAGCAGCTGCAGCATCCTCCTGGGGTGTCCCTAAAATTGTGCCAGTTTGTGCTAAATACTGCCGAAAAATGCAGTGACAGCTTTTTCTTTGATGGTGGGTATAGCTGAATGGAAAAGAAACTGAGGTACAGAGGAACAGAGATCATTTTTCTCGGGGTCACACAGGAAGCTCACAGCTGAATTTGAGAGTTGAAACTAAACCTTCTGAGTCTTAGTTCATCAGCCTTATAACATGAAGTCCCTTCCTCCTGAGTGCTTGGATCCATCTGACCTCCTAAACAAATGCACAGGGCATGCTTCTCTCCTGATCTTGCAGGCTCTGTGGGTTCCTGGCTCTGAGGCTGCTGTTTGTTTACAGAGAAGGCTGTTGGTACACTTCTCCCTGTTGTCTGGTTGTTTCCCCCTGCCAAATGCACAGTTTCTTCTTCCTCGGCTTAGACTCAAAGCCAAACATCTCACACCCTTGATCCAGAGTCACGGCGTTCTCTCCAGTCTCCTGCTGATGATTATACTGTGTGCTGCTGAGAAGTGAAATCATTCCTGCTGGTCTTTACTTCTGTACTGAGCCATGTAAGGGCTCGTTAGAACAAAATTTCCAGGGGCCCTGACCCGTACCTCTCCTGGGCTCTGAGGGTGGGGTTTCCTCTGACTGCACTTGAGCTAATAGTCACCAGCAGGAGACCTGGACTTTGCTCTGTTTGGTTTCTTTGTGGAGCGAGTGAAGAGGTGACATTCCCTCCTGCAGACAGACAAGGCTCTGTATTGGCTTTGCGGTGGCTGGAATGAAGTTTGAATTTGACTGCAGCTGCAGTCAGTGTTAAAAATCAGCATTAGCTTCTGCTCCATTTCAACTTGGCTAATATGTGCCGGGAGCTTCCCAGCAGTGACCACAGTTTACACTCTGTTCCAAAGGAGAACTGAAATGGGATGGAAGTGCTCCTTGCCCCTGACACTGCTCAGCCCCTTGGGGACAGCCAGATATTTCCATTTTTACAGCATAAGAGAGAATCCCATGTTTTGGGACACAAACAGCAGAGACCTTACCTTTTTTAGTAGGATGTGTAGCTGGAATATGCCATGTGGAAATGCCAGTGCAACACATGCCACTGACTTTGCAGAGCAAGGGGTAGAAATGATATGTGTGCCAATGGCAAGTATGGTACACTGTGATCTACGGAGAGGCTCTTTCACATACTGCTTTGTACCACTTGTGTCATACGGGCTTCTCTAGCCTAGTGCAGTGGGTGAGATACAGCCCTGACTGCTGCATTGTGAATTTTCTAATTTTGCTTTTCCTGTTGCATTTTGCATAATTGCAGGGAAGAGGTGATCTGAGTAATGCTTTACAGTAACTGAATATGACACCTATTGCTCAAGGAAGTCATAGGACTTTCCCAGTATTAATGGACTTATAATCAGAACTTCCTTTTTACGTGCAGCGCAGTATGTAAGGGGAGAACAAATCAGGTAACCATGGCCCAGTTCTTTTGCTCTTACCCTCCATCCTGCCCAGAGGAACCCTCTGTCTTTCAGTTCCTCCAGCTGGTGCTTGCTGACTTCCTTGCTGCTTGAGGCTGTTTGAGTTTTAATTAAGAATGTGTGCAAAGTGCTTTGACAGCCTCAGGAAGATGCTGCTGTAGATGGGCCAAGGATTTGAATTCTTTTTTGTTTCACTTGTACTTCTCATGAGCTAGAATTGAATGTGAATTACTTGCATAGTTCATACACATTCACCATGCAATGAAGGGATTCTCTTTAATAACTGACTTATCATGACCAGAAATCATCTGCTTTGCTCTGAATAAAGATGGGTTTTTTCCTCCATCAGGTTCCACTGTCTGGCATCCCGACTGTAAGCAATCCACTAAGACTGAAGATAAGCTACGGGTAAGCCGAATTCATGGCAATGACACACGAGATATTTTGCGCACACAATAATGGAATGTTGTTTTTAAAAGAGTGACTTTTTCCATGTGTTTTTCACATAGCTGTCACCACACTGGCAGAATAAACAGTGGAGGCACTTCTGAGGTATTGCTCTGATTTTTAGGCTCACCAACCTGCACATACCTGTCTCAGTGCACTGCCTTAAAGGTAGTGTAATTTACTGACATACAGACATTGCAAAGTCTCTAAGACACTTCATTTCATATCTCAATTATTGTGAGAGAGACTCTTAAGGAGAAGATGTGAACAGGGCAAATGCTATGATATATTTTAGTATTTTTGCACATCTGTGTAATTGCTCTATAGTTACCCCTGTTCTGCATGGTTATTTACAGCATTTAGATAATATGGACTCTTCTTCCTTTGCCATCCAAATAAACCTCAGCCTAAAGTGATCCTAATTTGAATGCCAAGAAGAGCCGCAGTTACCCTTGGAGTCACCTCAGCATATCCAGACAAACTTTCTGGATCAAATACTTGATGGCGGTAATGCTGCACTGATAAATGCTGGAGCCTGGCTTTTTGCATGCACCAGGCAATTCTAAGCCCATATTCACTAATTCATCTTAGAATCATAGAATCATTTAGGTTGGAAAAGACCTTCAAGATCATCGAGTCCAACCATCAACCATGCCCCCTAAACCACGTCCTGAAGTGCCTTGTCTACGTGCTTTTTGAATACCTCCAGGGATGGTGACTCAACCACTTCCCTGGGCAGCCTATTCCAATGCCTGACAACCCTTTTGGTGAAGAAATTTTTCCTAATATCCAATCTAAACCTCCCCTGCCGCAACTGGAGGCCACTTTCTCTCGTCCTATCACTAGTTACTTGATAGAAGAGACCAGCACCCACCCCGCTACAGCCTCCTCCCAGGTAGCTATAGAGAGCGATCAGGTCTCCCCTCAGCCTCCTTTTCTCCAGGCTAAACAACCCCAGTTCCCTCAGCTGCTCCTCGTAAGACTTGTGCTCCAGGCCCCTCACCAGCTTCATTGTCCTTCTCTGGACACGCTCCAGCAACTCAACGTCTTTCCTGTAGTGAGGGGCCCAAAACTGAACACAGTACTTGAGGTGCGGCCTCACCAGCGCCGACTACAGGGGAACAACCTTCTGGACGATTTTCTCTTTTTGATGTTTCAGCTGGTCCTTTGAACTTCGCTAATTTTTCTGGATATGAATATTAGAGACTGCATATGAATAAAATGTCTTTCAGACAAGGAAACTAAGAGGTACTGCCATGGAGATACCTAGGATATCCTGTGGGTTGTGTTCTATGTGTGGCTTATTCACAGGAAGCCACGCTCTTCAGAATTTATTCAGGTGCACTGGTCTGTAAAACATCCCCTGCAGAGAATTTACTATGATTGTAGGTAATGTGCAGATAAATTTTTGTTGACCAGAGTTCATGTTAGTGTGGGCTCTGCTGGTAATACAGAATTATAATTGGCCCTAGATGGGCATGTGATCTAGCATGGCCAAACGTCACTGTAGGTACCATCCAGCATTTGCACATTGTTCTGTCCTGACTTTCCATAAGAAAATGGAAAATTATGCCGGACCGGATTTTCTTCCTCATTTAACAGTTTGAATGTAAGACAGTGTTTTGGCCCTGCTTAAGCGTCAGAATGCTTGTGCTTTGTAGTGAATAGTTGGGGTACAATACCTCCCTTTCACTTGGATCCAAGAGTCTTATCAAAGCACTCCTGGCTACATTTTAGCCCTTATGAACATTCTCCAGCTGACCTTATAAATCAGTTGGCTTATTTCCATTCCCCATGGAAATGGCCAAAGTCCTCTTCAAATATTTTCCTTTTTTCCATCACACATTCAAGCATGTCAGTTGTCTTCTCCCTCAGCTAATTTTAATTGAAGTGAGTGAAGTAAGTGAATTCATCCACCTGCAAGACTTTGCTTAAGTGAGTTCTTGCAGGAAAATGAAGCGAAGCGAAAGAATGCATATTAAGGGAACATCTGAGAAATGAGCTATCCAAGGTCGCATTTTCCTAGATGAGAGCTTCTATGCAGAGGTTTAATATCTTTAAAAAGCATTGACAAATGCACTGTACTGTAGCTAGCTGGAGAGATGGAGAATTTTTAGCTTCAGCTGTCCATCACAGATCATCTCTATCTACTCCAATGCAAAGTCAGACACCTTATTTTAAAATCAGTTTGAGTTCACTTTGCTGACGTTGACACACATTTCATTCTGCTGACTCAAATGAAGGCAATAGCAAACAGGTAGGTACAGAAACAAATGAAACGGGGAACTATGTGCTATTTAAACATGTCACCACTAAATTACGAACTGTACTTTCGTTGACTTTGTTTCTTATGACACACATTTAGATCTGATGTGAGAATTGGAATCTGCTTTATGAGTTGACAAATATAGCCACTTTCAGGGTCAGGCCTAGATTTTCTGGTGGTTCTGCAAAAAGCCAGTGATATGGCCTATTTGCTCTGCTAAGTTTCCTTACCCTATAGAGCAAAACAAAACAAAAAGCCCTTTTATCACTGAAGTCACTTCAGAAGTTTTCAGCAAGTTCTGTTTTCTCTCAGTAACTGAATTGTGATATAAACTGATCGGCATTCTAGCTGGTCAAGATCTGAGAGGGAGTTCATAAAAACAATGGTTGCTTTAGATCTTCCCCCCACTGGATATTTGTGGAGGATTACAAAGCCAAAACAAGCAGAAAATAAAGCAACCATATATGTGTTACAAAAATATATGTTGCTTAGGGGTTTTTTTTACAACTGTCTGGCTGTTCGTGATTCTGCGGGGATCAGTAAGTAATATAGATATTATAATGTACAGATTATTATCTAGCAAGTAGATATTAGTAATTTGATTGAAAAAAGAGCTTGACCACTGAGCTGGTGAGACTGCTTTCCTTTTCACTCATTTTTCCCTTTTGTTTTTCATGACAGCATTCCTCATCTGAGTTCTTTTATCCAAAGAGTCTGGTTCTGCGCAGGCCACGCTCTGCAGAGGTTTGCTGTTGTGTTTTCATAGTGTTGATAATGGTCTTCTTTACTGAGAAGATTCTTCATTATTGTCATTTGCTGTGCTTGCTACTACTTCTGCCACACAGCTTTCCTGCTATCACTTGCCACCAGGGGCACTGACGCTGTATTTTGCATCATGTGGTGCAGTGTTGTTTGTTAATTCTCACATTTTTTATTTTGCTTAATGAAATGCTTTAAATTAATTTTTTTTTTTTAGATTCAGATGAGCTTTTGGGGGCTGTAGTATTGTTCTTCCAGCGTTACAGAAAGTTTTTCTTCTAAAACGAAAAATTGGAGTGCAAATATGAAGCAAATGAAAATGGTGAAAAGCATCTGACTTTAAAGTGATGGTTAAAAAGAAGTAGTTTTCATGAACAACGTCTCATGCTTTTAGAAAAAAAAATGCCACCAGTTAAATAAGTTCCTTTTTTATATGTATTGACCAACTACACATGAATACTTTAGTTGAGAAAATATTTACAAAATTCCAGGTTTGGACATGTTCTGTGTGCTGCCCAAGAGCATTTGCCCCTCTCTAATCTGGGGCACATCCACATCCAAGTTGGGAGATCCTCCCTGTCCTCTTGATTCTGGACTACATGTCTACTTCCAGACTTCCTTGAGTTTGCTTAGCACCTCCAAACACCACCCGCTTCCATTTCTTCTCCTTCAGGGCAGTTTATTCAGGGCTTATTACTTGTGTCTGCTGTGGGGGCACATGTGGCTGTACTGCATGCAGGCACACCTGAGGTAGCTTTCAGCTGATAACGAAGTAAGAATGTACTGATACGGGCTTAGTACAGGCTAGTGGTGGGCAGGCAGGCTGATAGAGTCCGTGCCACTGGATTCCCATTGTGTCTGCTGGTGCTGCCTTCACATCTCTAATTGCAAAGTAGATGTAGTCATATTATCAGCCAGGACAGGATATTTGTGTTAGATTGTGTTAGTCTGCAGGGTAGCATTATATGGTTGAATCCAATGCTGTGATTCAGTGGGAGTTAATGCAAGCCCTGTGCCCTTTGTCCAGCACAGTACTTCAGTCAGTTAACTTAGGATGTTGCAGTGTATTAACCACTCTTGAATGCTGTGCGCTCTGTTAGCTACAGAAATATGTATCAAGAAAATACAGCTATAAAGATGTGTTATCAGTGCTCCTAAGGAGGGCAGTGCCTCTGCAGTCCTGGGCTTTATGGAATCGAGTGTTGGAGTTGCGAACAGCAAACTGTGGGACCATCTCAGTCATCTTTTAGGCAAGCGTAGTAGCTTTTTGTGTTCAGCTTAGCATGCACAAGTCTTGAGTTTCTGGTGCTGAAATCCAGGAGCCTTAGGATTAAAAAAACAAATCCTATCCAATGTATTAGAAAAATATGCAAGGCCAAATAGGAGCAGCCCATGTCAAAATAAAGGTATGTTCTTTTTCCTGATTTGTAGACTGTGTAAGATACAAATAGCTTAGGGTCAGATGAATGTACTCTTGTGTAAATTCAGTCAGTATTAAATTCTGTTTAGATTTACATAATCATTATACAAAGTGTAATTCAAGGCAGATTTTGGCTTCGAGTGTTCTTCTGCAGAATAGACACAAAGATACTATCATTGCTGTTGCTACAAAGATGGGCCAAAGGCTTGAATCTATGTGAAAATTGTAGGTTGAAAATTGCGGGGTGAAATCCTGTTAATTCTCTGAGAAGTTTCCTGTTGAATTCAGTATGTTCTAGGCTTCCCACTTTATTTTCTTCTGCTTTCCACTTAACTTACCCTTGGTGAAGGCTACATTTGCATGAGTAGTCTTTTAAAAGTTTGTTTGGTAGCAATGTGCCTTCAATGATTATGTGTTGAAAATTCATTCTCCTCTCTAGCCTTTGTGTCTGGAAAGGAAGAAAAATTAGTTGTAACCTATTAATATGTGTGTCTGTGTGAGTTTGAACTAACCTGTTCACTAGTTTTTGTCTTGATGCTTACATAGTGTAGACTTTTTAGGCAGAGAAATAATGAATGCATGCATTAGAAGGAAACACTCTTGTAAGGAGAAGGGTACAGTTAAACTAGCAGACAGGCACAATGAATGCTGTAACACTGAGGTGCTTTACTGGTCTTGTACACGGCCACTGAAAATTACTGAAATCCATAGGAAGCCTGTGTTTCATGAACCCTGGTTCCAAGTCCTAAATAACTGTAAAACCTTGCAGTTGATGAAGCAGGTAGTCAGAGTAGTAAGTCTTGTACTGAAAAAGCCAAATTCCTTGCTATTGCAAAATTGTGTCTGCCTAGTAGAATAAATTATATCGTAGTCTTCTATTAGTTTATTTTTAAACATGCTTCACTTAAAGCAGCTTCTGAGGTTTAGAGAATTTGCTTAAGCTATAATGTTAAATGTTATTAAGTGAAAACATATTCATTCTTCTGCAGCTATTATCACCGCCTTGCATAATGAACTCTATCAAAAAACTAAGGCAGGTACTGTAAACAATGCTGACAATGCCTTTGTTAAACAATAGTGCATCCATTTGGCCAGATGTTCTTGGGATCAGTTTTGATCTGGTTGCCTGCACTTCTAAGTTTTTATAGAGCATGATTCTGAACATCTGTACTTGAGAAAGCCAGAGCCACCACATTGTAGCAGCATCTGGACAATGTGAATGGCTCTAGCGTGGATATTTTTTTTTTTTAAAGTTATTTATTTAGATGATGTGCCATGCATGATGACATGACAAACTGAGGTAAATGCAGATTAACATCTTAAGCTTTGCAATCTAATATTAAATTGAAAAGTTAATCAATTTGGGGCATAAGCATGGGTGACACGATAATTCATGTCAACCTGATAGGATGAGCATGACGGTGTTACCTGTGCCAGTCTGCAAATGAAGTTCGTAAAGAACTTTTGCACTCAAGACAAGTGCATGGAATGAAGAACAAAAACATAAAGATAAGAAGTCTGTGATAAAGTGGAAAATAACTGAGAAGTCTTGCAGATACTTTAGATGCTTTGTGATCTGGTTCTTTCCTTTGGCTCCTTTAGTGACTTGCATGAATTTCTATTGACTGAATTTCTATCGATTTTTTTCATACACTTCATAGACTTCCTGTATCTGGTACAGAAATCCCATATTGATATATTTACTACTGTTACATCTCTTTGGGTGGAAGAGGAAAGAAAAAAAAGATGACTTTTCTACTGTCAGAGAATGTGGAGAAAGGCCATGCACCACAAGAAAAGAAAAAAGATTAGTTGTAGTTCTTCATAGAAGTTTGCTTTAAATTTCTCTGCACAAAGGTGGCATTATGAAAAGCTCTATTTGAATCCTTCAAGAACAAGAACAATCATATAAAGAGTGTTCCAGATCTGTTTGTAGAAGAAGTAAGCAGCTTAACTTGTTTTGTTGCTGGGAGTGTAGTGCCACAGGACTATTGTGATGGAAGGAAATACCTCTAAATTAATGCATTCATATTAAAGGATGTTTCCTCTAATTTCTTTACCTGTCTTCTTCCGATAATGTGTGCAAGAGATGCTCACATGGTATCTCTACTGAAGGTTAAAGGTTAAATCAGGGATAGCTGCTATTCCTGTTTCGCCTGTGCTCTGATCAGCTGTCCTCTAGGGTGGAATTTACACCCCACTGCAGTTACATCAGTAGAGAACTTGACCTCCAGTGTGTCTCTTGCCACCTGTTTAAGATATAAAGTCACAACAGTGGTACGCAGGGTCAGGGATTCTCGACTGCTAATGAAGATGTAATGTACAATCTAATAAAAGCCGTACATACCCTGTCACACTTTTTCAGTCAGGAGCTGTTATAGGTCTGTTAGGAGAGGAGCCAACCACAGCAAGTAAAAGTATGCCAGAGGAACAGCTTATATCAAGGAATCTTTAGTGTATATTTGTTAAGGCAGGCAGCACAAATGTTTTTAAGTACAATGCAATTGTCTTTAGGGGAAGGTGCAGAGCTGTGAAGGATTCCAGACCATATGGGAGCAGCAGAGTAGGAAATAGCCATCTGTGATGGAAACAGCCTGTGTAATTCAAAACAAGAAATAGGGCAAAGTGAGGCAGGAAGGGTGAGAGGAGATGTAGAAGTTCTCTTTTTCATGCACTGTCTTCTGGGGTATGTTGTGAACTTAAGCAAGATACAGGACTGGAGGTGAATAGAGGAGCCACAGAGTCCCAGGTCTGCTTGGATTAAGCTCCTCAGGAGAGGAACGGTGTGTGCTTAGGCAGTGGCTGGCAGGCTGGCATCCTGCCCAGGGAGTGCGGAGCTTTGCGATAGACGGAAGGTAAAACTGATGTAAGCAGGAAGAATTATAGAAAATAGAAAACTGGTTTTAAAGGCTCATGTCATATCTGGCTCATGGCTGTGTTAATGGGATGGTAATGAGGAGCTTGGAGCAGAAACACAGTGAGGAAATGAAGAACAGATGCTACAACTTGCCAGTCCATCTGACAACTGCTCCTGTACTCCAGGGTTAAGAGCACCTAAGTAAGTTGTTAGTTAGCAGGATTTGGCTGAAACTATCTTAAGGTCTCTAACTTTATTTAATAAATTCACTGAAGTGATAAATACAAGTGAATTTTCCTTTGCTGGAAAGGTTTTTAGTAGTGACACTAAGAGATGAGACTAAGGAGATGAACCAAGGGCTGAAAATTTCTTGTTTTCTGAAGTTATTATGAAAGATCCAGAGTGAAGAGCAACCCAGAGGGCCTGCCAGGTGGGAAGAAGCCATAACTGCCTCTAACGCTTGTTTTCCTACAACAGGGAGAATTGAGCAGACAGAACTCTTAAAGTATGTCTGCCACAAGCCAAAGGTAACAGAGAAACCCCTAAAAGTACCTCAACTACTTAATACTGTTCCATATGTTGTCATGAAAACAATTGTTTTCCATAGCAACTGCAGCAACATGTTACATGTGTCTCCACTCAAACAGACAGTGGTGTGAAATGGCAGAATGGAAGGGAGAATAAAGTGTTTCTCAACAACAGCCAGATTTTCCAGCTTAATTCTTGTAACATTTCCATGAAACAGGTGGTTGTTGTTGGTTTTGTTGCTTTGATTGCATCATGGGAGGAGCTTAAGGGCAGCTGAGAAATTTCTGTTCCCTTCTGGGATGTAGGAATTTGCAGCTACAGAGAGAAAAGGAAAGAAACACATAAAGGTCCAGCTGAGAAAGTGTTCTCAGACATGCTCTGGAGAGGATTTGTGATTGTATCAGTCCATGGCCACATCTGCTCTCTGATCTGAACCTTCATGTTTTTTTGGTGGAACATGTTCAAAGCCTTTTTGCCTCTGATCCTCCCTGAATGTGGTGATTTCATTTCCACAAATGAAGTCAGAGAAAGCCTGCTAGTCTTTCTAGTCTTCAGCATTTTTTATATGGATGGTTCCAATAGCTTTCCTGGCTATGAAATAAAAAGTAGAAAGACTCTGAGGTCGGTTGAAAGATCCTTTCAGGAAATGCATGCTGTGAGATAAGAAAGGTCCAGTAGCCTTGCATTCAATCTAGATATTTCCTAAGAAAAATCAGCGAGCCAGGCTGTCAAGTTTTGTTTCTCTTCAGTGTGTGCCTGAAGGTCCCTTAGTTCAATGTCACAAGCTGACGAGGTAAGGACTATTTACCAAGATTTAATTTTCAGTGACTTTGAAGTATCCCACTGCAGTAGTGTCATCAGAGTCATCTGCTGATGCATTGCTTTGTGATGGGGATTTGGTCTTTGCAGTCAATTAGGGAGCAAAAATTGTTCATGGTTTCTCAGTTGCAAGTGGGATATCGTTGACTACTCTTCTGTGTCTGCTGCATGCCAAGTTTAGGAGTAATGGCCATGGTAGCCTGGGTGATTTTTGATCGACCAGATGTTTTTCAAATTCACCAAGTTTTCAGGATCCCCACATCTCAGTGATAAGTCATTTTGTCTCCTCTCACAAAACTTTCCCCAGGGAATCAGTGTCTGCTTAGTCCTGATGAAGTGTTGGAAAATCTACTAAATGTGTAAAAGCACTGGCTCTGTAGGAATGTGCCTGTTCTCATGAATTTCAGTTTGTAAGACGTTGTCATTAAACATCAGGACTTTCGTAGTATGGGGAATCATGAAATTTCAATCAACAGTCGAGCTTTCATGTTGCATCTAGATTGTGCTGCAGATGTAGGAACAGCTCCAAGCCAAGGATTTCTGGTACTTCTACTTAGAAGGACTGAATTCAGTTCTGTATTTGTAATGGAAATCCAGTGATTGAACACCTGGAAAGTGATAACGTGTGTGCTGTGCTCCTCTCAATGGTTTTGTCTGCTGAACTGCTGATACCTCTAGCTGTTTGTGAACTAACATTTTGATAAAATGAGCAGCAGGACTATCCTGGGTCGTACTTTGTATGGCTACTTGCAGTGTCTCTGGCAGGTGTTGTTTGATTTTGTTCATTATTATTAATGAACAGTCTTTTACATTGTATGATTTAGAAAACCTCTTTGCCCTCTCACAGCACTCCTTCCCCTACCAAAAAGAAAAGCCTACTTGCCTCACAAGATTGTGAAATTTGCCAGAATGCTTGCATTTGTGTCAACATTTTTTCCTAAATTCAGTTAATTTCAAGATGTATGCAGATTTCTTCACTTAAAACCCAAATTACCAATGTTAATGGCTTCAGGTTGCTCTGAAAAGTTACTTTTTGTTTTGCAGCCTACAAGAACATCATCGGAAAGCATTTATTCCAGACCAGGTTCCAGTATACCTGGCTCTCCAGGCCACACTATCTATGTAAGTATGCCTTCTGATGAATAGGCTGCCGATCCCTTGCTTGCACGTAAAATACTTCATGCTGAAATAAATCGCTTTTATACTGATGCTAATGCCTTTATTCTAGTGGTTAAATTGTTCAGACTCTCTCCATGCAGTTTTTATAACTACAGAATTTCAAGAGCAGGGTAGGCCTTTTCCAGGTCACATTTCCCTTAGAAAGATACAGTAAATCTCTTGAAGTCATTTGGTGGTGTGAAGAGGGACAGAAGGCAGACAGGTCGTCTGACTTTGTTAGGGGTTATGTGAGGAGATGTGTGCACCTCAATATGCAGTTCTTGAGAGATCTGCTGTCTGCAGTTGGAGGACGTGGGGAGGAGGGTCAGCTACACTAAAAGAAGCCTGGCTGGTACAGCACCTTCCGTTTCAGAAGACAGATGGTTTGGTTGTGGAAAGAAAGGTGTTTTTTATTTAAGAACAAAAATGATACTAAGCATCCTTCTTTTACTAAATTAACAGTGCTGAAAATGCAAAGCTATTGATATACTATTTTATTTGTGTTTACCTGAGATGTAGAGTGTTAATATGATTCCTTCAGTAATTGAGCCTCCTCTTTCATTATTTTAGAGGATCTCTTTCACTTCTTGGCCTTATTATTGGTACCTTTTGAGCCCATAGGATCTTAGAAATTGAAATTGGAAATACATCAGCAGAAGGTTGGCCCCAAATTTTCAAAGGAATAATGTTTTTCTCCTCTTTTCATACCACTTTTCCAGGCATTTCAGTGTTGTAAATGTCAGTACCTTTTTTTTTTTCTTGGCAAAGAAGTCCACAGGGTCAAAAAAAAAAGTCATCTTTTGTGGCTGTACTAAGACAGTTCTAAGGAGGAAGAAGATCAACTCACATGTACTTGGGTGAATAACAGAACAACTCAGCCTTCTCAAACTTGCTGTATTTCCATGCATATAACCTACACTTCCAAAAACTCACATCCATTTAAGAATCCTGTTCCTTGAAAGTCCATATAACCTTTGTCCTCATATAAACCATGCTCACAGATAACCTGCACAAAACCCGAGGTAGAAGTGGAAGATAACAGCTAAGGAAGAAAACCACAGGAAGACAAGTTAGTGAGAGAGAGTCCCTTATGAGGGGGGCAAAGATGAAGGTATGCTGGGAAGAAGAGGCAGACCACAGGGCAAACTTTCTTTTCTGTTACCTATGCATAATGCTGAATCACAGGTGAAAATGTAGTGTAAGACACAGAAATTTATCAGTTGCTTGTATAATAATGCAGAAAAATTACCAAAATTACAAATCTCAAGTCCTGAGTTTGAGTTAAATACTAGTTCTTCAGTGTATTTCAGCAACAGCAACAAAAATTATCTGATATATTAAAAATGTTCACACTGCAAGTATCAAAACGCAGAGCATGTCCTGGAGAACTGCTGGTCTGCTGGTACTATCAACTTCATAAGCTGTAGGTTATGAAATTTAACTGCTGCTCAACAGCACAGTCTGTAGGGCAACATGGTGGCCTAGACCAGGATCTACAGAAATATCTATGGTAATTTATATTGGATTAAGAATATCCAGACATATTTGCAGCTCATTAACAGACTGTGGTAAAAATATTACAGAAATAACATACCTTAATATACCTACATATTTTAAGGGTTAATTCGCTTAAGGTATTTTGTTATATCTGGTGAACAAAAACTGAACAGATTTGAGGCTATTTTTAGAACGTGTATTTCCTAACTATTTCAAACCTTCCTTCTCTATCAAAAAATGTTTTGTGTTGCTTCTAATTTATGGCATTGCTTAAGAACCACCAAGACCAGTGGTTGTTTTGAGAGCTTGGGAAGGCAAATGCACTTTACTCTGAAAATACTAGGTGCTAGTACTCAGCAAGAATGGAACTGAATGAGAGTAGAAACAGATCAGCCTTGTTTCCTTGTGCAGCTTGCTATGAATAAATAAAATATCTAGTAGAAGAATTGAAAACCAATTTGAATATTCCCTTTCGGTTTTAATCATCAAATCTGTTTCTGTAAGGTGCCTAAGAATGTATGATGATTTTTTTAGAAGCCTTTTTTAAGTAAGGAAAGATATTAGCTATCTAAACTATATGCAAGGTCTCTTTCTAGCTTCTTCTAATGGGTGCAGCTGTCTTTGGAACTGATTTCCTACTTCCATTTTTTAACTAGTCAAGAGGTCCTTGCAGTTTTAGTGGAAAAAATAGTCTATGTTACTACTACGTAGTATGCAGTTAGTAAGCAACATATGCCTTAGTCAGAAGCTTGGGTATAGGTTGAGCGATGAGTGCAATATAATAATTTCAGTTGGAGTTTGGATACCCAGTCCTGACAAATAGTCCTGCTTGCCTTTTTATTTCCTTGTAATAAGTTTTATTTCCTCTCGTGTGCACAGTTGTAAGTTGAATTTCTGTCTGTGGTCTTCTGCATGGAATCCTCTCATAATCTCTGTAATCTGCAAACTAAATTGATGTTATCACACATTTTACATATGGGGAAAACAAGAGCAGAAAGGTGAAAATACTTGCCTGAGGCCACAAAATGAGTCATTTGCAGAGCTGACCTTTACAGCTGACTACGGGGGATAAGAAACTTTTGTATTAGATCTGTATATGCCATGTTCTTTCTTTCCTAAACTGAGAAAACACTGTGTGCTTTTGCAGAGGAGGCTTGCTGGAGAAGAACAAGAAGCAATCACTTCGCATGTAGAGTGCCAAAAAGGGTTTTCCGTAGCAACAGTGTGACAACAAATACACAAAAATCATAAATTCTGTGTAAAACAAAAATTACCAGTGCATTTGTGTAAGTTAATTTATCTTCTGTCTTTGACCTTCAGGCAAAAGTAGACAATGAAATCCTTGATTACAAGGATTTAGCAGCCATTCCCAAAGTCAAGGCCATTTATGACATTGAACGTCCAGACCTAATTACTTATGAGCCATTCTACACTTCTGCCTACGAGGACAGACAGGAGAGACAGAGTCTTGGAGAGGTAATGAACCGACAAGCAACTCATTCTGCTATATGCTTTATTCAAAGGCTGCTTCGCTTCTATCCTCTTTTGAAACAGTTTCTAATTGACACTCCTAGATATTGTTGCTGCTGCTGTTCACAGTGCTTTTTGTCTGTTTGATCTGGGTTTAAATGGGAACAATCATGATGATGCCTCATGTGTGAAACTGCACAATTAAACACACAGTTAAACACCTACATTAACACCAGCCACTGGCAGAGGAATGGCGGGGGAGCAGGGGGAGGCTTGCAGGCTGTCTGTAGGTGCATTCTTGTAACTCACATGGATATCCTCGTCTTTGAGTACAGCGAAGTCCAGAATGTGAGGCAAAACCCAAGCTTGTGGTGTGTTGTGGAGCACTGATATTCACAACAGAATATGAGGAATACAGGGCAGTAAAAGGATTAAGAGCAGCGGGATGCTTTCTCTTACACATATTGAAGGGAAATATATTTCCAGAGCACTTTGCTAGACATACTGGATAAAATCTGAACTGGGTCAGAATGAAGTGCTCTTCCATCTGGGATAGCAGGTTAGTTGTATTATGTAAATAGCTGCCTCACATTTAGTAAGGATTCTTGTATCCTGCAATGATGGAAAAAAACCTATTTAATTTATTCTCTTAAATTTGTATTTAAAGATATCTTTCAGGTTTTAAGGTCCCCCAGTTTTCTCAGGTGAACTTCCATAGCTGCAATTACTATTTATATGGTTCCAGTGCAGATAGTGAAGCAGGTTTTGTCATGTAATACCATCTGACTGTAAATCAGACTTCCTGAATGCAAATCTAAATAGACATGGAAATGGATTTACTTTCTTGCAATCTCAGTGACTTTACTGACTGTAACTGAATGGAGTATGAAGACAAGCTGAGGAAAAAGGAAGTACAGTAAATCATTCGCACCAGTGGTCTGAAGATGCCCAGATCAGTGACTGACAATCTGCTTTCTTAGCAAAGTGTTCTGCCCACCAACAGATCAGAGCTGCCTCCGTTTTTCTCCTTTGTTCTTTAATGTTTCATAGGCTTAGTCTTTTGAATTGTAACATGAGTTGGAAATTCAAGAGACTGTTCAGCTCAGGAATAAGATAAGAGAATAACAGGTCAGAATATTACACAATTTTCCCCCTCAAATTTATGTTGGTAGTGAATCAAGCTGACATCTGGTTCAAAACTACTGTGAGATTCATTGGTGACCTCTGACCAGTTCCAACAGGCCTGACCCATTCCACAAAACCCTCTACAAACACAAGTCTCTTGTTAGTCACAGAAGAGGAACTAATCTCACCCAGAGAAGGCGAACTATTTGTTAATCCTTAAGAGGAAGCTTCTCACTGACAAAGCAGTATGTTGGAAGTTGTTAGCTGTTACTCTTGTTCTGGGGATAAGCAAAAGCCTTTGGGGTTTTCTTACCCCGTATTTTCACCAGCATTAAATCCAATTAATTTCTGGTGACTACAGAAATTTGTTCTGGAAACAGAAGGGCTCTCACCTTCTTTTCAGAACATCTGGGTTTTCCACCCAATGCTACTGCTGCCTTCTGTCACCTTGGGCAAGTTACCTCACCTCTTTGTACCTGTTTTTCCTCCCTTCCCTTGCCCTAATGAGAACACAAGCCCATTGGGGTGGAGTGATCTCTTACTTTGTGTTTGTGTTGTGGTAATTGAGTGACAACAATCTTGGTACATCATACATCAGTCACCATCATCTTTAAAAAGCAAAGGAGGTGACATGTTTAGTCATGGCAGGGATTTGCAGACTTTGAGTGATTTAGCCTGCCATTCTCTTTGCAAAGTGTGTGTATGTGGTGGTGTTAAATAAAAGGGGACCCCGAGTTTAAGCTTATACACTAGAAATGCCCTTCACCATGATTTAAAAAAAAGGAAAAAAATCACTAAGCTCGGCTAAGAAAGATTTCTGGGTGTACAAGGGAGATGTGCAGGAGCCACCAAATTCAGTAGTGGAGACAAACCTTAATTACAGGGAATGGGCTACAAGAAAATTGTATACTTTAGGCATAGAAAGTGAGAAAACACAGCATGAGACTTTCTTCTTTATTGCAATGGAAGGGACATGCTTTGAAAAATTTCTCACTCTCGTTCAGTTAAATCCCAGTCTTGTTTTTCTGGAAGTCTGTGATGAAAAATGTTTTCACATAGCACCATCTAGTGGGACCAGGCATTTTAGTTATAGACCCACCAGCAGTTAGCGCGGGAAAAGGAGCTCATGAAGAGGTGGTTTAGCTTCTGAGATAAAAGAGATTAAGAGATATGAAATGAGATCTGTAAATAAATTTTCTGCTACTGAGGCTGACCCTTAATGTAGTGATAACGTTTCCAGAAACTGTCAGTTACTCAGGTTCTTCATGTCCTATAACTTCTGCCCTGCTAGCAGCAAACTGATTAGGACTGAAATTGTCTTTTCTCAGCTCTGACTTTTGTTGCATAAATACTGAGAGAAGCAGCATTTTACCTGCATGTCCTTTGTTTCTAGTATTCTGTCTGTTGAAAGCACTGAATGTGTGTAACAGCTTTCAGGAAACAAGCTGTTGAGAAAAGGATTTTTTCTAATGTGATACATGTTTCAAAGTGGAGCATCCTACCTGGTAGTTCAAGAAAAAGACAGTTAAAATGAGGTTGGTGTGAAATGCTGGAACTTGTGTTATAAAATGACACCTGTAAAAGTGTGCAGAAATTTCCCAGGGCACAAGAAGACCTGTATGACTTAAGGTATTAGAGCAGCCCCTTAGATCTCAAAGTGGTAGAGCATTGAGCCTGTTGCAGTGAGTAGAAGTTTTACTGTAAATTTAGTCAGAACAGGCTCTCTACCCAGACTACTTCTTCACCCCCCCCGCCCCCCCTCCCCCAATCTGGAGTCATCACTCTGTATTTCCACTGGCTTACTATTCTGTTTCTTCTCAGTCAACTGCACAGTGTGTTTTGACCTGACTAATGTAGACTTCTGTGATAGACCAGATTTTAAAAGACCTCATAAACCCTGAAGAAACAAGCATTCCTTGGCAGACTCAGAGTCTGAGATACGGCAGTTCACCTGTGCATGATAAAGCAGTAAGTTGGCTGCAGAGTGTGGTTCCATTTCCCAAAAAGCAACAAGGTGATGTCAGATAGCAATGGAGTAAAAATACATGAAATGTTAGTCATGGATTCAGCACGTTACCTTCTGGGATGCCTTCCCAGTCTTAGATTCCTGTGACTACCTTTTACAGTAGTCATTACCTTAGCATCTAGGCAACCACTGCAGATTATGGAAATTTATTTACAGTAACACATAAATTACTAGTAGAAAAATGTGGGAACGCGCATCACAATATGTGCTTTTTTCATTCATATTGAAAGTTTTAGATTAGCTCTCAGGTTTTGTGGAGAATGATGCTACAAAGCACTGTGTACGGTATGTTTCATGTGGAGCAAAGTTTTTATAGATGCTGCTGTTAGATCTATAATGAAAGGGTGGTTTGCTGTATAGAACTTGTGCAGTTAAAAGGATTAGGAAGACAAGAACGTAAAAGACATTCAGGGCTTTGGTGGAAACAAATGAAAGCAGTCTTTAAAAAGCTTTATGGAAACTTGCTGAAAAGGGGATGTTCTATACCCAAATAAAAATGTCACTCCTTTTTGGATACTTTGCATTCACAGTGTCACCAGCTCCATGAGAGTTAATGGTCTCTCAATGCAAAATGTATAGCTGGATATTTATTACCAGAAATTCTGCATATGTTTTACAATACTGCTGTTGTACAGTATTGCAATAGTTGGACCAGAATCAGCAGTTCTGCTTCTGAGACATTACCTTAATAGTTGTATCATTCTATAATAATTGTGGTCTTATTTAAAAGCATAATCTCTTGCCCAGTTTATTATGGCAATTAAATAATATTGAAGTTTAGTGCATAAAGAAAGTAATTAAGTCCTGATCTTCCAGCTTCAAATTGTCTTGTGATTAAAGGGCCCATAACTGGTAATTATACATAGTCTTTATTCTTGTTTGTACCATCAACGTATGCATAATCCTATGTTTGATTTCTAAAGGTATTTCTTGTCTCAGTTTCCCTATCTCTGTAATAGAAATTTTTCATAATATTGTGCATAATATTTCTGCCCACTGGCCTTTGCGCAGTTCTTTCAATATACATGCTTGTAATTCCTGTCTGTTCTCCTTATGTAACCATGGAAGAACACAGAGATTAAAAGGAGATCATATCAAAGAAATGTTGATCACAACTACATACTCCTTTGCATGGGTATGAAATGTGAGGCCTTGGGGAGAAGCACATTTTTGCTGGAGTATGTGTGCTGGAGGAAAAACATGCTTCATCCTGGAAGTTGTTCTGTATTTCTGATTTTCCTTGCAAAGCTCTGAGTTAAGATTATTTACTTTTGATTTCCACTTTAAAGACTTCTTCATAACAGGCATGGTTATTAAATTAATAACCCTTCTGATTTTGATCTTTACAGCTATTTTTTAATTACCGCAATGATTAGATGGCTGAGAGATGATGTTGCATGATATTTGACCGAATTAATCATGCTTATAAAGATTCTCCCAGAAACTTTAATTGCTTCAATGATTTATGGACCAGTTCCAGAACAATTCGGAAGAAACAAGTTCCAGTGCTGCACTGGCCTCAGTAATTTGTGCATTGCCATTTTACGTTGCCATATATCAGTGTATCTTCAGCAATGTTTAGATTACCGTTTTCTGGCCCACTACACGCAAAGATGTTTTGCTAACCTTATTTTTATGTCTTTGCAGTCTCCAAGGACATTATCACCTACCCCTTCTGCAGAAGTAAGTTTGGTGGAACCTTTGGGGGAGCAGTATCTTACCGTGATTAGAATTACTCACTCCAGCAGGTGTTGATTTTGTTATCAGTCTGATCCATCTCTGTTTGCCACACAGACACTTTTTCTGAATATCGAAAGTTAACAAAAATTAACTCTAAAAAGAAAACATTAAGTTCTTATTGACAGATTGTACACAAAATGAAGCTACCACTCCTACCCGTTTGTTGTCTATAAAGCAGAGTAATTTGTCCAGCAGAGGTCACTTCTTGTACATTCATCCTTCTTGTGGCATAGGCGGACTCAGATCTCAGGAGCTGGGTGATTTACATGAGCTAAAATGCTGCTCTAAGCATCTAAGTAATAAGCCATGTTTGCTACTAAAACATTTGCAGTTTTGTCTTGAAGAAAGCATAACTATGGTTTGGTTTGGTTTCGCTTTTCCCTAGGAGTTAATTTGAACATCACAATAACATGAAGCATTTGGAAAGTCATTTGTCAGGATACAATAGATGCCATTGCAGAATAATTATCATTTTGGGGGTGGGGAGCGTTGTTTATTTGCAATGTTAAAGTTGTAGTAGTTGTTACATGTTAAAAAAGTTACTTAAAATTTCTTGTAAATCTTCATGCATTAACATCAGTCGTGCCCCTTTTGTCCTGGTTTGGTTTGCTTCGTGGGGCTTTGGGGGGGGTGGGGGAGTGGGTTTGTTTGGTTTGGGGTTTTTTGTTTGGTTTTTTATTGGCTTTTTTCCCCCAGGAAACCAAGTAAATTGATTTTTGCTATACAAGAAGGTGTCATGTTTTCAGATACAACAGGAATTTAATTTGGATACTAAATACCTTTTGATGTAGCTAGTTGACACATGTGGTAAATTAAGCTGCAGAGAGCTATGTGCTGCAGCTATTGGATTCTTGCTGGTCTCCAAGTTAGCTAGGTGAAGGCTAGCTCATGTATCTTGTGCAGTATGCTGCAGGAGAGATACTCTGAATGCAGCTTCTCTTATGGAGTCACAGGAATGTGGGCAAATCTGGGATTATATAGAATTTAATAGAAATTACATTTGGAGTTGGTACCTTCCAAGACTGAACTCTGACCCAGACTATAAAAATGAATTGGAGTCTTTGGAACAGATCATTAGAGAACAGTAATAATGAAGTAGGTTGAAATCTTAAGGGATTTTGTTATTTCAGTAGCTTCTGCTGATGATCCATGAAAGTTAAGTGCTGCTAAAAATGTGTAATGTGCATTTACATTTATTAGTGAATGCTTCTATTCTGCAGGGTTATCAAGATGTTCGGGATCGCATGATTCACAGGTCTACTAGTCAGGGCTCCATTAATTCTCCAGTGTACAGTCGTCATAGCTACACACCCACCATGTCACGTTCCCCTCAGCATTTCCACAGACCTGGTAAGGGCAACTGCGTTAGAAGTATATGTAAAACTATTGTTTCTTTATTATGTCACTTAGTGGCACAGTGAAGCACCTGTTTCTCTTAGCAGTGAAAATTAATTGAAAAATTGTTCCATATTTTACTATCTGCTTTTCTACCTGTTTTTTGTTCTTGATTGATGCAGTCTTTTGTACTAGGCTGATGCGTGTTTCTTACATCATAAATATGGATCTTCTGGGTTTGTTTCTGATTAATTATTTTTTAAATCTTTGTATGTTTCTGAAAGCGAGCAAGTATTTGCAGCAGCAAATCACAAACTTCATTCTGGAATTTGAGAAACGTATCACATATTGGAAACAAAAGTTATGGCTTGACTACACAGAAGTTAGTAACGTAGGATTCCTCCCCCCTAAAAACCAATTCATTTAAAGCTTGGTGCAGCCATAGAATATCAGATTCAGCAGCAAAACCCCCAGATATTCCAAATTGCTAGTCATTTTTTGAAACATAGATTCATGGTTCACAAGTTCGATGTACAATATAGAAAATGTACAGGTCATTCAGGTTCCCAGCGTGTTCAAAATTACTGGTTGTGTATATAAAAGCAAGATATGAAAATGAACTGTTCATGCACACCCAAATGCATAAAAATGTATCTCTAAATGCTGTTCATTGAAGACTTTTCAAGACTGATTTTATTGTTTATGGTAGTGAATTAAATCTTTGTGATCTGTTTTTAAATCAAGTGATACAATCGTGCAGTTTCATCTTCCTTGGTGATTACAGCTGAACAGTTGGGATGCCAAAAGCCCATATACAATAGGAGCTGCATTTTTAAAATTAAAGATTTATAATAGAGCCACCACTGTGGAACTTGAATGCTGTAGCCATTTCCTAGTGGGGGTGGACTGAAAGCAGCTAATTGTGTCTGTCAGTGAATGCCTTATTTAAAGGACCCAAGGGAGGTGGGACAGAAGCAAATTGTGTCTGATACTTAGTGCTGACAACATGACTGTGTTTTAAGATGACGTTACAACTGAAACCGAAAGAGACTTAAAAGCGTGAAAAAGCTGCAAACTTCTGTCTCTTGATTCTGGCAATTCTGAGGGGATTTTTCCATTTCTATCAGTTGTATCAAGGATATGAACAAATCCAGGCCCTATTCCACACTTTACTGTAATTTGAGTTTTACTGTCTGTGTTCAGTCAAGGACCTTCCCCAGAAGCAGTCTCCGTTTATGTAACTTGTGATGGGCAGATGGGCTCAAGCCAGAGTTTGGATCCAAATGTAAAATCTGCAAAAGTTCGCAGCCTGAGGGATTTTCTGAGAAGATACTTGTTCAAACTTATCTCTATTCAGATGATCTCATCTTTGGCTCACCTGTTTCTGTTTCTTATATGACACAGAAGTAATTCTGTAGAACTCATCATTTTCATCTTTGCTACCCTGCTTTGGGGTAATTGTTAATGCTACTTTATAATTTTCCTACAGTAATTATTCATGTTGAATAATAGCACATGCATATTTACCGTTTTTCTCCTAATGGCACTTCTTATCATCATGTTATTTGCAAGAATAATTTCTCTATGAATAAACCCAGTGGCCCAAGATAACTTCTCTTTGGCTCCCGGTTAGCCCTTGAGAGAGAAGTGAACCACTGTGTTGACATTGTCAGCATAAGGTTCTTCAAAAATTTGAGTGCTACAAGTTTTGAAAAAGTTTGCAGCCTTTTCCTCCCACAGTGCCCTAGCTGATGTTGGCAGCATTTTTGGAATGTCTTAAAACAATAGAAAACAGCTTGCATGCCTCTTGACTAACATTTTTTGGTCAGGCACTTTTCAAAACAGCTGCTTTCTTAACTAATTGAGCATCAATGTTTGTGATGTTTGCATGGTGGTAGCAGGCTACTTTTTGGTAACAAGGCATAGATCAGAAGCTCATTAAGCCAATAAATGTTATGCTAAATTAGTGACGCAGTTAAAATCTGAGCCTCTCTTCTAATATTTCCTGTAATTTTGTCTAACATTTATGAACCCTTCGGTACGTCTTTAACCTTTTTTTTTTCTCCTTCCTTCTTTTCAGAATCCTAATTGTTCAATGCCTTTTTTTTTCTTCCTTTGAAGCCTCCTTCCCTGCCTTTCTCTTATTGTTTTTCTTTGTTTTCATTTTGTTCTGCCCCCCGATTCCCTGCTGCCGCAGAGCTGCTCTCTACTGGTGTGCAGCGGTTGTCATACCTGCGCACTAGCAGTCTCAGCTCCTCTCACCATGACTCCCGCCCCAACTCCCCCTTCCGACACCACTTCATCCCCCATGTCAAAGGTAAGGAGCCAGGCCTCCCCAGGGAGTACCCTCCAGGCTGGAGGTTTATTAGCCTTCTGTCAAAGCTAATAAGGTGTATCTCCGTAAGGTTGTCATTGGCTGTATAGCTGAGCATGCCTCGAAATGTGCCGTTACACTTAAAACTACGTTAGAATAGACATAATGTCCTTTTTTCAGAGGAAATATGTCGTTTCTAAGGGCCCTAGTTGAAGAGTCATCAAGCAATTACCTATTAGAAATATACAGGAAAGCATTATCATTTACTATTTAGAACCTGTATGTGCCTAATTTAGCTTTTTTCTAAAGCAGTACGTAACAATCACTACAGCAGTTAGCATATCAAATTTAATTATTATTTCCACATTCGTAAAACATTCATTTAAAAATTGACTACATATACTGCCTGGGTGAGAACAAGGTGATCAAAAATACGGAGAAGAAAAAAAAAAGATTATGTAAAGATCAATGGCAACAAGGAAGTTAATAATTGTTAATCCCATTGACAATAATTAGTGCCCAACAAAGTAAAATTAAAAACTCTAGGCCTCTCCTCAACTAGTGAGAATCAGCAGACTCTGCTGAAAGCAGTAGAGTTGCAAGGATTTACACTACCTGAGGATTTGGTCATTTCTCTTTTTTTCAATCTGTTATTTTCCATGGTTTGATTTGGGGGAGGGTTGTTCTTTCATTGTGTTCCTTCAAGGGGCTCATTCAGCTCAATAAGCTTTTAGTTTTGTTTCTTGCTTTCTGTGAATGTGGTTTTACTTTTATTTCTATTAGAGCACTCTCTGGCTGTGCCATCTCTTCTGTTGGGGAGAAGGTCATAGCTTATATCACCTACAAGAGCTCAAAAAGACAGTTGAGTAAGTTGAACATAGATTCTATTCTGGCACCACTGATTAATGTAGATAATCAAACTGGAGGTAATCAAAAACAGTTGCAAAGAAGTTGTTGCCATGAACTTTCAAGAAATGCTAATAGATCTCAATGTTACAACTCTTCAAGCATTCCGATCACCATTACTAATTTTACCCCTGAATTTTCTTAGATGATTTTTGTGAATATGCACTTTCAACTTTCCTATTTTGTCACTACATAGAAAAAAATCTCACTTCAAACTTAAAACATTGGGACCCTTAAAAATAGATACACTGCTCATTTCAGCATGCAGTTAATTCATAATCCTTGCAATTTCAACATTTCTTTGCTGTAAATACAAATCAATGCTCACACTCTTTCAAGTGGCATTTTCATTCTTTTTCTGTTGAGAAAATAGCTTCTTCAACAGATAAATCAGAAGAACTATTGGAAATCCATGCCTATTGTTTTCAGATTTCAAAGAATTACCTGGCATGTAGATTAGGTATGTATCTCAGTTATTGCTACAGAAGGCCAAGTGGGATTATAAGCACTGTAGACAAAGGGGTGGGTATGGTTCTTATCAGATATGTCACATAAGACATTGTAAGAATCCATGATTTTCTGAAAAGAAACACTGCAGAAGCTTCAGAGAAAGACCATCAAATAATTCTAAATCTCATAGTGAAAAAGTTATGGCTGTTAATGGATTAACACTATGAAATGGAAGGATTTGGTAGTGATTTATTCAGTGTCTATGTACCTGTGTGGTAACAGAAGGTTCTCCCACAGAGCAGGCAAAGATACAATAAGATCCTATGTTACACTTAAATTAGATAAAAATCGTCTTTATTTCTATGACTTGTTTAAGGCGAAGATAAGTAGCTACTGAAACAGCTTAGGAAAAGCTTTTGTCTTCCCATTAATGCAAAATATTGAAAGGTACAAAAGGTCAAAAGGCCTGAAGACCTTTGTAATTTTTCCAGCATGTTAAGTGATCAACGAAGTGCTCACAAAACATTAGACGAACAAATGTTCATAATGTTCCCTAAGTCAGAGCAAGCTCTGGCTTGTCCTCTAAAAGGAATATGATGGAAGATAGTTCTTAATAAGATATACTCTGAAAGTACATATAGTGTGTATATGCGTATATGTACCAACAGTGCACATGCACTTAAAGAAAGACAAGATGATAGGGACTGGTAATATTTTTGTTAAATAAACCTCTCTACTATTACAACTTGTAGGTGTAAGTGGTTTCATAGGAAGCGATAATACAGCTTGTTCGGTATATAATTCGAGGGGGTTGTGTGTTTTTTCTTTTTTAACATTTGAGTAGTGTTGAGTGAAGTCCAGTTGTGCTGTATTGTTTGTCCTCTTCACTACTTCATGTTCATAAATAGATATTTTGTTATCAACTGATGAGGTTAATCTGGGTTTCCCACATGGTTCTTCATTTATCCTCCTTGCATACCACATTTGCCCAAGTACCCCCTTTTTATGTCTGTGTGGCAGAAAAAGGAGATTATTCTGGCACTGGCTGCATCTAATGCAACTCCTTGATATTCTTATCCATAGGGGTTTGTTTGCCTTGGGTATTCTAGGTGTCTGTTTTCAGTTTAAAGAACTGCATTATTTTAGCTTCAGAGTAGCATTTCTGTGTCTACTAGGGAATTGGACCCTTGTGAATATATCAGAAATGAGAGCTAGAGCACTGTCTGGGATTAATTAGATGTGATAGATACATTTGCAGTGATGCGAAGAAGAGGCATCATGTGATCTCCTTTTCACTTGGTCAGCCTTTCTTAAAGCCACTTATACTTTTAGCAGGAAGGTGAACTTGGTGTAAGTTTGTAAGAAAGATTTCATAAAGCTATAGTTCTGGGTTTTTTTTCCTTTAGGAGTCACATAATATGGATCATGCCAAACATAATTTCCAAACAGCATAATGATAATGAAAGTGGCATGACATGTTATGTCTCTGTTATTTTGTATCATCAAGCCACAAAAATAGACATTTAGACCAGTTTCAGTGTGTTTTCATACAACATAATGCTTAAACAAGCGTAATGCTCAAGCCTTGTAGACCAGGCCAAATGTAGAGAACTTTGAGGAGTGAAAGGGCTAAATGTGCCTCAGAAGGTCTTAATGAGAGTTTGTTGATGTAACATATATGTTGAACGAGCTGGAAGAGGGTGTAATATGCATCAGCTCAGACTTCATTTAATCTCCATTGAATTTGGTGTTGTCTCAATAAAGCACTGTCTCTGCTATGAAAGAATCAAAACAAGTCCATGAACGAAAGAAACCCTGACGAAATCAGAGACAAAACCCTCATTGAGAGCCAGGATTGCATCTCACATGCCTAGAATTTTTCAGAGGCATTCAAGAATATTGCAAAGCCCCTGTAAGACTTCCGTGTAAAAAGAGCTCCGAAGTAATGTGTATTCCTCTGCTCACAGACCTTCCTATAAGGAGTCTACCCACCTTCGTAGTGATTTTGGGCCTTGGTTTTCACAGGTTCCTGCTTTCTTTTCCTGAGGCAGGTCTCTGAAATCAAATGCTCTCTGTGTGTGATCACTATTTCCAGGGTTTTGTGGATGCAGCTGAAAGCTCTGCTCTGGAAAACAGACGTGCTTTGGCTGTTTCATGACTTTCGGTTTTGTGTGGGAAATAAGGGCTACACATCTGGACAAGATGATGAATGATATCATTCAGAACAAAACCTGAATAGGACTTAGGGTTTCAGGTGGTGTTGAGCTCTTTTTCCTACATCTATTCAGAAACAGCAACTAAATTGCAAGTTGACAGAAGGCTCAGTGTTGGTTGCAAGTTGACAGAAGGCTCACTGTTGATTGCATATGGGTTTTTTGGCCTGATCCTGTGAACTTACCTTGTGAATCACACAGTGAGCCCAGTGGTGAACACTTCAGAAGGCAGCAGGAACCTGCATTACACAGTGCTGTGTATAGGCAAGCAATTATATTCCTGACTGCTAGGGGAACCTGCTTAACAAATGAAGCTATAGAAATTGGGAATACCTGGTGGAGCAAACAGAATGAAAGAAAAAAAAGGCTCTGAATTTCACTTCTGAGGCTGCTGTGTTCAAGTGATTGATTTTTATATTAAACTTACTCCGTTATCTCTTAAAATCCCCCACCCACCTACACACATGCATTCAACTTCATGCCAGGGGTGTGGGAACCAGTTTTTCCTACAGTGTTGGCGAACTGGAGTGCTTGCTGCTTTGTGGAGTTAGCACTAGTTATGGCATATCTGAGATAGTAAGAGAGACTTACCTGTGCAGGCACAGCAAGGAACCCAAATTCAGAGCATGCACAGCCACTACTTTTATGTAAAGCTGCAAGCAGGCTGGCCATGAGGCCCTGGGAGGCAAGTGCAGGCAGTCTAGCAGCTCTGCTTTCCTGTGTGCATATGCACATTCTACAGAAGTTGGCACTGCTTTCATAAAATGTGGGTGATTTTACAGCTGCATCTGAAGCACTTAAGCCTTGTTACAAGAGTGGGTTCCTCAGGGATGGTCTAATGAGAATCTAAGTAGATGTACCATTGCCTCCCACAGTGGTTGGAGGTAATGAGACTGCCATCCTAGAAAGTGTAAAGGAGAGTCATTTGTCAGTACTAGTAGGAGTCATTACAAAGAGAGAGACTGCACAGGAACCCCAGGAAATACAAGCCAATGGAGACATCCATAAAGCAACATGTGCAGGATTATACCACACTAATTGCCTGCCTGGTACTGTATGCATTGTACAACATTACCAGTTCTCTCTTAACAAAATATCTAGATACAAGATGAGCAAGCATACGTTTATGGGTATGAGCATACTTAGTTGTGTCTAGTTGAGATAAAGAGGGGGCTATAAGAAGGGTTTCTTCCCTGTATTTGTAGTGTTGGTGATAGAGGCATTGTAAATTGAACACACCCACATTTTGACTACCAGTTCCCAACAGGTAAAATGTATTTGTGACTCCTCTGTTGTGACAAGTCCACAGGTCAATAAATCCCTTTTGATTCTTCCCTTTCATTGAATATGCTAATTGCTAATGGAAGCAGAAAGGCAGAATGACATGTCTTTATAAAGGCTATATATTTTACAGTTAACTATATCTTGAGGCCATCTCAATATTGATGTTTTTTTCCCTATAAAACGATGATTTTGCTGAAAAGTAACTTCTAGTTTCTCAATAGAAGCAAAAGACATAAGTAAAATCAGCTTAACCAAGCTAGGTGTTTCACCATCACAGTATCTCAAAGGCTGGACAAGTAGAACTCAATATTGGAATTGCCAAGTAAAGGACCATAGATTGAGATATGACAGTATTGTTTTAACTAATTGTTCATACTGCTTTTCAGAGTTAGTAAACCTAGCAATTACTGTTACCTGGCCAGAAGCTCAGCATTGCTGCACCCAAAATAAAAAACCATCATCAACTCATGTGGTTGAAAGAACATCATGTCATTTAGGGCTGAAATATCCAAGTGGTAAATGAATTTTGCACATGCATTCTTCTGGACAAATTTTTTACAGCCAAGCCCCCTGAACTGTGCATGTAATTTTTAAAATGTGTATGCAGATGGATTAACTTGCATACTGGCAGAGGCCTCTGTGGCACATCTCTCTCAGTGAGGTTTGTACAGAGCTTTTTGGTTTTTCTCCCTTTTGGTGCCTTTTAGATTGACAGATGACCATTCAAGTAAAAGAGGAACTTCTGTGTAAAGTGTAAAGACAACTTCCTTTTTCCTTCCCCCTCAGCCTACCTCCACCCCTCTGCCCCAAACATATAAATAAGAAGCGTGCTGAGTCCAAGGCTTTGGGTCCTCTAATGGGACATAGGAAACCTGCAGCTGAAAGGAGGCCTGCAGTTTCTTTTTTGTTGTGTTTTATAGCCCTCCTGTACTTGTGCCATCCCTGTCCCCCCATTTTTTTTCCTTACTCTGTTAATCAGCTTTTCTAGGGTTTTTTAAGCCATTGTGCATACCTGAAAAATGGAAGGGGTTTGATGCTCCCCTACTTCTCACCATTGTGGTCACCCACACCCATGTGAAATAAGCACCCATGTGGACGGTTTTTGCTTGCGTGAGTTTGCACTAGTGTGAAGAATGGCACAGAGTAAAAGGCAGCAACATTATTTTATGGTACACACAGAGTCATGTGTTTGGATATCTGGCTGTTAAGTCTTGATACTTGGGGATCAACCAGCATGATTCTGCAACAACCCTCTTGCCCTGACAGACACGGGAACTTTCAGGGCTGTTGGATTGCTGTGGTGGATTGTTAGGAGGCAAAGAAATAGTCCTAGTAAGAGCGATCCTACAAATGGAACAAACGGTGTGCGCAAAGTGGAACTTAAGTTTTTAGACATTAGATTCAGATTTGCTAAATCAGCAGTGGTGAAGTATTGTCACCAGAGCCAAATTTGGCATTGACAGAGATTTGGGGTGGCATCAACGATATGGGCTCAGCCACCAGATGGGCTGCATTACTTTACAAATGATTTTGCCATATCAAAAATTTCCTACCAGAGAGCTAAACCAATGAAAGAGTGTGTAAGGAACAGTTTTGCCTTTTGATATGGGCTAAGTGACCTAACAGCTGTTTTCCATCTCTAGCTTCTGTATGCTTTTGGTTTAGGGAACTGTAGTAACTGCCAGCATCTGCTTCTATCTGCTTGGGAGTTGGTTTCATTTTGGGTTTGCGTATCAACTGCTATACTTTGTGTCTGCAACTTTTAACTTCAAATACGAGTCTCCGTACTAAATCATTGCCAAGTAACCTTCCATTCTTCTTTTCCACGCTGCCCATCTAATCACCAGCTACGAGCACACAGCTCCTGCCTGCATGCCGTCAGAATGAGTCTGAGCTGCTCAAACCTCAACTCCAGCCTGAACATGAATTTTTGTCTCTGCAGGAATATCAGGGAAAAAAAAGTCACCAGGGCTACCAGTTCTCGTTATTGTTTGTATTTATATTTTTGGTTCAACTTCTTTTCTCCCTGGACGTTTTGATTCCACCAGTTTTGTTTGGGTTTGATTGGGCTTGCTTTTTTTTATTGCTCTCCCTCTTCTCATTTTGTTTTCTCCATTCTTTCATTGGAGGCAATGAGCCGTCCAGCGGTCGGAACTCCCCTGTCCCCTATCGGCCCGACAGCCGCCCTCTCACTCCAACTTACGCTCAGGCCCCTAAACATTTCCATGTTCCAGGTAGGAGCTGGCACTGTATGTGTCTCGGTGTCCTGTCACAGTGTAGAATGTAGCCTTTGTAACTTCTGTCTTGTCTCCATTGTTTCACGCTGTTTACCATGGGGTGCACCCTCAGGGTTTGGAACTGTTCCTGGGCTTGCTGAGAGGAGTAGTGCATTAAGAAATGGGGGGGGTTCATTGTGATTTTTACCTATTCTGTTGTTCAGGTGCTTCACTGTTAGAATGCCTTGGTTTTCAGGGTCTGTTGGTGGCCTGTGAGCTGGATATGAGCTATGCAGGGCTTGATTTTTCTCCCAGTTGCACCAGCTGAGCACCAGCATAACTGCTAACTTTGGAGGAGTTGGTTTTGAGTCACATGCGGAAAAGAGTTGACCAGTGAGCCATTACATATGTTTTTCATTCAGATTGTTGTAACTTGTTTCAGTCTTGAACCCAACAGTTGTAGTTTAGTGTTTCCTTTTTTTTTAAAGCAGATGAGGATGTTTCTTTACTTGTTTTGTGCAATGGCTTGGTGTCCTCAGAGAGACCTGCAGATCCACAAGGATATGTATGCCTTAGGATGCCCTTTCTATAAAGGGCAGGCTTTGTTTTGAAGTGAGCTGCACAGTTCTTCCAGCCTCTGAGAAGATCATCTGTCTTGGATTTTGATGGGATGAGGGTGTTTGTCCCTAGCGTTGTGGACATGCATCTTCTAACTGCATCAGTGCTAGCTGAAAGCTTTATTGTACCCAGTTATTCTTCAGGTCCCCTTCAGTCTAGTATCCCTTCACACTGCCAGAGGTTACTGCTCTTCCTCCTTTCCTCAGATCTGGCAGATAAACTGTTTGTGGGAACTTCCCTTTAAATAAGTGTGACCTGGCTTGGCTAAAGTAGGCTGTTTTAACTGCTTAAGCTAACCTGGCTCACTTTGACTTGCGTAAGCTAAAGCTTACTTACTTGCATGAATAGCTCTGAGTAATAATCTCTAGCATGGTGGGAGAGCTGTCCTCTTCAGCTGGCGCAGTGCAGCCACAGAAGGAGCTGTGTTCCTATCCTCCTTAGAGCTTTCTGGTGTAGATGTGCGCAAAAGTACTGCATGACTACCCTTGTAATGTTTATACCTGTTTGCTGGTCAAGTAGCCATAACAGATCGCTAACAAGACACCTCAGTGTCTTTGTGTGCAATGAATTTGCCTGTTTAGTCAAGGATGTAGGGTTCTGCAGAGTAAGATTTGCCTCTGTTTCAATAGAGTTTTAAAGTTAGCTTTCCTTAATGCCAAAGGCTGAGTTGTCTCCTGTAGCACTTTAATTGGATCTGTGATAACAGCATGTACTTCTAAAATGCTTTTCCATCTTTCATTCTAATATAACTGAAAACTTTTTTCAGGCAGTATGAAGTAGCCAAATGGGTTTCTGACATAAATTTTCTAGTTCCCAGTAGCTCATTTTGGTCTTCTAATAAGATTTTGACAGATTTTTGCACTGTAGCACTGATTTTGGATTAACTTTTGTATTTGTAGTTGTGCCGAATACATGAAGTGTTGGGCTTGGGTGGGAGGATAGTTTAGAACAGACTGGTTCCTGTCTTAGATTATTATTTGTAAAAATATGGTATCTTTAGATATGTTGTAGATTTACTGCATTAGAGTTCTGGGAAGTGCTTTTATTCTGATTTACATTGATAATGTGCAGCGTGGTAGGCCTTACAAAAAAAAATTACAAAAAAGAAATAAAATCTATCCTTGTGGTTTGAGAATTAGTAGTCTGTTAGTTAACAGTGCATAAAGCATCCCTTCGACTCCCTGAAGTATAGCTGTTGTTGACTGTTCAAAGCAGTGTATTAGGCAGCCTTTTTGTTCTCTGGATTTTTAAGTGAATTGTAGGCTCACTGCATTCTCCTCTGCTCAATCCAGCCAGTCAGATGGAAAGAAAATTGAGCTGTTATGACTGAAGCACAATTTTCCACAAAAGTTATTTGGGGTAGTTTTCCCCAAATGGCTTGTATCTTCACCATTGAAATGTCTTGCTTGTTTGCATTTCTTCTCTAACTTTTATCCCACTGATAATCTTCTGAAAGTTTAAAATTAATGGTTCATGACTTGGATGCATCCACATGTTACAGAATCAGCTCCAAAGGACTTCATACCACATGTCTTTGACTTTTCACTTGTTCTTATGTTTTCTTTTCTTTAAACAATCTGATTTTGTATAATACTAGAAATAGCTTTCTGGCTTTTTCTTGTGCTACATCCTTGATTTGGTCTGTCTGTTGTTTTAGTGTTGGAGTTATCTTTATCTACAACTGAAGTAGTTTTCATATTCCCATTTTTCTGTTTCTCAATTTCACAGATCAAGGTGTCAACATTTACAGAAAACCACCCATCTACAAACAACACGGTAAATGATCTTTCCCTTCTTATTTCAAAACTGGAGTGTCAACTAAATTAAAAGGCATGCAGACTAGTGAAAAGCATTCAGTTTTTACTTTGTAAGCATAAAAAATTAGTAGTCCAAGCTTGAAACAGCTGTTATTGCATGTCCTGCTGAGTGTTTATGTTTTAAAGCATGTTGTTTCATTTGGATCATATGGTTTAAATCTTGGCCATGCTGATATTAATGGCAAAATTGCCATTAACTGGGATTTTCCTGTCTCTTTAGCATTATGATGCCTTCCTGTATTTCACTTCTTTAAGTTTATGTTTTCAGAATACAGGTACTGATCATGTTCAAATGGATTAACAACAGACTGTTCTCTGACAGGGACTTCATGGAATATCCTTATTTTAAACAGACAAAGTACAATAATTTATTTCAACAGCAAAGATGGAGATGTTATTATCAGACTGGAATTCCAAATGTACCTATGGCTTTAAATAAGAATCTTTAATTATTGAAGATAATACAGGTGACTTACCACTGGCAGGGCTAATTTGATTCTCAAGCCCTGTGATACCCTGTGATACAGCTCAGGTAGTACGCTGTACTTGTTTTTCCAGGTGTTAGGATTCTGAGTTGGACAGTAGTGTTAGTGCTCTAATCTTTTCGGTGTAGACGTCATTATAGCAAGTCTGAAATGACAATGATGGCGGAAGGCCACTGCCTTGCCAGTCTTCAGTACTGCAGAGCAGGGTCCCCCTTATAACGGAGTGTGTTCACTCTTCCCTTCTGCTGTGAACAGAAAACTTTGAATAGGAGATGATTTTTATGTAATGGGGTGAAAGAAGGATGACTGCTTTTTAAAGACTGAGTTTGCATCCCTTTGCAGACCCTTTATCCAATGAAATGTATTTAGGGGTAAGTCGCAAATTAGCAGTACTACAGGGTTTAGATGAAGGGTTGGCTGAGAGCCACTGAGCTGAGATGATTAGGAAAGCCCGGGATGTCCATTCTCTAGTCAGGAACAAGCATTGCAAATAACACTGCTGTGGTATTATGTCAGGGTTTTTTCCTCTTTTTTTTATAAGTTTCAAACCATATGCTAATTTTGGGAAAAGTCTTTTAACATTATTTTTGTTTATTTTTATGGTTTTAATGTATCTCCTCACCTCCCATTAACATGTGAATGTTTAACCACTGACATCACCAATTCTAATACGTAAGTACTGTTTGAAGTCATGCTTTTGTAAACTCTGACCAGCTTCCTCCATACCTGCAATTATGCTTAGAGTTTCCCAGTCATAAAATGCTCAGAATTCCCAATGACACCTAATACTGATGTTCCTAAACTACCCTGAACATGTTGGATGAGCAACACAGTGCTTCACTTTGTTAACAGAAGTCTTTCTGTTTAAAGAAAAAGAGATAAGGGAAAAAAAAGTCCAGAATCCTTCCTTCTGATCCAATAGCTTCATATAAGAGAAGGTGATTTGAGCTAACAGTTTGCAGATAAGAGGTAGTTAAGGCTGGTTTTAATGTAAATTGAATCCTATTGGAATTTTTTTTTTTTATGTCAAGAAGTGAAAGCCATAATGCACATCCTCACATGCTTTTAAGAGACTTTGGCTTAGACTGGAATCTTAAGTGGATGCCCCACTGATGAGATATTTTATTGGTGAGGTTCATTTCATTGCAAGTGCCTTTCCCTGCCAAGTTGATCTGAATGGAGTTTAGTATTTATTAATAAATTCACATCTGCTTTTACTACTACTGCATGCTAATAAGCAAGGGCATGCAGCAGAAAAAATCCACTGGTTAAATAAACATATTTGTTTCAGATTTATTTTTTGTTTGTTTTGCAGCTTTTCACAGAAACATAGGAAATAATTAGCATCGGTAGAGTTAAAATTAGTGCTCTTCCTTTGACGCATTTGTTTTCTTGCCCTAGAGGGAAGGCAGATCAGTACATATATCTGGTTTCATCTTCATTAATAATCAGTTGTCCTTAGGAGATATTGGCAAATACTGTTAGACTGAATTTTCTCACTCTTGCCTAATCATTCTAACACTGTGCAACCCTAGTAAAATCCAAAGCTGATTTGAGGTTATTTTGGGGGTGGGGATGAGGGAAGATAGGAAGGTTTGATTCCAATCTATTGGCAAGAGAAAGACATTACTTTCCTTCAAACTGCAATTAGAAAAGCAAAACATGAAAATGTTTGCTTTTGAAAATTAACTTCTTGTAAAGTATAAAATTTTGCCAAAATAAGGACAACCTTTATATAGATACAGATTATTATATAGCTAAGTTCCCTGATTGCCATCTAGATGCAGCTGCTTTGGCAGCACAGAGCAAGTCCTCCGAGGATATCATCAAGTCCTCCAAGTTCCCAGCAGCTCATGCACCAGCACCCAACGAGATACCAAAGATTGAGACGGACCACTGGCCAGGTCCTCCCTCCCTTGCGGCCATAGGTATGCAAAAAAAAAATTGATACAAGCGATGCGGCTTAAAAGGTACTGGTAACCAAAGTAGATGAATACTGGAGCTGTAAAAATGGGTAGTGAAGAATGTGTCCACTCCAGGTGTTTACGACGAAGTGCACTTCTTCTGGTGAGACCTCTGAGTGTCTGTGAATTTAAAACTCTTGAATAGCGCTGAGTAGAAGAGGTTTTGCTAAAGGACTGATCACACTGATATTAACCCATAGACAAATTATGTGAACTGCCGTGCAGTAGCTTAAAGAACGTGGTGTGTCACACAAGCCTGACTTCTTTCAGTCATTGTCTATTTAATCCTTTAGTCCTAAGTTAATAGCAAATATTCCACAGAAAATCTGATTGCTTCCAACAAGAAGCAATGACTGAATTGGAACAATTAATGGACTAAAAAGGTCTTGATTTTCAGAGTTACTGTTTCTACAGACTTTGTATTTTTCTTCTGTGTTGTAGCACTACAGGTATCTTATTTTCTTTTCTTTAAATCATGTGCATCATCATTTTAAAATTTTTTTTGGTTTTGTACTTTTTTCTCTCTGTTAATTTTTATTGACCCCTATAGCATAAAATAAGCTATCTAACCTAGTTCTTTTATGAAGTCATGTCTGAAACACTGAACGTGTTGCCTGTTTCAGGTTTATCTGAAGGAGTGTATGGTTTTCATCGCAATGGGATTTTCATAGAAGTGCTAAGAGAGGAGACAGAGGGTGGGAGAGCTCAATGACCAATTGAAGGGGCTGCTTATGCAGCGGCAATTTTTTGAAGATGTCCTTTATATAGGATTGCAACCTGACAAACATTACAGTCATGGTGATAACATCTGCATACTTGAAAGTCTCCTGACAATGCTTGTGTTAACTACAGCATTATTATGTTGTATGTCTGAGGTAGAGCCTTTGTTGGAAATTTTGGCGCTCAGCTCAGTCTCTAGGCAGTGGATGACAACTTTTAATTGTTTCCAGTAAAACTGCTTTGTATATTGGCTATCAGGTGATTTTGTTAGAGAAACTAAACAGGACTGGTTGGACACTATAAAGATAAAAATGTGCTCATGGAACTATTTTATTCAGAAATAAGAAGGTATCATACAAGATTGATCTCTAAAAAACAAACCCACAAGCCCCAGGTTTTTCGGCTTCTTGTCTGATTTTCTGAGTGTGATATTTTGCTTACAGAGCTAGAATGAGCTCAACTGTCAAAAAAAAATGACCATTACTGCCGCTGTATTGAAAAGTCTTGCAAAAGCCTGAGACACCAAAAAAAAAATTTAAATACAAACAAATAATTTCTCCATAACCTTATGTCTCTCTCCATATTAGCATCAATTTAACACTGCTGTACAAAACATTTAATTGATATAAACCTTTCTGATACTTTAGTTGCACAATTTAGTTTTCATTCAAATAAAACACTCAGTTTGTCTAGCATAGGGTAGGCGAATAACTATATCAGGATATAGCCTGTGCGGAAAAAAAATACAACTGCTGTCTAAATGCTTGCAGCAATATCATATTCTGTGCACTCATGGAAGTGTCCTGGTGTCCAAATTGGACTATTTCATAAGAATATTCAAGAAAATAAAGATTATTGAATAAAAAGTAAGGAACTAAAATGTAGAACACCTGTGTCTTAATTAACTCAACTTTATCCAAATGGATCAAATCAGTTTGCTTCATTTTAGACTAAAAATAAGGCCTTGTTTATTCCAAATATGAGTGCCCATTTAGGAGATTAATGTAGTTTAATTTTCCATTTGAAATACTAATTCAGATTTACTTTTCTGAGTCTAGATAGAAGTATAAATGTAAATCAGACTTTATGTTTCCAGCCACTGATACAGTTACTGGTGCCATTAAACCCCATGGTTCCAGAACTAGCAATCTGAGCTCCTTTTTTCTATTACATTGATTCATGGCTTTTGTGTCCAGGACTGTTGCTTGGTTTGGAACTCATGTGCGGTTTAACTTCTTAATGTTATAAGAAGCCTGATAGCCATAGGGCAGGCTATCTGAGTGAGTTTTATTAAGAGTGAGTTTTGAAAAAGTCTTTTTGAGTCTGTGAGAGAATACTGTTTTGTTTATTCAGTAAATCAAACTGACCAGTACTTTGAACTAGCATTGAAATCTTCAAGCTGCAGTTGAACTGATACACAAAGCTCTCTCTGTACTGTGGTTTTATGGAAGCAGGAGCTGACATGAGACGCAGATCAAGTGGAAGAGAGGAAGATGATGAGGAGCTACAGAGACGCCGGCAGCTGCAGGAGGAGCAGCTCATGAAGGTGGTTATAAGCTTGTCTTCATGCCGTTTCTGAACACCACCCAAAAAGTGCCCCTTTGTTTTCTGCAAGCAATTTCTACTAATGCCCCAATCAGCTTTATTTTATTGATATATTTTTTTAATTGCCATTTAATAGCTCAACTCTGGTCTGGGACAACTGATACTGAAAGAAGAGATGGAAAAGGAGAGTCGCGATAGGTCAGCCCTTTCTGCCAGTCGTTACGATTCTCCAGGTAATACATGTAGGCAATAAAGCTAATAATGAACAGTGGATAACGAACACCACATATACACATATCAAGCAGTCTCCCAGAAGAGATCACTGGGAAGACGGCTTCATATGTGTATGTGTGGTATTCTCCCCTCAAAGAGTGGCCTAATTTATTAGCTGGTTTTGGTGACAGGAGGAGTGTTGTGGTTGTTTTTTAATTAGAAGAAATATGAGGTTGAGAATTTTCAGGCAATTTTGAGGAGAGAGATTTTCCAATATAGATAAGCAGTGAGGTAAAATATTCAGTGACTATCACATCACACACATGCTAATAGGCTGGGTTATTAAATTACAATAACACGTTTTGCTTAAACTGGTGGTTCCTATCACCGTTTAATCTCTCCTCCCAGGGACAGAAAATCAGCAACATTTACCAATGGGGCTGCATATTCTGAACACAGCTAGTGTTTCGGCCTTGGCTGACATTTTGATTGGGTGTATTCTGTTCCAGAGCAAAAAGCACAAAAGTCAGCTTTGGTTAATTGGTGGCTCAGATTCTTGGCCTCATTGCAGATTTTGATATACATCTGTGGCCTTCTCAGATCTCCAGAGAAGGGTTTGGGGGTTTTATTTCACTGTCTTCATCCACCTGCCATTGTAGCACAGCAACTGTACTTCGAGCCAAGAAGGGACAAGATGAGTCTCTTTGGAGTCATCCACTGGAGTAGCTGCCAAGCAAACTAAGATTTCCTTGTGTTCCCTGTTGTATAAGTGTGTTGCCTCTATTTATGGTCTTGGAGAGAATGTCTGTGGCTCTCCCTCACTGTCTGTAATTTTTACAGGGCTGGAGTCTACCTGCTCAACTCAGAGCTTATGATTTTTTTTATTAACCTTAGCACAGGTTGGAGAACTCCTTTATTGGAGATGTGTCCATCCCTCTTTGCAGTCATAATCAGTGCAGTCATCAGTTGCCTTTTGTGGAATCAGTGGTACCTTTCCCAAAGCTGCTTATTGCTGGCAACATCAGTGCCTCAAGTTCTACATTCCATGCCCTTCTGTCGTAAAAATAACATTTAAAAAACCAAAAATTGCATTCCTATATGGAGGATCTTGTCAGAAGGAGCTGTATTAACTCTAGAGGTGCTATTGATCATTATGCTGACAATCCTTCTATTTATCCATCTTTTTATCTGTATTTGAAAACACACCCTTGTCATTCCCACGTTGTCTTTGTCTTGCTCATGCAATGTCTGAGGTCAGTGCAAATACTAAGTTGAATGCCCCTACGTACCTTATTTCATTTTCATTTCAGATGAAAGCAGGGGTCACAGAGCTCTGTTGAATCATGTCATGTTTTCAGAAGTGTTACATGTGCAGAATAACTATAATTTCGGATCAGAATGCCAAATTGTCAAACTTGTTTGAATTCACTCAGCACTGCCCATTCTGATCATTCTCCTGTTGAAGTCAGTACCAAAACATCTGTCAATTACAGTGTTACAGGACTAAAACTAATAGTCTTTTCTCCTTTGTAGAAAAAAATAGCAAACTGAAACATGTGAATACAGAGAGGATGTAGTATGCTAGTCATATGTATCTTGGCTTGTGCTGCAGCAGAAGCTGGGAGCATGAGTGCAATAATAGTTGCAGTAGAAAGAATAGAAAGGAAATTCATGAAAGATTCAGAGGGTATAATGATACATAAACCACGTGTGCCACTTATGAGGGTGGAATTGAATGGACCTGCATGGGAGACTTAACAGGGAACCTATCCAGTCAAATACTGCTGATCTTAGATTCTCCTTGTCCTTTACCTTGGTCCCATTATAAGATGCACAGCAATACTTTATCTAGCTAAGGACTAAAAAGTTATTTTGCTCTTTTTTCTGATCCTTGAGCATTACTTTCAACTCAGTGGAGACCACATTGATTTTGAGCCTGGCAAAATTACAGTGTCCTTTCTTGATGACCTACCACCATGGCATGATAAAGCTGCATGTAACTTTCAGAATGTGTGGAAGGTTGTGATGTGTTTGGGGCTGAGATGTTAGTTTCTTAAAGTCAGTGTGTCTTAGTTGGTTATGTATATGCTTAGTTCTTTTAATTGTGTTTTTTATGCCAGTTGATTCCTCAAATGTTATTGTTTGTGAGTTTTCATGGGATGTTTCCAGTAAAAGATTTTTCCCTTCCTCATTCAACAGCACATGCTTCAGCCTCCAAAACCTCTTCTCTCCCTGGCTATGGAAAAAATGGACTTCACAGGGTAAGGAGATGGTGATTTTGAGAAGCAAAGGTGGATTTAATTATCCATGGTATCTATTTCCATATTAACTGTATTGGATTTTCAGTTTGATCAAGGTTTTTTATAAGACCATCTGAAGTCAGACAAAACTTAATTTCCCTTCCTACAAACTATATTGTTAAAAGGCAAGAAAGCAACGCAAGAAACATTGTGAAAATTGAGGGGGAAATAAAAGGCTTAAAGGAATTTATTTCTCCCCATATACCAACCTGCTTGTGAAGTCATGAAATGTGAATTTATGTGCATGTCCCTCTTTTCCTGTTACAGCCGGTGTCTACAGATTTTGGTCAGTACAACAGCTATGGGGATGTGAGTGGTGGTGTTAGAGGTAAGGCTAACTTTACCTAAAAGAGGAGCCTTTTTAGATGCCACTTCATTACTGAACATGTTTGATTATTTCTGCTGTTTTATTTTAAGGTTGTGGATGTGGTTACTTTGCATTTGCTCAGTACATTGTAGCTTCCTCTGGTAAACTCAACAATTAACTCAAACTCTGCAAATACCTATTAAAAAGTTTGGGTTTATTTTGATAAATCTGCTATGTGGAGCTGATCCTTGTTTATGCGAAGGGAGTGCTTTAGCATTGGTGCACATGGAAAACAGGTAACATGTATATTATCAGGAATATGTACTCAGTTCTGTTATGGTGTTTTCTTTCTCTGAAAATTACCATCCACTGCACAGTCTGAAAGAATGTGCCACAGTGAAGAAAGGAGGATAATGCCTTCCAATCCCTGTTGCTGCTCATGATTTTCATTATGACTTTGAGCTAGGTATCAGTCATTGCTTAATAAAAACTGACCATTAATATTTATGAAAGTTATGAAACTTTGAGAGTTAATGTTTTGAAATGGTTTGAGCTGAGAGAGAGGGAGGCTAGTTATCACCAAAGTGAGATTGATCCCAACCATCTTAGATACCCTATGATCAGGCATCTTCTGTTGCTGCTTGTGTCTCTGTCGTGGTTTAACCCCAGCCAGCAACTAAGCACCACACAGCCGCTCACTCACTCCCCCCCCCACCCAGTGGGATGGGGGAGAAAATCGGGAAAAAGAAGCAAAACCCACGGGTTGAGATAAGAACGGTTTAATAGAACAGAAAAGAAGAAACGAATAATGATAATGATAACACTAATAAAATGACAACAGCAATAATAAAAGGATTGGAATGTACAAATGATGCGCAGTGTAATTGCTCACCACCCGCCGATCGACACCCAGCTAGTCCCCGAGCGGCGATTCCCCGCCCCCACTTCCCAGTTCCTACACTAGATGGGACGTCCGATGGTATGGAATACCCTGTTGGCCAGTTTGGGTCAGGTGCCCTGGCTGTGTCCTGTGCCAACTTCTTGTGCCCCTCCAGCCTTCTCGCTGGCTGGGCATGAGAAGCTGAAAAATCCTTGACATTAGTCTAAACACTACTGAGCAACAACTGAAAACATCAGTGTTATCAACATTCTTCTCATACTGAACTCAAAACATAGCACCGTACCAGCTACTAGGAAGACAGTTAACTCTATCCCAGCTGAAACTAGGACAGTCTCTTTATAGGCTGTGGAGGAATCTAGACAGCTACCTGATGGAGAGGTTAGGTGAGGTGAACCCTGCTCTACACATTTGAATTTTAGTTGGCTATTTAATCACTTGATTGTGGTTTTGTGTTTCTTAATATTTCAAAAGTGACTTGATTTTCCTGAATGAGAAGCCTGCTCGAAATGAAAAGGGCTGCAATATTTGGAGCGTTTGACTTTTTACAAAGTCCAAAAGTAGGAAGGTTGCTGGCCTTAGAGAATTGGGTGGGATTTTGAAAAGATCAGGTGAAGCAGAAGACACAAAGATTATCTGGTAGATTGTGACAGATTCCTGTTCTTCCACACTCTAAAACTGATGAGATTTCTCTTTTGCTTTTCAGATTTCCAGGTAGAGTACGGGTTTTCATCAATCAACTGACAACAGAACTAAAAGCATCTACTTTTCTTGTTGAAGTCTGAATTTCTGCTGCAGGGAAGGGTTTCTTAAGACAATAGCTTTGATTTTCCTGCATGTTTAAGCATAATCACCAATGTAGATTCTTATCAACAGAAAAACAGGCACAGCCTCAGATTATTCCTTGTTACCTCCCCAGAGCTGGGTTGAGACAGTTCACACCAGTTCTGTGACTTGCTCTGTAAAATCCACTGTCTGTTGATACATGAGTTTTCTGTAATAGTCCTCTCTGGACAGCTGAGGGTGGGTTTATTGCCAGCCTCTCATACCGACCCCAGAGACATAAAGTCTCTTCTGGAGGCAATTTTCTTCCATACCAGGAGCCTTAAACTCCTCATTTTTACCCTGAAATTTGCTCTCCAGACAAGATGGCTGATCAATAGTTTTCTACAGTGCTGCCATTACAGATGAGCCAGTAAGAGGTGTGCTTTCAAATATAAACCCTTTTATTCCAAATCCTGTCCGCAGGGCTTTTTCCAGAATGGTTTGAGTCTGGCTGGCTCCTTAGCACAATCACAATATAAAATGGCAATTTAAGAAAGGGTTTAATTACTTGGATAATTTTGTTAATGGTGTATCAAAATCATGATGATTGGAAAGAGAATAACATTATATGAGGAGAGAGGAGTTGTCCATGTATTGTGCTCAAAATGTTATTTCGTTAGGAACAGAACCTGTGTCAAAACAGGACCTTTTTACCCTATGCCTGTTTGTGGTCATAGTAAAAATGTCCCATTGTAGAGACAAAAAAAAAGTATCTCAGCTGATACAGTAAGTGACAGGAAGGAAAGCCCAGAGGTGTTAAGAGTGCTTTGTATGCTGTTGGGTGGGATCTGAATTAATACTTCTGAGTATTTGTCCAGAGAAGAACCCTACTTAGTCACTGGGGTGGGAAAGGGCCCACCACTGTCTTGGGGTCCAGAGATCTACCTGGGAAGTGATGTTGGTAGGCTCAGTGGGGAGCTATCGCTAGCCTTAGCGGCGACAGAAGGCTGTGGTGGCAGAGAGGATGGAAGGATCCCTCCGCATGCCTCACAGCAGTAGTAAACAGTAGCCATGGCAATGATCTATATGATAAGACTAAATATTAAGACTTGAAGGAAGTCTTACAGCGAAGTCACCTTTGTTTTCACCACTACTTGAGTGCCTTTACCCTCTGTGTGTGTAACCTGTGTGTCTGATGTATACCTGTATCTGATGCAGTCCCTTCCGGATGGTCATGTCCCTGGAATGAGAATGGACAGAGGAGTATCTATGCCTAACATGTTGGAGCCAAAGGCAAGTGCAGATGTTATTCACTTTCCTTCAAGACAGTGAAGATTTGACTGTGAAATGCAGATAAAATATGGGAAATATCTTAGTTCCCCTGTTTTTCTTTACCTCACCTCAGTCCCTGCTCCTTCTGTGCCAAACCTCTCCCTTTGTTCTGGACTTTGCCTGTTACAGATGTCAGTACTCAGGCAGGCTGAGGGCAGCCCAGGTGTGCTTCTTGGGTTAAGGAGGCTTTTCTAGAGACAAAATGAAAATACTGAAGATGCTCAATAGCTAGTTCTCTGTCAGGCTTTCACTAGCCAAAACAGCAGGCCAAACTTGATGGGAAGGTCTCAGATCTGTCAGGCTGGAAAAGTGATACAGAATATTGTGGCTCGCAACATGCTGTTGAGGCTGTCTTAATTTAAAAATTAATGAAATACATGGATCTTTGTTACAAATCGGAAGTTAGATACCTACATGTCTGTCTGGATCTGTTCTTTAGCTCTCAGCGCTGTTAGCCTGACACCTGTCAATAATGTTGAATTCCCTATATAAGAAATTCTTCAGGAGATTTATTGGAAAAAGAGGCAATGATGTCAGCTGAATATAATTTAAGATATAAATTAAAATGGGTTTGCAGCTATGTCTCAAGATATCTGAGTCAAAAATGAGCATAATATATAGAGGGGATTCAGCCAGGGCTGTGTTTTAAATCTGATAACTTTCTCTGTTGCTGGTGAACCTTCCAAGAAATCATGATTTTGCCAAAGTTACAAAGATCAGCATTTCTGCAGTTAAGGGAGGAGCTCGTTTTGCAAACCAGATTACTATTTGTGCTTCCGAGTCACCTCCAGACAAACTGTACAAAGCAATAACCCTAGCTTTATGAGCTGAGACCCCAGTACAATATATATTAACAAGTGTTTTTATACATTATATAAATAAGACCTCGGGGACATCCTCAACTCCTGAGATACTACTTTTTATTCCAAATAATTTCTTTTTCAGTGCAATAGAAATTCTTAAAGCCACTACTGCTGCTGCTGCACCTGGTGATTTGGAGTGTTATTTTGGGTGACAAATTCTGTCAGTATTACTAGTGATAAAATTTATGGGAATTTTCATGAGACAATAGGTCACTTTCAGTTGATGTTTATAAGGGTGATGCCAGACCTTCAGCATGTGTGAATTGGCAGTATTTTTATTCATGTCAATGGTCCAACGCTATCTTAAACCTGATAAAGTAAAAGAAGCCAACTCAAAGTCAGCATGAAACACATGAAAATCAGTAAACTTAAGAATGACCAAATCTTACCAAACAGTTCTCCAGAAAGGACAGAATTTGTGCATCCTGCCACCCCAGATTGAGACATGCCTTGTTGTGAATATCTAAATATAAAATGTACTTATGACCTTAGATTTTGACTTAAACTCTGCCTGTTTAAATATGAAAAGTTACATTTTAGTTTCCTATAATGCTGTATATGGTAGCCATTTCCAGTATCAAACATAAACAATGTAATTCAAAGTATAGGCTTAATTGTACAATTGTGACAATGTCAGAATCTCCTAAGAATCTTATCTTACAATTGGTATGTAAGCACACGTTATTTAAATTATTATTACTTACAATAAACTCAGTGGTGTGTTCATTGATGCCTGAATCTTATTTATTATATTTCTGAAAAGTTCATTGGGATAATTGTTGACAATGGAATGAGCTTAATTGCCTACTACTGCACAAAAGTTGATTAGGTTCAATTTTTTCTGATGTTAAAACAATTGAATTAGTAGCATTTGATAATAGCTCAACTATCTCTCGAGGAGAGTTTTGGTGTCTCGCTCTTGTTCCCAGTGGGCAAGTAAAACAAGACCTGTAAATAACAGTAAAGGCTGAGCCAATTGCCACTGAAGTCTGCAGAAAAACTTCATTGACTTCAGTAGGGGTTGGACAAGGACCTCACTGGGAATGCTGTTTTCCTACTCGGCAGAGACATGCAATGAGAAGGGCTATAGAGGGGCTCTGTCAGAACATGAGCTCTCCTAAGTCATTCCAGGCATTTATGGAGGTGTCTGCCCAAGGAAAAAAATCCTAAACCAGAGTTTTATTTGCCAGGGATGATTCCAGAAACTGATTTTAAGGCACATGGTTTTCTGAAATCCTTTCTAAGCAGCATTCTGTTGGATTAGACTGATTTGAGACCCACTGACAGTAAACATTTTACTTCAAACAAAGAACCTGTACACGTAAAACAGAAGTAAAATCATTTATGCTTTCAGGATTACGTTATTGGCCAATAACTGATATGTTTAAGTTCTGGACATTCTTTGCAATGTGAAGGGAAATCAAGGGAAACGTTAATGGGAAATGTGCTAGACGCATACTTTTCTGAAGCAGATGAAGGTGCATAAGACAAATATGTCTACAAAAGTATCTCCTTTAATCTATGTATGTATGGCACAGCCAGCAAGCACAGTGGGCAGTTGTTTGATTTTTTTAACTATCCAAAGAGGCAAAGAAAATCATGCGATGACTTCTCTTGAATGCCGTAGCCCACACGAATTAATATCTTGCTTATTTGGAGTTGCTGCCTTTTTTAATGTACTTCCATCTATTTCATCTTTTAAAAGTCCACTAAGTGTCTGTTTCCTTAGAGCTGTCCACACTTTGGCAACCATCAGTTAGACCAGTAAGTGACAAATACATTTGCCTTAATAAACTTACACATTGATGGATGAGAAAGTATATTGACTAGAGAGGACTCTGTCTGACCAAAGCCAGCTGATGTAGTATATACACCATAAAAATCAGCGGAATGGGCAAGTACATAGTGGCTCTACAATATGAGACAGTTTGATACTGAACAAGTTCTTGCTATGTCCAGATTGGCTTGTCTTTTGTGCAACTTTAGGAAAAAAAGAAAAGAAAAAAAGCTGTGATTTCCTTTGAAAAAGAAAACAAATGTTTGTGTGGTTATGAAAATGAGAGACATTTTGTTCTTTCTGCTTTAGAATATAAATACATCTCTTTCTTCCCCTTTTATACGTTGTTAACAGATTTTTCCATATGAAATGCTCATGGTGACCAACAGAGGGCGAAATAAAATTCTAAAAGATGTAGACAGAACCAGGCTTGAGGTAAGAGAAGCAAGTTCCTAAATGCTCTTTCCTGCTGAAGTTGTTTGTTGTTGCACACTTGAAAGCTCAAACACTGAAGTGTGGGTCCTTGTTAGACTGGGAAGATTTCTCAGCACTAAGCAGGGAAAGAGGAGTCAGACAGGGGGAGGAAGCAGCTGGATCTCCACAAACAGTGCTGGGCCAGGAGTCCGACATCTCTGTCTCCCTGCTTATGGACTGAGCTTCTCACACCCCCCTTATGTTTTCAAGCAATTAATTATATACTTGTAAATTTGTTAAAAAGCCCAAAATTGGGGAAGTGCTTTGTAGTCATAGGATCCATGTTGGAATGGAGCAATACTTTGTTTGATCTTGGATCATCTCTTAGCTAAGAGTCAGTGTCAGCCATCCTGGAGGATCAAAAGTCTAACTTTCTTTAACACATCCATAAGTCCTGTGAGTTAGTTAGACTGGCTGATATCCAAAAAACCGAGGATTTAAATCTCTGCTAACAGATAAAAATTGTTTACAACTTTGTGGATCAGAAAAACTTAACCAGCCTAGTGGAAGGCTGGGGATGTTTAAGTCATTTGTAGTTAGTTAATCTTCTGTGGAGGTGAGTGGAAGGGGCCACAAAAATTTGGGTAAGTAACCATTTATGCACATTTTATGCACTAGTAGATACGTGATCACTAATCAGAATTCAACAGTGTATTACATTAGTGCCACAGGGAGACACTTTCCCCATCCAGTGCACTTTAAAGTGGCTGAACAAGAAATAACTTGTGCACAAGACAGCACCAAAAAGTGTTTCATTGGCGGTAGAGAAATGTGCTGGACAGTTAGTCTGGCCAGACATCTTCCTTCTCAAAACTTTAAATGTAGCTTGTCAACCTGCAGCCCCTCTGCAAAGCTCTCCTGAAACCCAGTGTCTGTTTGAACTTCCAGATGTAAGCAGAGGTGACTAGCCTAAAGCCTGGGACAGGGGCGTGCAGGAGCTGGTTTTGTTCTCTGGTCTATCACTGCTTGTTGGGTGACTTCAGACAAATCATTTTTCTGTCTCTTGCTTATTCAGCAACTGAAATAGTTCTTCTGATTTCCTTTGCAAACTTCTCAGACTTAACAAATCGCGAAATTTTATTGATTCATTGAGCACAAGAGTTCATGAGGACTTGGATATGGGTATTGCCAAAGCAGCATTATTTCCTGCAATGGCTCTTACACAGTGATAGTGACATGAAATCCCTAAGGCACTCCTATCTCCTGTTGTGTGTCTTTAGCTTTGACTGACCATTGCCTTTTCTCCTTTTTTTTTTTTCCCTTCCCTTTTTTCTTTTGTTTTAAAGCGTCACTTAGCACCTGAAGTTTTTCAAGAAATATTTGGCATGACGATACAGGAGTTTGACAAGTTACCTCTCTGGAGACGCAACGACATGAAGAAAAAAGCAAAACTCTTTTAATCTCCCTTTAAACAAACCAACAAAAAATGATATTGTATCATACAGTCCAAACTATTTGGAAGCAACTACTTATCCACCAAAAAGGGAAAATCACATAATGGCACCTCTGTACACAGCAATTGAACAAGATGAACATTTGCCCTCCTGGAACATAGGGAGAAAATATCTGGGCTCAGAAACAATGATAGTTTTCAGAGGTGTCCACCTGTTACATGATATTGTACAAGATAGGAAACTGTTCTGTTCTTCTCCCTCAATGATATTCCCTTTACTTCTCTCCACAATATGATGGACTTTATTGCTAGAGCCAGGAAGTGCCCTTAGGATGCCTTGTAGACTAAAGTAGTTGTAACCACTCTAAGAACTGGAAAAGAATATATATATATATAAAAATATATATATATATGTATGCGTGTTTGCGTGTGTGCGCACATGTATTTATATCTATCCATCTATCTATGTGTGTGCGTGTATGTATGTGTATATATGTGTATATATATGGAGAGGAAGATAGATGCTCTGTAGTGAAGGAGAAGCCCTTTGTAACTTATCTACATGGTCACACTAGGTCTTTCACGCAACGGTTTCTTAATTGGCACTCTTTTGAAATGGCATCTTCTTCGTGTGATACAATCTGCAAATGTGGGCACTCTGCTCACTTACAGTACATACCAGTTGAATTTCTGGAAAATGGACTCCTTGTATATATTTGCTAGGATATAGGAAGTGAATTGCTGTGTGTTGTCAGTCTTTCCTCTTCCACACTTTCTGCTTGAATTAATAAGGCTGGAGCTTAACCAGTCCTTTGAATAATTTAAGATCATTTAAGTAATGGGAATGGTGGAGAAGAGTCAGTTTTCTTGTAATTCAGTCCAGGAGATGGGTGGATGGGGGTGGGAGTGACAGAGTGAGAAAATGCTTTTTTAAGTGTGCCCTGGTTTGCACCCAGAGATTTCGGGACAGACTCCCTGCTAGTAATTACTAGTACAGCTCATCAGACTGCAGTGGAGTCGTAGGATTTTACATCAGCAGGGAAGATGGTTCTCTGCAAGCTGACACACAAATTCATCCCTCTTAGGGAGGAATGTTTATGAATTAAAAGGTACCATCAAGGTGCCATGCTCTGCCAATAGAGGCTTTTTGATTAAATTGCAGTTGCTGTTGTCAATATGGCACAGTGCATGGGGCCAAGCACTCTTTTTAGTTAATGTAGTTTTTCACTTGTGCTTGGAATAGAGGGAACAGGCTTTTTTTTTTTTTTTTTTTCCCCTCTCTTGAAGTGTCAAAGCTCCAGCCTTGGTTATTTTTATTTCCCTTTGTGCCTGACTTGGTTTTTGAAGACAGAGTAATCATGCAAGACAGTTTCTGAGCTGCATTGAACTCCTTATTGCTTTCAGTCTTCTTCCAATATGCTGCAGCTTAAAAAAACTGCCTGTATATACCTTAACTGCTTCTGGGCAAGTCCTATACAGAGGAGGACATGAGCACCAAAGTAATTGAATGAATTCATTGCGGCTGCAAGGTCAGCTTTTTCTCTTCCTTGGTGCTTAACTGCCAATGTATACTGCACTAATGAGCCCGTCTCCTGATATGGGAGAGGGTCATTTAGGTTCTGTGTCTGTCAAAGAATATCAAGGTTTCATTTTTAATGCAGAAACTTTTGGCACTGGAGACATCAGAACCTTTGTATTTTCTGTTATATGAGACATTGGTGTTAAAATCTGGAAGTCAGGAAGGGGAAACAGTCCCGTGTAGTTGTGAGATTCAGTACAACTGTGTTGAGCTCTCTATATCACCAAATGGCATTTCACCATGAAATGTGCAGGACAGCCCAAATCCTGCCTCTTCTTTGCTGGTTTAGGAAGTCCTGTTGCAACAGATCACTGTGGTTCTTTTGATAAAATCTGAGTTGAAAATTCAGTATATGAGAGACAGATACAGGGGGTCAGCACCTGCTCCATGTCCCTAGACATAAGGGAATGGTGAGTCTATGGGACAAGCTGGAGAATATGCTACTGTGCAGATACAGCATCACGGTTCCCACTGAACAGAAGAAGCCCTCAGTGAACACTGTGACACACTCAGTTGTGAGTAAGCTCTCTGGACGTTACTGAGATTGCAGCGAGGATCAGTTCAACATGTTTTCCTTCATTTTTCAGAACAAGTATCTGAAAGGGTTTTAGAGAAACACTGAGAAGTAAATGAGAATGTTAGGGGCACTGGCAGTTTGAGATGCATTTTTAAGTGACTACTGAAACCAAATCCATACAACAAAAGAACAGCAGTGTTTTACAGTCACAGGCTTTGAGAATGCTGGAGTCTCAGAAATTCGGTGTTTGTCACCTGCAAGGTGTGGCTTAACTTTGAGATGGCTTAACTGAGTTTTAATGCACTTAAATATTAAAATTCTCCAAATTTTGCCAGCCCACATCCTACAGACAGTACTGTGCTTCTGCCTCTCAAACATAGTAGGCATTACGGATCTTTTAGCCCAAGTCACCTTGACAATAAACCTTTTTGATCTGAAGACTTGCTCTCTCAAGGATGTGAGCTGCCAGTCTGCGTTTTTCTGTCCCCATCTCTAGATCACTATTGAACTTCTCACAGCATGTATGAATACACTACCCAGTCATTTCAGAAATGACTAAGCCAGGTTGTTTTCTCTCCTCTCTCTCCTCTCCAAAAGAAAAAAAGAAAAAAAGAAAAAATAATAAAAAAAAATAAATAAAAAAAACCCAAAACCCAAACTCAACCTCCTAGCCTGTGAAGAATGACAGGGTAATTTGTATCTGCTTCATCAACTGAGAATTTAAAGCTGCAATTGCGGCTTGGGAAGGAATGAAGAGAAGCCAGTTTAGATGCTGCAGAAACAATTAATCTCTAACTGGATTTTTGGGCCACTGCTGGTTCACATCTCACTGGAGTGGAGCATACTCAGTCAGTTCACAGCCCTCTGCACTAGACTTAATACTGCTTTATTTCTGATTAAGAACATGAAGGGTTTTCTGAGCTTCAATTTCATGCCCATAGTTAATTCCCCTTAATTATCCCAACCATCTACATGTAGACACACGCGAAGAGATCGCCTGTCCATAAAAACCATGCTGCATCCAGCCACAGGGTGTGTGTGTTTTCTGCAGTGGGCTGTTAGCGATTGTCACTGCAGCATTTTCTGTTCTTTCATCTGGTCTTCCCACCTAATAAAACCAGAAATGTAGCCCCAGGGAGAATTTTCTATGTAAGCAATGAATCATTTTCCTAGTTATCAATCGAGTAGCATTTTCTTGGGCAGTTCTTTGTAATTCTCCTCTTCAGTATAGCCTTGAGACATGTTAGGGGTTGGACTAGATGATCTTTAAAGGTCCTTTCCAACCCAAACCATTCTGTGATTCTATGAATATGCCTTAAGTACATGCTTACATTCTTCTATCTCCTGCAAAGCATTTGAGCTTCTGATAAAGTCCCATCAAACTCAGTGCTGTCAACAGAATGTCATTGCTAAGAGGACTGAGAACTGATTGCTTTTGTCTTGGTTTTTCCCCCTTTTCTGCTTTAGGAGTGATGTAAGAGCAAAGACCTGTCAAAACATTGCAAAATAACCACACGTGTAAAATGGGATTATGTACACATGCAGGTTCTCAAACACAGGTGCACATGTAGCACGCACACTCCCCATTTGGAGTTGAGATACTATGTGAGTAGTTAACCTGGAATTTCCAAATAGTGTGTAGTGTTGAATAGATAGTGGTCCATTAAGTTAGAAAGCTTGTCACTTCCATCTGTGCTTGTATCTGTGGGGCTTGTGGATACCTGAGATGTACTGAGTGTGCAAAAGGCAGGGTCAGTTTCCCACATCATGGAAGTCCCAGGTTGGCCACAAGTGATATCATTTAAAAGGCCTCCTCAGGCGTATGTGACGATTTGCAGCACCCATCCCTGGCACTGCTTAGATGGAAGGGTAATACCCTGTGCAGTAGTCTTCATATTAACAGGGAATCCAGGGATCTGACTTACTCGGTTTTGTGCCCACTCCAGATACTGGTCTGATAACTTCCATATGAACAAGTAGAGAACTGTTCTGTGTTACAGTGGGAACAGCTGGCCATACCCTCTATACCCGTGCCTTAACTTAGCATAAGCTCCAGCCTACCGCGAGTCAGAAGTTGAAATAAATATGTTGTTCATCATCTCTGAAGATAGTAGAATTAAGCCAACTTGAAGAGCAGATTTGGAAATTACTAAGCTTTCCACTATTTCTCAATGAAGCAATGTGATCTATTGTGGCCTCGGTTCAGGAACAGCATCTCAACTCTGCCAGTGTCCTATCCCAAACCTACTAAACTTTCTGTACAACTAGAAGAGTTAAGTTCTTGTGAAGTTTGCTCACAGAATTTCTTTTTTTTTTCTTTAGTTGTTTATTATCATCTTATGCTGGTGTCATTTAAGACAGGTTTTAGAGGCATCTCAGAAACATATTTGTTTTCAGTTTGGTAAGTAGCCTTTCATTAAATATGGCTTGTGATGCATTATGGACATAGCTGCAGTGTGCTGTGAAAGGTTAGACTAGGAGAACAGTAAGTTTTTTAATAGCTGTATGTGGGACAAGATAGCTCTGTGGCTCCAGTAGTGCTTTTATTTCTGTCAAGACGGATGTCATCTCTCCTTACAAAGTCCTATAGTCCTAAGTCTGTGGGCCTAGCACTGAAGTGCTTGCTGCCCTTTCCCTGTTGCAATTGGGAAATCCTTTCTCAGCTGTGTAGTTCAGAGGTCCTGCTGTTCAGGGGAGGTCATGAGGAGTCTCTTTTGTAAAAGTTTGTTATGGTGAAATTAGACACATTTTAAAGTGAAATGCCTTTCTGCAAGCCATGCTTCTCCTGGTCAGGTAATATCAATGGATGGAGAAGGATTGAGTTCTGGGAAGGAGGAGGGCTGGCATACGCTCATTTCTCCAGCGTTTGCCAGGGTGGTGTTTAGCAGACTTAGAGGAAGATGCGGGCATGAGCCTGCGGTTCCTATTTCAAATTGTGGGGAAGTCAAGTTTGGAGCCCATGGCTAAGGAGCATCTATGCTGACATTAATGGTATGAAGCTGTTATAACAAGTGACAGAAAAAATTAACTCCCAACCCAGTAAAAACATGAACATCCTCTAAACTCCTCTTGGAATGACTTATGTTGGCTCACCCTGACTTAGGCGGAGATCTTGGCATATTTGGGCCGTGGCCTCGTAGAGCAGACTAAATGGAAACCAGCCTTTCTCCCACTCCACGATTCATTGCTTTCCTTCAGAATGTGTTTGTGGAGGAGGATGTCCACGTCCTGGAACTTACCCATGGCAGTGAAAAATACCAGTCAATGATAATGATGATGCAATAGAACACGTGCAGGAAACAGGAAAATGAACTAATCTGTCCTGAAAAGCCACTCATCTTTCCATGTCAGAGAGACACTTAGGGCTTGACTCCACAGCCCCCTTCCCCATTCAGTTAGCCCCAGGTCATGGTCCAGTTCGTGCCCTGTCAAACTTTTTGGCCCTGTCAACACACCTGCTAGAGTCCAGCGTAGTCTTCAGGGTAGATGCATAGCAAGGGCTGGTCTTGACAGTATGTGGTATGTTTTTACCCCATTGCTATGTAACGAAGATCTAGAGAGAGCTACTGAGCACTGTGATAGTAGTACAATGCGCCTTTCTCTTTTGATGTAGAAACACCCTTATCACTGTGGGTTGCAGGACTGCTCTGGCTGGTGAGTTTTGCCTTGTGATTTCTCCCGCACACCTTTTTTGTGCTTAATAAGATAAGAAACAAAAAATCTATCACAATGCAAAGATACAGAGTTTTTAGTCAGACAACTCTGCTGGCAAGAGCTATGTCATGCCCGCATTTGGCAGGGAGAGAATAAGTATTATTAATTTTAATGTAAGCATCAGTGCAGGAAGTGGGAATGTAATTGGCCATTAATGTTGTTTGCCTGTATGCAAAATGAATTATTTGTTGCCCAAAGGGCTTCCAGCAGGGAAATAAGATTTCTGCTAATGATTTCCTAAAAAATGCTTGTCCATGTGAAGAGGTAATACTTCCACGTGCATTGCAGTCTTTCTTTTGAGGTAGAAAGAGATGACTGAAGGAAAACAGTAACCTGTTTTGTCAGGATCACCACAGTTAATACAAGTGTTGCTCCCAGGACTTGCAAAGCTGAGTCCCATGGGACCTTGCTCCTAGGCATTAGGAAATGAAGCATTTCAAGCAGCAGAAGCAGCTACGGGAATTCCAGCGGTGCCTTACCAGGCTGAGTCTCTAGCTCCCTTAGGCGCTTTGACAGGTCCCACTGGACACTTGCCTGGGCTTTTGTCACTGAACACCCTCCAGAAAGCACTTCCCTCCCGATGCAAAACACTGAAATCAGTGGAGCTTCTCACTGACATCTGCACGCTTTGGAGCAGGCTCTTTCTCAGCTGGCTAGCCCAGGTAAGTCTCTGACTGCTGGGTATGCCCACAGCAAGGAGCTCTGTATTGCATTACCGGATCAGTCCTGTCCAAGCAGTGCAGCTTGGTGGTTGCTGACAACTCCTCCTGTAAGGGGGCCTTACAGCTGGGGGCTGGTTTTTTTTAAGCTTTGGAAACTGAAACTAATTTTTCAAAGGTGTATTTCCCTTTAAATCAGTAGATTTTGGCAATAGGATTTTTTATTATTTTATTTTTCTTTTCTCCTCCCTCCACGTGTTACAAACCAGCGTTTTGGGGAGGTGTCCCTGTGTTTTCCATTCATCTGTGAGACAGCTCTCTTTCTGAGTCTCTGTAAAAGTGAATCAATGTCTTGTCTGTACAGTAAGTCTGCTTGTAAGCATAATGAAAAGTTGAGCTGGGTTGCTGTTCTGTACAATTAGTGTTTCCACTGTCATACCGCAAACAGCACATATTGCACTTCTGTGCCACTGTAATCTGCATCACTGTTGTATTCAAGTCAATGAATAAAGTTTGGAGCTTTATTCTTAATTGCTGGATTCGTGTTGCCTCATTTATTTGGCTTTTTTTTCATCTTGCAGAGTTATATCAAAGTCCTCCTGCAAAACAGGATGTGCTCTCAAGAAGGAGAGAGGTGAGATATGCATGACCACAGCAGGACAGATGAACAGTTACCAGCTTCAGTGAAGTTATCACAGAAGGTTTGAAAATGGTCACAAGGCTTCTTGTAACTTTGTCACTAGAAATAGATATTCATAGAAACCACTCAGGAGTGTTAATTTTGTGTGGTCAGTTTGTGGTTTAAAAGGACCTGAGATACCAGCGATGTCAACTAGGACATGCTGTTACCATCACCTTCATAGGCTAAATGGTTTCCTTTCTTTATCCTTGCGAGTTCAGCTAAAATTTTAGTCCCGGACTTGAAAAGATATTTACATGTCATAGTATTAAAGTTAGGTGTTTGCTTAATTACCTGGAACCTGCCCAGCCTTAGTCTGGGTGTAGAAGATAGGGGACGATGCCGTTCAAGGAAATAGGGCTATAAAACACCTATGAATGTGCTGAACGCCTGGGTCTCCAGCAGACCATAGTAGCAGCAGACCTAAGCACACTGCACCTCAGAGGAATCTGTACCAAGTCCTGTCAGTACCTCAGAAGAAAGACATGTCAAGGGACTTCACTCGTTACTGCATGTAGATGTCCCCTGGAAAAGAAGCCGCTCATACACAGCTCTCTAGATGACCTGCTGAACATCATCGCTGAATTAATTTGAGCCTCCTGCAGTTACGGGACCTGGAGCAACCAGAGCTGGAGCCTCATTAGGATTGGCCTCTGGGCTTGTTAGTTAAAGGGGAGGCGAGGTGTGGTGGTGTTACTATTTGAAGTGAAGCCACCGGGGATCGATCCTAAAAAAAACTCAAAAGGGGGTGGGAAAGAATCTTGCCTCAGGCTGTTGATGATCTGAGCTGCAGCTCTCTGTTCAGGGGCAGGAGCGATGCAGCACACATCCTGCACAGCGTCCTTGAGCCTACAGAACGCCCCTGCAGCATCAAGATCTGTGCCCCGCAGATAACATGTTCCCCATCTTCTCTTCTGCTCCTCAGCCCTCTGAGACTTATCCCTGCCCTTGCCCTACCTCGATACTCTACACAGGTTCTCCCTCACAACAAAGGTAGAGGTTTCCCCAGGGTTTTAATTCAATATACTGTGTTGAGTATATCTAAGGACTGAGTCTCAGATGAGATGGGGGCTCAGGTTCCTGCTTGGAGAGCAAGAGGTGGGGAATTCAGCACCACCATGAAGTTGGCCTTTAGCAAAGTTCGTATCTGCCCCATTCACTTCCCAGGCCAAGCCTAGATTTTTGTTGTGTTACCTGTGTGCTGGAACTTGCACAAGAGAAACTCTTTTGTGAACAAATCCAGCAAAGCGACCTGGTGGCAGTTAGATGCTTCCTTTCTGTGGATGGCTTACTCCAGAGATTGTATTTTTGCTGTAGGTGGGACAAAATCAAATCAAAATCAGAAAATCAGATTCATTTATTGCAACTGCTGGAAATACAACTCGGTGAGGGGCAGAAGCACCACTTCAGTAGAGTGTTTAGACACAAGTTTTTTGCTATCTATATCGCTGCACTGCCTAGCTGGAAGAGCCCTAATCCTGAACTGGATGATCTGTATATACAGAGTGGAGATGATCCTTGCGTTGCACATTTAATTGGCTAATTTTCAACAGGCGTGTAGGCCCACGGACTTCAGCAGATTGGCGCATGTGTTCCAGTATTCCTCGTTACTCTGTTTCCTCTGTGTTTACAGACATTTCCTGCCAGGCCGCTTCACAGCCCTCAGAGCTGTCAGACCAGGTATGAATGAGGCCATAATGACCCATTTTCTATCCTCTTCTTTTTAGGACCAGCACTGAGAAACTTCAGGTTTTCTAGGAAACCACAGCCTCTTGTGAGCAAACCTTGGCTGATAGCACTTGCGGCTGTGCAGGTTACTGGTGGGGAGTGCTGGGCAAACCTGAGCCAGAGGAGTTAGGAAGACACAGGGACATTTTTGAACATCTGCCTGTTTGTCTGAAAGGCAAACATAGGGTCCAAGAGAAACCTTCTGTCAAAAAAGTTTTGCGCTGCTTATTTGCCCTTCCCCTGAACAACCAGACATCAGGGAGATGTTTTTTTGCTGCTCTGCAGGGCAGGACCCCATTCCCTGCCTGCCAGCCTGCAGCCCCCAAGCACGTCCATGTTAGGTGCTCCCCAGGCATCTCCTGCTAGCCTCCGTGGGCATCTCCACACAGCTGGGGAGTGGGGAAGGTCTGTGCGTGGAGTATCTGCTTAAAAAACCCACAAGTGTAGGTCTAGGATTTGGCCTCAGAAATTTTCTTGAAAGTTTCCCAACCATGGAAAGAAAAAAAACAAAGTCTCCCTTTTGAATCAATCTATCTCACTTACTCTTGAAAATCCACTGCCTGAGTCTTGGCTCCTTCCCTGTAGCAAGTTACGGTGGCGTGCCAGCCCTAGGATATGTCCTGCCAACCCAAGCTGTGGAGCTCCCAAACAGCAATCCCCCAGCTGGGGATCTTTGACCCAGCAGCGTAACGGAGCAGTTGCTCCGTTGCAGCCTTCCCCAGCCCAGAGCAGTTGGGAATATTATCGCCGTGAACGCGCTCCTGTGTGTAGAGCAAATTCACAAGGATCTGTTGCAGTCATCAGCCCCACGGTGTGACAGTGCCAGCCAGCCTAAGCGCATTTTTAATTTCCCTCCAGTTAAATACACAAGCCCAGTGAAATCTAAGTCCAGAGGTTTTTTGGGTTTTTTTTTTAATTGTTAGACCATTTTTCCCTCCTCCCCTCCTCCCCACAAATAATGTGAGGTTTATGACCCCTGAGTAATGACTGTGGAATGCACTGCATCCTACAGCCATCTCAAGGCATCTGGCAATGGGAATCTTCACAGCATGTCAAAAATACACAGATAATACCACTGTAAATAGCTCAGATCAAAACAAGTCAAATGTCAATGCTAATTTGCTGTCAAGTATATAGCCCAAGACCACTTCCTCCTGCAAAAAGAGAAACCCAGTTCCCAAGTGTGACTTGCTCCCCACCAAAAGAAGCTTGTTCTCCAGCAAAAAGCTCCCCAAACTCTGAATGAACAAGGGTGGGGTTTTTTTTTTCCCCTTGCTGATTTATTTTTCTGTAGCTTTTGTGCCTGTCTGCTGCTGAGTCTGAGGCTGGGAAATGAAACTTCAGTTTTGCCTGCCATTTTTCTATTGTAAAAAAGGACTCTTGGGAAAGATATTTACTGTTTTCTATGGCTCAGTCAGAGAGCGAGAGAGAAAACTTGTTCCAGGAGTTCCCATTACAAAGCATTTTTTCACATAGGCTCACTTTTATTTTTTAAGGAATGGGAGATTAAAGAGCCGGCAGCACTGGAACAGGAAGTTTGCTGTACGTCCAAAGGTCAGGTGGGTCTCAGACAGCCACTGGTTCCAGCTCTCTTATATACACACTACAGACTAAAATGTACATCCCGGACTGGATGTCGTCGTGGTAGTGATGGGGGCCCAAGGGTTTGGGGGGAAAGAAAGAGAGGGGGAGCCGGAAAACGGCACAGCGCAGCCTGTCCTTGTGCTGTGATTTCATAAGACAAAGCGCTGGGGGGCTGTTCAGCGAGCTTAAGGTATTCCCACGCCCCCACAGCTTTTTCCTGCCATCAGATATGTCAGCATGACTGCTTGTGGGGTCGCTCTCAGTGACATTCAGGAACTGATCCTGCTTAAAAAAACAGTTTTTACTTTTTATTTCATGACACAGAGTTGGGGGTTTTTCGTTTTTTAAATGGAGTCAGTTCGCTGCTTTGATTTAAGCAGTGGCCTCACAAAGCACTTGGGCTGGCATGAAAAATGGGGTGGGCGCAAGTGGACAACGGGGTCTGAAGAAAGAGTTAGAGCAGAACACATTAAACTGCTAGGGATATTGCACACTTTGTGTCATGAAATCACAGTCTCGAGTCCATGGCAGAGAGGGCAGGTGGTGGCCCTCCCTTAGTTCCTTCAATTCCAACAGTACCATCTCACCTTCTATTACTAAGTAGTCAATTAAGAAGGGTATAATTGTCTCCAAGGCCTTCGAGGTTCACACTGCTGGAGTCAGATGTTTTTGCAAAGTCAGGAGTGTTTCAGCTGTCGCCCCAGCATGAAAGAGGGAAGCAAGGAGGTGGACTAAAACCCACCTTTGACTTGCATCCTCTGGAGGAGATGGCTGTTCTGCTGGGAGAGTGAGCCAGGTGCAGACTGGCCCTGCTTGGAGAACCACTGTACTGGCATGTTATCCTGTGTCCTGAGTGTTCCGCTCGCTCCAGGACCGTGCTCGAGTGCAAGGCAATGAAATACCGATGTCTTTTTTTTTCCCTTTAGGTATTCCTCATTGTCTTGTGGCTGGACAGCAAGTCAGGAGACATAAGTTCAATGGTTTCAGCTTTCTGAACTTGGGCAAGTCACTGAAATTCTCTACACTTCAGGTTTCCCTCATGCCCTTTGTGGTCTGTTTTTGCCAGAGATAGCCAACATGTGTCCCATGGATCAATCCAGTCTGCAAGGCAGGTTAAGCCCCGCTAAGGCCTTTGATTGAACAATGCATCAGCAAGTGTGGCCAGAAGCTTTTGCCTACTTCTGCCACTTGCCGTGATAGACTCTGGTCAAGAGGGGACGATGCAGGCAGGGTCTGTGGGCCAGAGGGCTAAGGCTCATGTTGGATAGTTAACTGTAGAGAGCGCTGAAGATTTTGCATTGTCCTTGCGTTACTGACTCCGCAAGTGTCTTTGCTAAGCTAGAGAGTCTCCATCCCCTGTAAGGCTGGGGGAGTGACATCCTGAAGAAGGGTGTTAGAGTGGAAGGAGAATGGGCTGAGTTCCGAGAGCCGTACAGTCTGTGCTAGGTTCGTGTTCAGGGCAGAAGATGGGATAGAGCCTCTGCTAGGCACGCTTGCCTTCGTGGGTATTATGTCTTTGCTAAAACTGTGGCAATATTGTTTGGACCTCAGTCCGGAGAAGATGGTCTCTACAGAGTAGAGCCCTTCTTACTGAAATTCCCAGTCTTCATAGTTGGCAAGAGTAAGGGGCTGGATGTAAATTAATAGTGCATCCCTGGGCAGCCCGGTGAAGAAACATCAAAAGGCAAGTCAGATCTGGCAGGAGCAGACTGGCTTGGAGGCTGACTCTGCTGCTGGGGGTCTCCACACTTGGGAGTAGTTCCATTATCTAGTTCCCAATATTTGTGCTGTCCCAGCCCCCGCAGCACCAGGTATTGGAGAGAAGAGTTGATGGCAGGACCAACCCTCTCTTCAGGACTAGCCCAGTAAGGCTGCCAGAGGGAAACGGTGCTCCCCCTTGGGCTGACTCTTCTGGGTTTAGGCTAGCTACTGCAGAGAAAACAAAATGCAGCTGAATCCGTTCAAGGAATTCATTGACAAATGCTTTGAGGTCTTTATGCGAACCTAAGTGTTTGCTGTGAAACAGGAGACAAGATAATAATCGAAACAGGTTTTACAATGAATGAACTGCAGCTGAGAAATGCCTACTTTACAGCCTTGATGCTATGCTGGATGTTAAATGACTGCCAGGAGCAAACTCTGTGGTACCTCAGTTAGCTCTTACCCTAATTATCGTTTACAGAGGAGTCCCAGCTAGATGAATGCGGACTGCAATATAAAAGACTTAAGTAAGATTTATTGATGTGACTACATGAATAATTCCCCTTGCAATGATGCATTTAAAAGCACAGTTATTGTGGGAGGAGGAAAGCCAGTGTTTGATATTTTGAATCATTTAAAAGTGTGTGTTTTATTTTTATGTTTTGGCTTTTGCTGTTCCCTCTACCTGCCCCCCTTCCAAAAAATTAAAAAAAAAAAAGGTTTAATCCTCTTACCGACCGGCCGGGTTTGTGAAACAATAGTAGGTAATTGAAAATAAACCTCTGCTGGGGCCAATAGATATTGGATCTAGTAAATGGTCTGCCATGGTGCTCAGGCAGCCCTGAGCACACCACTTCAATGCTTCAACATCGCTCCGAACTCTTGGCACTCAAAGTTTGGTTTTTCCGTAACTAACTAATTGTTCAGCTTCCTGAAAAGCACGTTTGTGCTCTTTCTCCCTCGGGAGCGATCCCAGCAGAGGACCCTCCGGAGAATTTTCCTGTGTTCTGCCAGTTCGAGCGACAATGGAGTTACCACCAGGGCAAGCAGATCACCCATCTGATCAGGGGAAAAGCTAGCTGAAAAACTGACCCTGTGAGGGAAAAACGAGTAGCTTTTAGTCATATCAGCAAGCCCGTCAGCCTCGACGTGCAGCCAACCTGTCGCCAGTGCTGACATAAGGGAAGGGGTGAGGGAAATTACCATTCAGTGGCAACGTGTTTTTAAATAACTTGCAAACACCTCTGGCAGTGCAAGTCCGTAGACACGTGAGCTGAAGCCACAGCTGCTGCTCTCCTGCCAGGCAGCCCCGGCCCTTCCCGCTCCCACCGAGGCCACGATGGAAGAAGAGTGCCCTGAGCCACCACGTCGGCGAGCACAGGGAGGGCTCTGCCCCGTGCCCCGTCCCCGTGGTGACCTGAGTCTTCAAAGGGAATTGTAAACCATTCGTTGAAGACTGGAGTCAAGAGTGAGCCTTCAGGAGAACATCTCCCTAGAGACAATCTTGCCCTAGTAAGGGCTAATGCTGCCCAAAGGATCCCTGCCTGTTGGGGCTGCCCCCGTTCTGCTCTTGCCACTGGAGTCACCTCCCTCCAGGAGGGACATTCCTACGACTCTCCTTTCTCCACAAACCCTGCTCCCCTTATCTCATCTTTCTTTCCTCAGTCAGGCTGTTACATACGGACACACATGCCCATTACCCTGCTTTATCTTTGCCTGGCAGACTCCTAGCAGTCTATGTCTGCTCCCACAGGTTTGGCCTTGCCCCGCCACGGTTCCACCAAAGCAGAATCAGCCCCTCTGCAGGTCCTGGTATTCAACTCATTCTTCTCCTCATGGGGACACCCAGGGAAGGTTTACCCAAAATTAACTAAACTAAATTTACTAATCACTGCCCCTCCCGGAGTTATTTTCCCCTTCCCTCCTTCTCATTTTAATCTTCTATTTATATTCTCTCAGTTGTCACTGCCAGAAGATTCCACGTGGATACATTAGGCCTTTTCAAAAGGAAAGTTCGATTACAGCGATTTTTCTCCCCGTGGGACACGACAGCTTCATCGTTCATAACAGAGCAATACACTATAACTTCATTATAGATGGCATGAAGCTGGCCTTGGTGGTTGAACTGCGGTAGCTTTGTGCTGAGAACGAAGTGCCACAACAGCGGTAGTATTTGGTGGGTGGCCAGTGAGAAGCAAGGAAAGAGCAGAACCTGCACTGAACAGGCTCCTGGGCAAGATCTCTTGATACAACTTCAGTACTGACAATCACCCATCAGCAGAAACCCCTTCCTGGTAGCAGGAACCCACATGTCCCCTTACTCTATCTGTCTGTGGGGAAAGGTATGGTCCAAGATGGACCATATGCACTTCTACACTCACCTTCCACCCCACACTGCCTGCCGTGGCTGCAGCTCTGTGCTCCCTGGGGACGGGCAGATGATGGCTTGAGTACACAGGGGCCTCGGGCATTGCTGGACACTCTTTGCTCCTGCCACTTGTGCATGAGGTGACTCACACCGTTCCCTAACTTGGCCGGTAGCGACCCTAATGTCCTGTGCCCCTGGGCGGCTCTCCCAGTTGCTCCCCCCCTCCAAAAAACCCATTTCTGGGCACCTGGCCTGCAGTGTGAAACAGCCTTTGTGTGATATTTTGTCAGCTACAAATAATTGAAAAAGGCCTACATAAAGTCCTAATTGTGTCACAGAACAGGCTCTTCAGTCATCCATCTTCCTATTAAACTTGTGAATTTCAGCTACTCAGCCCTGTTGGAGTTATTTTCCCCTTCCCCTCCTCCTTTCTTTTAAGCTTCTATTTATATTCTCTCAGTTGTCTCTGCCAGAAGATCTCATGTGGATACATTAGGCCTTTTCAAAAGGAAAGTTCGATTACAGCGATTTTTCTCCCCGTAGGACACAACAGCTTCATCATTCATAACAGAGCAATACACTATAACTTCATTATAGATGGCATGAAGCTGGCCTATTTAAACAGAATACTTAATGATAGTCGGGAAGGCAGAAGAAATTCAGCTCCACCGGTCTATGTGGGAAAAGGGAAACTGCATTTTTTGGTATTTACTGAGGTGGATTTCTTGACTCTTAATTAAATCTCTTTTCACAGGAACAAAAAAAAGAGAAGTGGAAGACTAAACTGACATGGGTGAGATCTGTTACTGGGTAGTTAATTCCACTTTGGCAGGTAGTTTGACATACTCTAACACCTAATATTAATAGTAGATGTGGGGGCCAGGAAGGAAACTTGGACTCCTCTGTAGTACTTAGCCCCCACTGAAATAAACTGCAGTTTGTTGGTGCTTTCCTGTACGGACCACAGGTTCTCCTTCTTTTCCCTTTCCCTCTTCAGCTGCGCTGAGCTCAGAAGCGTGCTCTGCGTATTGACTTCAGCTGAGTAGAAGTGGTTTAAGGCCTAAAGAAGAGCTGCAGCCTGAAAAAAAACTCCTTTTTGGGAGAATGCCAGAATAAATAGTATTCTGTGGGCTCATAGTTGACATCAGACCACAGTTTGCGGTGATGATGGGGGAGGCTTAAAAAAATCCCAGTGAAAATGTAGCAAGACGTAAAAATTAATGTTTTCCCTTATTTTGATAAAACTCATTTTTTCTCTTGCCTGGGTAAGTTTTAGTGGTGCTGAAAGGCGCCAAGAGTTCAGCTCTGTCGAGGCAAGTCCTCCATTGACAGCTTGATACTCCACACAAGGGTTTTTTTGTACCAAGTTGGGAGAGATTTTGATCAATATTAGCTTACTGGTAAAATCCGTAAGTGTGGATGAAGTTTCTAATATTTGTTCAGCTGAAAGCCATGATTTCCTATCCAGTCCCCTCAAAAACTAGGACCATGGCTAGTATTGTATCAGAACTCTGTATCAGAAACTCTTAGGAAGCTGATAGCCACGTCCTGCGGTGCCTGTGAGTGTTCCATGGCGAAATGCTGTGTATTGATACCCTATGAGGTCTGCTGGTGTGAGCGTCCCCACGTGGAGTTTGGAGGGGAGGGGAACAAAGAAGGCTTTTTACTTCTTTAACTGGTATTGAACACTGTCAAAGGAAAGCTGAGGGGCTTCTCTGGACAGGGGAGAGGGTCTGAAGTGGAAAATAATTTTAAGGAAGAAATGGCTCCAGGAGGAACAAATGCCCCGGCTGTTGAGCACACTGTCTGGTCAGTATGTCTCATGCTTTGGCCAGAAGAAGGTACTCTATCTGTCGGGGGAAAGAAAACAATTCATGCTATTAGAGCTCCCTGTAATTTGGTCTAGAAGTAGTTTGGACTCAACAACTGAAAAGGAAATGTCAAAGAATGAGAAGCCAAGAGAAGCTCATCAAAAAGACATCTGGTCCTGCTGTCCTTAGTGGGAAATCCCCCCCCTCCTTCCAGCCACCCTCTTCCCAGCCACGCTCTTTTGAAACAGTTAATGTCTGAGAGAATCCGAAACATTGCTGGAATGTATCAGCGATGAAGCTGTTGTATAGCTGAGCAGCTAAACAGCTCTGGTTTTGTTTGTGTTAAGGCTGATTGTCTTGCCTTTCATCGGTGAAAGTCAGAAATGGTTGGACAGAAGTCAGTGGAGCAACACCAGTGTAAGGCCAGTTTAAGCTGGGGGAGAATTTGGTCATCTCTCTTATGGCCAGAATTATGAAGCGCTTCACAGGGAAGCAAGACGACCTCAAAAGGGACATCCATAGACAGGATGCTTGCAGATCTTGTAAGGTGAAAGATTCATGTCCTGTTCTCCAGCAGAGTATTCACTCCTCTTGCACCGAGCAGCTTTGTTTGCAACAACCATGCCGTCCCAGACAGTGACCCATCTGCCTCTGTTTCTTCTGGCCCTTTCTTCACTGACGGAGCCCTGGTAGGCTCCCAGTGCCTTCCTGGAACCAAGGAACTAGCCTGGTCTGCTATAAACCACCCACAAAGGTTATTTCTGGGGAAAGATGTTTCATTGCTGCTCATGCTCTTCAGTTGGTAGCCTGGGATCCTTAACACATTTCTGCAGTAAGCCGTGTGGCAATGTCATTTATCACAGCTCCTCTCACAAAACCACGTTCCGGGGGCCTGGGTGGCCTAGGGTTTCGGCATGGGACGTGGAGTCCTTGATCACACGAGTCAGGACAGTTGGCGGAGTCCAACTATTTAGACCTCCCTGGGGAATAAAGAGAGGCCTCAGTGTTCAATTTCCCAACACCAACTGTCCCCTTCATCCCCCAAATCAGAAATCCTGGAAGACAGGCAGGATTCAGCAGATCGTGGGCCAAAGACACTGGTGGGAGGTCCACAAACATACTGAACTCCTGTCAGTGTCTGCGCTGTGCTCCTGGCTAAAGGGAGGATCAGGGAGGACTTTCAAGAAGACAGGTGAGCTTGTGACTGGTGATCCCTCTTAACTAGTCCCAGCTGGGTGGTCCCACCCACCTGCTTGCGTGGACATGTTCAGGTGGTCTCCTCCTTCCTTCCAGCTGCAGGTGCTTGCCATTTACCCGGTACTGCCTCAGTCCTCCCTGACTCTACTGTGGCCCAGCTTGGCTTTCTCAGCTGGGAGAAGAATCTGCCATTTTATTTTTCCACCGTTTCATCATGGAAGTTGGTCCAATAACTGTGAAAATGATACTAGGAAGAGAGAGATCATTTGGTCAGAAGCAGGGGGAGGAGAAAGAGACTTCTCCCTTTCAGAGACAGCAGTATTGTTCTGCTGGCTCAGCTGTCCCTAGGTCTGCAGGCTTCATTGCTGTTCAGAGGGATCCACATAAGGACAAAAGTAATTCCCCCCCTCAAATTATGGCCGCATTACAGCCCAGCATTGTGGCCAGGGGTGTCAAAGTGAAGAAGACTTTGGCTTCCTCGTTCCTTGGCATTTTGCAGGACACACCTCAGCTTTAATCTCAGCTCAGATCTGTCACAAAACCCACCTCTGCTCAGATCTCTCATGTCAACTGCTCTGAAATAGTTTTATGCCTACTTGACCACAACTGTCCACAGAGATGTTACACCCTTATCTAAATGGGTACCTGAGATGATATTTAGAAGAAAAGAGGACACCGGTGCACCACCGTTGATCTGAGCACATCTCACTGCTAAACCTGGTCTGCCAAGCCATCTTCTTTCTCCATCTGTCCTCCAGGGGCCTGCACACATGGAGTATTTGACATGGCTCCCCATCTTTCAGGACCTTAACAAGACTAAGTTAATTTTACTTCTGACTGAGCGTGGTCTTGCTGAGTAGACTCCTGAACTAGGTTTTCACAGCCTTCGTAAGTGCATGGGGAAGAGAAAAAGAAAAGCCCTGTGAAACGACAGATACCCTTCGTGTGTGGAGGAAATTTCTACCAGCTGGAATATTTTCCCTGAAGAAAGGCAGAAGCCTGACCACTATGGACTACTGCAATTGGGATGATCAACCTCTGGGAGAAAATACCCCAGAGAGCAGGTCCGCATAGTCCAAGTCAGGTGTGATTCGTCGTGACAGTCTCCATCAAGCATAACTTCCCTGAAGTCGGTGGAGGGACCTGCACACAAGCTCTCATGGTAGGATTCCCCGCAGCTTTCACAACGGAGAGGTCAATAACTTTCACCAGACTTTGACTCATGCTCAAACCAGGGAATGAGCAAGTTAAATGCAACCAAAGAGAAGAAAGGCATAGCAAAGATTTAGGCAAATGTTAGACATTAAAGACTTTGCTGATGCAAAAGGTAAGTGTTAACAGCAATGATATTAATGAAGCAATGTACACCTGCTTAGTGTCAATATTTGGGGAAAAAGAAAAGCATTTAGCATTGCCAGTGGATAAAAGAGAGGATCAGGATCATGCTTCTGCACAAGGTGTTTAGCAAATGATTGTAATTTTTTATAGAATTTGTTTAGGCTTCTGAATTTATACTTGATTCCTTCTCTGTTTCACAGGAAGCGAAAGTGCTAAAATGACAGGATTTAAGGCCAGACAAGCAGAATCACATGAGTTGAAAGCCACAGCATGGTACTTGAGAACTTTAGCCAAAGGTGATGGATAATCTCACTACCGGTCAGACTGTCTATTAATACAGCATCAATATGCAAGGAAAAAAAACATAAAAATGTGTAATCTATAGTATGATCCTCTGCACTGGAGGATAGGATGTCAGCCACATAAGAAGACTGGAACAGGATGAGCTTGGCTGTCAAGGCTTGTCACGTCTGAGTCATCACTAATAATAAACATCACTAATAATCGTCACTAATAATAAGCAGGAAAAAAGCAAGGAATACATAGGTACATGGGTAGATGACTGTTATTTTATTGGCTTCAGGAAGCTCCACCAGGAAAACCAGTTCGCAGGTATTTGCTCTAGCTGAGCATAGTGGCAAACATCTAGACTTCAGCACCAACACTGGGAACATGAATTCCTCGCACTGAGCAGGGTCTGAGTATTTCCCAGTTTTATTAAACCCCAGAACACAACAGCCTGTTTGAAAAAGAATATCCCAAAGTATTTTAGGTACTTCCTACTGCAAGAGGAAGGGGACAAACAGGAAGAACTTGTATTCCTCTGGCATTAGTATTCATTCCATTGTCACTTGCCCAGCAATTGCCATGGGCCTAACCAGCAGTCCTGGGATTCCAGAGCATCCTTATCACGGCTGGGGAGGGGAAGGAAGGGACAAGCAGGGGATGTAAAGGCTCTGGGGCCTGAAGACAGGAATCACAGGTATCTGACGCCTTGATCTTTCAAATCATCTTTAATTAGTTTGTTTAACTGGTATTATCCTTAATTAGTCTCACTGAGTTCAGAATGACTACTCACCTGCTTCGAGGTACAGGCGCACTTCAAAAGTTTGCAAGATCAGGGCCTACTCTGCTAGATTTTGAAAGCTAGAGCCAAGAGGTAGCTGGAAAGAGCTCTAAGAGAAGTATTCCTACATGACAGATATATTTATTTAACCTGTTTTTTCTCCAGTCGTTGAGGACTGCTATCTGCTTGCTGGATCTGACGGTTCAGGCGTTTGGCTTGCCTGTCTTTTTGTGCGGTAGTTATGTACTGGCAAGAGACGACATGTGCTCCAGCTTCAGCTTCCTTGAGTGGCAATAACCCTTTATCTAAACTTGGTCTCGTATGGGAAGTTTCCATGCGGCAAAAGTCACTTTCCGGTTCCACCTGACGCACAGATCCTCTGTGAGGTGTCACCCCCTTACTCAGATGGGGATGTGGAAATTACCTGTTCGTGAGTACTCCGAGCTCTTTAGGTGTGGGTTGATGGCCAAGAGCTCGGCTTGCAAAGCAGAGTCAATGTGCAAGGGGCTGCGTGGTTTGGGGAACCTGCCCGTCTGTCCCACTGCTCTCTGCAAGAAAAGGTTCGTTTCCAGTGCCGGCCACACCACCATCTTCCTGCCCGCACTTCAAACCCCGAGCCAGGCCCAAGCCCTGTTTTGCCCAGACCCCAAAGCCCGTGAGTCCCTTCAGCGTCAAAGCAGTGGGATGAGGATTAATTTCAGACCAACGTGAGCTTGGTGTGACCCTGGCGTGGCCGTCATCCTTCAGTGGAAGGACTAGATGCCCACTCAGAAAGCCAGTGGATATAGCTCTGGTGAATGATGCAGAGCTGACTTCTGGCTCCTTATTTTTCAGCTCCCGAGCGGTTGATTTTCTAGGTAACGGTTCTATCTCTTTCCACAGGAACAGTGGAGCTGCCCAGCCAGGCCAGACGCCTAGCCTCTCCTCTTGCCAGAAACGCCTTGTAATAGGCAGGTATGGCTCCCTTGTCCCCACACCGATAGCTTAACCTTAATTCTGAAAACTTCCTCTGTAATTCTTGTGTACCTTGTCTATTGTAACTTTCGATGTTTTCATTATTGATATAAACATTAAACTCCTGCAGTCTCTCCAAAATACCGGCCTCAGGACAGACTGTCGCCTGTGCCTTGTTTTGAGGTCAGACTGGATGCCCACTTCTCCATTTGCTATTGTTTGTGCACTTTGGGCGTGCTAGCTCTGTCTGCGGTGGTGGAAGTCAGGCAAAAATGTTACTGGAACCCAGGGAGAGGAGCATCTTCCTGAGAGACCTGCTCTATCCAGGAGACAGGTCCTACCAAGAAGCCTTAATGAGGCCGCTGGAAAGGGAGAGTGCAAACTCGCTGGCTCGGTGTTACGACCCTGGGAAGGTGGAGGGAGAACCCGACTCTTCAGCCTGCCAGCCCAGCGCAGGGCAGGAGGTGGGTCGCTGGCGGACTCCCGCCGGGGGTCTTAGCACCGGGACCCACCGGGACCACACACGGCTCTTGCGGGACGACCGAGGCCTTTCTCTGACCGTGCCCGAAGCCCCGCTGCAGCCAGAGCAAACACCGTCCCGAACACAGGGAGCAGACAGGGCACCCCCCCCCCTGCTGGGGAGCAGCAAGGGGCCCCAGGAGCCACCCCACGGCCCCAGCCCGGCACCCCAGGCACCCTCCTCCTCCTCCTCCTCCTCCTGTCACCGGCCCTAACCCTGCTCCTTTCCCAGGGGACCGGCCGCCGGAGGGGACCCCCGCCGAGGGGCAGGATCCGTGCCCTGCCGCGCCGTGCGGGCCAAGGCGGGGGCCGGGGGGAGGCCGGTCCCCGGATCCCCGACCTCCATCCCGGGCGGAGGTCCCCGTTCCCCCGCCTCGGAGCCCCGATCCCGGCCAGCTCCGCGGCTCCGGGGCGGGGCGGGCGGGGCGGGGCGGCCCGGGCCGGCCGGGGGATCCGGCGCCGCCGGAATAAGAGGCTACGGGAGCGCGGCGGAGCGGAGCGCAGGCAGCGCCGTGTCCCGGAGCCCCCCCCCCCCCCCCCGGGAACCGGCGGGCTGCAGCCCCCATGGATAAATACAAAGGTGAGGCGGCGTCCCACGCGTGCTGCCGTCCTGTCCTGCCCGCCGGGGGCAGATCGGGGACCTGCGGGGGCGGCGCTGGTGGGGAAGGGTCTTGGGGGGGTACGGACAGACAGACCGGCCGACCGACCGACCCACCGGCGCGGGACCGCTGCGGCTCGCTGCCCCCACGCGTGGGAAAGCGCGGCGGGTCAGCTCCGGTGGTGATGTTTCCCGAGAGTGGGACCGGGGGTCCCCGAGAGTGGGGCCCGAGCTCAGTTTTGGGGGTGGGGGGGTGTTGTCCCGCGAGTGGGACCGAGCGGCGAGGGTCCAGCTCCGCGAAGGAGGAGGAGGAGGAGGCCAGCAAGTGGGGACGGGAACTAGCTCCCGGGGGAGGCGATCTCCGCGAGTGGGGCCAGGGACCGCGGTCCCCGCGAGTGGGGCCGTGGTCGGCTCGGGGGGAGCGGTCCCGCCCCGGGGTGCGACGTCCCCCTGTCCCGTCCCTGCCCCGGGCACTGGGCAGCGAGGGAGGAGCGGGGGACATCTCTCGGTTTACACCGTCTGCGGATCGGGACCTTTTTTTGCCACTTAAGAGCGGCGTCGCGTTTCGTTTTCTGCAGCCGCTGAATTTGGCTAACGTTGCCTGCTCCGTCTTCCTTCCTAAATTACCCATCTGCATAGACTTCCCACCCTCCCAGGCTTAACAGGCACGACATTGAGCGTCCTGCTGCCTAAATGCAAATAGGTTTGGTGGTTAGGGAGAGGGTAGATGAGCATCCTCCCTGCTTGCTCTCTGGCAGATCTCATCTGGGCTGGTGGTCACCCACGGCCCATTAATTTCCCCGCAGTCAATGGCTCTGGCGCTTCCTGCGTGATGCTACTTGGCCATTATCACCGAGAATGGCTCATCTCGGATCTGCGGTGCTATGGGCAGCTCTGGGAGACTTCTCAAACTTCAGTGCACCTTGCCAGCTGAGGAGGGAGGAGGTGGGGTGAGGTGCCCGGGCATGGGACACTCAGATGCGCGTGGGTACTCTGCAATTTCTGCTCCTGCTAGTGTGTAAAAGTCTCCCCTGGAGGAGGTGGATCCAGCACTTGTGTAGCACAGAGGAAGTCTGCAGTAAATTTTACCTCTTCAGAGCAAGCGTGTCTCTCCTTGTAACTGCTGTCCTCCTTATGGAGCTTGAACATTTAAGCGGGGAGCTTGGTACTAGACAAATATATTCCTGCCTGACCCAATTTGGACTTGTTACTACTAAACTGGCAAGGTTTGGTGAGGCCTCAGCAGATGCATTCAAGCTAATAGCCCTTGTTCCCTAATCCTCCTTTGGTGGGGACTTGATATGTCAAGGTATCCTATTGTGTGAAGTTAATTTTTGCCAGGACTCTGTATTTTTATGACTATGCAAGTACTTTAGTATTCTGACAGGGCTGGCACTGTGCTGCCTCTTGTATTTTCATCCTTTTCCCCCTTACAATCGGTACTTTACAGGCCTGATAAGCACAATAGTAACATACTGCAAAAGTGATGTTGAAGATTATATTACAAGTCAAATATTGTGTAGTCTTTTTTTTTTTTTTTTTTTTTTCCTCTCCTGGCAGGGTCTGTACAATTCCATTCAGTTCCAGTAGCAAAGCGGTAGATTCATTAAGATTCAGCTATGTTTTGTATATTGTCTTTTTAAATATGCACACTGCTCCCTCAGAGCAGCGGGGATGTGTTCTGCACATGTGTAATGAATAGCAAGTGCAACTGACTGCGGAGCCTTGCCAGTCTTTTTTTGTGTTACTGGTAACGAATGTGCACGCGTGGGAGCGGGTGTGTGTTAATGAGGGTACCCAGGCATCTCCAGCTCTGCAGGGCAGCCGCAGGTGATGGCAATAGCTCGTTTAGTGGGTGGGAGGTGTCCCCAGTGTGGTGGGGTGGCTGGAGAGCCCTGAGGAGCAGGTGGAGAAAGCAGGCAAGTAAGTTGTTATTAACAAGCACAGGGGTTATGTGCCTGTTCTGGTGGGGATATTTTGTTGCTGCCGTGGCTGGTATGGGGAGTCTTCATTCTTGCCACTAGCCGGGCAGAGCGCTTGTGCAGGGAAAGCCTGTAATGATAGGGAAGGATGGATTCAAAGAGGGCTGTTGAGCAACGAACTGGTGTGCTGGGAAGAGGAATTTGACTACAAGATCTTTCCTATTACTTAAGAAAGGAAGGTTGCAAGCATCAGCAAACAGCGGCATTTCTTTCCTTTAAACGCAGGCAGGGATGTGCTTTAATCCGAGCTCTAACCTGGCACGCACAAGAGGTGTCCCTCCTGCTTCAAAGGCAGGGTGAAGCAGCCCCGGGGATCTGGCTGGCTGGAGCGTGGAGGGCCCGGTGGGGTGTGAGCCGGGGAGCCTGGGGCTGGTGGCCGGCAGGGTGGCACCCGTGGAGCGGGAAGAGCTCAGGCTGTTGGACTTGCGTGGTGGGAAGTGAAGGAGGGATTGTGAAACTCTCCTGGGAATGGGTTTCCTTTCCCAGCCTCTGCAAATGGGGTTGCAAGGCCAGCTGCATAGGAGGACGTTGTCTCTTGACTCTTGTTAGGCTATTAAAGCTCTGAAGGATGATCTCCATGTGTGGCAGGGCTTTTTTTTTCTGCCGGGCCACAGTAAAGAGTGTCTTCCGTTGGTGAAAGCGCTGTTTAAAAATCCACCTTCTCCCTGCGATTTAGGAAGTATGGGTGAGGCATAAAGAGCAACAGACCCAACAGCCCAAGGGGACAAGAGTGAGACCTGCAGAGGGCAGGTGTGAATGAGGGTGGTCGCTGCACCCACAGCTATGTAGCGACAAGGACAGAGCTGCTCATCTCTCGCTCCTCCTCTGTTCCCTGCAAGTGCTCTCCCCCCTCCTTCCCATGTGTTTTGCCTTTGAACGAGATACGTACAACTGTCCCATCTCGTGCTCCCTCTTAGAGTGGCCCTATGGCTTCTTGCCTACTCCTTGTCCTGCTTGTCAGATGTGGCCGGGTGGTCTGTGACCAGCCATCCCCGTACCCCAGAGAGGAGGGAAGAGGTGCTGAACCCACTGTTACTGATGAGGGGTGTGTTGGTGGCACCCTTGCTTATCTGCCATCCCTGTCAAGTTCTCTCAGACCAAGCCCTTGTCACTGCGGTCACGGGTGGTTCCCTTGTGATGCAGCTCCATCCGTGTAGTCTAAAACGTCAAGTGATGGGAGCCTTGAGAGGTTTGTAAGCTTATTACTGTATTTTTAATGTGTTAGAGCTCTGTAATGGAAATCAGAGTGACTCGCAGCCCGGTTCTTCAAAGAAAGGTGTTTGGCATTCTTGTTTTACTGTCTCTGTTGAGCAAAGATACAAGCTTCACATCTCTTATCTGAGGGTCTCCCAGGGCTCTGCAGGGCACCGGTAGTGTTTGCAGTGCTCCCCTAAGGAGACAAGCGTTGTTTGTGGAGGAGATGATGTCTTCTAAACAGAAGCCGACAGTTTAGTGTTGATAAGGATTAAAATGGTGACTTGGTAGAAAGATGAGGTGTTTGCTTGCTAGTTAATATGTTTTGACTGGGAGGGGAAAAGGGTGTGGGTCTGTTTGGCACTTTGGCACGTGTTCTTTTTAACAAGTTCCTGCAAATACAAGGAGATATGCTTGGGATTAAACCGCAAAGTGGAGACATGAATGAAGGATGTGAGCCCTGGTAACAATCTGAGGCCCTTTATAAACTCCTGTTAATCAGAGACAGAAATGGATTGATTCATATTAACATGATCTAGGCTCTATACAAACATATGTGGTTTCTCTTCAGCTGAGCATCAACACAGCTGTTGTGTTTAGCTAATTGTCTTGGTGTAATTGGCAACTGGAGAAAACTGCCCTGTACCAAATCCAATACAATTTTCTGCTGCTCGGCTGAGCATTCTTTGCAATGCAGATGAAAATTGATGTCCTGCATAACCTCATAACATATACAGTAACTCTCACTTATGTGACAGTGACCCTGGTTGATTTTGGAGGAAGGAACGGACTCTGTTGGGGAATAGGCAGCAGGAGTACAGAGTGATTTACTCAGCAGGGATTTAGGAGATAAAACCTTTTTCTGTGACTGAAACCACAACCTGTCTCAATTATACATCTACCATGTCTACCCTACCAAGCCATCCTACACAGTCATCTGTGCCAGTATAATATTTCTGTCTCTTCTAGCACAGCTGCATTTCTTACGTAAACAAGGCACCTGAGGATGCTCTGAGTTGTGTTGGGTGCACATGAGCCTCTCCGGTGCTCTCCAGACCAGGACGGGCTCACTGCAGATGGGCATGAGGCTGTAGCGATGCTGGCTTTAGCCCCATTTGATGAGCAGTGATGGCCCTTTTGGGGGGGGGGGGGGGGGGTAACTGCCAGGCCTGGGGGTGCTCCTTTTGCTACCCCCAAAATGGTCACTGGGGCTTGCTCCGTCTCCTGAGAGTAAGGGGCAGGGATCCATGCAGGGGTGTGGGAGCAGTACCCCTGTAGCCCCGCCACCCTGGCGTCCGTGCCCTGTCTGCGTCTGCCAAAATCGCCAGGAGCCTGCTCCTGAAGGTAGCAGTGCTCGCAAGCTCTGAGCCTTTGGGCACCTGCTTTTGGAGCGCTCCTGGCAAGGCATGAGCCCTTGCTTTTCTCTTGTGGTGTTGACTAGTGTGTCGGGCAAGTCTTGTTCCCATTCCTTCACGTACCTTTGCCACTCCCCGCAGCAGGCTCTGGGCACACCGTGCCCGGCCGGGGACCGGAGGTACCATCTGAATGAGTTTATTGTTCAGGGGGTTTCACTGATTGCTTTCATTGAACACCCACAGCCCAGGAACACAGGGAGTGTCTATGCAAAAATGCTTGTACGGCTTTATTTTGGAGCATGGCTGGCTCTTTCAGCTCCCAGAAGTGGTGACGGACTGGGGGCAAGCAGGCAACTGGGCAGCCTGTGTTGCCCAGGCTCTGCAGGACTGTGCACCAAGGCACCACAGGCTTCTAAATCCGAATTCTGGATGCCTGCTCAGCTGCATACTTGCTCAACAATGTTTGCATCTCAACATACAGCTCATATGAAGGATTTAATGACTTGAGTGAATCTCTTAAGATTTTTATGGCAAATCCAGGACCTGAACACCAAGGTCCTTAACCAGTGGCCAATGCCTTCCTGGCAACCATCCTGCCTGGATCAGGGGAAATTAGGGATGCTGTTCTCTTGAGAAGTCCCTGTAAACTAATTTGCTGTATCCTCTGGAAAGGCAGGAGTCATCTAAGGCAGGGAAGTGCATCTTCAGGCAATAGCAACCGGAGAGCCCAGAGCTGTAGGGGACATCTTGGGGAACCAAAAATCAGAGGTGCATCTATGATTAAAGATGGTGCAGAGCATGTGCACCTAGGACATAGATGTTCCTGTCTGAAGCTGCCTGGCTGAAGCACAGATCCAGACCCAGCAAGTAAATTGGGATCCTGCAGTCACACAGCCAGTTTGACGACCTGCATGTTGTTTACTTCATCTTGGAAGTTGAGTCATTTGTGCTTTTCTCTTGGGTTAGCAGACGAGACAGACTGGTCCAGTCTGTGCTGCAGACTGTCAGCAGAGCTCTGTGGGTCAGAGATGTGTCCGACGTGGCCTTGCCCCAAGGAGCTGCTGGTGCAGGCGGCGACACAGCCAGTTTCTGGGCTGGAACCGCTTATTTGGCTCTGGTTTGGGGGTGGATAGGGAGGTGCCAGTGAACAGGCAAGTTCCCTGGCACCAGCTGGGAGAAGGCATTTCCATTGTAAGAGCTATGCTGCAATTTGAAGAAGAGGGGTTAAATTTGGGAACTTCTTGCTGTGTGCTACAGTGCATGGTAAAACCTTGTGTGAACTAGAGGAAGACTGTGAAAGTTCACAAAAGAAAAATCTGTTTAGAAGCGTTCAGTAGGAAGACACCGACCTCCCAGTACCCAAAGTTCTTACTTTTTTAACAAAACAAAACAAAAATTACTTGAATCCAGGGAGCAGAGCTTTAGGAGGAAAAAAACCTCCAAAACAAACACAAGTTGCTAAGGGTGGCCAGAAGAGCCGAGCCCTTTGAGAAGCTGCAGCGAAGCAGGGCTGGCACTGTGCCTGCATGCGCCCCTTCTGTGGGACTGAGCCTTAGGTCTGAATCCGGCTTCCTGCTCTGGCCACAGCCGAAAAAGAGAAAAATCAGGGCCGAAACCACCGAGAGCAGTTAGACTTGTGGCTGGTGGGCCAGGATGGCCAGCTGTTGCTAAAGGAGGCGTGAGCGTGGTAATTCCTGCTGGCAGGGAGGCTTTGGCTTGCCGTTGCCCATGCTGCTGCAGGCTGGGGTGCAGCGGTGGAGGTCAGCTGTGGCAGCGCAGGACCCACGATGTAGCGGGGTGCTGCAGAGGGGAGGCCTGGGAAGAGTGCTCGTTCGGTCTAAAGTTCAAAAGACAAGGGTCAGGACTCACTAAAATACTTCTTTTTCTTTTTTTCCCCACTGACCTATCACCGCCTTCGTGGGCAAAATTCCATAGAAAGCACGGCTGAGGATGGTTTGGTGTATGGCAACATTGTCTTTGGTTATAAACAGCTCTGTCTGGAAGTAAATAGTCTCAGAATTATGGGGTCAGACTGAAACTCCCACATAACATACAGACTTGGCCACTTGCAATTTAATAAAAGCCAGTATTTTCCCCCCTTGGGTGGACTGTGCTCTGTCTTGCATAAAGATTTTTCTGATGTCTTTTTTTTTTTCTTTTTTTCCTTTGGATCTGCTTAGGATAAAAGGGTAGTGCAAGGCTTAGAAAAAGCCTGGGAAATAGGGATCCACAAGCCTTAGCTGGCAGTTCAGCCTGTGGGCTTCTTATTTCTGAGTGTAGGAATCTCCTCCTGAGATAACCAGGAGCAGTAGCCGCCCCCAGCGGGGGTGGTGCACGTGTTTTTTCACTTGCTTTTGTGACTTAGGAGACTGAATCTTTTAAAAAATATCTTTAGACTCCCAATCTTGCTAATAATTAATGCACCTAGGCTTTCCAGAGTCACCACTGAGTTTGGGGCGTAGAGGTGTGCAGCTAAGCAGTTGGGATGCTTTTTGAAGAAGCTTGCGTAACACTTTGGCAGCAGCGCTTTGAGAGCGGTGGGTCTGAGCCAGGAGATTCTTGCAGTTCATGCTCAAGCTGTGGCTTGAGCCCTTCCCTCTTGGACTGAGTTAGATGGGGAGCAAGTCTTGGGCTGCTGCGAGGAGGGGATCTCCTTCCTGGAGCCTGCGTGTGCTCCGAGGCAGCCAGCTCGGGCAGGTGGCGAGGGGAAGCGTGTGTGCAGGCTCCTGTGAGCTGAGATAAGGTATCTGCAAAGAAATCTCTGATCCCAAGTCCCCTCTGCAGGTCTCATCATTGCTATTTGTCACCAAAGTATGACAACTGCTAAGGCTTGGGAAGAAAGAGCTGGCTCGCAGAGAACACGAGTTGCACAAGGTTTTGCGATGTCACTAGTGGCTTCAGCTGAAAGTCTCTCCACAAGTGTGTGTGAAACGTGGAGCTTTCTTCTGCTGAGGAATGCAACCGAGCCAGCTGCAGCCTCACAGCCTTCCAGTAGCGCCGTCGATTTGTCATCTCTGGAATAAGCCAGTGCATGTGTCTGGTCAGTCCCAGTGCCAAACAGCTCCGACTTCTGGTGGTCCCGCTGTGAAGGAGCTGAAATCAGTAGTAATGCAGAGACGCTCTTTGGTGTCTGCTGGTAACAGGTATGCAGTTGCAGCAGTTAGGTGGCCACCACTTGCAGTAGCAAAATATCACAAATGCAGAAATTGGGGCTGCCTTTAAAAGCAGGGATGTGGCAAGACCGGGCTTCTGCAGCAGCTTGTGACAGCTGGAGGCCATCTGCCCCATCCATCCCATCGGCAGCTTCATCCCTGCCGCTTGGCTGGGGAGCGTGTCCTGTCTCCTTTGTTTAAATCTGGTGTCTTCAAGGATCTTTTGTGTTTTATTGCCATCTCTAAAAATGTGCCATGTAGTCTTGAATGGTGGGAACTTCTGCCGGTTTTATTGTTGTACTTTTCAGACTTCTCCATCACCCTGGGGTATACAGAATCAGGCAGAGAGCTGGGATTGTCATGTCCGGTTCCACATCTGCTATAGGAAGGCCTGATCTTAGCAGCTGCTGAAGTATGATAAAGCCCTGCTCAAGAAGAGAACTGCTTAGACTAATTGGGCTCAATCTACAAAGCAGCTGAGATATCTTTACCTTGCTGTGGTTAGCCGGGCTGAGGGGTAGGATGTGCATCTATCTCACCTAAGCCACAGCCAGGTTTCTGGACCCTATTAGGAATTCATTACGTGTGCACGTGGGCGAAGGCAGCTCTTTTTGCTAAAAGACGAGCTGTGAAATTGCATGAACTAGGTCCGAGAGGCAGGCAAGCCTGGCTGCTGCCCGTGGTCCGGGAGCTGTCCTCCCCAGGCCTGAGGCCACAGAAGAGCTGGCTGCACACCGAGCAGGGTGGCATCCACTCCACCGTCTGCTGCTGCAGGGGTCTCGAGTCTGCTGGGCAGCAGGGTGGCTACGTGCTTTTTCTCCTGAATTTTTTCAGGCCTCATCTGGGGCACGTGGCACTTGGTGCCTGGGGCTGTAAGTGTAACCGGTGCTAGGTCTGTAGGTGCTTTTGGAGTTCAGCAATCTCGCCTGTCTCGTTGAAAGATGGTCACAAGTACCCCAGAGCAGTGCAAAGTCACCAGTGAAATGCGTGTGTGACTGTTTTGGGTGGCTTTGGTTTTCCCCCACCCTGGTATTTGTGCTGCCGCTTACTTCTGTCCTGCTTCCCTGAGCAGCAGTGTCAGAGCTGAATGCGGTTGTCAGTGATGCTCAGCCTGTGCACGGTCCCGGTACCTCTAAAAGCCAGTGACCTCTGGAACAAGTCGTCTCTGCAGAGCAACTTCGTGTGTGCTCTGCCTCCTTCACCCCACCAATTCATCTGGCGATACCTCCTTTGGCTGGGCTATGAGAAAGCTGTAGGAAAATGTGAGGACTAACTTCTCATGATGATCCTAATCAAGTGGTACCGGATTCTGTCTATAACTGAACTAATCATAACACTGAGGAGTTAATAATATAATCCCTTTTCTGCTAATGAGGATCTCTCTTATTGCAGGGCCAGGGCTGTATGGGATAAGGAGCAACCCAAATGTTCTCTGAGGTTTACAACAGAGATGCACTCGCCTTAATACAAAACCAAAAGGTCACATTTCTTCTTACCGATAGAAAACACAAGTCAGCTACCATTTAGCAAAGCAATGCTTGTAAATGATTTACTCTTCAGTTAAGCATGGTATTATTTTACATAAACACAGGTTCTCATTACTGCTTCAACGTTATCCCATCTTCTCTCTCCCAGTCATATTATGGGATACATACAGATCTATCCATGCAGTGTCTTTCAGCTTTCTCTAATGAGCAATGCTAGCTGATGATATTACCTAGTTGCCATGTCAGTTTAATTTGCTGTAGCTAGAGCTTTGAAATTGTTCCCCTAGTGAGATGATACTTCTTGGAAATTAGGTTGCCTGTCAGGTGCTGAAAGGCATTATTGGATTGTTTGGTACTGTTTGTCCTAATGCAATACTGTACAGACCCTATAACTGATAAAAGTGTGTCAAACGTATCAACTCTCGGCAAGTGTGGCTTGGCTTATATCTGAGTCTGTGTGAACTCTAAGGCCTGGTTCTAGGAAAATTCACCAGTTTTGTAAATCAGTCTTGAAGCATATTCGTTATGCTAACCTATACTCTTGATTTGTGGGATATTGAGTTGTAATTCTGTCTGTGATTCTGATCCACAGCTATTGAGACACTGTTAATGGAGTCTGTCATCTGAGTGTTTGGATCATGATAGCTAGTCACACTTTCAGCTCAGCAGGCTCTTGATTTAATCACCTGTATCTGCCAAAATACCTATCAAATCTATTTAAATGGGTTACACTGGCTTATACTGAGCCCGTATAAACTGGCAATATATGAAGCAGAACAGACCTGGGCAAGGATGTAGTTCCTTTAAGCCTGTGTCTGTTAGCACTCTGCGCTAGTTAACTTAGTGAACATAGTTTTCGGATCAGGTTGTTCAAACAGATGCTCTCTGAGTGTAGAAGAGGTCTATTTCTGGAAATGGAAGTGGGAGTTGGCAGGGTGGGGGGAAGCAAAATGGCAATCAAAATTCCCATGCGTTATCCTAAAGGCTGAATTCCCATGTCTGGCTGAGAAAAGAAAGAAATGCTTTCTAGACCCAGAAGGCTCAGCATTCCCTAAAGCAGAATGATTTATTTTTAATTCTGATAGTTCACTGGAGCTCTTAAACCAAAAGAGCAATGACAGTTTTATGATACTGCTTAGAAATAAATGCAGCGAGCTTTGGGCAGTGCTGAGGTTGAAAATCCTGGGGTGCTGTAGGGAGGGAGTACAGGTACGCCCGGCAGCCGGGCACCCGCACCGCCTGCGAGCCCAGCCCAGCCTGAGCACAGCTGGGCACAGCTGCTGGGGCAGCACGCAGAGGCAAGGTTTGACTCTGGCTGAAATTCTGTATTAAACAGCATGGGATTTCACGTTTGTGTTTCTTTGGACTGGCTACGTCAGCCTTCCTTCAATTCTTTCACTTAAATAATGACATCCCCCTAAGGTTATGTGCTGGTTTTTTGTTTGGTTTTGGGTTGGGTTTTTTTTTCTTCATTAGCTACTGATATCATTTCAGCTGTGGTGAGCCTTTTATTCTTGCGGTGGTCAGTTACAAATCCCACAGGAACGTCAAAGCCATGGGTACCAACAGGAGCACAGCCAGGTGTCAAGCACAGAGAACGGTTCTTGTGTGAGAGGGTTTGAAGATCATACGTAGAGTGTTCTATTAGTGCTGTGCATGTAATAAAATGGAGTATCCTTGCAGTTAACGTAGGCTGTTTACTGTCTCTTTGAAGCTACCGTTACTCCAAAACCAGGATAAGAACCGTGGGCTGTTGTGTACCACTTCCAGATCACACGTTCTTACACTGGTTGGCTGCTTGGTGTCTCCATTAAGAAATGTGTAGGTCTGGAAAATACTCCAATGCTTTCTTTAAGGTATTCTTATAATGTTTAATTCTGGTCAAACAACCTCACACTGACGCTCCTGATTAGCTACAAAATCTTTGCAGTTTGCTTTTGTTCCCATGCTGGACTGAGGTTTTTGTTGGAAATGCTCTGTTTTCAGCATATGTTCTTGTTTTTCCTGATAAACACAAATGTCTGTTGGCCCACATTTAGAGGTGGTGGGAAGGGCCAAATTCATTCCTGGTGTCACTCCAGCGTAGTCAATGGGCTGACCACAAGGATCAGACTGGATCTGAGATCTAGACTAGGTTTACTGCAAGTTTTACCAATTTTTGTTGACACGTTACTTAACCATATTTCTGATGCAACTGATAAAGATGCATTTGACATGCCAGGAAATCTAATTTTAACATAACAAAAGCCGACTTGTGATAGAGGAGGAATGTAGAGCTGGCAACTCCTTCGCCAAACAGAAATGCTAACGGTTCCGGGTGCTAATAGCACAGATGCGGCTGACCCTTGCTCCAGACATAATTATTTGGACCATGAAAGATGAGGAGGCTCTATGGCACTGGAGACGCCGTTTATGAAAATGCAGCCAAATCATCTGCGGAGACCTCGGCAAGGGCTGAGGGCCCCTGCTGTCGAGGGCTGCGGAGCTGATAGTGGAGCCTGCACTGCAGCATAGACCCTGCCGGTCCACGGCACCTTCAACTTCTCTGATGCTTTGGGTTGAAGCCTTTTCAGCTGCTGCTGAAGTGGTGCTCCTGAGAGTGTTTGCTAATCCCAGATTCTGGGTTGGAATTTCGAGTTTTCTTTCAACCCTCGATTGTACGATTGCCTTCCCTCGTTCGTACATTTGCTTTTTGTCTGTTTTTCCCAAACGTGCAGGCCTGCTGTACCATAGTACAGACAGAAGAAAGTAAAATATTCCATTTTGAATATGTAAAGGGAGCTGCTGCTTAGCACAGACAGAACTGGCTTCTAGATGAAAGAGTCAAATGCCAAACTGTTTTGTTTCAATTTGAGCAGGAGAAGCTTTGATCTAGAGGAGATGACTCAGTCAGTAGCAGGGAACAATTCTTTATAGTGAGTTTAGAAATAAAACCCGAAGATTTAGGCTATGATGGCTTTGACACGTCAGTCATAGTGTATATTATGTGAAAATGAAAACCATAACCTCTGAAATGAAGTGTGGAGGCTTTTCTGAAAAGAGAAAAAACACTTCTGATGTTGGTTGCCAAGAGTTTTCCTGAAGCCAGAAAGGACCGGGGCTGGGGGAAGATCATTTCTATCGAGATAGGAATAATGAGCAACGTGGACAAACCGGGAAGGGGAAAGACTTCCTGCAGCACAGCTCAAGCCAGGGATGGGGCCAGGATGAAAACTGGGATCTCCTGGCCCCAAGTCGGGCTCCGTAATCCATGCGTGCTGCCTCCTTTTCACCCTGACTCGATGCATCCCCTTTGTCACCGCTCGCAGCACTCTGGATGAGAAGGCAGATGCGGTCAGACCCCGCTCGGTCGCAGGGTCAGCTCCGGTTGCGTGGAGCGGGGATGGCCAGCTTCTTGCTACCGAGCTGCTTTTATCTGGAGCCAGGTGTCCAGACCCAGATCAATGCAGCTGTGTTTTGCGGCACCGCAGCTGACCGAATAAACACAGCTGGACCCAGTCTGGGTCTTTGCGCCTGCCGCAGCGCAAATGCGTAGAGTGAGCTGTGCGATTTGGTTGGCGTGCTGCGCGGCCAGGATCCTGGGGATGTGGTGAAACTCATCTGGCTTGGTGCAGCAAGCTGTTGGCAATTCCCAGTACGAAAGGAAAGTGTCACTGGTGTTCATTATTTCTGCAGCTTTGTTCTACCTTCAGCCACCGACCTACACTTTGTTTTGTGCTACTGTCCTCTATAGGCTAAGAACAAATGGGTATCTACCTGGAGAGGGACTCGGAACACTTTATTCTTTTTGGTGGCTGCGTGCAGTAGGTGATGGAGACTTCTTTGGCACAGTTGCCTTGTGAAGTATCCTGCTATCTAACAGTTTATTCCTGCTGAGAAGGATGGCCCAGCCCTCAGCCTTACAATCCCACCTCCTCGCCTGCACCATCTCTGGCACTTGTTCTCCTTCTCGCCAGCAGACAGCTACTAGCTTTTCACCAGGTTATCTTCCTGCTGGCTTGGCTTGCTGACAGACTGGGCAGCAGTGGGAGCGGGAGCAGTGTGCTGGGGAGAGGGACCAGTCCGTTGAGCAGCAAAGCGCTGTCAAGTGGGCTCACTCAGGATGTCGAGGCTGTGCAGAGATGCCTGGTGACAGGGACTTCCCTGCTCCGTGTTGTAGCCCTGGTCACAGGATTTGTTACAAAACGGTAGTCTGATTGGGTGGCCCAAGCTATGCAGGTATGGAGGTGATGAAATTAGAGAGGGAGAACATCCTTTAGCTCATCTAGTTTATCCCATGTTCCAGAAAGTGTGCATCTTCTGGTGTTCTCCCTATTTAGATGTGGAATATTCCCAGTGAGGTGACTTGCCTCAGTTCTCTTGGGGATTATTGCATGGTCTGGGAGGTCTCGTTACTCTTGTGGATGTGATGTACGAGGGCATCAAATTATTAGTATTGGATGTACATAATGGAAGAGTAAGATAACTTCCTTTCTTGGCATGGCAAAAAAAAAAAAAAAAAAAAGCCATTTTCACTGATGCCCAAGAACAGCCAGCGCTGTGATGTGAGAACTGGAGAAAGCATGTCTGCACCAGGGGACGTACTGCGGGTGCAGCTACCCACATTGCGTGCTGTCACCAAATCGAAACCGTGCCGGCTCTCGCGAGCGTCGCAGCCAACCTGCGCTCCGCAGGCAGCGGCTGCCCTCCTGTAGCGTCACCGCGCGATCGCTCGGGCTCGTGCACGTGTTGAGCGCGGAGGTCGTGCTCGGAGGCGGTTCGGAAGCTGAAGCCTCGCGAACGAAAGCGGAGAGAGCGTGGTTGGAGGGAAGCAAGGTCCCCACCGGGCGCTGAGCTGGCCTGCAGGCAGGCAGCGGGGACTACCTGTGCTGTGGCTAGGAGGGCTCTCCCCGGGGGCTAGGAGGGCTCTCCCCGGGGCTAGGAGGGCTCTCCCCGCTCGCTGCAGCCGGTGGGGAGGTGGACGGGGCAGCCCTGCCTGCCTCTGGCGGGGCGTGCAGCTGAGGGACTGGCCTCTTGGTGGTACGGAGCAGGGCTGAGGGGTTGCATCCCTTCCTCAAGGAGAAAGGAGCGGGGTCACAGGCGCTTTCACCCTGGGGGTGTGCGGGAGGGAGACAAGCCTGCTGCCCGTCCTACGGCAGAGAGGGCCGAGAGCTCCCAGATGTCACCAAATCCTCCTCTTCCTCTTCCAGCTTCCCTTTGTACATACCATTATCGTGGTTTGTTTTGCTGGTGCGTTTCCAGGAACTGACACCATTTTCAAAGTCTTGCAGAGACGGAGGGAGGTTCTTTCTGTGAAGGCTTGAGGAACAGATGATTGCATTAATTTTTATTTTTAAATAGTCTTACTGCAGTAGTGGCTCCCCTGCCACAGAGAAGACTTCTTCAGCCCAAGAATCCTTCTTTTAGATTATGTCTTTCCCTTAAATCCCAATCTCTTCAATAGAATAGTTTTGAATGTGTTTTTAATGAGACTTTACTATCTGACTCCAAAGGGACTTTGAGAAGTCTCAACCCCAGCCTTCTGCTCAGAGCAGAGCCAACACTGAACTCAGACCAGGTCACCTGGGGATTTGTCCAGTCAGGTCTTGAAAGCCTCAGAGGACAGAGCTGCCACCACAGATTTTCATGGAGGAATTTTTTTCCCGTGTATCCAGTTGGCACCTCCCTGTTTCAATTTAAGTCCACTTCTCATTCCCCCACCATGCACCTCTCTGGAGAGCTGGGTCTTCTTGTTGGTGTCCTCACAGGTGTTGGAGTGCTGCTCTTAGCCCCCCAAAAACCTCTCCAGGCTGTGCAAGCCGTGCTTAGCTGCCACTTGTGCCCCTCTGCTTCATATCAATTCCTTAGTGCCAGGGGCTGGATGCTGCTCATGCGGTTGTAGATGCCGTAGCCTTTCCTACAACTTTCTTAAGTTACTTATCAGGGCTGCTTTTGTATTGCTGCTGAACAAAGTGCTGATCTGACAAGAAATCTGAGCCTTGCTCTGCCAGGAATTGTACTCGTTGCCTACGCCTGGACTCCTGAAATTTGGGAGGTAGGTGTGAATATAAATAAGATAGAGAAGGAGGATGGGAAGAGAAGTGTTGGGTGAATTTAGCCTGTTCTCTGACTAGTATTCTCAGATGAGATCAACATTGTAATTGATCTTTTAAACCTTAATCTACAGAAGTGCTGAAGTACTTCTGCTAACTTCAAGTATGTGAGTAGCTCTGTTGACTCTGGTGGAGGCTTGCATGGTTTCTTGGATTAGAGTTAGCATAGAGGTGGAAAATAAGTTAATGAAGCTGGAAAGGAAAAGAAGGGATATTGTAGGGATGCGAAAGGGATTATGTTTAATTGTGTCAACGGAGATTAAGACAGAGCTAAACTGACCATGTCGTATAAGCAGATGAGAAGCTGATGGACTGAAAATGCATAGCAGTTCTGGCTAATCCCAAGTAAACCTCCAGCAGTATATAGCATGGCAGTACAGATATACTCCTAGTTTCTGGTGGTGCTTTTGATATTCTCATGCTTCAGTTTACTCCTGTCTTGAGTGTACAGCACTGCCTTTACTGTAAAGCAATATTGTGAAAATTAATGGCTTTACCCAGTGGCACCATGTGAATGTTAAAGGAAGAAACCATTTTCTTGTGAGTAGCACTGGTAATGTGTATGTTAGCAAAGAGATTGGAAATGTGGGCTCCAGTCCTCCAGGAAATGGCCAAAAGGACCTAACCAGAGGTGTCACTGGGTGTTGTCAGGGTGAAGCCACTGGGAGCTTGTGGTAGTTTTACCTCTTGACAGAAACAGTCGTGTCTATTGGGTGGACACACACAGTGAGAATATTCGTCTACAGCTATAAAACTATCATCTTTGCAGACAGTTGCGTTTTTTTGCACAACTTCCTGATCTCGTAAGATTGATGTTCATGAATTATAAATAGCGGTAGAAGTACCTGAAAACTTGGGTGCCATAATGGTTATTAACTACTCTTAATGTATGTTGAAACAAAATGTAACTTCAGTCCACAGTTGACTGCAATCCTCAAAGCTATAGGAATGTCCAGTACTGCAGTATTGTTGTGGAGGTGTCTTTTCGATGGAAGGAAATTGATGTGATAAACGTTGTATCAGAAAACCAAAACAAGTCTGTAGAAATTTCTGCTTCCAGTGAAGACCGTAATTTTTAAGTATAGGACAAAGAGATAATAAATAATAAATCCAGCAGGGAAGAAGGAAATCATGTAGCAACTGCAAAAGATCCAAACATATGGAAAATTCAATTCTATGGAGAATTAAGTCACTATTATGTAATCAGGATCAATGGAAATGAGCTGATGTCAGTATTGGACAGGCTTAATGCATGGCTGGAAAATTGTGTCCTCTCGGAGAGACCTGCTAATAGGAGTGGAAGCTCCATGTGTGCTGCATTTCCATTAACTGTTGGGGTTTTTTTTACCTAGGAGGGGCCTGATCCAAACCCGGCAGAAGTAAATAGGGTTTCCGCTAACCTGAAACTGATTTCGGGTCTGAATCTAAAAGATCTGTAGAAGATGGCAAACAGCAAGAGCCTGTGGTGAACATCTACCTCGTACTGGTTGTTCGGGATGAAACTTATCCCTTTGTTGCCATCTATCTGAGCCTTTTGCACTACGGGTTACCTGCTCGTCCCTCCAGGTAGGGCTACAGTGGCCCAGCAGCGTAGGAAAGCCCCTGCCCAGGTGGGGATTTCCTTCCCAAACCCCCAGCTGCAGACTGGAAGGGGCTGTACCTGGCTCCAGGAGGAAGGGGCGTCCCCTGTGCGCAGGGCATGGAGACTCCAGCAGTGTTGCACACCGATAGTGTTGCAAAAGTGGCCGAAGACCTTCTCGCCTTCTTACGGTGCGACTGTGGTCCCGTGAGACAGAGCATGTGGTGGGCAGGGGGTGCAGAGCAGCAGAAAAGCCCCTGCAGCTGCACCGGGTGTCCTGGAGGGGGGCATGCGGCCGAGGCACCCGGCATGGTCCCGTGCTTGGTTTTCTGTCGTGACAGGGCTTGATAGCAGCAGCAGTCTTGCAGCTTGTCCCTGAAAATAAGGCATCATTGGACTGGCAGCTGTGCAGAAAACACCAGAGCACGCTCTCTGGGGTGAGCACACTCTGGTTGATGTTACTGAAGTATCTTTCTTGAGAAGGAGTGGCAGCGACGCATATATTCCTAGAAACGCATGGGTATGCTCTGGCTAGTGTCAGGGAGTATGCAGTACAGCTGGGGAAGCACACCGTGCCGCAGAGCCTCCCGCCTGGAAGAGCTGCTTGGGTTCGGCACAATTTAGAGCAGTCTCACTTTGGCCATCTTGAACGGTGCTGGTTATTGGGCACTTTGGCCCTGAGGATCCAGCCAAGCATCCTTGCTGCTGATTTGAGAGCCAGAAGGAGGTTTTTTTGGAGTGTGGTGGTTTGGGGTTTTTTTTCTGGTTTGTAAGTGAGGGTGAAACAGCACGTAATGGTTTAGTGAGAAGTTCATGCTCTGGGTACCTTGGACACTGAGACAGTGATCAGGGCACTGCACTGTGACTTACTGAAGGTGTATTTTAGTGATGAGCATCAGCCACGTTAACTAAAAGGGTTCTTCTATTGGGAAGCAATGGGCTTCATGGGAGACTCTTCCCTGCATGAAATAGGCTCAATATTCTGGTGTGTTACTGTGTAAGAAAACATGCCTCTGAATCAACAAATTGGGGAAGAATGTCAGCTGTTAAATGTTAGTGGATGGAGCTGTTGCATGAAGTGAGCGTGTGGGTGGTTTAGAATTAACAGAGATGCCAGAGGTGGGAAGAGTAATGAGGGAGAGAAAGGGATGGGATAGTCTGACCTTTGACAGTTTCCAGTCCAGTGAGAGCCTGAAGAGAGTGAGCGAAGTGAGTGTGAGGTCTCTAAGGCTGTCGTCGCAGGAGAGACCTGAGCTGCTGAACACCTCACACTCACTGGAAGGGGGAGCTGCCATGTGTGCCCTTAGCTCTTTCCCTAGCCAGGCACTTCTGCTGCTTGCTTTACGCCTGCTCTGACATCCAACCCACCCCCTGAACCAATTCATCTGGTCAACCTAGCAGGGAAAAAAGCAAAAAAGAAAAAACCCAACCCCTTTATTGTTGCATATATATTCCACTGAATTAGAGTTGATATGGCTCAATGCAGGGTGCGATGGATACCCTTGCAAGTGCAAGGGAGGGCTGAAACTATGTTGACAAAGGTAGGGAAAAGAAAGAGGAGCACAGGGGTCTCTTTAGCTCTGTGGATTCCTCATTTGGAAGGCTTCTGGGTCCCTGAAATAACCTTGACATTTCCCAGTGTGAACTCATGGAAGGGATATGGAGGGGGCTATGACGTGAAGAGAGCAAACAGGCTTATCTTCAGTTCCTTGGACACTTCTGCGTTTCTATTAAGCTTGTTCAGCTTAGCTCAAGAAACATTTTCTGTGCTATGGAATAATCCCTCTTAAAATGGTGCTAGAGAGGTGAAGACACCCTTAGCTTTGTGAGCAATGTTAAAGTGATTGCCCTGCAACTATGCAGATCCATTGAAAGTTGGCCAGTGTCTTTCCTGAGAAACAGCTGCTCAGAAATTTGGGAGGAAAAATATTTTATTCCTCACATTCTGGTGAATTTGAGGCTCACCAGCTGGTTGAGAAGCCTGCCAAGGCTCTGTGCTGTTGTGGAAATGTACAGTAACTGGGCATAAGTAGCTCTAAGCCCTTTTTGGACTTAAGTGTGAAAATATCTTAATGCTGGGAAGCTGTTGAATGTCTCTTTCAAAGTAGAAATAAATCAGAAGGGAATTGCTCTGTCTTTGCCAACAAATAAACTCGTTCTGGGGAATTTACTGTCCCCATTTCCACAGCACCTCTTAGGCTCTGCCTGTTGGCTGGAGCTGTCCAAGCCCTCCAAGGCCCTCATGCTGTTAAAGTCTATGTTTGAAATACAATATTCAACCTAAAACCCTGGTTCTTAAATTGGATTTTTTTGACTGTTTGTACCCATAATTTGTGTTATTTCAATCTGAGGACCAACTTCTGACTATAGTGAGGAAAGTCTCCCATTGACTTCAATGAAATTAGACTTTAGCCCTAGCAGGCTGAATTAAAGGAGAGGTGGACAGAAGATTTCTGTCAAAATGACTCTGCTCCAGCAAATGCAATTTCTGTCAGTGTTTTGGTTTGGTTTTCGGTTTTCTTCTTTTTTCTTTTTACCCTGAGTAAACTGTTCTGGTTTGCTTTTCTCAACTCCCCACACACAACATGGAGAAAAGTTTATATGAAGTATTTTTTTTGACTGCTGTAAAGCAAGTATTTTGTTTGCTGTAAATCAAAAAGAAATATGTTTGTCCCAGTTTTAAAGCCTGTCTCTGGATGGAAAACTGGATGTTTTTTGGCTTAGGATGGAGTGGTGGCGCTTAGCAACAGCAACAGCCTTGTCCAGCCCAAATGTGTACCCAAGTTGAGATGTTATGGTCCAAGTGGGTGGACTGTGGATGGATGGGTTGTAGATGAGTAAATAACTGGCTGGATTTTGAGGCTCAAGAAGAAAACGGTGGTGGTTTTTACTCTACCTGAAGACCAGTTACCAGCAGAATTTCCCAGGGATCTGTCCTGGGGCCTATCTCTATCTGTGACCTGGTAGAAGAGATGGATGCACCTCATCAAGGGGCAGATAGTTACGACTGAGACACTGAATTCAGCATAAATACATGATACTCATAACATTAGGCAGCTGCCTTCAGGGTGTGTGAGGAGGGCCCTTGCCTGCAGGGAATGGTTGAAGGCTATGTGAGCTGTATTTTGCCATTTTGTGAGAGTTCTGCGCAGGCATCCTATCTGGACAAAGCTGCTCTTCCCTGGGGCCAGGAGGTGCTCGTGTGTGGCTTTTACAATGGGACAAAGATTGCGGGTGCTGCAAGTGTAGTAAGGGATCTCCAGGTAGACTTCCTCCTCTGGTTGGAATAGGCCAGTCTCCTTGTAGCAACCCTCTCCATTGGTGAAACTCAAATCAAGGTTTCTTTAACGTAGGGTGACTTGTTCTCTTAGGATGAAGTTCAGGCTGCAAAAGGCCAGAGCTTCCTTGGATCTCGCCCAAGACTTTAACAAAGCAGCAACAACCTATTTGTATGATTTTGTATACACTATACAAAATTTCTGAACAAGATGTTCTTCTAACCCTATGAAAAGAAAGGCCAAGAGAGAAAGTGTGATGCACTAGTGGGAGGCATTCAGATGCTGCCAAAATGGTGTGATGTAACTTGATACAGTGCCAATGTTTCAGCTGTAAACTGAATGCAGGTGAATGCTGATTAAAATGAGCCCGCACAATATGTCTCTACTGCAACTGTTGTTTGGTTTAAGGTAGCATCTAGAAATACAGGTGAGGGAAACAGATTCTGTCTGTCTGGTGATATATGAGTATTCTTATCTCTGTATTTTCATCCTAAAACAGAAACACAAACAACCCACAGATATGCAAGGTTACTTGCTCTTAATAACTATAAAAAGAACCGCAGACACACCTTACTACTTACGTTTAGTTTCTGATGAGCAGACAGCTTGGGAAAATGTTGGCTTTATTTATTACAGCCTATCAACTTACAGTCTTGATGTGTGTAAAACCCCGATAACTGGCTTGCTGGCTGAGGGGAGAGCGGTGGATGTTGTTTATCTTGACTTCATTAAGGCTTTCAACGCTCTCCCATAACGACCTCATAGGCAACCTGATGAAGTATAAGCTAGAGAAGCAGCCAGTGAGGTGCGGCAAAAACTGGCTGAACTGCCGTGTTCAATGGGTTGTGACTGGAGACCTGAAATCCAGCTGGAGGCCAGTCACTAGTGGTGTGCCCCAGGGGTTGATACTGGGGCCAACACTGTTCAACATCTTCATTAGTGACTTAGCTGAGGGGGCAGAGTATGTCCTCAGCAGTTATGTAGATAACACAAAATTGGGAGGAGTGGTTGGTACACCAGATGGTTGTGCTGCTGTTAAGAAGGACATCACCAGCCTGGGGGGATGGGATCTCCTGAAGTTCGTGAAAGAAGGGCAGAGTCCTGCCCTTGGGGAGGAATAACGCCATGCACCAGTACATGCTGGGGCCAACCAGCTGGAAAGCGGCTTTGCAAAAAAACCACTTGGGGGTCCTGGAAGACACCAAGTTGAACATGAGCCAGCAATGTGCCCTTGTGGCAACAGGCCAACAGCCTCTGGGCTGCGTTAGGCAGAGTGTTGCCAGCAGGTTGAGGAAGGTGGTTTTTCCGTTATTCATCCTTGGTGAGGCACATGAGGAATGCTGGCTCCAATGCTGGCCTCTCCAGTACAAGAAAGATGTGAGCACGCTGGAACTGGTTCAAGTAAGGGCCATGAAGATTAAAGGATTGGAGCATCTGTCACAGGAGGGGAAGCTGAGAGAGCTGCAACTGTTCAGCCTGGAGAAGAGTCAGTTCAGGGGGATCTCATCCGTATGTATAAATGCCCAGTGCGGGGAGTAAAGAACATAGACAGGCTTTTCTCGGTGGTATCTGGTGAAAGGACAGGAGGCAATGGGCAGAAACTGGAATACAGGAAAATTCTATTTAAATGTAAGAAAAAGCTTTTTCCCTCTGAGGGCTGTCAGAAACAGGAACGGGTTGCTCTGAGCAACATGCTGCAGCTAACCATGCTCCAAGCAGGGACTTGGATTAGAGTCTCCAGAGGTGCCTGCCCACCTCTCCGACGGGAGTAGCGAACCTCTCGGTTGTCAGCACAGTGCGCAGTCCCTTTGAAGGGATTTCAGTGATCTGTGAGAAATCTGGGACAGAGCATGCATTACTCCAGCCCTACCAGCTGCTCGTGCTAGGTACACCCTTAGTAACAGAGGAGGAACTTTTAAACAGAAGCGTACGTAAGCCGTCCTATGATGCTTCTCCATAGAGGCACAGTCTGTATCAGTCAAGGGAGTTTCAGCTTGCTGGAGCAGGGCCTATGTTCCCGTGACACAGCTGCGTGGATGAACACCCATCCCCATTGCGCTGGATCTACTTTTGGCACACTCCAGGTATCTGTGAACTTGTGGCTCTTAAGCTGTTCTACAGACAAAAATCTTGTGTGTTGAGAGTGCACTGTCTGGAAAAAGAGGCTTTTCTGTGCTAATGGATTTACTGCCTCTCTGATTTCCTCGAAGCACTGCTAAATGTGTCATGCAGAAGGGTGGTTTCGTCAACAGTTCTGCTTGGCTGGAGGGAAAATGCTCTCTATTTTATTTATATATTTGGTTGGTTCATCATGAAGTCTCCCTTGGCAGGTCAGTCGCTTCCCAGGCACTCGCAAGCGGCCGTTTTCTGTTCCTTTGCCATGAGTGAAAGGTAAGCTTCCACCCCTGGCCAGCCGTGGTTGGTGTGGGCAGAACTGCCAGCCAGGTTACCTTCCAGCCCAGCCAAGCACGGTGTTTGCCGTGTCGATCCTCCTTGGCTGCCCTCTATTTTCAGAGGTCTGGAAGTGTCGCTGGGATGTTCCTCGCCAGAGAATCTGGCACATCAGGTCTCCTACACGTACTGGAGTTCAGCTGGGCAGGAGGGACTTCTAGTGGAAAGGCACATCTGTTACTCCTTAAGAGTGACCACTGTCAAGGTTTCCATCCCTCCAGCAAAGCAGTTCTTAGCCAAAGGCTCGGTAATCTCTGATTTTTTTTCAGGAGGAGAGGGAAAGGGAGTAAGTCTTCAGGGTAACTGATTCTTTTTTTAACTGAAGAGATTAGTTTTGTTTTAAATTACAGTATATTGAGTCAGTGGCTTGGACAGCCACAGCTGTGTTGGAAAGCTGCTGGAGGGCTTGGTCGGGCAGGATCCCACGTGTCTACTGTAGCTTCATGCAGGATGCACCTTGCAAGGGGCCTTGCACAGCTGCTCGCGGAGGATGCCGCATGGCTCCTGTGCTTGGCTTTGCTTCTCCGGTGGGAGCGTTCCTGTCGGAGGGTTGTGAGTCTGCCCAGCAAAACAAATGACATTGTTTTCACGTGGTGTAAAACCGCTCCCTTCACCTTCCCCTGCACCGCTGCGTGTATCCCGGTTGTAAATCCTGAGGGGAAGCAGTGGGCTGAGTCATCTGGCGCTGCGTGTGTATTTACAAAACAGAAAGGCTGGAACGCTGCAGAGGCTGGGAGGCGAAACCAATGCGCAAAAGATCTTGGCCAGAGATGATGGGTTCCCCCCACGCTCCTTTCCTGTCCTCAGACTTGGTTGCTGACGCAGATTGCTAGGTTTCAGCTGTGAGGTGATCAATAGGAGCCGGTTCAAGAAAACCATTGATGAGGCATCAAACTGCTGGGCTGAATTTGCTTGCTTGTTCCTTGAAAAACCTCACGTGTCAGCTCAAGGCAGGGACAGAAGCATGGAAAAAGACTTGCACAGGGAAGGGCTTTGAAGATTGGTGATGCTCGCAGCAAAGATAAGAGGGCTGGTTGCGCTCGCCCCACAGCACCCAAGGTGATGGGGAGGCTGCCTGTGCGGCTCTGGCCGTTTCAGCTGCTCCTTGCATTAACTGCAGCCTGCAGCAATGTACCTTTGGTCTCGCTCGCACAAGGGTAAGCGAGAGGGAGCACCAGGGCTGCTCCCGGGGCTGTTTTGGACTGGGGTAGCCTGCAGCCTGTGCTGTGACACAGAGGGGCTGAACCTAGCATGGTCCCGCACCCTCAGGGTTAGCTGGTTGTTTCGCAGCCTTCCTACATTCCTTCCCATCCCCTCTCCTCCTGGAATAACAAAATCAGAGCAGGGAGGTTTGGGTTACTCTGCGGGGTCTCTCCTTCCTCCACCTTCTCTGGCAGCTGATCTCCTCTTAATGAGCAAAGTTGCCTGGGGATGCCATTTACGCAGGGGAGGCAGTTCCCCCTGCGCTATTGCATTGATTTCATGTGGAAACTGCATGTCCATCTTCGCTTGCGGGTGCTGCTATCTCTTTCCATGCTTTCCCAGGAAAAGCTGCTTTTCAGCAGAAGGGCTGTGTTTGCAAACGTCCTCCTTCCTGGAAGGGGCAGGGCGAAACAGCTCGTGGTCCTGATGCTGTACGGTGGGAGGTGGAGACAGTGGAGGAGGAGAAGTACAGTGGGGAGGGATTGCTCCTTTCCTCCCCATGTATCCCACCCACTCTCTGAGACCAGGGAGTTTGCTGCTGAGGCAAATGGGCGGGAAATGGGAAGTGAATAAAGGAAAGGGCTCCTTTGCGTGCTGTGGGACACGCTGCTTGGGCCAAAGAGTCACTGCTATTAGCCTAGCTTTTAGAAAGGGCTTGCTAACTGGACGTAACCCAAATCTGCCAGACCTCAAAGCAGTTAAGTCTGCATTGTGCCTTGTGGCTAGGCAAAAATCAATCTGCACAGTTGCAAGAAATACAAAACGAGTATGCCAGGGGCTCCTTGGGCTCGGGAGTCGTGCAGCAGCTGACGTGGAGCAGTGTGGTCTTGCAGGCAACGCCTGGAAAGCCTGAGCCTGTCCTTCAGCGAGGCGGTGCAGCCCAGGGTGGAAGACGACCCTCTGTAAGGTGCACTGGCAGCATCTCAGTAGAGGCTCGCCGTCCTATCTGGTTGGAATTGGGTGCCATGCCGAGACCCAAAACTTCCTATGCTGAGACCCCAAAACGCAGACCCAAGCCCTGACCCCTGTTGGATGTTTCGCAGGTCGGTTGCTGCTGCTGCAGTGGAGCTGGTCCACCGTGGAGTGCCAGGTATCGATTCGGGCTTGCTGGCCCAATGGTTTCCACCACTTCTGCATCTCTCTGGCTCCCCAGTATCCTAGTCTGGGATTTGAGGCCAGGGGATTTCTGTTTGTTTGTTTAAGAATGTTTTATTCATTTATTCCTAATCGCATACAGTTCTCATCACTGCTCAGGCCGTGGCTTTCAGCTATCTTGAAATTAAAAGAAAATACATGTTTGTCTTCCAGCACCTTGGGAGCCAAGGGAAGCCTTAGCCAGAGCCAAGATGTAACGTGGCAGTACAAACACTAATATCCAATGTTCCCCCAGATTTGTAATTAAGAGCCGATGATTTTCCCAAGGTTACCAGAAGGACACTAGCCTACAGGACCCAGTTGTCTGGCTGCCATAACACTAAACCTGTTCCTATGGCAATGAGCTGATTGCTGTTGGGTTTTGTGCTGATTTCAGGGTTTTCTTATTTTTTAATTTTTTTTTTTTTTTTTTTTTTTACAATGAGCGCTGCTACGTATCTCCCTTTTTCCTGACACAGCCAGGATCTCAGCACAATTTCTCGGCACCGCAGCATCCCGTAAGGGCCGCAGGCAGTGCCAGGCACTCTGCGGGGACGTCGTGAGAAGCAGCCCTTTTCCCAGGGGTCCGCCAGTCCCAATACCATCACAGAGGTGAAGGGGGCCAGTGCAGCTCCAGTGGCTTCTGCGGGGGGCTGCGCCGGGGCTGCCGCTCGGTCATTTTTTCTCATAGTATTTTTGTCAGAGGAATGCACCTCCTGACCCGCTGCTTGCAGCGCTGCCTGGGAGAGCGGAGCGCCGGGAAGGGGGGGTCCTGGCCATGCTCTAGCCGCGACTTGCCAAGTTGCTCCTATTTTGGGAACGGCTGGGTGTTTCCAGGTCCCCTGGGTACGCGCTGCGTTTGCCTTCTCGCCTTTGTTAATGCTACTTGGACAATAATGAGGACCTGAAAACCAGCCATAATTTATGATCTATTTTTTTTTATTAGGTAAGCAAGAGACAAAATGCATCCTGCTTACCCTCCTCTCCCCTTTTTGCAGAAGGGATGCCTGCCTGAGTGGGAAGCATGTGGGGAGGGCTGTGCTGGTGCAGGTACCAGGCAGGTTTTTTCACCTGGTTGATGTTCCCAGGCCACACCTAGCATAGCGAGGGAAAGAAAAGGTATTTTTGTCCTATTGAAAATTTGGATACTGCTTCCTGCCTGTATTGGAAGGTGAAATGTGTTAGGAATGAGCATAGTGTACACCTCAGGAATTCCTCTCTGCTCACTGATTGGGGTGCTTTGGCAGGTGTTAAACTGACTGCCGGTTGGGAAAGCACAGGCATGCTCCTGCCTGCTTTACTGCTGAGACATCCCTCCCCGAGCCTGAGCACGGGCTCAGATCCCGTCACAGACTTGCTTAAAAGAGAGTTGTGTGCGCAAAGACGCGCCATCAAGGGATGGAGTTAACCGCATGCTTGACTTTAGTTGAACCAGTGCCGTAAATAGGCCTGTCACAACAGTACAGCGTTTGGTAAATGTCTGCCCTTCTGAGTTGCTAAAAGATGGGCTTATTAGTCATGGATTAAGGGAAATATACGAATTTAATACAGCCTTCAGATCACCCACCTACTGTAGTTGGTACATGGAGGGGCTAGAGGACTTTGCTTCAGGTTACATCTAAGTCTAACCGCTGCGCTGAGTGGGGATAGCCATGAGGATGGCTCCCTCGGGGCTCTTCAGCTCCAGCTCCCGGTCCTCCCTCTGCTGCTTGACTGCAGCAGTGTATCCCGGGCTCTTTGTTTCCCTCTTTTTGTGGGCATCCTGAAAAGTTTTTCTTCAGCACAGCTCCATCTGAAGTCCTTCTGGAAACCAGATGTGTCAGCTCAGCAAGATATCCTGCCTAAATATTTTCAAACAGAAGTTTAGGGTTGCCTTGTGACTCTTGGTTCGGGAGTTGTTTGTTTTTCAATGTTGGTTTTCGGTCTTGTGGCTATCCCTCTGCAACAAGGCCAGATCCTGATGTGAGTTTTACCGGTCGGACCAGGAGCAGCTCATACTGAGTTGGGTGGCATGAAGGGGAGGTTGGAGCAGATTCCTTGTCCGCAGGGCCTTCTGAAAGGTGACTGAGAACACAGCGGCTGTTTCCTAACCCAAATATCAGCACGGGGCAAGCCCTCGCTGAAGCTGCTGGGTCTCACCCCGGTAGGGTGTGCTTGCTGGAACCGCAGTTGACAGCAGGAGAAGGGAAGGAAAGCAGGCAGGTTAGGACATCAGTGGGGTTTTTCCTTTTGCAGTAAGAAAAAGGAGACCATGGAAGGGCTTCTTTGCAGCAGTCTGTAATTTCTGAGATGGGCTGTGATGTGCAGGAAGAGGCTGGTTTGGGGGTTCCCAGCTGCAGCCCCAGGTGAGGGCCCTCACCGTGCGCCAAAGCAGGTTTCCCTGTGGGATGCTGCTCCAGGATGCTGACCCCTCTGCCAGAGGAGAGAGCACTGCCTCTATGGGAGATGAACTTAAATTTCCAACCTTCTTCTGTCACTGGGAGAGTAAGGGATTATCGGTAACACAGCTGGAGTTCGTAGGCCAAATTTATTGGTACTTCCCAGCTGCTTAGGGCTAATGCAAAAGGGCCATAAACCTAGTCTGCTAGTGCAGTTAACCAGGAGCTATAGGGCTTTGTAGCACCACTCTGGGATGAAGCCGTTGGTGCTGTCCTGATGAATCTGGCCCAGGGGAACTCTACTGGCGTGAAAAAGTCTGATCCTTGCACTTACAGCAGGTAGAAAGTTTTTCTGCTGGACTCCCCGCTCCAGCCCTGAAAATCCTGACCCATCAGGAGCTTGCTGGGTTTTCTTATTTTTCTTTTTTTCTAAGTGAAGCTGCACAAAAATATTTTTCAAGAAAAAGCTCCTCAGGTCCTGGCTGGTATTTCTGATCATAAACAGCTTTTGTGGTGATGGTACTGCTCAGGAAACCCAGGTCCCCAGGCCTGAGCCTCAGAGATCACTGCCTCTGTCTTGGGGGGGCTCCTACCCCAAGGAACAGTAGTAGCACGTATACATGTATATGTAAGGGAATAACTATAATGGGAGAGAGCAGCTCCAGAGGAACTGGTGTTTGGTCTGAGGAGGAGTTGCCTGTGGTGCTGCACAATCTGAGCTCGGTTTTGTCCTCAGTCCTTCCCATCCTAGAGGAGAGCCCCGGCAGCCCGGTGAGGTTATTGGCTATTGAAGGGTGGTGGATTCTGTCTGTCTTTTCTTAAAAACAAACAAAATCCCAAAGTTTGGGCTTCGCACTGAACGTGGAGCGGTTTGTGGTTTCCCATTTCAATGAAGTACAGCTGGCATTTGTTTCACTTTCATCTTGGTTTTTCTCTGGTGTTTTGGGATCCCCAGAGCTGGACATCTGGATCTGATGTGAATTGGGAAATTTCTGCACTGTCTGTTTGTGCCTGCATAAAACTGAAGTTTCCTGAGAAGAGGGCATCCTCTTAAATCCTCTTAATTAAAACTTTTGTGGTAGGCTTCAGTGGGGCTGTATGGATCTATACCAGATGAAGATACAGTTCAGGTAGATATCCGTGGTGATTGCACAGCAATAATGTGATCTTTATGTATACTCTGAGTATTTCCATGCTCTCAAAGGAATGCTCCTTCTATACGTAACCCAATTTATTTAAACCCAACCTTCCCACTTCCAGTGCAAGTCCAAAGATCCAGGTAGACCTGCCCAGCCTGTTGAGCTGCCGCAGCTAAGGAACACCCATTTCCAGCCAGTGACTGCAGAGGTGAGCGTGGTGAGCAGTGTGTCCAGTTGCCTTTGATTCATGGCCCAAATACCCACATGGCTGCTTGCATATGGGTCAGGCTGATGTTACCGCTGATACCTCCTGGAGCAAATTTTGAAGTGGTATCTTGTCTTCCGTAGCAAGATGCCTTTGCCAGTCCGCCACTATGTCCCGAAATGTGGCACCGTTAATAGACCTTCTTGTGATAAGTCCTCGTTCAGGAGTAGCTGTATTTGTACAAAGATTGTTCTGTTTCTCAAAATTATGTCAGGAGCTTGTGAAAGAGAGGCCCCATGAGATCTGTGGGGATAAGTGACATAGGGTGAAAACTTCTGTGCCTTTGAGATTATGGTTGAGTCCACAAGCCTGAAGCAGATGGGATCCAACACAGCTTGAACTAAATCCACAAAGAGCATTTGAACGCTGAGACAATTTTCAGTAAATACTTTGTGTTATGACATCCTGTGAGCTTCCTCAGAGTGTTACTGGAAGCCTGTTTAAGCTTGCCAAACTTCCAGCAAACTTTTTTCTTGCCCACTTGACAGATAAGCAACTCAAGTGTTTAACTTGACTTGCAGTGACCCACCGAGCTGGGAGCGGGGAGGTCTGGAGGGACCGGCTGCACCAGGTGCTGCTGTTGGAGCTCATTCCTTCGGCCTGACTCACCACATCTCACCTGCACCTGGTGAGACAACAGGAGCCCTGTTTGCCTTTGGAGGGCTGTTGACTCATTTTAGTTGTCTCTGTCACTGTCTGGATATGAACCGTCGAGCAAAAGAGTCTCTATTGTAGGAGAAAGGGTCAAGAAAATGGGCATTAATGCCTTCAGGTGGGGAACAGATGATGGGAGGAAATGGCCCTGGTGGAACACCAGCTTTGGCTTCACTCCAAAGCTGCAAATCTTTTGGCCTTGGATGTTATTGCAGACCTCTAGCTTTGGCTTTTTTCTTTCCCAGAATTGTTGAGCCGCCCTGGTGGAAGGGGCTAAACGTTGAGTTTGTTGTGAGCTGCTTCAGCTTGCTGAGGAAAACCAGAACAAACGTTTCTGCTGGTTTCGGCTGCAGTTTTGCTGTTGCAGCCTCTCATTTGTTTGAACTGTGAGTTCAAAGCCTCCTGTGGCATAGCAGAGACCTCAAAGCAGCAGAAATTTAGCAAGCATCCTTGGTGACTGGAAACCACTGAGTTTTTTGCATTGAGTTTGATCTCTGACTAACATCACACCTCTCCAGCTAGAGCAGCGCTCCTGACCTGGCAGGTCAGTCACCGGCAGAGCAAGCATCAGTGCTCACGGACCCTGGGAGCCTTTGAAGGCTTTGCTGCAAACCCCCGCTGTGATGTAGGAAGATAGACTGTGCCATATACAAAACCAGTCCTCTAGGAAATGTCTTATCTCTGAGAGGTTTGCAGAAACCCTCTCCTGTTTGGGAATGATGAAAGCAAGATAGCTATTAATAAGCTGAAAAGAGAAATGGGAGCAGGAGGCATCTAGTTTTTGACGGTGGCATCTTTCTCATGTTTTCAACAGTTGCAAGGGTTTTCTGTAAAAATGTTTTGAGACACAGACACTCATGAAACTGCATTTCTAATATGGGCTAAGGAGCACTGGGAAAGAGCAAGAAACTTTTTTGGCAGCAGTTCATCTTAGCCTAGTGTACTTGCCCAATCTGTGTCCTTTTTAAATTCTAATGACTTCCTCAGGCACCACAAACACTCTGGCCTTGTCACTTCTCCTTTTGAAGTTTGCTTCTCATAATGCAGCCTTTTCTGAAGTGCTCCTGCTGTCAGTCAGCTAACTAGTCCAAAACACTCCCCTGCTTCAAAATCACTTAATTCCTTTTCAATTACAAAGAACATCTCTCCTGTTGCTGGCTGCTGACTCATGCAAGAAAGGTAGCATGCATGCCTTGTGTCAGCCAGGAGAGCAAGTTCCTGCAGCCACCTAAAATTGGGCAGAAAATTTGAAAAGCGAGGTAGCTGAGGTGGGAAGCAGAGGTCTAGATGCGGTGAGGTGTGTTAAGAGAAAAACACGGCTTGGTGAGGCCGGAGTCTGAGCATCAGTCAGTGCTGGGTGTGTACCTTCGCTGAAACTTAGGTTATCGGCCCCATTGCTGAAGTTTTGTGCTTTGACCTAAAATGCCACCTGCGATGAAGGGTGAATATTGAAGCAAGTGCACTTTTGAAATAGTCTCTGAAGTATTTAACTGCACGGTAGCCTTTCCCAGGTTTGCAGGACCAATTTATCAAGTGTTGCAAAAGGTGAGTCTGCAGTTTTGCCCAGAGATGCCTAAGCTAGCAGGGAGGCAGAGCTTGTGAGCACCATGCTGTCCCAGGACGCTGTTTCCAGGATCTGAGCGTGCTCTCTGCATGGTGCCAGGTTGTGTGAGCGTGCTGGCCTGCTCAGGGCCAGGTGGAGATGCTGCGGCACTGAGGGATATAAGCTGTCACATATATTTTTCTTCACTGACCTTCCTCCCGCTCCCTCCATTATCCCCCACTATATCTGCCTGCGCCTAGCAAGGGGTAGACTCGCGCTGGTCCTCACTGAGGTGTCTTAGCCTGCATCAAGGATTTCACCTGTCTTCTGCTGCTTTATACCAACGTGCAGCATTCATCCTCAAATGCCCTTTTGAGATAACACCCTGAGGATGCGGGTAAAACATGCTGGAGCGTTGCCTCCGAAGCAATCTGGATGAGGATGGATAACCATGGGTGGGGAAAGTACAATGTATTATTTTGTTGCTGAGAGGTTCCTATAGATCCAGTTTCTCTTCCACATCTCTGAAACCATCTCCTGCACTTTCATTGCCCCCCAGGAGGGGGAATTTGTAGAAGCATGAGTTGGCATGTCCCACCTGGAAATTTCAGACAGATGTTATTCAAAATGGGAGGGAAATTTAGATCATACGTTTCTTGAATGCCATGGAGGAGCTGAGGAGTTCGATGGCTTGAGCAGCCCTCCAGAGCTTGGCAGCTCTTGTGCCTGTGGTTTTTGGTCTGCGTTTCATGCAGTGTATGACCTGTGCAGCAGCTTACCCGGGAGGCTGTAACAGATGTCCCTGCTGAAGGCTGAGATGGAGGCAGTCGCTGCTCCCTGCCCTTTCTGTCTGGCTACCAGGCCAGACATTCCCCCTTGGGTAGTTTCTCATGTCGGCCAGTGTCAGGAGGCAGCAACTGTGGGTAGGCTTCAAAGTCCCAGCAGTGCCAGTGTGAGAGAAATTACTTCCCTGGGGTGACTGCCGGACAGAAATCTTGTTTGGGGGCAAACAAAATACTATGTTTGTTCTTCTTTTTAACTGAAGTCAAGTGATGAAGGACTGGGTGCAATGATAAGTAGAAGCTTTTCAGTGGACCAGAAGGAGATATGTGGTGGTTACATCCCAGGTGCCGTTTGAGGTGGGACAGCCCATGCTCCTTCCCCTCGTTAGTAACATAAGTGGATGGAGCAGCCTCCAGATAAGACTAATTCCAATCCCTTGAGTCAGGGGAGGGATTTAAATCCACCTCCACACCTCGGAGGTAAGGGTGAGAGGGCAACTGCCTAGTCTTTGGAGATCCAGCCTCCTCCCACCCCCTCTTTTTTTTTTTTGTTTTCTTTTTTTTCCTGAAACAAATGAGTAAAATCAAGATTACTTTATCTGAAAAAAGTCACATTTTTTTATTGTTTTCAGTGAATCCTGCAACAAAATATGCCTAGCCCTAAAAATGGGGAGTGTTTTCCTAGTCATTTGTCTTTCCTTCACCTGCCTGTCTGCTTCTTAGAAAGCCCAGGCAAGCAGGTAACAATAAAACAAATGAAATTGCAACAAACCACAACAAAAACAATCCTCATGTTTTTCCTAACCTGAGCAGATTGAAAGGCTCTGTGGCTTTGTGCTCCCTGGCTGCCTCGGCTTCGCCTTTGGGGCTGGAGATTAAGCGCAGAACTGGTGGAAGGAAAGTCAAAAGTTGGAGCAGACGTTTGCAGTGGCAGCCTACAATCCCTCCCTAAGCAATATCCAAGATGTACTGCTCCCTAAACGGGTAGGCAAAGCAATGTCTCTGCCTCGTCTTTTTCTCTGGGCTGTCAGCAAATTGAATGGCCAGCGGTTTTTGGTACCTTCTCTGCAGAACTGGAAGGCTGCTGGGTTGGCTGCGGCTGGCTGTTCCTTACCAGCTAGCCAGCAGTTGTGAGGATGTGCGTCTTTTTATGCCTGTGAGTACTAGAAAACTATCTCGAGGGCAGTTCCTGCTTGCAAGATGCTAATCATGTCCTCGACTGAATTGCTTCCAGTGCTGGAGGCAGAGCGGTGGACTAGCCAGGCTGCGCTTAGCGGTAAGTAAATAGAGAGTTCCTTTAAGTTATTACTTTCATTAAAAGCTATTAATTTGTTAGTGCCAACACTTAACTGTATTATGTTCACTTTTTGGATGGAAAACACAGCAATGCGGTTTTAAGCGAGGACAGCGTGGCCTGCCCTAACTGCGGGGAGCCAGGCATGAGCTGCTGATCCCAAATCACTGCTACCCAAATGAGCCAGGTGGGAAGGGATCCTCAGCTACTAAGGCTGACATAAGTGTTCATTAGCGTGTAGTGCCAAGAAAAGAGAAATGCCAGGCCAGGCTGGTTAAGTTACAGCCAAGCTACAGGGATGCCTCCGAAGTCTGTTAAGAGGGAGATGAAAGAGTCAAACGTGAGTTTAGAAAAGCTCCAAGGAAGCTGAATTTGCTGGAAGGGCTTGAACTCGTTCATCAGCAGTTTCTTGTCACAGATTTTCTGCTGAAATGGTAAATGAAAATAATGATCTAACTCTTAAATCTGTGATAGGATTAGTGATACCTTCGGCATATTTATGTAATGGGTTTCAGAGATTTAATTCAGAGTATTGTTCCCAGTCTGGATAACTGGCTCTCATTCATGTAAACAAAGTGCAAGACAGACAAAGAAAGAAAATCTTTTTTATCCGGTAAATGGTTGTTTTGCTGGTTTGAGAGCTGTCTTTCATTTCCCATGCCTCACAGTCTGGATAGAAAGGGAAAAGTTTTCCAATTCACATGGAAAAAAAGAAACGCCAGTCTTTGTCCCGGTTCTCCGCTGCCTCAGCCCCCCTGGCCTCCTGCGGGGCCCTGCTGGGGAAGAAGGCAGAGGTGCGGTACGGTTGTCTTCTCCTGAGCCTCTTCTTTCCCACCTGTGCGTCTCCGAGTTTGACTTGCTGCTGCTCGGTGATGAGACTCAAGCGTAGGGTGCAGGTGGTGGCTTCTGCTGTGACCCTAGTGGTAAAACAAAGGTTTATTTCTCAGTCTTGGCAGCTCTTCTGGTGCTTGACGCTACCTACCGTACCTTGTAAGAGATTGCCCCATGCAGCAAAGCAGCTGCGGGCAGTGGGACAGGTCCATCACCATGAGTCAAACCAAGAGCCATGAGGTGGGTCATTGCAAGCGTTCCTTATCTCAGTAGGTAAATACATGTCCATGGCTTCTCTGATCCCTGCTCTATGAGGCTGATCATCACACCATGTGGGGCCTGGATCTGTACGGAGACAAACGGGAGCTCACGTCGTAACTCCTCATGCAATGATGCGCGGCTCCAGCAGTCTCCATGGCACTGGGATCCCGACCCTTTATCTTCACTGGTTCCACACTGGTTTGCACATTACTGCATCACTTATTCCAGTACACTCCTGGCTTATGAGAAGTACTCTATCACCATTTTTCCTCCAAGTATTGCCACCTGTGTTTTAGCAGGATGGATGTGTTTCTTTCATGCGGTGAATGGGACCTGTGTTGGAAGAGTAATGTGCCTGCAGCCATTGCATAAATTGGGTGGCTTGGGAGAGGCTCTCTTCCGAGGCTCTTCCCCATGAGTGACACTTGTTTTCCCCAAGACAGCCAATACTTGTTTTTATGAGTATTGGACAGAGAGGCTCTACTAAGAAAACATATTTGGGAGTTTCTTGGGCAACGTGGATTAATAACACAGATGCCAAATGGTACCAAAGAATTTGAAAACCTGTTGAGTGACGAAAGCGATGTTTGGGGTGTGAAGCAGGGCAGAGCCTCTGTTTCTCTGGAGCATCACTGCAGTGTTAGGACAACATTGGTGTTTCTCCACAGGGCATGTGTCTCAAAACAGCTCATGTGGTGCCCAGCTGCTTTGGTAATCCGTAGCAAACAGGGGAGCTGCCTGCTTCTGGGAGGCTGCTCTTCCACCCTGACTTCAGTGAAATGTCATGCTGGAGGTGTGGGAGAGCAATAAAGGTGGCATCTCCTGAATGTAAGAGTGAGGACATCCAGCCCTGTCCTCGGGTCATCTCCTGGCATCTGTGCCCTCCCCGTGCTTGTGGGAGGGTGGGTGGGAGCTGTGGCCTCCTGTGCAGATGTTGGAGCCCTGCTGGGAGATACTGGCTGAGCACTGGTGGCTCAGGGCAGGAGAGGGTTTGTAATTTGACCTCTGAAGTACTGCGTAGTCATTCCTAAACCTTCCCTTTCCATGCTTCTTAACCCTAAACTGAAGTTTAGGAAATGCTGGTTTGCTTTGAATCGTGTTGGGAAGGGGGGTGAGCTTTGGTCCTCGGTGATGTCTGTAGATTGTGGTAGGGGGGAATTTGTTCTGGGGGGGCTGGTTGAGCAGATTTGTCTGCTGATGGTTATACACTGGGACTCCAGAGAAAATTTCTGGTTTGCACACTGCTGCGTCAACACTGCTCAGTGCCTCAGCTGCACGCTCCCTCCCGACGATTAGGCTCCCAGGTTACCCTGAAGAGGATGGATAAGGACCACATGCAATGTTTGGAGAAGGGATTGAGCAAGATTATTAAGAAAGAAATCTAGCAATCAGTAACAATGTTGCTGTAGGCTTTGCCAGCCTGCCCTGATATACTTCTGGATACTTTTAAAACCTGTTTTTCCCGTGCACTAGTGCAATAGCCTTGTGTAGTCATTGTGCTTTTCAGCTGTAGGAGCAGAGGGCCGGCCCTGGCTGTTGTGTGCGGCGTGACTCGAAGAGCCCTTGCTGCAGAGGAAACGGCAAGGAAAAGACTGGGGACTCCAGGGCTGTGTGTCTGTCTTTCTCTCTGACCCCAGAGCTCTTGCTTTTGCTTTCTCAAACATAATTGCTTTCCCCTTCTGGTATGTTTCTATTGTTCGTTGGAGAAATGATGCCATTAAATCAACAGAGAATGGTGGGAAAATGCTTTGATATGAGGCCTTCAGAGGGTGTGGGCATGTGTATGTGTGTGTGCATGTCCTTTCTTAAAAAGAACAACACAAGCCTCTATGTATCTGGCAGCTTCCTTTAATTTGTTTCTTGCCTGCGAGAAAGAAATCCATCTACAAATATTTTTGGCAGTTAACCTCTTTTATTTGTATTGCAGTGGTACAAACTGCGGGGTGTTGTTCCAGGGCTGTCGTTCACCATCATTGTGATAGTTAATCTCGTTAGGAACTTGTGTTTTCCCAGTTGCTGTTTTGGGGACATGGTGTCCCAGGCTTCCTTTTTCCACGGGAAAGAGGGGTGCTGTGGCCACAGGCTCTGGCAGGCATTAGGACAGCAGTGTGCCCTCTCTTCTGCTGCTGTTCTGTAACGCAGAGAAGGATGGAAATGTGCTTTCCTCTAGACATAGCCCCGCAGAGTGATGAACAAGGATGATGCGAAGTCTGCCACAGCACTTTGACTACAATCGTGCTCCCTAACCGAAGAGACTTGGCTCCAGGAGCCCCGGCAAAGACCTGAGCTGAGGTGCAGGAGCACGTGTTGCCACCTTTGTGGAGCAAAGACCGCGTTAAGGCAGAGGAGAACAAGGCTGGGCTGCGCGGGGGGCTGTGGGATGCCTCCTTGCGCTGGGTTCAAGCAGTAGAGCCCCACGTGCTTGTGTCACGTAGTTGAGTTTTTTGCGTGTTTCTTTGTCATGAAGACAGCTGTTGTATTTGATCAAACGCCTCTTAGTAGCCCCTTCCTGGATATAGCTATGTGCCACATTAGATAGCAAACAACGGATGTCCTTTAAGTTGCAGGTCTGGTGGTCACCGACCCCCCCAGTGAAGTCAACCATGTGATGGAGAGGAGAGCAAAACTTCACAAGACAGGAAAAAAAAAAACCCATGCACCAATCTTAGCTGAAAACTGAAGTAGTAAGGGGAAAAAACAGCAAAAAGGACTGTGGGGAGAGAAGGGGATGAATGGTGGCAGCTTTAGAGGAAATTATGTCTCTCTGTCACGCCACTGTAAGATTCAACTCTGGGGCTTGGCAGCAAACACGATTTCTGCTTTGTAAGAATTGTTGGGATTGTTTTCTTCCCTGCTAGGAAGGGAGCCCGCTAGGGCCTGCTTTTGGTGATATTTACCTTAGAAAGAGGACCTTCTTTAAAATCCTGCCCTGCCTGACTTGGTCCAATTTTTTTCTAGTTGACAGTTATCTTGATTTGGTTTGATCCCTCCTTACCCATTTGGCTACTGCGCTGACATTTCTTTGGTTGCTTCCCTGATGTTTTCCTAGCTCGGTCCTGCCCCAGCAGGAGTCCCTGTGTTACACGAGTGATATGCGACCTGGTCCCCTGCACGCTGAGGATGCAGCACTTCTCAGGGTGACAGTCCGATCAACCCCAGGTCCCGGCGCGGTGTTCCGTGGCACTTTGTGATATGTCCCCGTTTGCTGATGCTATGTGCCTAGCTAAGCACCTGAGCACAGACCTGCAGTCTGTAGCCTAGTAAAGCTTTGGGGGACTTCTGAGTTTGGTGGGCAGTCTGCTAATACGGCATGCTACAAAGGGAAGAGATGCTGGCTTCTCTCAGGTGTCATCCAACAAATTTGTTTGGCAGTGTGAGACCTCCAGTGACTCACCAGTTGCTCTGTCATGGAAAGACTGAGACCCTTTGCGAAGAAAGACATCACTGTATTGCCCTTGAAGTTTTGTGCGTATGCCCTTATTGCATGTAATGAAGCAGTATGGCACTAAAATACAAGACTGCTCAGTAAAAACTCCTTACGACACAGTAATTTTCATGTTTTGCTTCTCTTCTCTCTTCCTTCTTTTTTTTTTTTTCCTTAATTTTTCTTGGATGCTGTTTCCCACCTTCAGCAGAGGGAAGAGAAGTCTGTTGTTTGCTCAGCTAACTGAAAAAAAGCTTTGTGTGCATTTTCTGCTGCCGTTTTCTTAAAGTTCAGGGTTCCTAGGTTAGAGCTGCTGCTTCTCAATACAAGTCTTGTTCGAACTTCCAGAGCAGCCCACGCAGAGCTGCTTGGGTTCATCTGTGCAGTTCACAGCCCACAACGAACGAGACACATTGTTTGCCTCTCTCCTTCCATGATTCATACTTTGCAACAAAGACGAGCCTAATGTTCCCAACTTGAGTGTGAAGCCAGGCGGTACTGAATTTTAGGTACATCAATAGAAGCAGTCTGGGTGCGTTTTTTTTTTTTTTTTTTTTTTTCCTTTCTCTCCTCCTTGTGAGCACTCATTATGTCTGTGAATCAGACAACTTTGTGACAGCGGTCATAACTGTCTGACACTTGTCTGATTTAATAGGGAAGCTATGATAGAAGTTCACCAATTTTACAGTTTTCTTATCTTGAGGGATTTTAGCTTGTCTCGGGCTTGTGAATTTTGCCTTTCATTTCATTTAATCTAACAGTGATTCTCCAATAAGAAAGTTCACTGTTTACCAGAAGCTTGGTGGTTTTTTTGTGGGGGTTTGGGTTTGTTTTGTTTGGTTTTTTTTTTTCTTTCCTTTGATAAACATAACACTTCTCACTTTGCTGTGGGGAGCTTTTTTCCTACAAATATTTATATATTTATAATTATTTTTCTGTGAAAAAATGGAAGAGTTTCAACTGGGCAACAATGGGCTGGGCTTTTTATTCTTTTCCCATGAAAAGCTAGAAGAAGGAAGGCTGGCCAGTCATTGCAGGTGCAACTGTGGGAAGTAACGCCTCTTTTCTGATGATCAAAACCAAGCTGGTAAACTTTAGTCCTCGCTTGTCTGCTTTTTTCTGCTCGTCACCCTGGGTGAATGCTGGTGGGGTTTCAGTGTGATGGGGATGCTTCTTGGAAGAGCAGCCTTCTGGGGCTCGGCAGAGATGTTGCTTCTTCCTGGCGCCGCATTTGGGCGAGCCGTTCACCGTGCGTGTCCTTCCTTGCGTTACGTGGCCCGTGTGTGCCCAAGCCAGCGGCACCCAGCGCGGGGCAGCGGAGCTGTAACTGCTGCAGACGGGCCGGAGCATTGCTGTACCCTTTTCCTCGCTGCTCCTCTGCAAGACCCTGAAGCTGTCAGGACGAGTAAGGTTGGTTTGCCTGAGGAAGGATCCGCTTTGCTGTTTTGGGAGGTGGCCCCGTATAGGGGTCATCCAGCTGTTACAGCTGTCACCATCCACACATCTGCCTTTCCTCACAGCTGGGGAGAATGGCCTTCTCTAGCTGTCATCGTGGGCGACTTTTCCCTCTTGCAAAGGCCGACTGTTACTGTAAGACTCCAAATTAGCCAAGGAGGCCTGGGCTGGGTCCTCCCGCTCTGCTGACAGCACTCGCTATTCAGCGGCCTGAATGCTGTCTCTGTACCCGCCTGTCCCCTCTGCACACTCATCAGCTGCTCTATTGATTTTATGCAGCGAAGGAAAAAAGAAACCAGGGCAAGAAAGGAACTGCTTTCTGCCAAAGCAGCCCCTGGGGAATCCCGGTGCTGCCAGCTGGGGCTGGTCGGTGGGAAATGGGGGCCGAAAGGCTGCCGTAGGATGTACTGCACGGAGGAGGCAGTCCGGGGAGCCTGGGGATGCGCGGGTACCTCGAGGAGCCCCGCTGCTCCCGCGGCCTGACGCTCGCGTGAATCACGGCGCTGCTATCAGTTTCACCATCTCTGGACTTTCCAAGGTTTTTCAAGTGAAAAGCTCGGCATGACACAGGCTGCAGGTATTTACCAGGTGCCTGGATGCGTGCTGTTTGCCAGCAGCTTAGCCCAGCCCCTCCCAGGAGGGGTGAAGCCAAAAGTACCAAACCCCAGATCCTGCTTTCGGCAGGAAGGTGAGAAATCTCCCAACGCTTCGGGATCCAAGGAAGGGTGGTTTGGGAGCGAGATCTGCAGGCTGGGATGCAGGAAAGCTAGGTTGTATTCCTGATCTGCTGGAGAATACGCCTGTATCCCTGGACAAATCGCTTAATCTCTCTATGCCTTAGTTTCCTGTTAGCAAATGATACTCCTTATCTTTCACCTCTCATCCCAGTAGAGGAAAGAATTTGTCTTTTAGTATGTATCTTATTACAGTTCTTTCTCCGGTGGCTGGGGCCCTTCTACCTTGATAAAATAAATAATTGAATTTAGATTAAACGGTCTAATATAATCCTACCCAGTGGTTACTAAAACACTTGAATGAAAGTTCATTCTGAGCCTGTCTTTTCATTTCCTCATAAGGCCAAGACATGAAGTAATTAGATGTAGACATAGGTTGTTATTGTAGCACAATGACAAAGATCAGTGGTTATTGGTAGGAATGGCTTTTATAATCTAGTTTAATGGTCATTTACCTTTCGGTGACCTTGGTGTCAGGCAAAATTGGCAGCTCTTTTGTAAGGAATGTGCTTCCTCAATGGGGGCTTTGCAAGCTGATGCATTTTTGGCTCTGGCTTCACATGAACCAGGATAGACACTGCTGCAATGCAAGAGACTTTCTGTCTGCAAAGAAAGGCCATAGACTCCTGCCAAAAGAAGCCCTTTTCAGTGCTGTCCTACTGCCACTGAATTGCCATTGAAACAGATCAGTTGTGTTTCAAGCAATTCTTCGCTTATTGCTGTGACCAAAGTTGCAACCTTCAAACAGAGAGTGTCTGCTGTGGTCGGAGGGCTGCCCTGGAGTTTGTGTAAAAAGGGTTGCATTGCCTTGGAGTAAAAGGAGGGAGAACATCTCTCATCATCCAGTTACGTGCATGCAAGAGGACCTGGTAGTTCTGGTTGTAACCCCCTGATGATTGTCCACTCATTACAGATGCAAATCAGTCAAGTTTTCCATTGACTGTGATGCTTCTACACCTCTCTTCACTGTCTGTTTTGAAATCCTTGTGGTTTTTATCCAGTGACTGATGCCTGTGGCTATGGAGAAGAGCATGATATGAGCTGTGCTGTGCTATCTAGTGGTACACCATATCTGTGGCCATGCTTTGGAAGGAGATGGAGTAGGTAATATCCTGGGGCTTGAGAGGACTGGATTCAGTAGAGGTATTCACAGTGACGTTTGGCTAAGTCTCTTAATTCTTCTGGGTCAACCTTAACCTTAGATTTGATCTCCTGTTTTCCATTAAGTAGGCTGAAATTTTTGCAAGTGCTATGGAGGTATTTATTTGAGATGGTGCCAGAAAGATTACTTGAGTCACATTGTACTTAGGGGTTCACAAAGAAGTGCTATGAGAGTTGAGAAGAGTAATGTAGCTGTGGAATGAGGTTTCTCAAAAGCAGCTCTGAGGATTGCACTGCCTTGTGAACTGGGCTTCTGTCTACTTTTGATCTCTCATCCTGCTGCTCACAGCTCCCAGATTTTGCGAACACGTTCCTTGCATCTGCAACTACTGCCCTGCAGAGCAAGCCTAGTTACAGGAATCATCTCTTCATGTGCTCTCATTTCTAAACCGCTAAGATAAGGAGAGCAATACAACGTAGCTTGGAGGGAGAGCCATTTGTTTCGGGCTGCTTTGGATAACCACCAACCTGGTTTTGCCATGAGCATGTTCAATACATCATCACCACAGCATGATAGGTCTTTAGCTGAGATCAAGCAATGGTTTCCAGCATTTGAAATCCTGAGATGGTTTGAAGTACATGGGCTCTCAGCTGTTTTTAGTCCTATTGACCTGCTGGGACCTGCTGCGATACTTGCTTGCACAAGTATCTTACAGACCCTCATTGTATTAATTCTTTTTACTTCTCACATTCGTCACTCTCCAATAAGTATTAGCTTGTTCTCCTTCCGATATGAGAGAATAAATGGTCACATTCATTTCAATGGCAGTTTATTTTTGCAGGTATCAGGTTTGGATTGGGAATGTCCAGCTGAGATCAAAGAAATGCTTGCATAGAAGCAGATGGTTTATATGCTGCTTCTTGCTGAAGAAGAGCAAAATGAATCCCTCTTGAGTCCCTGAAGTCTGAATCCGTTGAAGCCTGACAGAGTCTTTCCACTGACCTCTGTGGCCCCAGGATCGTGTCCTAAATGAGTTGCTTTGAGTCACTAGAAGCCTGAATTCAGCTTTGGTGGGCTGGAAAATGTAACCTACTGTATGGGCTGTGCTATTCATAAGCATTCAGCCCTGTTTGTGTGCTAGCTGTGAATGCCTGGGAGAAGAATAAAGTCATTTTTTGCAGTCATGGGGGTGGAGGAGGGAATGGGAATTATACCCCCTTCCCTGCAAACCCGGTATCGTGACATCCATGTGGGCAGCTGTTGAGAGCTGAGTCGCTTCTGAAGCTTCAAATTAAGGTTAGGTATTTTTTTTTGTCTGTTTCTTCTGATATCATTCCTGACACATAAATGTCCGGTCCGCCAAGCCTGACCAGCAGGAACTGACCTCAATTTAAACTTTCTGAAGTGGGCCACTGAAGCAGATGAGTGAGTATAGCAAGGCTGTGATTTACCCCAGTGGAGTTTCCTTAAAGAAGCAGGTTCCTTGAAGCTTGAGAGAAGCCGGTTATGAGTGTGTTTGACACCAAATGCTCACAGGTCATTGTTTAGTGATATCAGTGGCATCTACTATTGTTGTCAACAAATACTACCCATTTCCTTACAGTTTTTGAAAAAAGCTGTTGTTTCTTGAAGTGATTCTTGCTTTCTCTGGGTTGCAGTGGGTTATAGCTGGGCAAAACAGCAGCTAGCAAAATCATTCCAGTTAACACAGCATGATACAGGCGTTTTCCATTCCCTACTGGTCCCAAATCAGGGGAGAAGAGAATTAATTGGGTGTAGAGAGTATAAAACGAAGTGTGAAGAACTACCAGTTGGTAGGTTCCTCTGGAGCTGTTATTGATTGATCTGGAGTCATTAGACTGTTTTACAGTCAAGCTAGTGGAGATTAATACAGTTGGAGAGCAGTAGCGTGTTTTTCAATTAATGGCTAGCAACATAAACCTTTACAGTATAATTTATGGTTTATTTATCAGTCTTCTAACATGTATTCACCCAAGGAAGGGTTGCCTGGTGGCTAAAGATGGGGGAGTAAGAAGGTGATGGCTCTCTCCTGCTCTTACACAAATGTTCTTTGACCTTGGAGGTGGTAGCACTTAAACTAGATATGCTTCAGGCGCTTTGCACTATGAAACCAAAATATTAACGCTTTTGTAGTTCATGGGTGTGAACTGTGACTCACAGGGTACCACGGGAACACACGGCATGGAAATGCTGTAAGTGAAGGGAATTGCCCCAGTTAAATTCTCCATATGTCATGTTCCTTGATGGTGTGCTGAGGAGTCACAGCCTGGTTTGCAACCTGGCAGTGGCAAACCTAAGCTTCGCTGCCCATCTGCCCCGCAGCTCCCTAGCATCAGGGAGCGATGGAGCGGGGTAGCAGGGGAGCCTCCGAAGGGGAGGAACAGCCCTGGCTGGGTTTTCCGTGCTTTTCCCACACACCATCATTCTTGTGCAGCGCTTCCTCTCTCCACATAATACTCTGTTTTTTCCTCCCTGGAACAGGCTCCTGCCACTGCTGCTAATTAGCCCATGATAAACTTCAGTGTGAACAAAAGCAAGCAATTAAATGCCTGTTGCTTCGGCGTGAGCTCTGTCAGAGAAGTGATTTGTCGGTGGCAGAGCTGAGTAGCACCTCCTCAGGAGGAAAACAAACCTATTAGCCTGGCTCAGCTGCCAGCGCTGGGGAGCGGCGTGTCCGAGTTGCTTGTTGCGGGTATGCAGGGATGTCTTTGGTATGGCAGGTTTTCCTGAGGTTGTCTGAGAAGCTGCTCGGTCTTGGGTTTTCAGTTCCACGTGGTACGATGATCTCTGTGGTCACTACCCAAGCAAGATGGCTTGAGAAGATACTGAATTATGATTTATGTAGCGGGGGGGGGGGGGGGGGGGGGGGTGGGGGTGGGGGTGGTGGGTTTTTTTGTCTCTTTTTGGGAGACACACATAAACATTTTCAAATTGTTACAGAGAGAGAAATAAGGAGAGACTTGGAAAGAGGAAGCAAAAGGCAGGGTCTTTGGTAGATCCCAATCCAAATGAGGTTTGAGTGATGTTTGCTGGGACTCAGGATGCAAGTATCAAGAACTTGCTAGCTGCTTTTGTGCAATCTCAGGCCTAATGCTTAAAATCCCTCCAGGCTTTCCCCAGTTGAGCAAAAAGAATAGGTATTTACATGGAATTTACTGATGTATGAACAGACTAAGGGAAGCTGGAGGCTTTTTGGTTTTGGGACCCACTTTCTTTTCAAAACTAGAGGGAGGGTTCAAGCTGGAAAATGAAATATGAATTATTCTTGGGCAGAAAAATACAAAGGATCTTGGAAAATACAGAATTAATGTATGTCCTCTTTTGACATGCCACCCAACTGCTTTGCCAACGATTGTCCCTGTTGCTGTTGTAGCTCTCGAGCAGCTGCTCACAGAACTTGAAGATTTTCTGAGGATACTGGACAAGGAGAACTTGAGCAGCACTGCTGTTGTGAAGAAGAGCTTCCTCTCCGACCTTCTGCGGGTCTACACCAAGTCCAGTGGTATGGGCAAGGACAACCAAGAACGGGGTGGCGGGCTCTCGTGAGAATTGCTACGGGGTCTTGAAGCAACATTTTCTTGGAGGCTGGTGGGAAGGGGAGACATGAAAATTAAAAGGAGAAAATGAAACGGAGATTATTTTTGCAGTGACCTCAAATTGTTTATGTAAAATTACTACAGTTATGTGTCCAGCTTTACAAGCAAAGGATTCCCAAGATTCCTGATCCTTTCTGTTTTCCTTATTAAACCTTAAGTTTATTTAATCCACTTTGTAAGATACACAGGATGTACTGTTTGGCCAAGTTAATGTTTAAGTAGAAATTTTAACTTATGGAATTTCCTGACTATAAAGCATTTAATTTTTCTGCTTTTTATTATTGCTTGGGGTTTTTTCTGCACATTGCCTCAACCAACATGCTCTCCCCAAATGCACTGAGCAGAGACACATTTTACATCTGTCTCTGTGGAAAAACTTAGCAACGTGAAAGCAGCGGGTGGTTAAAAAGTTCACTTTTCCCTTTGGTTGCAGGTGGTGATGAGGAATATATTTATATGAACAAAGTGACCATCCATAAACAGCAGGGTGACCAGGAGAAACAAGACAAAGGTAGGGAGCTGAAGATTAATGGTTGCATCATGTCTAACGGGGTGTTGAAGGCACACGCGGTTAGAGCCTTGCTTTACCGGTGGAGGCTCCTCTGGCAGCTCTGAGGGCTGAGGCAGTTGACGGTGTGGAAGGACTGCCATTTTCATAACATTCCCTTAGAAACAGTGGTCCTTGCCAACACCGTGGGGTTATTCCTGGAAGTAGCACTTTGGAGGGCGTTATTTTGGGATCAAAATGTTGCCTTCTAAGGCTTGAAGCTCCAGTGCCTGAAATATTTAAGGAAGCCCTCATGTTTCCTTTGGCCACAAAACAAGTCAATTCACCTCTTTGAGACCTTGAAAGCATGTGTCGTCTTTAGCATGTTGCTCTGCACTAGCCCAGAGGGTCCACGTCCTCACAACCTTGTGAGGCGAGTTCATGGCTGCAGCCTGCACCCTCACCGTCTGCGTGGGCAGAGCACCTTCATCTCCTGGGGGATGCAAGAGTTCTGCAGTGTACAAGCCAAGAAATTAAATGTAGATAAAATATTCATTTAGATTTCCCAGCATTTGAATTTGTAACATGGCAAGGAACATAATTGTCTAAAAATGTTCCTGCTCTTTGAAGTTCATCACAAAAGCTGGTTTTGATAATTGCATAGAGTGCACACCTAGTTGGAGGCTGACCCTACCCCAAAGCTTTCAGTCCAAATAGATGAGACAAGAGGATGCATCAGTGCAGCATGCTGTTGATGTGCTGGTCCTGCAGTAGTTACAGCTCCACTTCCAGAGTTGTTTGGTTTTATTGTTTTGTGGTGGGGTGTTTTGGTTTTTTATACTACCTGCAGCTGAATTTAGGTTAACTTCAAATACCCCTGAAGACAGGATGTCCTCCCAGATTACACGTGCAGCCCCAGTGTGATCTCCAGCCAGGGCCCTCTGGGTGATGCTGTAATGCTCTATAACAGGATTGCACAGCCTCCGGCTAGCTCCCAGCAGCTGAGCAGCAACAGAAATATCTCTTTATACAGGTTCTCATTTGTGTGAATAAAACAAGGCTTGCACTGATCCACCATGCTGAAACACGGGGGCAAATTTCAGATGATTTATGTCTAGAGTTGGTGCTTTTATTTCAGACTTTTCCCTATCAAGGCCATGAGCCTACCCACTCAGTAGCTCCCTGTGGGACCTGGCAAGTCTCTCTTTCTCCATTTTCAACAACATCTCTATTCCAAGTAAAACTTCTGAGTTATTTGGAAATGCTGAAGTCGGTGAGACACATGTATGGGATCTTAGCCATAGCTGCAGCTGGGTGTACAGCCCCGATCCTGCCTCTGCAACTGGATGGAGAGGTCTGTGCCTCTCTGCTCAGTGGTGGGACTTGCAGGTTCAGGTTTAGCACATGGCGGGGGCCCTGGTACCCACTGGTGCTGGGGGGTGTGCTATGGATCTCCTGGTGATTATGCAGCTCCCTGCACCCCTTTATCTACTGCCGCTCTGTGCACTTCTTTTCACCGAAAGCCTTTGATGGGACGTGACCACACTGTGGCTGAGGCCAACAGGACCTCTCATGCCCTGCAGGGTTTCTTCACCACCGTAGCTGTGCTCAAGTGTGCTCTAGCAGCACAGAGTGAAACGCTTTCCAAAGTGATAATACATCAGCTCCAAAAGTCCCCCCTCCGAACCTTAAAATATGCTATTTCTGCAAAAACCATATTTCACTGCTCGCTGTATCTACTTCCAATTTCATCGGTAAGGATTTAAGCTGAACAGTACGCTGCTTTTGAGGTGCCTTTTTATGGCACAGTAATTGAATTCACTGCAGTGAGTGATGAAGGCACCAGCATTTACTTGATCTCACTGTACTTGAGGAACACAGCAAGCCTCCACCCTGCAAGTCCGTGGGGCTCTTCAGTTAGCCAAATGCCATCTCAGTTGGCACAGAATGATTGAGGTGCAGGAGTCTGGGAGGTGGGACTGATGCACAGTGTAGGGCTCCCAGTGGCGCACACTGCGGTCCTTAGCCTAAATACCAGGAGACATTCACTTTTACAAAGAACACAGAGCACAGATAAGTAACAGTACAGATGCAAATTTTAGCAGGCTTTTGCCTGTTTTTGCTTCCTTCCCTCTTCTAAAGTCTCTAAAACCTGGAATTTGGAGAGACATCTTTATCGGAAGACACCTACAAAGTGTTAACGCTTGTCTAGTAAGAAGTACTCCTTCCCTCCCACCCCAATAAGAAAACAGTCTGTGATTTGTGGTGCTGACGTGTGTAGCAGGAGAAGGAAGGGGTACGTACAGCACGTACTGTGCGGGCTCTCCATACAGAAAGCGTGCGTTAGGTGCTTGTCCCCATATGCTGAGCACGGCGATAGCTGCCCTCTGCAACCTCAGAACAGAAAACACCGTAACACCTCCCAGGGGTCTTGTCAGGGTGAAGGTTAAAGGGGTGGTTCTTCCTGCACAGAGCCTGAAAATCAAAGCTCCATCACATCCTGCTCTGCTCCTCAGCTGGAGTACATGGGCATGTGTCCACGGAGGTGGGCAGGTTTCCAGCAGGGTGAGGACCGAAGCTGTGGTCTCCGTCCCGTGCTCCAAGGTTGGCGGGAGGAGGATGAACTGCTGGTACAGAAATCAAACAGCGTTTTCCTGGCACGGTGAGGTTCAGTGGGATGATTGCTAGGTTTGCTGAAGAGTCGAGAACAGATGGCCACCACTTGTGAAGGGCTTGGCAGTGGGTTTTGCTGCTGCAATGATTTCTCTTCTGTGGAGCTGAGCATGGGAGGTTCTGTGTGATGCAGGAGGATGCAAGTTGGCCTGTCTGTTTCTCCCTGCTGAAGAGGCCCCTGAAAAGTTCCCTGTGTGGACAATCATGAGTGAGGACATAATCCCCTCCTGGGGAGTAGCCCACTGGGGATTTACGAAATCTCAACCTCGTTTCTGGTGTTTCCAAAAGTAGCAATGGCCTCAGCAGCTGCTGTTGATGGAAGCTGTCTGCTCTGAGAGTGCCATCTCCTTGGTCCTTTACAGAAAAGGCCAACCTCTAACAGCAGCCTGTAGATATGACTCTGGCAGTATAATCATGGGGTATTTTGGTAGGTGGATCTCCCCACGATCAGTCTGTGTCATAGGCTCACCTACTTTACTCTGGTTGAACCTTACAAGACATCCAGCAGTCCTTGCGGGGTGCAGACAGCTGCTGAGAGTTGGTGTCTATTGATCCGTGGATCTCCTTGTCCCCCTGACTTACTGAAGTTAGCCAGTGCTGGTGACCAGGAGACCTGCATTACAGGGACCTATTTGTCACAAGAGATGTGTTTTGGGCTCTTGCGCCATCAGGCCAGGAGCTGGCTGCAGCATGGCAGGGCAGAGCTGTCATTGTGGCTTCCAAGCCCCAGACGTGAACAAAGTAATGTGGTTTCCAGCTTCTATTTTTAAAGCCCAGAAATATGCAGCAAAGTTCCTGCCCATGTCTTCTAAGCGCAGTGCTAACCGCTGCTGGGCACTGCGCGATGCCTTGCTGGTTTCTGTGTGTGCCCGAGGAATGTGGCTGGAACATCAGCAGGTGACTAAGGGAGCTGGAGCATCAACTTGCTGCAGATTTTGGACCTAATTCCCTCACTTAATTTACTGGACTTGCAATATCTGGATACCTTAGGCTCATTTCTCCCAAGGTATTTGGCAAGAGACACTCTGTAAAAGGGGACTTCCCCTGTGCACAGTGTAATGCCTTCAAAGTCCTTCATTTTTCAGCCATTTGTGCCTTGCTCCCACTTGTTCCTGAGCATTGCTGCATTGCGCTATCTCAGAGGTCGTGGGATTTGGGCACTCGTCTGAGGCCACCCAGGAGTTCTGTGGTGGGGGAAGAGGGACTGAACACAAGTTTTCTGAGCCTTCAACATACCCTCCAGCTACTGAATCACTCTGCATTCAGCTGCTTGGAAAAATCTGTCTTTCCGGAGGCAGACGCAGATCGCCTGGAGCAGTTCTGCTGCCATATGCCCTTTCACATGTTTGGCCCGAGCTGCTTCAAGAGCAACTCTTCCTTCAGTAGCAATTAAATTACTGTTGTGGGCTGGCTTTGATAAACCGTTGTGCAGCCCAGCTAGGCAGCCACCTTTGCAGTTTGGTCTGGGAGCAGGGTGGCATTAGCTCCAATTTTCTGGAAAGGCAGCAGAGGTGGGGACAGTCACCGAGCTGTCTGCTTGCGGCAGCAGGGATCAGAGCTAGCAAGGACTAAAGTGCTATGGATTTCCAGATACTGTGTAGTGTCTGCCTGTGCTGCTTCTCAAGACCCTTTAAAGTCTCAGCAGTAGGTCTGGGCTTCACAGTTTTCCATCCAGAAGGATAAACATGCCCTAAAACCAGAGGCCAGCTCTTTTGCTGCGTCTCCTAACGCCACATTCCTGGGCATGGCCTGAAATGACATGGTGGCCCTGCAGCGCTGCCTGTAATTGTCGCTCTGCTTCCTACCGAAATAGCACCTCGCTGTTCCTGCACAGCCCTGGGTAGCGAGTGCTCTGCTGGGAAGCGCCACGTCATGGATATAATTGTGTTTCTGGCTTGCAGCGCTGGATCGGAGAAACTCCCTGACCAATGGAGACTCGGGATTGCATTCATCCCCTCCTCAGAAGAGCCTGCCGGACCTCCCCCCTCCAAAGGTACGTTTTGCAAATCCTTTGCCTTTCAGTGCTTAGCCCTCAGCCTGGGGATCTGAACCCCTTGAGGCTTCACTTGTTATGTGTTGTGCAGCGTGACTAAATGGAGAGACCTCTGCCCGTGTATGTTAGTGAGGCAAATAGTCCTGGTAAGCTTTATTTTTTTAAAAAAACTTAAAATACTCAACTAGGGGCTCGCCGGTGTACAGGTTTCCAGCTGTACGTTTAGTCTTTATGAAGGCTGCAGGGCAGTGTGTGGCTGGTGCAGGCGCTGCGGCTGGCTGGTGGCCCAGGCAGGGTGGCCGTGCTCCGGGGTGGCTGGGCGTCCAGAAACCCCTGTGGATCCCAAAGCTCATGCACGGATGGAGCAGGCAGCTGTGGGAGCCTTGGGCTTCCCGTGCGTGTGCAGGAGCACCGCGTGAAATGGGCTGCGTTCCCTGCCAGGGAAGCCTGCACGCATGGCTTGGCAATCCAGGCTGAAAGAAGGAAGAGAATTGAGGTTTTCAAAGAAACAAAGGTGATGATGGCTCTCAACTGTTGCTTTGGAAATCTCCTCTGAGCTGTAAAGCAGCTGTGCCTGGGCTGCTGACATGAACTTATAAAAGCCAGAAACTCTTCAGCCGCGGGGCGGTGGGGCTGTCCCTGGGCAGTGCCAGGATCTCGTTTGCTGGCAGAGCCCCGCGCAGTTTGGCCATTAGCAGAGAAGATCAGATTTGCTTCCAGTTGTAGCGCCTGGTATTGTCTGTGCATTGGGTGACCGTGCTGGGCGTTATGTTGGTTGTACAGCCCACAGGTCTGCGAGGAGGAGTCACTGGCGCTGTAGATTTTTCTGTAGGGCAACTATAAATCTAGCCGAGGTCCAGTTCATCATCAGCTTTCAGTGGGATTTTGTCTCTGTGCCAGCAAGCCAGCCCAGCTGTCCTCGAGAGACACGGGTCATCCTTGAGACCCCGGACGTTGCTGTTCGGTAGTTGATCCAACGTGGGAATCGCTGTAGCTGGGATTTCGGGATGTGAAAGGAAAGGAGGGCAGGGAGCATGCATGGGGAGGAGGGGGAGGCATGGAGGAGGATGGGGTGGTGCATCCATCAACCGTAGAGGAGGATCTGCTCCTTTCCCAGGAAGGAGGACGTGGGGTGAGGCCCCAGGGCTTCTGCCCAGGAGGCTGTGTGGCTCAGCTGGAGTTAGCTGGAGGAGCTGGGAAAACGAGGGGGTACGATGGGATGCAGCTGACAAACCCTCGGACACGGTGCAGTTGCCTGCTGGGAGCTGCTCCAGCCCTGGGGGGGGGGGGTCTGCCCACGCAGCCAGCCATACGGTGCTGGAGCTGGAGTCGCCTGGGAGCAGCGACCGGAGCAGGAATCGCTGTTTGGCTTTGGGTTTCTCAAAGCCGGAGGGGGTGGTGGATGTGGCAGGGAGGTGGGCAGGAGGATGGCAGTGTGGTGGAATGAAGGCATGACCGGGGAAGCGGCAGCTGGGTTTCCCCAAGGCATCTCTGCTTGTGCTTGGTGCAGCCCAGCTTTCTTGTACGGCAATGAGGAAGTTAAATGAGGGAATTAGAAAAAAACAGTCTTGGATTTTAGCAGAGAAGGGTATCTAAGTCACCCGTCTTCTCCCTGTGCTGGGAACTACCTTCTCCCACCTGCGTACCACTGGAGCTAACCCCCCTTGGATAAAGCAATCAAGTACCTCCTCGCTGTGAGCATCTGAGTGTCGGTGAGCTGCTGGCAGCAAAGATGTCTGAGCATACTTCAAGGAGTGGGGCTGGGGAGACCTTTAATGTGGTCCCATATTAAAGGTGTGTGGAAATTGCTTCTTCGGGGAAATGAATCTTCCCTGTCCGTGTTGACCGTTCCTGGTGTGGGCAGGAGCCATGGCCACCTGGGTGGTGGAGGAGGGAGCACAACTCCTTACACAGAAAGAGGGAGGTTAGGAGAGGACTCAGAGTATATCTGGTTTAGCTCTGTGGAGTTTTCCGTGGTTTGGTGATGTTAAGGCACCCCGTGGTGTTGTTCTACACTTGTCTTTCGAGGCACAGGAGAAATTTGGTGATGAAGCTCTACAGAGCAGATTGTTCCTGGTATTCACTGACACCAGCAGTCAGTGGGCAACCCAACAGGGGTGGCCCAGCTGGATCCCACTCATTTCTTTGGATTTGTCCCAAAGCAACCTTCAAACAATGAGTCCTGCAGGCTGTGGCTCAGACATTGGTGACCCTTCCTCTGCGGTAGCCCTGGCAGCTCTGCCGCTTTCTGCAGCCATCCACTGAGAAAGTCACGGGGTGCGGATGCAGATGCCCAAGATGGTTTTATTTGCATGCTCCGTTGTGCCGTAATGCAACAGGCAAATGTTCTGCAAGGGCCAGCCTGGGTTAGATAACACAGTGTATATACTCTTCCACTTAAGCTAGAGACAAAACAACTCCACGCCTTTAAGGAAAGAGAAGAGAAAAAAATAGCTTTTGGGGCAGCTGAGGTGCAGTCCCACCTAGTCCCTGTTGGCTTCCATTGTCTGTAGGAAACAAAACAGAGCAGCCCCTTTCCCACCCCGCTCCTTCCCTGACACTTGTGGGATGGTGTCAAATAAACCCACAGCGTTTCTTTGTGTAGGCAATTTGTTTATGGTCGTAGCACAACGTGAGCTGGCTCCAGGCAGGAGGCCACCACAGATGGCAATTGCAGACACATTCCCTGGTCAGGGAAGGGATTAAGTAAAGCTTTGGAGTGGCTGGGTTTGTTTTTGTTTCTTTAATTTAACACATTAGGACAAGTTCCTAAACCTTTAAGTGCTTGGAGGCAAGTGTTTTCCAGCAGTGTGTCCTACGTGGCTCTGGAAAGCAAGCTCAGAGTCTGCTCACAGCATCTGGCAGACCCACATAGGAAGGAGTTTTCGTCCAAGACGCTTGAGAAGTTTGCGAGGTTGGCAGAGCCACGGGCTGCTCACCCTTGTGGGAGTAGAGATGTGTGACTTTGGCCAGCGTGGTCAGGGTACCCAGCTCCCACAGGCTCAGCGGCATCCCCCTTCGTGGGCAGTTGCTGGCCAGAAAATCTTTTCCTTCAAAGCTTCCACTTCTGGGCAGCAGTACCTGTTGGTGGAAATATACTGGGCAGGATGGGCAGCTTCGCACCTGCATTGGATGATGCTGGCATGTCCTGCAAAGGGACTGATCTTGCCTTAGACTGCTCTGCAATGCTCCTGCCCAGCTGGCCTCTCTTCTTCAGGCCACCAGGAGCAATCACATGGGCTGGCACGAAGGATCTTGCATGATCCGTGACGTTCAACATTGCTGCCTCTACAGAGAGAGACCTGCTCTTCTGCCTGTCCTCCTGAGAGGAGTGGGGTTTTAGCCCTGCACGCACTGAACATCCTATCTAGGATTTGCACAGGTCTCGGTCAGAAGCCAGTTGAGGTATTGTGAGCCAGAGCATACCGTTGTCAGATGACCAGGGATGGTTTGACCTGGGCGAGGAGAGGGAACATCTCACTGGGGAACAGCGAGATGCTCCTGTCGGGTCATGATGGGAGATGGGATGCCACGTATTTTGGGAAGAGCATAAGCTGTGTGCTCATCCTACTGTGATGTCTGGCTCTGCTGTCTCACGTTCAACAGCTATGTGAATTACTTGAGAAGTAAAAAGGTTGTTTCTTAGCTCTCCCCCCCCCCCTTTTTTTTTCCTCATGTGTTGGTATTTCTAAAGGATCGAGGCGCTGGTTTTCCTGCCAGCCCTTGCTTGTGTTTAGGGAGGGGTTTGGCAGGCACCACAGGGATTTTCCAGCACTTGGACTCTTTTCAAAGACTTATTTTCCATCAGTGTTGTTTATCCATTTACTTCATTTTTTGCTGAGAGCACAATTAAAGATTCCTGATATAGTTCCTGAAGCGGAGATTTTTAGCTGTTGGTTTGCTATCAGTCAGAGACTTGGAGACACAACTGGCGACCGCTCAGGCTATGCTTTTCAGTGTAAAGCCAGGATTGCACCAAATGTTGGCCCTTCTTGTTCCCTGTTACGATAATCAATAGCACAGCAGATCATCTCCAGTTACAATGAGCAGCTTGTGGGGGTTGGTGCAGCGGGCAGAAGTCCCAGTTCATGGTAAGGCCAATGGGTTGCAATTGCTGCTTTTGAGGAAACCTGTGAGTTGATCTTCTCAGGGTTTTCAGCAATATTAAAGAAAATAACATTTATGACACAATTATACAGTAATTTTGAATAACTCCTTTATATTTGAGCTGACTGTACACTGGAAACCCTCAGCAGTCTCTCTTCCCCGTCATCTCAACCAGTTTACGTGAAAATCCTGGTGTACACATCTTTTAGATATCCACTAGGATACACTTTAGGCTAAAAAAAAAAAAAAGGATGCCCCATTGTTTTCAAGGATCTGTTTTTACCTTAAATCATCCTTATTTTATTTATTTATTCTGCAGATTCCTGAAACAAAACAACCTCCGGTCCCCAAGATCGAATCCCCAGAGGGATATTATGAAGAGGCTGAGCCATATGATGTCTCTGTAAATGGTATATCACCGCTGACTCTTGGGGGGGGAGGTTCATGTGGGAGATGAAGGACTTGAGGTTTATGAGAATGAGTAAACAAAAGTGTGGACACTTCTTACAGCTTGTGTGACAAATTTGTTTTCTGATGCTGGTCACACTGATATTTCAGATTTAATGCTAGTTGGAAAGAAAAGGCTACTGAATTACTCAATTTGTTAACTTTACTATAGAAATAAGTAGTATGCCTGGGTTAATATAACATCACTGTAAAATATTATAAACCATTGGGGGTTCTCTTTGTCTTGATGGTTTTCTGGCAGATAGGCTGTAGTCAAATGCGGGTTTCTATTCAGGAGTGAGTGGTGAAGCTGTGGTGGCTTGCATTCATGTCCTAGTGCTCTAATCATCCCTTTGGGGCTCAAAATCCATGACTCTGTTGGTCTGTTAGACGTGATAACCGTTTTTATAATTGGCTATTTATTCAGCTCTGTTTCTTGTGGCAGTTTAACCATCTGTAAACTTGATTAAAAACCCACACTAAATGTGAGGGGATGGTGTGTGGGTTCCCTCCGCACACACTCGCTCGCTGCCTGGGTCGGCACCTCCCAGCAAGGTCCTCGGCAGTGCCACCGATACCTGTCACCTGTGGGCTCCCCACGCCTTCGGGAGGAGACCGCTGCACGCAGGCTGAGCTCCCACATTCCCGCTTTTTAAGATGTATTCCTGCATCCTCCTTTTGGTGAACACCCTTCGTGAGAGATTACCTTCCTCTGATCTGATAGCGGAGCTGATCTTGTCATCGCTTTATAATCCATTTAAGCCCAAATGAGACAGATTATATAGCTCTGCTGCAGAAGCAGATCTCTGCTCATCAGCCTTGAGTGCAGCACAGGTGGGTACAATAATGTATGTGGTGTGGGGCAGAGTCGAGGCAAGCAAAGAAGTGAGAGTTAAGGGTAAAAGATTTTGATCTCAACCCTTGGTTGTTGAATCTGAGCTGCTTATGAGAGAAGCCGAGTCCTCTCCCGCGCCAGTGTGCACCATGGGGCTTTGAAGCTCCCCGGCAGGGACGCACCAGCGGTGCCACTGTTTGAAGCGGCCGGGGCTTGGTGTATCCGAACAGCCCTCGCTGCACGTGTGTACCTTGCACCCCTGGACAGCTCGTATCTCGGTGTGGGTCGCTGTTCTCACGAAGGCTTAGGATTTACAGTGCTAAGCAAAAAAGGGAGATGTAGAAACACCTTCGTTTCCCTGAGCCATCCCACTTTGGCTGCAGCCGCATTACAGTGTTGAACAGGAAGATTGTGCCCAGCTCAGGTGGGAAGAGGTGCAGGCTCGTCGTGGCTGGGGCAAAACATGCCATTTGGTGTGGAGGAGAGGTCCTCCTAGCTCTGCCATGTGTAGTTAGGTGCCGGCTTGGTTTTGCCAAAACGCTCTGGGCTGTTTGGCTGAGGTCAGGGCTGTGGTGTGCGAGGTGCAGGGGGGTGAAGCCCTCCTGCAGCTGGGGCAGCACAGGTCCCTGCAGCCTCCTCCCCACAGGGGATTTCCAGTTGCCTGCGCTGCAAGATAAATGAACTTTTTTTTTCCCCTGCTGCACGCTGGGAAAGTGGATAACATGCTAAGAGCCATGGCATGTAAAGGCATACACCGGATTAGCTGGAGTACGGCCACAGATCCGTGTGCTGGGAAACCCAGGTGATGTTGTCCAGGCAGCTCCATAAACTCACGTTGTATTCGGAGCCTTGGCTGGCAGGAGCGATAAGCACACACCCAGCTTAAACCTCTGCTTTTCCTTGGTAACCTGCTGCTCAAAGATGCAAATACACCATGCACTGAAATCCAGGCCAGTCAGATGCCTAAGGAAACGAGAGATCAGAGCCCTGCAAAAAAGAGAGGAAAAAACCCTGGTATGATTGGAGCACTGTCAAAACGAGGTAGTTCTGGGCGCCGATGGGGCAGTCTGTGGCTGCTATGAATAGCTGTTTGACTAGCAGGCTCGGTGTTTTACCGAGCAGTATCGCAGCTGTAAGCGGAGATAGGAGGCTGTGAAGCGAGCAGAGATGGGACGTGCAAGTCCAGGCAGTCCCTTGCCGCCGAGCTGTGCGGTGCCTTTGCCTCCTGTGACCGCTCAACCAGCGGTCCCCTCTGCAGGCCCCAGCAGGTCCCTTCTTCTACACGAACCACCTGGCGTGCTATAATGCCGACGGCTTTTAAGGTGGTTTGCGTGAGAAGGAAGGCAGCACCGTGTCACCGGGAATCTCTGTGCTTTTTGGCAACCTCATGTTTGAGGTGGTGCCTTGGGGCGAGCGAGGAGGAGGAGCAGGGAGAGATGTGGAGCAGCAGGAGGCGGCTGCAGGGGCTCAGGGGAGGGTGAAGCGTGGCGTGCTGTGCAGAGGGGGGGTCGGGGAGTGATGCTGGGAAGATGCTGGGAAGCTGCTGGTGCCCCGGTTTGCCTTGAGATCAGGCTTCAAATCCCACGGGCACATGGACAAACCTGCAGGTCTCCGTCCTGCCTGTTGGTTCAACAAGTACAAAACTGGGGGTCCCCATCCCTTTTCCCCCCCCGCCTCGCCTGATCAGATGGCAATAGTACCCTGTACCTGTCCTACGTGGAGTGATGCTCATTGCTAGTAACTGCCTTGAGACCTTGGTGTGACTGCTGTTGCTAAAGGGCAGTCTGGACATGCGTAGGTTTGCCCTGGCTAAAGATGCTAAAGCCTGACCCCAGTAACCCCCCAAACCCTCTGTGCTCACCCCCCTCTCCCCACAAGCTGGGTAGGGAAGGGGCCGGCGATCCAGGGAGCTGCTGGTGGTGTTTATGGCAGAATTGCAGCACGAGCCTTGGAAGACACCCATGTGTCTCCAAACAAATGGGTGTAGTGAAATCAAACAAAAATAGGAACACCACTAAAATTAGTGGGTGTACTGCCAAGAAAGGACATCAAAGCAAGCCTCCAGATGGGCTGAGGAGATAGAGGATTTGTGCAGCGTCAGAGGGGGGACTGCGAGGCACTGTAACAAACCCTGGGTGAATTAATTAAAATGAAGCAGGCGGGCGAGACCGTGGGGTCTCAGGGGTCCCTCTTTCATCAGCAGGATTCCCGCCCCTCTGGTGGGGATGCCTCTGCCTTTCATTTTACAGCTCTGGCAAATGCTGCTGCTTCCCTTTCCTCCTGGGCTGAAATGTGTTAAACCGTTATCATCCTCATCCTCGTCTGCATTTGCATAATTGAAGGGTGCGATAAGAAACAGAGTGAAAACGCAAGGGGCAACGTGACTGCCAACTGAGCAATAATTATTCTGGCTGAAACAGCTCATCTGCCCTGACTGATTTTAATTACGATGACGATGATTCTGTTTTAAAGGGAATTGCCTTGTTTGAGGGGATGGGTTGAAAACGTTGCCCCTGTTTGAAGTCTCACCGTATGGCATGCTCCTCCTTTGGCAGCAGGGACGGGGCAGCCTCGCCAGCCGAGGGGGGAGCGCGGGGCTGAGCTGGACTGACGCCCTTGTTCTCCACATTTGCTTATCTGTGGCTTTCTCTCTTTGTCTCCCTTTCTCTTTCCTTTTGACTGTGCAGGTCTTTTTGGTAGGCTTGCTGCGGCTGGACCCAGGCCAGGGTTGCAGGTTACTGAGGGCGTTATTTATGCCACAATAACGATGGGTATGGCATGCTTTCCAAACCTGAAGTGCCTTTTTTTTTTAAAACAAAACAAAACAAACAACTCGGTTTTAGCAAAGATGATCAGGTGCCTCCCCCTGGCATTGCCCATTACGTGCATAGAGGGTAACCACCTCTCCCCTCTCTCTGCCTGTGCTGGATATACGCAAGGCGGCGGTTTTTTGTGCTTTTCCCCATGCTCAAGATGACAATGGAGAGAACTTCCCTAGCCTTTATTCCCCTGGTTCTGGTCACTGATGTGGAGCTGATATGTGGTAACGCTGGCTGTATTGACGAGTAGCCGTTCAGCGAATGTTGAAGCTGCTCCGCTCAGGCAGAGGCAGCTCTGTCGTACAAGATGGTTGGGGCTTCCTGCATCATGGTATTGATTTAGCTCCCTGGGAGGTTGTGGGAAGACAAACAGGAGGTGGATTAAAGACATCCAAGAACGTGGCTGCCACTGATGTCACGGCAATGAGAGGATAAAACTGTGGTCTTAGCTGAAACTGCCAGTAGGTGGAAATGGAGACCTTGTACTGAAGTGCCTGAGCTGTGTGACTTGGGATTGAGTGTTGTCACAAGCCACCCAAGCAAGGTTTGTCCCAGTTTGCCAACTGCACAGCCTGGGAAATGCCCTTCCATCATGAGGCCGTAGCAGTGTCACTGGGCCAGCAACGGCTGCAGCTCTTCAGGTAGAGAAGAGCTCATCGCATGAGGCACTTGTGGTTGTGTTTGATGCACAAAAGAGCAGCAAGGGCCCCCCCGAGAGCATGGAAGAAAAGTGTTACTCCCCCAGGAGAAAGGTGGCATCCTGAGACCTAATGCCTAGGTGAGGGACACCCAAAGGCGGCCAGAGGAGCAGTTAGCAATAGCCCTATGTTGGTAAGGAGTGGGATTTAGAAGATGAGGTTCACTTAGGCATCCTTGCTGCTGCTTAAGGAAGGGTACCTAACAGTGCAGAGGTTCAGCTTCTTGGTATTTCTAGGGATGAGAAACCTCAACATTTTTATTCCATCTGAATATCTGCTCAGGGTGCCTGTGGAAAAGGTCTGTGTAATGATAATGCACCGGGGGGTAATGTTTTCCCATAAAAGATGGACAGTCCAATACGTTGAGGGTATGGAGATAGTGAGCCAGTAGTCTGCTGTCAGCACCATTCAGAGACTTTGAAAGGGAGTATTTGCTTTTTAATGAGTTTGTTTAATTGGCACAGCTTTGATCACTTGAGGGATGTTAGAGTGAGATTTCACTGGGGGTGAGGCTGTAGCTTGTTACTGCATCTCAGTTCCTTTATTTTAAATACAAATAAACCCAACTTAAGAAATGCTCTTCAGTGAAGCTCCTAATGCTTTTTTTTCCTCTTTTCTGGCTGCTTTTCCTCTTTTTATTTTGCACCAATCTGATAATGTTACTTTTATGTGGATATCAAGATTTGATGATGTGGTTTAACCTGGCAGGCAGCTAAACGCCACAGAGCAGTTTGCTTCCCCTCGCTCCTCCCTGCCTGCTGTGGGATCGGGGAGAGAATCAGGGGGAAAAAAAAGTAAAATTTGTGGGTTGAGATAAAGACAGTTTAATAGGACAGAAAAGGAAGGAAAAAAGAATAACGACAAAAGAATTAGAATATACAAAACAAGTGATGCACAATGCGATTGCTCACTGCTGGCCGACCGATGCCCAGCCAGTTCCCGAGTAGTGGCCCCTGGCCAGCTTTCGCCCCAGTTTATATACTGAGCATGACATCACATGGTATAGAATATCCCTTTGGCCAGTTGGGGTCAGCTGTCCTGGCTGTGTCCCCTCCCAGCTTCTTGTGCCCCTCCAGCCTTCTTGCTGGCAGGGCAGTATGAGAAGCTGAAGAGTCCTTGACCACTGCTTAGCAACAACTAAAACATCAGTGTGTTATCAACATTATTCTCATCCTAAATCCAAACCGCAGCACTATACCAGCTACTGGGAAGAAAATTAACTCTATCCTAGCTGAAACCAGGACAGATGAGAATCAAAATTAGATTAAATTCTGGTGAGAGAAACGTAACGATATTCCTCTGTGCTGTTTGGTAGGACAAGAATGCAAAACCCTACACAGATGCTGCCCAAATCTTACCATCTTGCTCTGTGAGCTTACCTTGTGAAGAAGAGCTGTCCTGTGAACACCAGCAGAGCATTGCAAATTCCCCTGCAGCCAGTGGGAACACTTCCATTGTTTCTGACAAGTCTGGTACCAATGACCAGCTGTTCCTGTCAGCTGAAAACTCCAACAACCTACAATACATTGGGGTGGGGTGTTGAAAATCCCAACTCATCCTAATAACACAGCAATCCATTTAAGAATGAACACGAAAAATGTGATTACTGTGATTTACAGTTAAGCTTCCAGTTATGACTAATTTTTGCTGCTGCAACAGTGTATTACTTCAAAGCCCCTTGCTGTCCCTTAGATGCCGAGTAGAGAGAGAGACCTGTTAGCCCAGAGAGGGGAAGTGGAATGTCATCATCAATACAGTAGATCATTGCTTGCTGCATGGCCTTGCAAATACCATTTTTATTTCTGACATTCAGAGGGCAAGGGCTGATTGTAGCTTGCTGTTGCCTTAAAAATTGTGAGTGTTTGGTTTGAAGTGGAAAGTAGAAAAAGCATCTTTGGGAGGGGGGGGGTGGGAAGCAGCATACATCAGAAAACGCCTAATGGAATGTTTTCAAATTTGTGGTCAACTGAGAAGTGTCTTTTGAGTGTTTGCTAACTGAGACTATTAGGCACAAAACATTGCAATGAGATTAATATTGGGCTAGAAAGAAAAAGGATCTATGAGGGTTATTTTCCTATTGATTATCCTCTTGTAGCAGAGCCTCAAAAGACACGTCCCTCACTGGAAGCTTTTGCATGCGTGAGCATGGCTAAGGCAAGCAGTAGGCTCAGAGTTGTCCTAGAAATGTATTTAATAATAGAGCTTTGCTTTTGTTATAGAAGATGGTGAAGCCGTTAGTAGCTCCTATGAATCTTACGACGAAGAAGAGAGCAGCAAAGGCAAGTCAGCAACCCATCAGTGGCCATCCACAGAGGCCACCATTGAGCTGATGAAGGATGCCCGCATCTGTGCGTTCCTGTGGAGAAAGAAGTGGCTGGGACAGTGGGCAAAACAGCTGTGTGTTATCAAGGACACCAGGTTGCTGGTGGGTAGATCATCCACTCTCTGCCTAAAACAACCTATTTTCATGAGCTGGGGAGGGAAGTGGCACCGCAGGCCTTGTAACTAGCTGGCAAAAACAAAGTACCTCTAGAAGCAATGCTTCAAAAACCACGTCCCAGAGATTTGGGAAATTCATTCCATTTTCAGAAGGCATGTGGGCATCGCGCTGCTGAGGGGGGCACAAGGGCACATTTGTGGCCAAAATCCCAAACTCCCAAGATGCCTAGACATGCTTTTTGGGGAAACTTTTTGAGGTGGTTAAGCAGAAGGGATGCTTATCCCACCGGCTAACCACATACTTGACCCTCTAGCACTACCTGTGAGAGGTATTTCAGACTATATATGCATGTATGTAGATGTACATGTATCTCTATACATATAGAGATGTCCTGTGTGTAGTCTGTGTAGACATTGCAGCCTTGTAGTACCTATAGCACCTTCTTGTGTTCAACGCACTTAATGCATGTGGTTGCGCTGAGCCACTTCTAGAGATGAGTTCGCACCAGCAAGGGAGAGGGAAGGCTCCTCCTCAGCCTCTTACCTGCCCTCCCATCTTCCTTCCCCAGTGCTACAAGAGCTCCAAAGACCACAGCCCTCAGCTCGACGTGAATTTGCTGGGCTGCACTGTCATTCACAAGGAAAAGCAAGTGAGGAAGAAAGAGCACAAGCTGAAGATCATCCCCATGAACGCCGACGTCATCGTGCTGGGGCTGCAGAGTAAAGACCAGGCAGAGCAGTGGCTCAGGGTCAGTGGCGCCTTCGGGGCTTGCCCTGCTGGTGGTCCCGTGCTTCTACCCTGGCTCTGCTGGGAGACCGTATCTTATCTCAGTCCCGTCCTTGTGTGCTCTGGCTCCCTTCCGCGCTGCAAGCCCGTATACAAATACACCGCTTTATTTTCATGTCCCGGGATAGCTTCTTCCCGCAGCTCCCTGACGCCTTCTGCACGCGGGAGGCCGTGGAGGGACCTCCCAGCCCCGCTGCTGCGGCAGGAGGGACGTCTGGGGTGGGTGCCCACCATGAATTGGCTGAGGACGGGGAGATACGGCCCTTTCCCTGAGATGGCAGCAGAAGAAGGAGCCTTGGCGGAGCCCGGGGCGGCAGCAGGGCTGCGAGGCGCCGGGGCTGCCTTTGCTGGCAGCCTCTCCGCGGCTGACTCGGATCCGGCCGTTTGTGCTGGCTGCCTGCTGCAACACCAGGAAAGTCCCCGGGGTCGCAGGGAGCCTAAACCGCGGCTCTCCCAGGCTCCTGCGGTTTTGCCTGTCCTGGGTGGGGAAGAAGTACTGATGCCATTACTGCAGCTGTCTCACAGACTGTGGCTTCCCCTTCTGCACAGGTAATCCAGGAGACCAGCGGTGTGCTGTGCGAAGGAGGCAGTGAAGGCAACCAGTACATCCCAGATTCGCAGCGTCTCAGTTACCCAAAGGTACACTTTGTCCCTACAGAGAGAACTAGCACTTAGGCTTTTCCACCCTGTTTCTTTAATAAATAGTTGTAGGTGCAGTAATTTTATCTGAGCAAAGACTGATAGGAGTGTAACCAGACCCCGTTCTGCCGAAAAGGAGCATTATTGGAAGAATCCTAACTTTTCCTTTGCAATCTTAATTTTGTTGCCCCATCTTCCCCCCAAAACTGACTCAGCGTTGGGCTCTCCTCCATAGAGGGCAGCAGCCACTACCTTATCAGATGGGACAGTTGTGCTGACCAAGAGCTTTGAAAGGGACACAGACCCTTGGATGCCAGGGCTTGGGCCAGCCTCTAGTCCAGGCTTAGGTGGCACTCCCCTGGGGGCAGCTTGTTCCAAAACCATGGGAGAAGAAAGAAACCTTCGTAAGTCTCTGGTGGATACCAAAAATGGACCTTTTTGGGCACCTGGCCAGTTCCTGTGCCCGTGCCCTCCTCTGGGGACTGGCAAATGCCCCCACCAGCCAGGCTGCAGGGCAGGAGGCTATAGGGTGGCACCAGTGGTGCCACCGTGTCACCTCGGAGGCGAGCCCAGCCGGGGCGGTTCATGTGCTGGATCTGCCCATGCCAGGCTCGGAAACAATGGGGAAGGCACAGCGTGAGCGGGCAGCTGGGGGGATGTCTGCGTGAAAGCATCTGCTGCGGAGCGGGTGGAACCTCGTAATTTAGGAGGGGGGGGGAAAAAGCACTTGTGGCGGGTGCTGGCTGGAGGAATGGGTCACGTGCATCTGCGGAGCTTGTGTCTGGTGCTCATTTACAGGTGGAGGTATCCGAGAGGTACTCCGCAGCCTCCGAGAGCGGGAGCAGCACAGACGGCCACCCGGAGACAGCCGAGACGAAAGATGGTAAAACCTCACCCTGGGAACAACAGGGAAACTGGGCCGTTGACCCTGCTTGTGGCGAGGGTTTCTGTAGCTTCTCCTGCCACCTCAAACTGACCTGATGCAGGGTGAAAGCTCTGTGTGAATTCACTGCCTGTGAATTTGATTTCAGTGCTTTTTCCTATAATGAAGTGACAGCTGGACGTTGGGATTTCTCAGCAGTTACAGAGTTAGGATGGGGCTTGAGAAACCTGGGTGTGATACCTGCCCTACCACAGAGATCCTGCGTGACTCTGGGCAAGTCACTTTGGGACAGTTTGAGATGGCATAAATGCAACCCAAGTGACTTTTCTCAGAGATGTCTGCAGAGAAACTTGGAGTGCTTGTGTGAAATGCTGAGCTGTCTCCAATGGCAGACTTACACCTTCACTCTAGGGCATCTGACTCTGGGCTTTAAGCTGCATTCCCCACCTATAAGATGGGGCAGGTAAGTACATTAAAAGAGGAGATCTTCTTTAGAAGGGTGGTGGGACCCATCTGTGTAACGGAGACAGAGAAAGAGAAATCCATGCTGAGGACTCACTGGTGTCACCCAACAGATGGAGCTCGGCTGCTGAGTCCCTCTACACTAGGACTTCATCATTTTGTTATGATAGCAGGAAGGAAAATCTGGACTAGAAAAATCCAACTTGATTTCTTACCAGGACTACCTGATGATTACACAGCCATATTCACACACTGACTGATGTGCTCGGTAGCAAAGAGGCTCTTTGGGCATAAGCTTTCCCCCTCCCCACCTTGAGTCCCTCTTTTAGAAAGGAAAAGACTTGAATGCAGTAAATATTTATAGGTAAGGGGTTTTAATTCAATTCTTTGTAGTGTAAGAAAGCGAAGGGAGGTTGGCACCTGCAAGACCTGTGCAAACAGCCTTCCCACAGCTCCTGCTGCGACTGGTGTTTGGTCAGAACTAACCCAAGTTTAAAGCAATATAGATTAAGTATCTTCAGCAAATTACTTAACTGAGATTACTGGCGCCATCTCGCTCATCATCTCCCTGGGCTGTGGACTATTACAGCCTGTCCCCGAGTCACAGGTTTGCCCTCTGCAAGGGATGTGTGTGCCGCAGTGCTGTTGGGTGCAGGACGGCAGCGCAGGCAGCTTTGGGGCAGGACACCCAGCTGGGACAGCAGACTGTGTATGGCTGTGAGCTGCGAAAGCCACGTGTATGTCTCTTTCTTTTCCGGTAGTTAAGAAGAAGGGCACAACTGGCCTGAAACTGAGCAACCTGATGAACCTCGGGAGGAAAAAATCTAGCTCCCTGGATAGCCCAGAGAGATCCCTGGAGACTTCAAGTAAGTGGCAGCATGAGCCCCTCTGCAGGGACTTTTCTCGGGGCTGGATCTCCACGTGCAGGGCAGGATGAGCACCAGGCATCACCCTCCTCGAATGCACACGTGCCAGGCTGTCCTGCTGGGGGAGGCAAAGAGGCCACAGCCTGCTTGGCCCATGCCAGTGAATCCATGCAGATTGTGGTGCCTCCTACACGTTAAGGTGACTGCGTGGCTTACAAGGGCGGGCAATAGCTCGCAGGGTGACACAAGAGGAAGGGCAGGTAATACCAGACATGCACGCAGAGGACATCTGTGGGAGTCAGCAGGGAGAGACTTGTGTGGGTCAGCTGGTATTCACCATCTGGGATCAACTTTGTCCAGCCGTCTGCAGCCAACTTGCTGCTCCAGACCTAACCTGAATTTCAAGGATCTCATTTTGAACAGATTTTTACCCTTTTCACCCTGTTTCATATGGATAGGGCAGCTTGTCGTTGTGCTCTTGCTCTTTGTCATTGCCTGTGGCTTTGTGTTGTGTGGTGATCTCGGAACTTACCCATCAGACATCCCCATGCACATAAGTAAGTTTGGATTCCCTCTCCCCCTGGGGTGGAAAATGTGCTTAAGTAACCTGTTCTTGCTTGCAGGTTACCTGAATGTGCTAGTGAACAGCCAGTGGAAGTCCCGTTGGTGTCAGATAAAAGACGGTCACCTCCATTTCTACCAGGACAAGAACCGAAGCAAACTGGCTCAGCAGCCCCTGAGTTTGGCAGGTTGTGAAATTATCCCAGAACCAAGCCCTGATCATCTCTACTCCTTCCGCATCCTGCACAACGGGGAAGAACGGGTCATTCTGGAGGTAGGGTGCATATCTCCAAGAAAGCTCTGCTTTAAGTCATCAGCTTGGGTGTCTTAGTAGGCCTAAATGCCATTGAGGTCCTCCAGAGGAAACCTCAGTCCAGCAAAACAGAACCTGAAGCGTGGGACTTTGGTTCATCTGCCTGTGGTCACCTAGAAGGTGTTCCACCTCGCTGGTAATCCAGGCTGTGTCTGATGCTGGTGCCTCCAGAGGACCATTCAGCCTTCATCTTAGGCACTCATCTTAGGATGGGATGAAGGGTCCTCTGGAGGTGCCCATCTCTCTCCACTGACTATAGGATAACCTTGGATGATTAAGTTATACAGGATGCATTTCAGATGGCTAATGTTAGATGAGAGGAATGCCACTTTAGGGATTTAAGTCTGTGGTTAGGAGGAACAGAGAACTTTGTCTTCTGAAAACAGTCCCAAAGCCATGGGTCATGCATCCCAAGTAAACTGATCACAGATCTGCCCCCGAAAGCGCAAGTGAATTCATCTCCATCTGTTACTTTCCTTTGCCTGCATCCAGAACTGTTTATCTCTAATCTTAGTTCTCTCTGACGACAGCATGATTACAGTAGGAGGTGGACAATGTGAGCAATTTCCTGTATTTTTCCAGTGTGTGGAGTATTTATAGCTAAACAACTGACTCCGAGGGCCTGCCATGAAGTTTGAAGGTGTTTTTGTTTAGCTTCTGATTCAGGGTATGTCTGTGTCTAAGAAATTGTGCCTAATTACAGATGTGAAGAAGAGGTGCTGGGAAAATTTACATTTTGTGAAAGGAAGAATCTGTATTTTGTTGGGATGTCAGACTCGACGTACAGGCTGGCTGGCGGGCTTCCCAGGGACTGAAGTCTCTGCTAAATAAAACAGATTGAAAGTTTAAAATATACTTTCCAGTTTGGGATTCACGTGCCCTGAATTTTACTTAGAGCAGTAAGCACAAACTTGTGCTTACTGCTCTAACTCCTTAAATCAAAGCAAAAGATGGCTGCATCAGCCAACTTCTTTTTGCTTCAGGTAGAAATCCCCCACTACTGGGAAGTGCACGTGCCTATTTGCTAGAGCTGACTTCAAGGCACCATATTTAACTCTTCATTTTGCAAAATGTCAGACTGTTCACTGCAGCTGGGAATTTGGTACTGACCATGTTAAAGTGAGGGGCTCTCTTTGATGATCTCTGATCCCACTTTAAAGACTTCCTTTCCCCTCTCCCCTGTACAAACAGCCCTGGAAGGGGTTTGGGCTCTGGCATAAGGAACTCGCAGGCTCCCTGGTGTGCTTGGGTCTCCTTGCACATCTGCATTTGGCAATCCTATTGCTGCGCTCTGCTGGTGCAAAATAAAACCCGCATGCTTTCCTCGCCAAAGCCAGTTCCTGGCCAGCATCTCCAGCCCCAGAGACTTCTCTTACTCTTTGTAGACAGCTGAGTTGATCACCATTGAAAGGAAAATGGACACTGACTAGAAATTTTAGGAAGGACTTAGGTAAAGAGCTGCATTCATGTATCTGCCAAATTCGCAAAGCGGAGCGGTACTGCTTTCTTCTTTAATGCAGCCTTGCGTTTAATACAAATACCCAGCAGTTCATCTTTCCCCTTGTGAGCCCAGAGGACTGCCAGCATACTTCCCGACCCAAGACTAAGTCAGCACGAGCCTTGGGAGTGCAGAGAAACTGCTGTTGCAACCTGTCCTATCTGTCTGGTCACCTTGTAGGCAAAGTCCTCGGAGGAAATGGGCCACTGGCTGGGCCTCCTCTTGTCGGAGTCAGGTTCAAAAACAGACCCGGAGGAATTTACCTACGATTACGTGGATGCTGACAGGGTTTCCTGCATTGTGAGCGCGGCGAAGAACTCCTTCTTGTACGTCAGCGGTAACGGGTGGGACTACGCAAGGCTGGCAGAAGGGAAGCAAGCTGGAGCGGGGGTCCCTCTGCTTCCAGGAGGTTGGCTGCCATGGGAATAGGTGGTAAATTCACACCCGCAGCTCAGTCGCTTTCTTTGGAAGCTCGGTGCGGGGCAGGAGAGAACTTGTCATTGTCTCACCATGATGCCATCTAACCTGAGCTGCAGCTTGCCATGGGGCTAGGGACACGTGCCCAGGTGGCTTTTGCAAAGGCAGGTTGGTGGGGTGGGCTTGGCTGGGGGGGTGCAGGGCGGTGGGCACCCAGCCACGCGGTTCACCGTGCCAGCGGGGCAGGGTGGTTGTGCTGCTGCGGTGCTGTGCCCGAGGGCTGGGCGAGAAAGGACAGAGCCGAGGGGAAATGTAGCCCCGCTCTGGTGGGTGCCGCTTAATGGGCAGCGGCAGCAGTGATCACATTGCTGCACGGCTCTACCTTCTCGTCTCCTGCGTCTGGCCGTGTGGCCCTGGACCAGACCCCAGGACCACTATGCTCCGATGCCCCAAGACCGATCCCTCCTGATTGATGGGCTGTCCTGCTGCCTGTTCACAGCTTAATGCAGAGGAAGTACTCTGAGCCCAACGCCTACATCGACAACCTGCCGAAGGGCAAGGTGCAGCAGGAGGAGCTGTACGATGATGTGGATCTGCCAGACCTGCCTGCGGTAAGATGCCCAGTGTTGCAGGCAGCTGCCTTGCTGCAGAGAGCTCTTGTGGAGACCATGGGCAAACATTTGGCCAGGGGGAGTTTCCAGCAGTGATGGGGGAGGTTTTTCCAAAAACATCTGGCCAGGGGGAGTCTCCAGCAGTGATGGGGGAGGTTTTTCCAAAAACATCTGGCCAGGGGGAGTCTCCAGCAGTGATGGGGGAGGTTTTTCCAACAGCCGTAAAGGGGATTCCCAGCCCCTGGGGCAATCCAGGCTTTTGCAATGGAGCAGAAGTGAGTGCTGGAGAGGAGTCGCTAAGGAAGGGAGGAGAGGTTTCCAGCAGGGTTCTGTAGGGATCCTCAGGCAGCTGGGATAAAATCTCACAGTTTCCATTAGCAAACAGCATGCATTATTTGGTGATAGGTAGTGGGTTGTTTGGAGCCTAATCTAATCACTATTAGATTGAATCTAATCAATTCCTTTTGATGCCTGTGAGAGCAAGTACTCAAGTCCTGTGTGTAAGGACAAGAAAGATGGGCCATGCTGGGGATGGGACTGTTATCCTGGGAAAGGCAACGAATCCAGCAGGGATTGCTGGATGTACAACAGTATGAGATCCTTGTGTGGGGCTGCTGCTACTATTGGAAAGACCTATTGAAGGAGAGCAGGAGGAGCCTTTCCTTCAGTACACCAAAAAGCCCTGAATGGAGTGACTTAGGGAATGGGGTTTTAGTTCCTGTGAGGTTTATGGAAGATACTCCAGATTGACGAGTTGATGCTGCTCTGCGGTGAGATGTTTCCTGTACTTCTGGCTGCAGCAGATGGTCCCTTTTCAGCAGAACATTCTCCTTTCGCAGGAAGAAGTACCCAAGAGTGAGAACAAACTGGAGGGGGACCAAGACAGAGTGTACCTGGATCTCACCCCAGTGAAGTCCTTCCTACACTGTGCTGGCAAGAAGTCATGCCAGCCTTCACCCCTCAGCTCACCGCCTTTAGAAAGGGCTGCCAACAAGGCTGCGGTGGAGAGCGCGGCCGAGACAGCCCTCATGGCTAAGGAAGCCGAGCCCTGTAGTAAGGCGATGGAGACCTTGGAGCAGGTACTGTCCTGAACTGTGGTGTGGGGCCGGGCTTAATGAGTTCCCCCCCCCCCCCCACCACATCATCCCACTTCATTTCCCCCCCCACAGAAACACCCAGAGAAGCCAGAACCCGACGAGGCGCTGCCACGGATGCCCGCCGTCAAAATCCAGACGCAGCAGCAGAACATCGCCTTCCCGCAGCCGGCCCCCGAGCTGCCGGCGGGCCCGGTGACGGCGGGCAGTCCCCAGCTGGTGCCCGCGCACCGGCCCAAGATGCCACTGCCGGGTGAGCGGCCAGTGGGTCCCTGCGGCAGCTGGGGCTCGGAGGGAGCTGGTGCTCTGCGGGTGGGTGAGCTTTGCCCTGTGGTTCAGCTTGCCGCTGCCGTACAGTCGCTTTACAGGGCCCAAGGTGCTGGTTGGTGACTTCCCAGACCCTCATTCGTTTTGTTTCCAAGCGCCTGAAGAGGTTTTTCCCTCCTGGTTTTTTTCCCCTGGCTGAGCTTGGTTTGGTGGGTTGTGTTTCCAGCGGCAGCAGTGGAAACCAAGCTGGGCAAGAACCGGACGGAGGCAGAGGTGAAGCGGTTTACAGAGGAGAAGGAGCGGCTGGAGAAGGAGAAGGATGAAATCCGGGCTCAACTCACCCAGCTGCGCAAGGAGAGGCGGGAGCTGAAGGAAATGCTGGGGAGCAGCACAGGTAGAGCAGGGCGAGGGGTGATGTGTGGAAATGAGCCAAGGTGGGACCACAGGGAAGGAGGGGGCGATGAACCTGGTCCACCTGGGACCAGGAGGGAGACCTGGTTCTTTGAGCCGAAGGAGGCAGCCCAAATTGCACTAGAGCAAGAGCTTGCTCTGTCACAGTCCCTCTTGAGGCAAAATATAAGGAAAACGTACAGGACGTGCCCCAGTCCTTGCTCCCCTCACGAGCTCCCCAAGTTCCCAGCTGGCACCAAGTTACCCCTCCCTTCACAGACAAGAGCCTGGAGCAGAGGCTGAAGGAGGTGGAAGAAGAATGCAAAAGGAAGGAGAGCCGGAGAGTGGACCTGGAGCTGAGCCTAGTGGAGGTGAAGGAGAACCTGAAGAAAGCAGAGTCTGGCCCCGTGACGCTGGGCACCGCGGTGGACACCACGCACCTGGAGAACGCAGCTCCCCGGGTATGTGGGGGGGCACCCCGGGGATGCACAGTGGCTTTCTGGCAGCTGGGCAGTTGTGCTATTTCAGCCTGCTTAATAATATAATAATTAATAACTATTATATTATTACAATATGTAATCTTATACAAATGTATAGATTATATTTAACATAATACTTAAATAATTATCTATAATATACACATAATGAAGTAACAGCAGCAATGGGGAGGTGAAAGGGGGCTGGGGCTCAGGAGAGCGACTGTATTTCCCTGTGGGACCTTGAGCAACACCCGCTGGGGCCATGGAGGTCTGGACCCAGCTCCTTCTGCACTCAGCTGAGCCAAGGGATGTTTTTTGGAGGAGATTCAGGCATCTAAATTCCTTCTTGGGAACTTGGTTCCCATGAAATGGAGATGATCACCGCCTGAGCCCTGCTCAGTACCTCTGCTTGTATCCTCAACACCCAAACACACCACACACATCCTGGTGGTATTTTGAAATTGGCATGTCACTGAAAAAACGTGCCTCAGTGCAAGTGGGATGTGACTGTGACTAGGAGATGGTGGGCAATGGCAGCACTCTCTTGGTAGTCTTGAAGTCATCACCATTTCTATTATTTTTATTGCAGATTCAGGTAAAAAGTGCCAGTCCAGCAAATAGCGCAGAGAACTCACCAGTCAACTCAGCAACGGCTTTAAAAAACCGGCCTTTATCTGTCATGGTGACGGGGAAGGGAACAGTCCTACAGAAAGCTAAGGTAATGTGCAAAAAATCCATCTGGGACAGCCACTGCTTTTCCCTTCTGGCAGTGGAGCAGACTGGCTGTAGAGGGACAGGGTTGTGGGGGGTCTTATGTCTGGGAAGCACCCTTGACTGAGCACCACTCGGAGCAGGCCAGCCTGGTTTTCCTCTGGTCTTTTCACCTGGGTTTGCCCTGGCTGCAATTTAAATGAATAAATGTGTGTATTGCTTACAACAGCCAAAAAACCTCGGGTACCAGATGATCGCGTTGATCCTGTGCACATTATGGCTACTATGGCTTGGCACATTTGCCTTTTGACTAATTTGCCTTTATTCCTTGGCAGGAATGGGAGAAGAAGGGAGCTAGTTAGAACCATGTTTTTCAGAGATGGACTAAAGACTGGAATTGCCCATGCATGGCCAAGGGGATCCAATCACCTGTAGGTGGAGGTTGGGTGTGCAACACAACCACACACCAAGTGCCTCCTCCATGTCACGCCAACTGCTCAGATGCAGCAATGGAGTCAACGGCTGCCGATACGAGTTATCCCAAATGATCTTGCTCTTTCCAGACAAGTCCCAATCACATAGCTAAAACAATAACAACCAGTGGCAATCCTTGCATCAAATTCCTAACCCAGTTGATGTAAACAAGAATGTTACTGTACATAGGGGTGTTTTGTGTATTTCTACTCTGAAGGTTTATCAATGAGTTATTAAGGTTTCTATATTAGTGACAGTAGTGGGTTCAGAAGGGGCCTCCGTTATTCTTTATACCCCAGTGGTTTTCAACCTGTAGTGGCAAATTGCAGTCAACTGAAGTCTCACCTGTCTTGCTGCCAGTCATCGCTCAGCTGCATTTCATCCAGCCTTCAGTCAAGGGCAATAACCATGCCTGAGCAGTGCTTGAGACACAAATGAAAAGCACACAGCAGCCTGTCCAGGGGATTTTTTTAATTCAGTGTCCTGATGCATCCCAGCATGTGCTTACTCCTACCAGGCTGCTGCAGATTTGCCAGAATATTGAGGAAGATCCCTGCTCACCTTCTCGTGCTATAAGCTGTGTTACAGACTGATGTCACCAAGAGCTCTGGGCAGATTCAGTTAATTTTCTTGAAGATCTACTTCACCTGAGGACTTTGTTCTGAAAAAAAAAAAAAAAAAGAAAAAAAAAAAAAATCATCATATTTGAAGGTTTGTTAATAATTTACTGAAGGCCCAGGCCTGCTCAGCTGTTGGATGGGGAAGCTGGATCCCAGTGTATCCTTCAGGGCTTGCCCTTTCCCAGGGGAGGGGAGGTAAAGCTGTCCCTGTGCTCCTGCCCCAGCTGTGAGCACCACTTTGCCGATGCTCTCTGGTCCTCACAGGGCTGCAGCTGTACAATCTGCTGAAGACATCCCCCTGCAAAAGGGGCCCCTCCACAGGGGCAGGGCTGATCTGCTCTCCTCCAGGCCTGGCAGGCAAGGGTGCACTGCCACATCTCTGGTGGGCTGCTGGCCATCTTGGTGCCATCACCCTTATTTTCAAATTATTAAACTTAATATAGCCTTTGGGCCCTGGCAGTGTGGCCCACAGAGCCCACCTGCCTCTCCCCTAGCCAAGCTGTCCAATGAAAGATGTTGGACTTTTGGGACCGCTAAACTTAAAAGACATTGAAATTTGAAGGGGGGTAGGGGGAGTTTCAGAAATCCATGCACCCTCTCCTCCCTGTAGCCTGCTGTCACGTCTGATGGCCTGGAGGCTCCTCAGCCTGTCTCCTCTGATGGTCCTTCAGCCCTGGAGCCCAGGCTCAGTTGCTGGGTTGGCTGTGCCAGGGCTGCAGCTGTTTTCCAGCTGTGCAAAGCTAAAGCAGCACTGGTACCCTGGCTGGGTTGTTCCTGGGCTCCTGCGGCTACACCAATGAGCAGCACCCAGAGCCAGGGTAAAGACAGACAGGCAAAATGTTGTACCTTCCTAACCCTTGAAATCCTTTGACGGGCCCGAGACCACCTCTGAAGGGGTGTTCCTTCTTCACACAAAGGCCCAACAGCCAGGGAGGAGTGCAGGGCTGTGACACCCAGAGCTGGCAGTGGCACTGGGGTGAGTGAGGATGTGCCGACAAGGGGCTCTGGGGTTGCTTACCACTGCCGCGGAGCCAGGGTGCAACAAAGAGCTTGGTCACGGTATCCTGGAGGCAAGAAAGGTGACCTCGCTCCCATTTTTTTTAATTTGAAAGTCTCTGCTGCAACGCAGATTGAAGAATTGCTAATCCCAGGCCTCAGGAGGAGTACATCAGCCCCAGCTGTCAGGCTTGTCCCTGTGCAAGGTTTGCACATAGGAAAAACTCATGCAAATAAACCACTGAAACTTCTGGTTCAGGACCCAGGGGCCTTTCCTCTCCAAAGCACAGGGAGGCTATGGGCACCATGAAGCTTTTGTTTTCACCCATGATGAGCTGGCAGGAGAGCCTCTCTACACCCTAAATATGTGTGTCAAACATGCCCTTACCGTACACACTCTGCTGTCATCCTCCAGGAGTTGTCTAGACATTTCACAGTGGTACTGAGACAGCGATGGATGAGAGCAGCTCTGCTTTCCCCACCACAGCCCAGTCAGCTTCAGTGGTCCCACTGGGCTATCTCCATCAGGGGATGGTAAACATAGGCAAGTCCTGAGCAACACACATTCCCCAGACAAGAAATGTTAAACAATGTCTCTGCATCCCCATTGTTTTCCTAACTCAAGGCATTTCCTTTGTTGTAACTGTGACCTATAAAGTGGCGCTTTAGAGGGTTTTATAATAAAATGTTGAGTATATTATGTTACCAGTGTTTTTTCTTTGTAATGGGGCTTGTCCCTGCTCTACTTGCCAGTAGATTTAAAGTACATGAAACCCCCAACACTGTTTGTTAGTTACTACAAAGTTCCTTAGCTATGCACTCTACAACTGCAACAGACTACAGCTTAAAAAATTTAGTCCTCTATAGTGACTGCACCATCTACCAAAAAAAGTTTTGGACAGCTAACCCACTGAAAAACAGCAATAACCCTGAGAATTTGCATGAATACATGTAACAGATTCCTACCTGTATCTCCGTAGCACAGTCCTCTTGCACAAAACCAGCAGAGAAAAATGCATCCACTACCTTCCTCTGGCCACTAGATAGCAACTGTGTGCAATGCTTAGTGCCTGCTGCAGTCACGAAAGGGAAAACCAGGATGGGGTTTAGCTGGAAAGAAATAGAGTTACTAAAGAAAGTGGTTGAGGCCAGTCTTTACAGAACAGACACCCAGCCAGACACGTCTGTGAAATATCTTTTGGTGGCTGTACCACTACTCGCTCCACTCCCGCAGAAAGCTTGGGAAGGCACTGTAGCTACAGCACAAAATCCTGGGGAATGTCCTGCTCCCCCGCCTTTCCTAGTCCACCCATTGACACAAACCTGCCAACAAGCCCATCGGTGTCCCGGCAGCCTCTGAGCCCAGGAATCCCAAAATAATAACTCGATTTGGGATTGCTGTTTTGTGAGCTGAAGGGGCAGCAGCAGTTGCTTTTATCCTTCCTCAACAGCACTGCCCATCACCTACGGCTGCTTTGTAACACCGCAGTGTCAGCTCCAGCTGTCCCCAGCACACCTCTTGCCTTTTGATCCCCATGGAGCATTGTGGTAGCAAACACAGCTGCCAAGGGGCACAGCTGCACCCAGACTGAAGAACTTGCTCACCCGAGCACCACAAAGCCCTCGTGCCTGACACAAGTCAGTCTCATCCTACAAAATACCCCGTTGAAGGATTGGGCCCAAAGACACAGCTGCGTAGGGGAGGCAGAGCTCCTACTGGATATCTAACACACAATTTAATGCTTATTGTGATTGCTTTGTTAGTTATTCCCAGCATAATTCTCACCTGTGCACAATGCAGCCAGGCCACTATGGGCCCTGCAGCGTGTCGCAAGCAGAAGCCCATAATCTTCCGGAAGGAAATTTGCTGCTACAAACCATTTTTCTTAGCAAGTTTCTCACACCTAAGTACACTCAGTTCTTGCTTTGGATACAACAGCTACTGGGGCGCCCTGCCTAGCACATCAGGAGAGCTAGCGGGCACTTTGATTTTCAACTAAGACACAAGTGCCAGATTTTAAAGGAAAAAACTACCTCTTATTGGTGGAGAAGTTGACCTAAATGTTTATAAAAGTTGTCTTGGGTATGAATCAAATTACTTCTACCGAAGAGAGTAAGATTGCAGGTGTTTTGCAAGCTGAAGAAGCCAGCTGGCTTTAAGGGGAGTGTCAGCAGACTCGGTGCCAGTGCTACGGTACCTCCCTCAGGCTGGCTCCGGCTGTTGGTGCCCAGGCAGAGTGGCACAGCGGGGTCCAAAGCCCTGCTCCCCAGCTGCAGCCTTTACAGTACAGGCACCGAACACGTATACGCATCACAAAGAGGCACGGTTTTGCTCGCTGAGGGAAGGTAAGACTAAAGAGGGTGAAATTCACGGTACTTACTTAAATCCCAGTTTCTTAAAGGAGAAACAGGCTCTCCCCTGAAGTCAGCACACGGCCCGCGACCAGCCACGGCTCATCCAGCGATCCTACGGAGTGAGAATAATTCACAGCTCCCTTAGTAACGGCAGCCCAGACATCTAACGACAACCTGGCACAGACGGCATCCCTGATGCCAGACAGGATTAGCGCTGGCTTCGCGGGGACCCCACCTCCTCGGTGGCTGTGCCAGCCTCAAACATCGACCCAGCCTTAAGGGAATGAGCTCCCATCAGGTAAGTTCTCATTAAGTATTTCCGATTGAATCAAAGCAAGTCTGTGAGAGTGAATTGAATAAGGGATCATGTCAGAGACCCAAGCCCCTTACTTACTCTCTCTTTTTAAATTAAAATTTGCAGGAGAAAGGGCCTAGAAATTAGCCAGGATCTTCAACTCAAATTTTTAAAAAGAAAAAGAAAACAGCTCCAACAACTGCTCAACGGTGTCCTGCTTGCCTGTGGGATCAGCAGGTCTCTCCAAGAGCATCCCATATATCCTGATCTTTGTTATAAGCTTGGCTTTTCCCATCTCCTCCCAATGCCCCAACACCTCCTTACCTCGCAAAGTGCTTTGTCTCGTACACAAGGAGAGCTGGTGGGTGCTGCCACTGCCAGAGCACATCTGAGCAACAATCCAAGGCTTCAGCAATCAGCCACATTTAGGAGGAAGGTCACAGTCACAGCACACGTAGATCCCTGACTCACGGGGATCCCTGGGGCATTTTGGGCCCTGAGACCTCAGTCAGACGCACCCAGAGGCTAAGGGCTGGGTTTAAGAGCCAGTTTTCCTGAAACTCCTTCATGAGTTTCCAATCTTTCATACCGTCTCTACTTGAGAAACTGATGCACAGGGCTAGATGTATCCCATCCAGCATTAAAATGTTGCCTCCAGCATGAGATTTCACCGTCTGCAATTCCTGAATTCCACCGAGAGGTTTGTCTGTCTGTGCTTAAAACCAGCAGGATGGTACAAACGCAGCGTTTGCCCCTCGTTCAGGACCCGGGCAAGCATCTTTTGTCCCAGTCAAGCCCATGCACTCTAAAAATGTACTTACTAGCTATGCGTTAAAACAAAGAGAACTTACAAACAAAGATTACACCAAACCACATTTGCCACAAGGCAAAGTCCTCAGCAGCACTGTACAAACTGTCCTGCAGGCAACAGGGATACAAAGAAAAGGCTTTAAGCACCTGTACAAGGCTAGGAAAGCACGTCCCTGTGTGCCCGACGAGGTAAATACGCTTCCATCTGAGAGGGAAGACTGATCGTGCAGAGGACAAATGCCTGCGAGGAGTGAACTAACGATGCTGTTAGACCAACTATAGCAGAGAAGCCACCAGGGAGCTGCAAACCCAACAGGGCAGTGAGGGTGAGAAGTCACGGTCTCTCTGACTCTTCACGCAACAGAGGATGCACAGGGAGGCCAGGGAGAGTTTTCAGAGCAGTCTGGCTGGAATCCAGCCAGCTCCATGGGCACTTCTGCACCATAAAACACGAACCACATCTTTGGTGTCAGCTGTGAGTCTGATCTAGCCCATTCTCCCTACAAGAGATGACTGACAGTTTTACAGCAGAGGCAATGCTTAGCTACAGCCATGCCTAAATAAGTAACTTTAATAGATTAGTTTCTCTTTCTATCCCAAATGTTAGCCCTTCAACTAAGCCTCTATTTTGCTGTGCCTTAGGACACAAACAATCTACTAAAGCGACAGTGAAAAGAAAGAGGAAATTCTCTTTTCTCCTAGCCTTGTTTGTCCCACAAGGTACAACAGTGCTGCTCCTGTCTCAGTGCCAGCTTTCATCCCCAAGAGTGCTTTTAGACCATTCTTCTTTTGACAACAAACCTGCAGAGTAATTTGTGTCTCTCTTTGTACATCTAATGTTACTATTCAAACATGGGGCCAGGACATCTGGGTGAAGGGGTTTTTCTTCTTCTGGGAACAATAGACGCTATTTTCACGAGTGCTGGCAGTCACAGTTAATGTCTCTGCCTCAGCCCTGGCCAGAGCTGCTCCTGCTCTCCCAAGGTGATGGACGCCATGGGAAAGGCAGCAGAGAAAAACCCGACAGTGTGAACCATGGGCCCTGGGGGAGCAATTATGTAAATTTTACAGCTTCATGGGCAAACTGATCTAGTGATCCATCGACGCTGATGCTGTGAAGGATGCAGGCATGTGGCCAAACTGTCTTTGGAGACACATGAACCATCACAGCCCAGCAGAGGCCCAGCCTGTGCTGCAGAGACCACTGCTGCGCCGGGGACAAGATCAGCTTAAAACAACGAGGGGAGGCAGAAATGCCATTCAGCTCACCCGTCCAGGTTCAGGCCAGGACAAGCACACTGCTCTCCCCAGCCAGCTCCAGAAGGAGAGCAAAGCAAAATGGCAAAGCTCCGAGCCACGGAAACAGCACCAAAAAGAAGAGGTGAGACTTGACCTGGAATGGGCAAAAAAGAAGGAACAAGAGAAAAATACGCACTGGCAAAGGAGAGAGCAAAGATGTGGCCAGCAGGAGGAGAAAGGAAAGGGTGAATGAGATCTGGGAGGAGAGGTCCAGGCCTTCTCCTCCTCTGACCTGCACGTTGCCTGCCGTGCTTTGCTCCCAGCACCCGTGTGAAGCCGCTCAGGAGGCTGCCCGGGTCCTGTCCCCTCCAGGTCAGACTGTGGCTGGCAGGTAAGAGTGAGGCTGGCAGGGGACGAATGGAGTTAAACCTGAAAGCAGACAGACCAAGGTCCAAAGACCAGCGGGACAGTACAAACCATGGCTCCGTCCAGAGCCTACAACAGACGGGGACCTTTGTTTGCAAATGGCTGGGGGATTGTGCCCTTACTCGGCGTCCTTGCAGCATAGGTAACTGGATTTGACCTGGGTCAAATCTAGGAAAAAAATAGTCAACGCACCTACTAAAAACAGCAACACACACTGACTGTCACAGCTTTGATTTGGAGTTGCACAAATCAATAAATGCTCTTGCGAAACCAATCCTTTTCAAACCTCTCCTTATCAAAAATAGGCAGCTACCAAATGCCTATGAAGCTAAACCATATTCAATCACTCCAAATAAATTCAGAGAAGAAAGTGGCATGGACGACTTACAAAACAGAATAGAAGCTCGTAATCAGTTCTCCTTCCTCTTCCTCTCGTCTTTCTGCATGTAACAAGCCATTCACTCCAGCACCTGGCTGCCAGTGCGTAATCTATGTTATACCACTTCAGCAGGAGCTCCAGAATTGTTCAGACTTCTACGTATTTTTAGGTTAACTCAAAGATCTCTCAAGAAGTCTGTTTAAAAAAAATAATCACACACCACTAGAATCTGGATGAGGAAATGCAAAATGCCAGTAATAAATACTTAAACGCAAATATTTACTTCAAATAAAAAAGAAAGAGAGCTCTAGGAAGCCCAGTTTGTGCAATGCAGGAACTGGGAATGGCTTCAGCACAGTCCCTGTGCTGGAGCAACTCAATCACTGTCAAGGACAGTGGAGGCTTCCTGGATTGTGCCTGCGAGTGGCAGTAAGCGTTCCTGGACAGAGAACCGGAGCACTCAGCACATCTGTGTCAGTGTCTCCGATCCACATGTCTTTTGGTGTGCCGGGGGGCTCTGGAGAAGCGCTGCAAACCACTTGAACTCCGCTGCACACGGGAGTGTGGAGGAAGGACCAGGGATCTCGGAGAATCGCCCCGGAGAACTCCTGTTGCAGAACAGAAACACAGATGTGGGACAGGGGCTTTAGGACCAAGGTGTAAGTTCACGCTCAGTCCGTTACAACGCAACAAGCATCCACCTGGCCTTAGCTGACAGACATTAGAGGCCATGGGGTGGAAGTCAGAACTCCTGGACTCAGGTAAAGAGCACAAAACTAGGGGGGAAAAAACCCTTAATTGAGAACTACTCACTGTGGGCACAGGACCACCTCTGGGGAGCCAGAGGTTCACCACCTCCTGGCCATTGCTCCCCTGCTGAAGAGGAGGAAGGCAATGAGGAGGCTTTTGCGCCATGGGAAATGCTGAAAGTGATAGAGGGTCACACTCCAACAGAGACAGCTCCCTCCCATTAAAAGGGAGCCAGAGCTTTCCACCCCGGGGGTCAAAGAGGGTTTGCTTCTTCTAGCAAGGCAGAGGGAAAAGAAGAACAGAACAGAGTGGAGGAAGATTACCAAAATTATTACACCTTCTTGGGGTCCCCTCACAGTCAACTCGCTTAGTGAATGTGTAAAACAGGGCACAGCTTCTTGAGAGAAGCCCTTGTTCCCCTCAGCCGCCCAAACCTCTCCACTTTCCATGTGACAAAGGCCATGCCAGCACCAAGACCCAGCCACCAAACAGCTGTCCAAGAGTTACAGCCACATCTCTGCTGGAGGGAGAGGTGGAGATGTGGGATCCGTTCAGAGGGGCTGGGCAGAATGGATGACATCTGCCGTGGTTGCCACCTGCTGATCCTTACTGCTCTCACAGTGGGGTCCTTCCCAGCCGTGGCATTTGCACCGGTAGCTCCCAGGCCCGAGGATGCATACGCCCTGGTTCATGCACGGGTTGGGTTTGCACAGGTTCACGGGGCTTTTTGCTTCTGCAACAAACACAAACAGAACAGCAGGCTCAGGCACATCTACAGAGCATTAATAGCTAGGACCCACATCCATCAGGAATGCTGCAAAAATAACAGCAACTATATATTCCAGACATCAAAAAATGTCATCTAGGGCTAATGGGATTGGAAAGCCACATTAACATGGCAGAGGGCGCAAGCTCACAACCCTGTCTTGACACACAGGACAAACTCCTCTGTGTTTAACCTAGAGAAGAGGAAGAAGAACGGCTTTGCTAGATGTTCTAATCTGGAGGAGAATACTCATAATAAAGCTTAAAAGAGTGGCATCATGTTAGGCTGCATATCAAAGAAAAGCAAAATGGAGCATCTTCAGAGCTGTGCACTGAACACATGAGCACCTCTAAGCCCCCCACATCCAGACACTCCCAATGCAGAGCAAGACACATGCCCTGCTCCAAGCAGTTTACAACCCCAAACACCACTGGAGTTCAAACCCCTTTGGCCTGGAGAGGACCTGAGTTTCCACCAGAGAGGAGCAAGGACGAGAAGTCAGCTGGGAAGCAGGAATGGCATGAATGGAAAACAACACAGGAAAAATTTCTGGGCTTCTTTTCTAGGAGGTTTGAGAGAAAACCCTGCAACCACAGCCCAAGCTGTTATTAGCCCTGTTCTTGCGCAGTATGTGACAGCTTTCCCAACCCTCTTAACACAGCAGAGCCCAGCTGTCAGCAGGGCTGGCAGTGTTTCATGCTGCCTTGCTGTGAATACATTAGGTTAAGTAGCAGCATCCCAGAGGGATTTGCTTCCAGTCTGCTGGCAACACCACCGCAGTGTTGGTAAGGGCGTGAAATTCCTCTGCTGAACAACTACGTGGTGTAGAGTCTGGAGCTGCTAGCCTTGCCCTTTGCTCTGCGGTAGAAAAAGCACAGAGGGAGTAGAAAAAGGGGGAGAAGGAAATAATATAAATTCTATCCCCTATCCATCAGGACGGTTGCTCCAGCTTACCACACATTGTGCTCATTCTCCCTGTACAGATAACGATATGTGCACATCAACTCTCAAACTACACCCAAGATTGGCAAAATTCTCATTGAAATTCAGTTTTTTGACAGTCAAATCCTAGATCTGAGACATCTCAATCTTTAGTTCCTGTTGATTTTATATGGAGCCAAGTTGGGTTCAACACCATTTTTCTCATCATGGGACATCTCAGATGGGGTCCTGCCTGACAGTATATCCCCAGGGATGGCCACTTCCACTTTCATTGTAGTTTGGTAGAGCTGCTGGCTATCAAAGCCGGATCTCTTGGACACACCGCTCATCTTCCAGGTGCTGGCTGCTCCCCAGAGAACTTTTCCATGGTGCTCTGCTCCACATGCCATGCATCCACCACCTCCCTCCACGGCTGCTCCACAGCATAACCTCACGGTCCCTGTTTGGGGGAATCATGCTATTCCACCCAGATGCTGTTTCTCTGAACTCAAGCCTACTGTTAACACAGTATCAACTTAAACAAGCTTCTTGCACTTCAGGGATTATACCCTTTGATGATCACAAGAGCTTGTATTTCCATTAATCAGATTCACATATATTTAATGGTTGGGATCTTTTCTCCTAGACCCTGGATTGTCCCTTTCAAGTCTCTTTTCAGCTGAGCCTCAGAATAAATATGATATTCCAGGTGTCCAGAGGCAGGGTCTGTTTCTCAAATACTTGTACCATGAGTCATAAATTTTTTTAAGTCCTTTCACAGACAATGATTCTGTTATTGAGCCTTGGACTTGGGAGTAGAAGACTGAATGAAGGGCTTATCTTTACATCGCCCTTGGTCTCAGCCCATCTACTACAAACAGCGATTACCTGCACATGAAATGAAAGCAGCAATTCAGTCTCAGGAAATTATATGTTATTACCCTGACTCATTGAACCTTGCCGTCTCTTCCCCTTCATCCGTGGCATTGTAGTCAATTTCATGGTACAGTAGATTGTTTTTATAACAACACAGCTGAAAATACCACTGCAATAGGAGCACATTGAAAAAGCTCCAGGTAGAAACCGTCTGCAGAGCCTGCCAGGAGACCAGCTCCTCACCCAAAGAGAGGGCACTGTAGTTCTTTCTAACCCTGAAGGAGCCACAGGCATGCCCAGAGATGAAAAGGACCTTTGATTGTGCTGAAACTCAATATGCTGCTTCATTTGATCTTACAAATGGGTTAAAACATAACAAAAGCAAATAGCTAGATGTTAAACTCGGACTATTTTGAATGAGAAACAAGGCATGGCATTTTAACTAGAAGAACTTTCGTCACCACTAATCCCTGCAAACCAGGGCTGCTATCCTTTCTGAAAAGCTGACTTCCATCAAACGCAAGCAGTCACACTCAGCATGCAAATGTTTCAAACTTGGTATCAAGGTCAATTTTTTCCCAGCTGGAGACTGGCTCTCAGGACTCAAAGTTTTGAAGAAAGTGCACTTTTTTTTTTTCTTTTGCACAAACGTGAGCTTTTACATGAATATTTGAAAAGTGTTCCCTCCCACTTTGGAGATAAGCATTTGGTCCTGCAAACAAAATTAATTACAAGTTGTCTGAAGGCCTCAGTTTAACTGCCTGTCTGCAGGCTTCAAAATGGGCAGATTCTGATTTTAGGATTAAATCTTGCGCAACACAAATAAAATCTTGAAAGCCAACATGATAACTTCAGTAGCGGGACACTAAGGAGGAACAGGATTGATAAGGTTTCAGACCCACCACTTTGCGAACAGCTGGGCACAAACCTGTTGAACAAGACAGCAGAGACCTCACTTGGGAACCAACACTGTTGGCTGCAGAAACGTGCCCCATTAAGCCCCCCCAGCAACACTGCAGGGGGTACAGTAATGCACAGCAAATTCTACAGGTTTAAAGCAACATCAGAAAAAGAGTAAACTTCTTTTTCTTTCAGGGAAGGCAGAACCTAGACCTGGCAGGGCTAGAAAGAGCCAGTCACACTAAGCCCAATCTCACCCACTCGACTGAATCTTAGGAAAGTTGGTTCCTATTCCTATAGGATTGCTTTGGACAGTCACCAGATCTCTATGCCATAGTTTCCCCCTCTGTAAAATGTGAAAGATAGTATCGAGCTTACTCGGTAAAGCATCAGAAAACCTACGATAACAACAGCTGGTGGCACCAGCATAAAGAACGAGGATGGGACATTCTCTCACCTTCACAGATTCTTTCAATGATAAGGTCTTGGTAATACTGCAGGTCTTCATAGGAGGAGATGTGGACCAGGTAGTTGGGAGACCCAGCAACCCTCAGCAGCGTGTCCTTCCGCGCGTCCCCAATGACAACCACAAACACCAAGATGCCGTTGTGCCTCAGCTGCTGAGCTGGGGCAGCTGCCTCCTCCATGCCGCCTCCGTTTGTGAGCACCACCACCACCTTGTTGACACCAGGTCTTGCTCCTTTCTGCACTGTCATCACGTCACCATAAATATGCAGCAAGGCACTGCCAGCAGAGGCCGAGTCCCCAAGGAAAGGCACCTGGTCGATGGCTTGGAGGACAGCTGAATTGCTTGTGTGGGTGTCCAAAGCGAACACAGTGTGAGCTTTGCTGCCATAGATCACAAGGGCAATTTGGGTGACATCGCGGTTGATGCTGAAATGCAAAGAGCTGCTCCTGACAAAGCCCCTCAGCCGCAGAAAATTCTCCAGGCCAACTCCAGATGAGGCATCCACTGCAAATGCTAAATCAAGAGACTGTGCCTGGCAGCCTGGATAAAAGAGTGCAAACACAGTATTTTTCAGAATATGTATGTAATCCTTTCTGACCAAAAAAAAGCAGGAGGCGGAAATGGTGGGCAAAATTCATCTCTGCTGATCACTGACTGTGAAGGGTGATCTACGACCCTTTCACACCAAGAGAGATCCATCATAAAAAGCAGTGATGGAAGGTTAGTCCCTGGATTTGTGACTGACACAAACAAAACAAGCACAGTCATACTTCTGTCCTTCCCTCCTCCCCAGTAGAGTTCAGAAGAACTCCTCATGGCTTGACAAAGTCGTCCCACAATGGCCGTCTCACAGCCTTACCTTCAGGATTGTCCACACTGCAGATTCTTCTCTGCAGCTCTGGGATCCTGTTGAACAGGTCCTGGGGGTCCGAGTAGACAATTGTCTGCTTCGGACTGCCAGTCACTTTGGTCAGCTCTACTCTCATGAAGCTGCTGCCTACACCGATCAAGAAGAGATCTCGGTCCCTCGCGTACTTAGCGGCTTCTGTCACCGGATCCTGGGACTTGGAGTCAGTGAGCAAGACAACCACGCGTGGGAGATCATCCTGTATGTCTGCAAAGACTGGGGTGCTCCTAAAACCATGCTGTGCAATGTACTGCAGGGCTCTGCCTGTCAGAGTTCCTCCTCCACTGAAATTCAAAGCATCAATGTGCTTCATGAGACTGAATGCATCCTTGTGCTGGCCCACTTCAATGGGTATCCTGACATCATTATCGTACTGGGCCACCCCCACGTTCATTGGCGAGTCCTGGCCCATCACTGCTTGGAGGAACCTCTTGAGGAACGCCTTGTAGCGCAGGAACCCTTCCAGCGTGACCCCCGCCGAGCTGTCCATCAGGAAAAGGAGATCCACACCGCACTCGAGGCTCAGCTTTGGTGCTGAAAAGGGAGACAGCAATTTGTCATTTGCAGGACAACAAGACAAGCATGCTAGGCACCTCAGCTGGGGCCTGCTGGAAGCCCTGTGGTGTGGAGAAGGAACATCGTGTCCAGTAACCTAAATAGTTTGCCAGACATGTCATGAGCTGGAGGACAACTGTGCCAAGAGCACGCTTTATTTTGGTTGGATGCCACATAAGCCTTTAGAGACAGGAAATATCTATGGAAGTCTGGGGGGATTCCTGAACTTTTGGATGGCAAACTTCAAATTAGAAATGACAACTCCACTCTCTTAGTACTCTGGGGAAAACACTCTGAGTTTCAGTATATCGCTAGGTTTACGGTTGGACTTGATGATCTTAAAGGTCTTTTCCAACCTAAAGAATTCTATGATGCTATATCATTTATCGGCAAAAGGAGGGAGTCCAAGCACCAGACCCTCTTCTGTAACACCCTGAGACACTTTAAAGTGGGAGCCTTGATTCTTGGGGAAGTAAGTACAAAGCATTTTCTGAAGATCAGGACCTTCTTGGGTTTCCTACACTGAACCCCCAAAATCAGGAGTCCCTCACAGGCCCATGTGTGCAGGGAGGAGACCAACAGACATACCTACGTGTCTTTCCCAGTTTCTCTATTCTGCTGCTCACATGGCACCTGCATTTAGAAACAAAGGCAGCCACACCAGGGTGAGACTGTCAGTATTGGTGCTCTCCATATCCACAAGGTTTCTGAGCAGCAAGACTCAGTCACTGGACCTGACACAGTCATAACCAGCACGACACAAAACTCAGCCTGTCTTCTAGAGAAAAGCCCAAAGGCTGCAGCCCAAGCCCAGTCATCCCTATGGCTGTGCAACAGGCACCACAGAGGCAGGACACAGCCAAGAAAGGAGGAGGGAGAGCACAGGTTCACACCTACCGCAGTGGACGTCTCCTCCGTACCCCAGTGGGCAGAGGCAGTGGTATTTGTCCAGTCCCTCTGGGACACACGTGCCCCCGTTCTGGCATGGCTGGGAGTCACAAGGGTCTAAACGGGACCAGGGAAGGGAAAGACAGGGAGTCAGCAGGGAGCCTGGCCCTTCCCATCCTGTGCCAGTGTGAGCATCCCCGTTAGTGGAAAAGGGGCCACACCGCTGCCCCTCTTGCTGTGGAGTCTGAACTAATGCAGGGCCACGTGCACCCTCACCTCCATGGCAATTCCATTTTGGGAGGGCTCTCCAACAGGCAGCGGTGAAGAAAGCAAACCAGGCTGTGACCTCAGTTCATTTGCTTTGGAATAACGCCAATGAAATTACATTCATGTAAATACAGAATTGCTAATGGTCATGCAGCCCTGCCAGATTTACACCATCAATAAAGGGATCAGAGTCTGGCCTGCTGCTTGGACAATGTTGTACTGACAAAGAAAATAAAGCCACTGTCTCCTGAACCAGCAAAAAGGTGGGGTTAAGGGCAGAAGTGAAGGGCCATAGCTACTTCCACAGTCACAAACCCAGGCTGGCAATCAGCAAGTGTCAGGTTCCCTGCTAAACTGATGATGTTCATGGTACCAAGTGAATGAGTGGAGGCATCTCACTGCATACTCCCCTAGCTGGAGAGCAGCAACTCCCCGCAGGCATCGGGAAGCAGTGCAAGCCTCTGCCCCAAGAACACGAGCAGTTGAGGATTAACTGGCTCCTCAAATGGAAGGAGAAATGATGGGGAAATATTTTAATCCAAAAGAACTCTGGTCATGGATACCCCTGAGACAAAAAAACTGAACATAGTATCAACTTCTTGTTAAGGATCACAGTCTCTCACTCAGAAGAAAGTTTTTAGAAGTGAAAGTAAAACCCCATCTTTTTATTCTTTACTTATTACCTTTCCTGCTATGTAAATCAAATTTTTAAAAAAGCTAAGTCCTACCTGGACATACAGTTCGGAAGCATCTGGATGAGTGTTTTATCAAGACTCTCTTCCACCTGAAACAGGAAGAATAAAACCTATCATGAATGTAAAGATTAAGAAGGTATCTTCAAGGCTGACTTTACTGTCTTTTCAATGGAACAAATTTTCCTTTGAAAACGCAATTTTTCAAAACCAGCATTTCAAAAGAAAATGTCCATTCTGAGCGGGGTGGCAAAAGAAAAAACATCATTTCATCAAATCTACTCTTTTGGTTTTTAATTCTCCTTTAACGTTTTACATTTAAAGATTATGGATGTATTTTTAAGGCTACAAATTATTATTTTTTTTAGTTGCTACAGAAAAGATGTTAAACTTTTTGCTCTAAATCGGAATGAAAATTCTACAGCAGTGAGAATTTCTTATTCAATATTAATTCTAGCATGTGACTTATCCAGCTGTAACTAGTGGACAACCAAGGTTTAGACTGGGAAGAAATCCTCAGCCCTCAGCTGTGCCTGCCAGGGGGATTTTTCAACTTCCTCCCTCATTTCCCTGCCCTAAGGTGACATGAAAAAAACCCACCAAACCCTAGAGCAGAAGTGTATATTTGCCACACGTAAGGTGGCAGGTAACATTGGTTCCTGACAGTGAGACGATTTCTGCATTTTTTTCATCCCTGTTAATGAGGTTTCTATTTCTCTAATACCTGCAGCTTCACTATGCCACTGATTTTTCCAGTGCTCTGCATTAGGGCTGCTCAAACTTGCAGCAACTGTGGCCAAATCCATCACTTTGGGGATGCCATAAGCAAGCCACAAGCTGCTCTGCTTTCCCATGTTGGCTCTGAGGTACAAGTATCTGGAAACACTCACAGACATTAGGACATGTCTGAAATTATCCATACAATCATTCCCATTATATCTATGCAGCAGGCTGTCAAGGCACAGTCCAGATCTGGGGTGATTTTCAAACATTAATCTGAATGCCTGGTATTAAAACAAACACATGAAGCATCTCTTCAAAGGAAAAACAATGCCCCCTACCAATTTCTGTATGACACCACTTTCACTCGGCTATTTTTATCAGGAAAGAGCATGAAGCTGCCTTGCCCTTCACAGCTCATTTTTAAAGCATTTCTCCCACTGTACCGACTGCAGTGACAATATTATTTGATGGACCTGACAAGCTTTATGGGTTTTCAGCTCCAGCCTCCTTTCCCTGAGCAAGAGGAGATATCCCTCATGTAACTCACTGCCATCGACCTGACAAGGCAGCTCTTTGTGTGCATCCTAGTTTTGGCACTGCTGCACTACGACTGGGGGGTATTTTCTGCCAGTCACTGAAGCCTCGCCATAGAAAAAAGTCCTTCCTAAGCCCCCCAGGGCAGCCAAGCAAAGGAAAAAAAGGAAAAGGGGCTTCTCTAAAAGAAAGCAAGCCTGAGTGGCAAAAACAGAACTAGCACCAACACAGGGAGCCAAACCTAGAAACCCTCTGCAGCGCAGAGCTGGTACAGAGATGTAAACTTCAAAGCATCTCTGTTCAACAGGTAGGAAACTAATCCCAGTTCCATTTATAGTATTTATGGCGCTCTTGGTCTAATCATCTTCTGCTTCTTTGTCTCAGCAACTCCTCCTATCCTTGGCTTCTCAGATCAGCCAATGGTCAGAGCAGGGAGAGCCTCCTGCTAGGTCTAGAGGCTATGTTTGTATCAGTCTTCCGAAGGATCTTCATCCCAGTAAGGAGTCAAGGTCAGATAAAAGCCTCTTTACCGTGTCTCTCATCTTCTCTCAGCCCCACACACTTTTAGAGATGCGGGTGTCCAAGTTACCTGTAGAAAGGGCACAGTGACACACGCACTGCATTTGGCTGCTTTGAGCCTTTCCAACACATATAGTTTCCAGCTAGCTCTTTCACAGTCTCCAGGGTCCTGCGCTCACAAGGGTGGGATTCAACTTTGCAGCCTGTAGCAAAGAACAAATGCAAACTAGGATCAATTGCCTGAAAGTACAAAGTCTGTGTGGGAGTGGAGCACCATTCTGGAATGGGTTAGTCTTCCTCAACCACCTGCCAACAGCAGACCAGATGGTACTTCAAAGACCCTCCATGAGACCCCAGAAGAGAATTTTTTGTCAACAAGCTCACCAACCTACCCACTTTCTGGGCTGCTCACTATTCATCCTCCTTTGCTTTGCTATGGAACTCGCACTGCTGAGTTCAGGGTTCAGTGACAACTTTTCAGCCCCTCTGGTGCCTTCATCATTCATGTACTTGATTTTCTGCTACCTCTGGACAACTCCAGTTCTATCTTTTCTATCTCTTGCAAGCCCCTGGTGGCCCCCTCTTAACACACAGCCAAGTCCATTAGAAGATTTAACACAACTGTGTTGATCCCTCTATCCCCCACGACATGAACAAGGACCATTATTCCCATTTTCAGAGGTGAACTGAGGCACAGAAAGATTTAGGATCCTGCAGCTTACAGATATTTGGCGAGGTAGCTGGCAAGCATGCCATCCAGTCTGGGCACCAGCAGCAGGTTACTTCAAAGTGCAACTCCTGCTAATTCCCCTGTACGCTTTCTGACACTGCCTCACCTTTCTCACTCAGTGACACAGTCCAAGATCAAAGCATGGGCATGAAGGTGAAGCCAGGACGGGGGTTACCTGGAGCGGTGGCACTGCAGACAGAGCCGGTGAGGGTGCTGTACAGGCCGTTGGCAGCATCGTCGGCATCTCCAGCAAAGAGCACGTGCTGCTCGGTGGGCTCACTAGCCAGCACGTGCAGCTCCTCCCACCTGCCGAGCAAGGCAGGGGTTCAACCGCTTAGTCAACCCCAAAGAACTGAGTATCAAAACACACCCTGCGCAGCAAATGAGAGAGGCTGATGCAAAACCATGACACCCTTCAACAGTTTTCAAGATCCTGGCGCGTTTAGTCTCAGGCAGTAGCATACCTCTACTCAGTGGAAGAGCCTCCTTCACCAACTCTGGTCCTCCTTCTACACCAGCCACCAAATCAGTGTTTCCTCCATGCCTGTGTTATGCCACAGATTCCCCTTTTCTCTTTCCAAAACTCATATCTAGCACAAGACCATCCCTCGCTCACTAGGACTTGCCATTTGCCTAGCTGGGCCTCCATTTCCCACTCCGTGGAAAGTTTCCTACCTTGGAAACTTGATTCCCACTGCAAAAACTGTGATGCGTCTCTCCTTCACCTGCATTGCAGGCATTGCGGTACTGCCCTGGGACTTTCCATCCGAAATGATGATCAGGACTTCAGGGACGCTCGAGTTTCTGCCACCAGGGAATCCCTTGCGGAGAATGTACTTCAGAGCCTGACCTGTCTCTGTGCTCCCACCTCTAGAAAGAAGGGAGAGAAAACCAGAAAAGCAGAAATCAGACCTTCTCCCGCTATTGAATTTACCATTTGATTTTCAAATTTCCACCCTCTGTTAACAGGGAACTTAGCATATTTCTGCCTGTTACCACACAACACATCCACAGAGATGTCTAGTCCTGTCATTCTTGTCATCTTTCTATCCATAGGTCCCATCTACTCACGCTTACCTCCCTCCAACCCAGAGTGGTCTCCAGAAGACTTCTAACACACAGCAGAGTGCTTCTGCAATTAGAGCAGGAACCAGAGCTCTTGGATATTTGAGTTTTATTTCCAGCTTCAACAAATGTCTCAACTGCTTCTGTTTTTCCATCTGAAAATTGCAGTCCCTTCTTTAAGAGTTCCGTGGAAAAGCTGTTTTACAACAACCTCTTGTATTCCAGTCAGAAACACAGTACAAGTGGGCAAAATGAACAAAGACCAGCATTTCATAGAATCATAGAATCATTTAGGTTGGAAAAGACCTTCAAGATCATTGAGTCCAACCATCAACCATGCCCACTAAACCATGTCCTGAAGTACCCCATCTACTTGCTTTTTTAATACCTCCAGGGATGGTGTCTCAACCACTTCCCTGGGCAGCCTATTCCAATGTCTGACAACCCTCTCAGTAGAAAAATTTTTCCTAATATCTAACCTAAATCTCCCTTGCCTCAACTTGATGCCATTTCCTCTTGTCCTATCTCCAGCCACCTGACAGAAGAGACCAGCACCCACCTCACTACAACCCCCCTTCAGGCAGTTGTAGAGAGCGATAAGGTCTCCTCCCCTCAGCCTCCTTTTCTCCAGACTAAACATCCCCAGCTCCCTCAGCCGCTCCTCATAAGACTTATGCTCCAGGCCCCTCACCAACTTGGTTGCCCTAAAAAGTGGTTTCAAAGTGGTTTCCTTTCTCTTGATGCATAAACGTGCTATAAATTCTTGTCATGTATCATCCCTTTTCTTCTATGAGACCCTCTGCCATTCTTAGACCAAGAGCTGAGGCAGGGAGCCACGCGTCTCAGCTTGCAACTGAGAGTCTGCAGTCCAACAGTGTGCAGAGAGTCCTTGCCTTTTTCTACCTGGTTGATCTGCAGGTTAATCTGATTTTCTACAAAAAGTCATTTGTCCATCCTGTAGTAAAGCTCCTGAAAATACAAATGCTGAAAGCTTCTTAGTGTATCCCTGGAAACTCAGAAGGACTGAACACAAGGCATGCTTTCTTCAGGGTTTCACCCGTACCTTTTACATGAGTAAACATTAAGAAAAGCCACCTGGTGCTCCCATTGTCTAAACCCATGCTAAACTCAGTTAAAAGCAATACTTTCATCTGCTAGGTTGCTTGCCAGCAGCACTGGTATGATAGAGAAGGTGCACCAGCCACTGATGTTCACACAAGCTGTACCCGTCACTTCTCATTTTGGAGACAGGATCACCTGGAAGCAGCACAAGGCCATTTAAAATGTGGCACAAGTTATCCACCTCAGCTCATTTGCGGCTCAGATGCCAAAGCTGCCTTATTCCTCAAACTGCCTGCACTGCAGTAGCGTCCTGAAGTCCTGGCAGGGCCTGGGAGCCCTCGGGGCTGGGGTTTGTGCCATCATGGAGCTTGCCTGGGGGTCTCTCCTGTCAAAAATTTCTTATAATACACGTAACTCAAAGAGTGGGATGAAGACAGTCCTGCCATCTTTTGCTTATGAATGAATGGGATATCACAAGATGAAGGGCCAGACTTGTAAAAGCATCAGATGATCCCATCTGAAAACCTGCACATATCCATCCGCTCCAAAGAGCTGACTGATAGGATGCTCCTGATGAGAAGTGGGCCTGGGGAGCAGGACGGAGGGGTGCGCAAGCTGACCTCCGAAGGAATGAAAACTAAGTGTCATCTTGGACAAAGATGAGAGAGGCAGATCTGAGTGCTGATCCCGGGTCCTTTCCCAAAAAAACATCTACTCCCTCTTGTCTGGCCTCACAAAAGCAGTTTCTGGTGGTGCAAGGAACCAGCCACCTCTGTATTTTGTCAGCCCTTGAATTCTGCCCTGGAGAAGGGAATGTTTCTGAGGCAGAAAGAGATTAGTTCAATACTCAGCAATCCTCTCAGTAGCAAAGTACTAAACCCACACCCTGCCTCAGATGCCAAAGGGGGCACTTTCCAGCGGTGACACATGCCAATGGTGACATAAATCGGCAGGTAAAATTGGCTGCTGCTAAGCATTAGGGAATGGCAGACATCAAGCCTTGCAGCTATGCAGTAACTCCCAAGGAAAAGCAACCTTGAATGCAATATTAGTAGAAAATAAGCTACGGCTTGCCAGAACAGCTTTAGTCAAAGATGCCTTAGAAATCCTGAGACTCATTTCTTGTGAGATTATTAAAGAATAAGATTTGCTGACTGCTGGATGCCTCCTCAACCTAAGAGCCTGATTGCCCTGGGTTATGGCCAGTGTCTTCACAGTGCTAGGGTCTCTTTGGTGATGGCATACTGGATGTGAACTGGGAAGGAGCCCCTCATTGCAGAGGGTGCTGAAAATAAAGCAGAAGGGAAAAAAAGGGGAGTGCTATACATACAGAGAGGTCTAGGAGGGGAAGGACAAGGTGTGGTTATTTTTATGGGCTGCACATTTACTCTAGTTGTTATTTCTTGCTAGTGAGCTCTGTGGGGCAGGGACTGTACTCCTCTGCTTCCAACACTTAACTTTAAATGACTGTTAGAGATGCCTACTCAAGACTGGGCTCCATGTTCTGTGAACCACAAAACATCATCAAAACTACACATAAAATCATCATCTCTGTCAGGCTGAGGCAGGAATGATTACACCGTGAGCCAAACACTGAAGTTTTATTTAAGTAAAAGCCATGGGTAACCTACGAGAGACCTTGGAGAGGAGGTAGGAGATGTTCTCACCACTGTCTCGCAGGGTAAGGTTTGGTGGACTGTGCAGCTGGATCCCAAGGTGGCTGGGTGAAATCAGCTCCAGCTGCCCCAACTCCCTATCTGCCTCCCACACTCAGAGACTTAGCCTACCCAGGCGCACCGGCCCCTGCTGCTGGCCACCTAACACAACCAACTCAAGCTTCACACCAACCACCTACGTTCCCCACCCAGTCATCACCAGGCTAAGACCTTACTACAACACAACACACTGGACAAAAGCCTTTTGTCCCCTGGGCAACCTACACCGCAAATTCTTCAGCTGTTGTCGCCAGCTTTGATCCCTGCCTACAACACATTATCTCTTGTTGTTGTTGGAGGCCTAAACATTTGCTTATCTCAAAGGGGTAAATCCTGCATGGACATAACTCTCCCTTTTCCTTTCTTGGTAGTTCTCCATCTGCACAATGCAAGAGGTCTGTAATGTGCTGTCCCCAACTGGACATTTGATACCAGGGAGAGCCCAGCTCACCGGGAACATGCTCCAGACCTGTTGATAATTAAGCCACTAGATCAGAGAAGACATTTCCAGCTGTCTTCTAATTCTTCCAAGGAGCTGTGCTACAAATCACTTCCTTTGATTGCCTTTTAGGGATGCTTTTATTGCCATCCAGAGCAAGCAAAGGGAAACAAACCATAAGTGTTACTCCTTTCTTAGAGGCATCATGTTCTCCTTCGGCTGTGTTGACACAAACATACCCCATTTACTTTCTGAACATCCATCCTTTGCTTTAGTACCCAATTCCTGATTTGCTTGTTCTAGAAAAGCATTTGATCATGCCCAAAGTCATTATTTTCCATCTACCCTCTGATTTTCACAGAGACTTTTTAATTCAGTACCTGCCAGGCCTTTTTGCTTTGAACTTCTTTCTTTAGGTACTTCCTCCTCTGCACTCCACCATTTCAAAACATACTCAATGACTGTGTGTTCATAGCATGTCCAAATCTGCCTTTTCCTGACCAGATGTCACCACATTTCAGATGCTTCAGTGAAAAGTGCTGTGCATGAGGGAAAATATATTGTGCATAGTCAGTCTGATGACTAAATCTTGATGAACTCAGTAAACTGTGCCCACGTGAGCCCTGAGTATTAGAAAAAGTTAATAAAGAGTCTCTGCACCAAAGCTCATTAAATTCAGTTTCTTATCAATTTGCATTTTGAGGTTCACCGGTTTTTGACACAGCAGATGTGTGTTTAAGGCATTACTCCAGTAAGGATTTTCTGAAGCCGAAAGAGATCTGGACTTTACCTGCTGCCTTTCCTCAGGAACAGCACTAAGCAGGTTTCTCTCCTGCAACCAGCCAATGACTTGTATGAAAGAAATTAATAAGAAATGTAGCTTCTGAGATTACCGCCAAATTTGGTTGAAATTGGCCAATGAATTCAAAAGCTATTTAGGTGGGATTCACAGAAAGAGACCACAGTCTCCGAATAAATCACAAAAGCTTCACTTCAGTCTGGTGCTGCCTCCTTCCAAGTGCTCTCAGCTCCGTGCCCGGAGCACAGGGCTGAAGTCAGGAAATGCCTCGCTGGCCAAAGGCTCATCAGAAGCACATCAAGGAGCCTCTCAACCAAGATGTTAAACACCAAGTTTTTTCAGAAGCCAACTGGAATCCATTTGTAACTATTTTATCTGCTTGGAAATGTCAGCTTTTCATTTAAACTAGATGAAACGGCCAAGCACAAGGTCATTACTTCTGTTTGATCTGTCAGCATCCATGTGTTGTCATCAAAGAATTTCAGTGCCAGACACCAAACACTGTTTCACTTTCTCTGCTCCCACAGACTTTCAAGCAACAGCCAAAGAGGAGGACTGTATCTTGTTTTCTGGCAAGTTTTTCCTGTAACTTTACATGAGAGGTTTTCTTGATTTGATAAACTTATCAAAAGCAATACAACAAAACTCAGGCAATTGATCTTGCTTGAACAAGTCAAAAGTGATCACATTTGCTTGCAATATGTACGGCATGCTGAGAGCAGCAGACATTCATGAGAAATACTGAGCTAACCTTTAGCCCTAATGCAGATCACCTAAAGAAAGAGTAGATACCCGCAGGCCATACCAGTACCTCATCTATCATCAAAACAAGTGTTATTTTGGGGTGGTTGTCGGATCCTTTGTAGATCTAAATGTATTTCTCCGAGATGAAAAGTTTGGATTTTGAGAGGCTCTAAGGACAGTGCTTCTTTGGGCTTCTGGCTCCATTTCCTGAGGTCGTGGGAAGACATCCAAGTCTCAACATTCAAGAATAAAAAAGGTTTCTGTCTGAAAGCCTAATCCTCCTCTTGAATTCAGCAGACACACATGCACAGATATCTAGGGACCAGCAATTCATCACTACCTCATAGGACAAAGTACGCTGTAACCACCAAAAAATGAAGATGCAGAATGTCCTGCCTTTTCACAGCCATGTGGGAATGCCACACTTGCTCTTCCCTGGAAGGATGTAACCCACCGCCTGGCACAAATGGCCAGAAAAGCCTGCCAGGAGGGTCATGGAAAACTCTCCCCTATTTACCACATTACAGTGGGACACTGACAACTTTCTCCCCTATCAACTTTCACTGACAAACAGACCAGGCTGCATGTTTTTAGCAGACTGTGGATTATGGACCACAGACAGTGTTCGTCCGCCCCCTCCCTGGGGGTGACATGTTGGTGTATCACAGCAGAGGCGGAGATGTCTGGACCTAAAAAACCTCTCAGTCCAGAGATCATTCATAGCCCAGAAAAAGAGAAGAGCTGTAAAATAAGCTGACCTGAACACAATCCTCTTGATTCTCTCTTTCACTTCTTGTTTGGTTAGATACGAATCCAGCGGGAATTCAAGATGGGGAGTTGAGCTAAACTGTATCATTCCCACGCGGACCTAAAAGAAAAGGTTAAAGGTTATGAAAGGGGCCTGTCAGAGTTTTAGTCTTTTGATCAATTTACAGATTTGGGAAGACTAAATTGTATCGAGACAAACTCTGTTTTCCATGTTGAGCCACTGGCACTCTAAATGAACTTCAAAAAAGAGCACAAACCACAGCATTACCTATACAGGCTATAAACCAGGCAAAAAAGTTCATCTGCAAACAACGGGAGCCTCTGCTGCAGTTACAGGCAGCTCAAGATCTATATTTATCCATTCAGAGCAGCTAGTAGCCTCAAGGACAGTAAGTTTATAAATAACACCTTTTATACCAAGCCATTTATACCCTGTGCAGGCAATCTTTCCATTACTAAAAGCAGCTCCCTCTGGCATTAAGCACAGTAGGCAACACAAACCAATTATTTTTCCACTACCTCCTCTAAAACCATTTTCTATAGTTGAAAATGCTTGAAAATGCAAACAGACTAAATTGTCTGTATTGGGCAATACATCCAGAATATTTCACTGAAGTCATACAAGAAGTCTTATGGAATGTGACAGCTTCGAAGGTGAAAAGGCTACTGATTTTCAGTCCAGTCTATGTGAGGATTAAGAGGAAGACTAGGGGAAGGACGGTATTTAAAAAAAAAAAAAAAACCAAAAAAAAACCCCACACAAACCAGCCCACCAAATCTGCAAATATTAAATGTTCAAATTCTTTTGCATAAGCCTACATTGCAGTTGGTTCCTAGATGCAAGTCTCTACTTTCAGTCACTTTAGTACGAGCGACGAAAAGGGGATGCCCATTTAACCTGAGCCACCTAGCACCTCTCAAAGCCTTGCACACACACTGTGACTCCTTACCGTCACTGCCCAGGCTGTGGAAAGCTTCCTGTGCTGTGTGGCTGTAAGCTGAGATCTGAAGGGTGAAAGATTTCTTAGATGAGAAAATGATGGAGAGGAATGGTGATTTCAGCTTCCAAAGGACCCTGCAACAGGGGCAGAGCAGCAGCTTTCGATTTTAGGGCCTGGAACAGTGGTCATGGTTGATCTGGAGGAGGTTTTCAGGTGCCTCTAAGCATCCCTGCTGTGGGAACCAGGAGCAAACACAAGACCTGCCTCTGTTCCTTTGCTCCCAGACCTCTCTGGAGAATCAGACATGGACCAGGAGTCCTCAAAGCCACAGCAGTGGCCCAGACCCACTCTCTGTCCTGCCTCAGGTTCCTCTTCCTGCTACACAGAGACCTTGCATCCCTACCACAACCTTCCCAAAGACCTGACATTCCATTATTTGGAAAGGCTCTGGCAGGCAATCAAGTACAGCAACCATCCCAGCCTGCTCCAAGGGCCCCCGGCTAGGATAGCGTGATGTGGGACTGGATGCGCAGCTCGAACTGCAGCTGGGTCTGGCTTGAAATCCCCTCAGACGAACCCTGGGATGTGTCGTTCAGGGCCAGAGGTGCCTCAAGGATGGCTCCAGGAGCAGGTAAGACCTGAGGGAGCCCGGACTGTGGCTACAGTGGCACAGCTCCCCTCACTCCTTGCAGACACATGGCACTCAAAATTAGACTTTGATTTGAGCCAAGGTCCAGAATAGGAGTGGACAAGAACTTGGCATAGCCACACCTGTCCATTTATCTTAGTGTGTTTTATACTAGGTATCTGTAAATACCAGCTGCGTGGACTCCAGCTGGCCAGTTCTGTGCTCTCTGGTGAGTACCAGCATTAAGCGCACTGCACCACTAGCAGATGGGGAGCGCGGTGATATCTTGGAGATCTACAGCAGCTTACAGATCCCCAAACGCCTCAGTATACAGCTAGTGCCTTGCAATGAACTCCTTCCCTTCTGCCCTTTTGGCTTATTTTGGAACAGACACCTTCTAGGAGAAGCAAAGCAAGCAGACTGTATCACTTACCTCTGTACAGAATGGTGATTAACTTCCCAGAGACTAATTCTGCAACTTTCCAGGGAAAAACAACAAAAAGATCCCACTATTTTAATCTATGAGCATCCAAACCAAAATAAAAATTGATAAAAAAAACCCAAACCATAATCTTTAACCTGACAGGTTGTGTCTTTTCTCAAGACCAAATGGAACCACTTAAAATCTGTGAAGAATCAAGAAGTACCCTCCAACCTCACTGCTTCACAAACCTCCACTGCATCTTTCTGAATAGATACTGTGACCCCATGGTAGCTGCTAGGCTGAATTTTGCAGTTTCACTCAGCACATTATCACTAGCCTTTCCACACATTGCCAACCTGCTTGCAACTAAAATGAGACATTCCTGACACTCACCCTGTCTGGATGGATATCCAAGGCATCGCAGAGCTTGCCTGCGAAATGCTTAGACCTTTCAAAGCTTCCTTTGCCAATGCTGTAGGAGCCGTCCAAGAGGAAAAGGACATCTAACGAAGCAGAGCACTGCATCACTACGAGAAAAAGATACATGCTGTGAAACTGCACTTTATTAGTCTCAATCTCTGGAAGCAGACAGCCAAGAGCAGAAAATCCAGAAAAATGGACTTGCTGAGGACAGACCGGGGCAGCCCGGTGTTCACAGCCCAAAGCCCACATGCACTCCTGCTCTGGCCTGCAGCACTGCCAGTTCAGCCCTCACCGCCTGCAAGACTTTCACCTTAGATTTCAGGTCCCCAGCCTGGATTTGGCAGTTCAGTGAAAGCATGGGAGCAATGACTCCATGAGCCGATAGAGACATATCATTAACCGCAGAGAGAGCTACTCTCCCAGCGAGGACACGGAGGGGTGAGCAGTGGGGAGAGGCGGCCGTGCCTGGCAGGACCTGCAGCCTCTCCCAGCCCAAGGCACGGACACGAATCCGGGAGGCGTTTGCAAAGTGAAGAGTCCCGCAGAGCCAGATGTGTTTCATCTGCAGCACATCTTTCAAAACACGCTCTTATTTTTCTAAACACAAACTCTCTAAACAGCTCCAAGGCTCTGACAGAAAGACTTTTCACAAAAATCTGCCTTTTATCCCATCTTCAGAGATGCGTCCTTGTATCACCTCTGGCTGCATGAACATGACTGCTCCCAAGTACAAGTTTCCGAGATGTTTACGCTACAGTGGAAACCCATAATTTCACTGACAAAAATTAAAAAAAAAAAAAACCAAAACAAACAAAAAAGGTAGTCTGCAGACTCTGAAGAGACATTTTCAAAGCATTTACACAGAAATTTTAAAGTCACCTCTGCAGCATTTACCAGAACCAACTTCAAGGGAAAATGAATCCAGAAGCTCAATACAGGCAGCAAGCACACCAACCTTTTAAGAGCCCTTTTGACCCATGCCCTTTCTCTATCCCCATTATCATCATCATCATCATTTTATTATCACTACTTTTTTCTGAATCAGTCCTGCTAGCAAAACTCTGTATTTATAAATAGGGTTTTCTACTACCAGATTATGAGGGATTGAAAGTTGTAAAGCATTCCCTTCTGGGTCACTGGGTTTTCTAATAGGGCAACCAGCCTTGCCCTGGAGCACTGTATTGGGGACGAACTGGAGCACAGCCTCTCTGCCAGCGCCACCCCAGCTTGTCAGCCTTGCCCTCACAGACCATTCGAATGTGGAGATGCAACAACCCGGGTACTCGCCCACAGTCACTGACCCCAGCTGCCTGCCCAAGCACGCACAGAGAAAACTCCTGTGCCCCCATCCCAGTATGGGCTTGGCACGGAGAAATGGTCTTCAGGTTGCTCTGGAGTTCAGCGGTACAAGGAGCGGGGATCTCCGTGTTGCAGCTACAGCAATGCAGCTCTTACAGAGACTCATAAGCTGGATGTCTGCAGCCCACCAAAGGGCTCTTGGTGACGTGCATCAGTGAGAAACGTCCAAATACAGCACATCAGGATGGAAAGTCTGAGCTGAACACATGGTGCTATGGGATGGGGCTGGAGGGCAGGCCTGGCATGGGAAAAAAATGTAATTTATCACTTGACATGCAGACAATAGAAAATAATGGCTAGCAGGAGAATGCGTGATACAGTTTGTAAGTAACCGACTGCATGTACGTCATCAAGGCATCTTTAGGTGAACATAGTCTGCTGGCCAACCGGAGCCCAGTCGTCCCTACTCACCACACCGTGGCTGGTGCTGGCTTTACAGCGTGAACGAATCAGCCACATGAGAGGTCTGATCGCAAATCAAGTCTGTAATTAAACACGGCTCCTTAAATCAGGATCGCTTGAAACATGCCCTGAAGGAACTGACAGAAACACCAGCTGGTTGGCAAATACACAATTTAGGAAAAGCAGAGTAGGTCGGCATCCCAGAAGAGCTAAAAACCAATGAGGGGAAAAGCCAGGCTAGGGCAGAAGCAGCCACATTGCTGTGCTTGCCAGAGCATTGCTGGGGACTTCGTGTACTGAATGGGGTCCAGTAAACAAAAATATAAATTAAAAAAAAAAAAAAACAAAAACTGAGAAAAACAAAGAAAGAAGGAATTCAGAAAGTAGATGACTTGCTTTAAAAAACAAACTTACACTGGCCAGCAGCTGAGATCTTGCCAATCATCTCCTGGTCAGCATGGATTTCTTGTACACTCAACGCCAGCAAAACTGTGGGATCAAACAGATAATCACGCATCAACACCAGAAACTGCCTTTAAAAAAAGAAAAATAATTACACACAGGCTGTAATCTATAGCAGCAAAAATGCTGTTTTGCTGTGTAGATTTCACACTCGCAAAAAATAATTTGTTGACACAGCACAGCAGCGTATCATCTATGGGAGGAAATTCCTTCTAGCAGGGACACAGAGAGCACGAAAAATGCCAGGGACCTGACTCCAGCACATGGGAGGACAGTCCCTCTGCTCACCACATGCAGGGATGCAGCACGGGAACAAGAGGCTAGGCTGGGCTTAGGCTCCAAAAATTACAGTCATAAGCACTGGAGACACCAAATAATTGCACTGGAAAAATTTATGAACTTTTAATATCATAGTAACAACATCAGCTTTTCCCATATCTATTAGACACTTCACATACATATCAGTCACATGTGTTTAGATTCTCAGAAAAGCTGTTTCCCCAGGTATTATTTTCTCCCCTTCTACATGAAACTATGTTTCAGAGGTTTATCGGTAAACCTCCTGGAGAGGCACTGATTCGGCTCTCGTTCCTGGGATCGAAGAACTCCAGCCAGAGACGGGGAAGCATCTGAGACACAAAACGCTGATGCAAAACGACAACTTGAAACGTACTTTGGGGAAGCAGGAAAATGCAGATGGACACAAACGACAAGAAGCTCATGGTGACAAATCTGAAAAGGGAAAAAAAAAAAAAAAGAAAAAAAAGAAGACTATTAATCCAATTCCTAAAGCTGGTTTCTTTACCTGCAGCTGATAATCTCTCCTCACTGGTTGTCTGATGTGAAAAGTTCAGAAACATTTGGGACAAAAGCAACTCCTACCCTGGGGAGAAGGGTGTGAAACAGATAGAAGGAAAAAAACGTGAAAACGAGGGAACGATAGAAAAGAAAGTCTCCCTATGTACTCAACTCCTTTCCTACCAAAACCGGAGAGAGCAGGCTTCGCAGGGGAGGGAAGGATTGCCCAGCCTCCCCTCCTCTCCTTCCCTCCATGGCCACCTGGACCTCTACTCTCCTCCCTCCACCTCCTTCCCCTCCACCGCATCTCCCTCTCAAAGCCAAGTCCCACCAGGGCCCCCGCCACCCTTCGGCAGCCAGTGGAGAGCCGAACTCCGGGGGTTCATGGAGCACAGGGCAGAGCCGTGTCCCCCCAACCCCACCATCGCTGGGGGCTCCGGCGGAGACGTCCCTGCCGTGGACCACAGCAGAGAGGGACCTGTCCTGCGGGGCCTGCCTCGGCCAGCGCTGCTGCCCATCCTCATCGCTGGTCTTCAACAACACCCAACCACAGGCTCTTCCATGCCTTACATTTTCCGAGGACTGGCTTTCTGGGGAGACATTTTTATGTATAACTGTCCAGCAAAGTCAATTTTCTGCTCATTTTTCCTTTAAAATCAGCAAGACTGCCATCACATTGTAGCTGGACTTCAGTAACGCTTTCAAGCACACCCAGATGTAGACCAAGCATGTCTGGCAGAGGCCATGGCCTTCTATTTAAAACACGTATATTTATTTTTTCTCCAGATTAAAAGCACTGAGTGCACTCACTAGAGCAAATTTGACCAGATTCACGCTGGGTCTCTGCCTCTCTCATTGCAAAAGCAGACTTTCTTCATGTAGTTAAAGACAAATAAGTGCATTTCTTGAAAACCAGCTCTATTAACCAATTGTTTTTCCACGAAAATAGAGAGGGCTTTTGCTCAGGAAAGACTCGTCTCCACAGCAAATGATATATTTAATAAGCAGCCAGGAAGAACTGATGCTTGTTAGCGAAATTGCCAAAACAGGCCCATTCCCATCACTCCAGGTGCCAATTCTTTGCAAGCGTAATCTGGCAAACCTCACAAGTCAGGGCAGCAGGAGTCGGGAAACAGCTTCCCAGGGTGCCCCATGGGGCCCCCACACTGCCTGTCCCAGTCCAACCTTGGACTGCTATCGCCCTCGGACACATCTCTGTATATTAGCTCCTGCAGGAAGGAACATTTTTAAACAGAGGAAGGAGCCAAGAGGTGGTTCCGCTCTGTCTTATTGTTTGACCTTGGACTTAATGTTCAGTGCTGGCGTCTCGCTTTCTCAGTTTCCCCAATTTTTGAGACTGGCTGCCAGCACCCCCTGTGTTTCCATAGGTGGGAAGACCCTATCAAAACACGGGTGTACTCCCAGGAACACATAAAACTTTAAACCCCAGGACACAAGCCAAGCTTTAAGCAACAGAAACTTCTCCTCTGGGCAAGCTTTTCTCTTCAGAAGAGCGGGTGAGACACCTGAAGTGATGGGCTTGTCTTGTACTAAAGCATCAGTCTCCCACCCTTCCCTCTGCCAGGGGAACCTCTAGCACCCATCCCAGACCCATTTGGTCACAGCAGGGGCCCATTAAGCCCATGCAGCTGCGGGCACTTCACACCCCTCCCGTCAGACAAGGCAAGGTACCTGTGGCAGGCCATGCTCAGTTACCTGCATGGGTCCATAATGAAGAGGGGATTAAGGAAGTGTCATTAGGGATTATAGACACAAGAACACTCTGTGTCTTGCAGTTCTTTACCCAGCTCCAGGTGCTTTACAAGCATCACCCTTCAATGCATCCTCCCAACACCCCCACCAGACTGCCACTGCCAAATTAACAGATCCCAAGCTTGCTTAAGTAAAGGGAGGTAAACACAAAACATGACCTCATCAAGGAAGCCCTTGCGTCCCTCAGTAGCTTCAAGCCCTGGCACATGCCACAGAGGTAAGGTCATCCTTTTGCCATGCCCTGAGGATAGTCTTTCTAGGAGCTAATTCCAGAGCACACAACACCCAAAGGAGGACAAGCCTCTGCTTGCAACCAGATGTGAGAGGTAGGGTTGGATTTCAGGTTGTTTTCATACAAAACATTGACAGGTCGAGATGTTTCTACAACTTGGGTCTTATCTTGGACTTAAATCAACTAATTCACAGGATGAATTCTTTGCCTTTCAGCACAGCTAGACTCTCAGCAGCAAAAGTTAAAAGAAAGCTTCATTGTCACCTGCTGCTCATCAGCATTAGCCCAGGATTAGCAGCAGCCTAGGAACTTTAGACAGCAGCTTTGCTGGGGGATGGGGTGGTGAGTGAAGGACCTTTTCATTTTATCTTCCTGGCCATTAGGAAAGGGAATTTAAAAAATGTCTGCATTAGTACCGAGTCAAAAATAATCTTTTGTTTTTTTAACCTCACTCAGTCAAAACTCGTATTGTTTGCACCCAGATTCTCACTTGGCTACACAAACATGATGATAATTTATGCAAAGCTAAGTAAGAGTGTAACCACGTGTACCTTATTTGGAGGAGACAAGAGACGGGAGAGAGAGGCAGAGGGGGGAAAAGCTCTTCTTGACAAGTATCTTCCCAACATGTCCCTCACCATCTGCAAAATATCTGAGCTTGCTTATTCTTACTAATGAGACAGAACCAAACTGTGATTTGAAAACACAGTGAACCCAACACCACTGGCCACCGTGGTCACCTGGATGTGGAACCAGGTCTGACAGCACAGCTGTGCCTACAATGGGGCAAGCACCTGGCTGAGAAGGGATCCAAAAAAATACTGTGGGCTGGTGTCTCTGTAAGAAGGGGAAAGGCTCGCAGCTGATGTCATGTACCTTGCTAAACTTGCCTGGCACGCAACACCACCATGAGATGCTATCCTGTGTATACCCATACGAACACACCCCATTTTTACAGACTGTTACCACAACAGTTAATATCACGTACACTACTTTGGGGCAAATGTTCCTCTTGTACTGGGACAAGTAGAAGATACTTAAAAGTGCCAGTCAGCTGCTTTAATTAATTACCACTTCTTCTCATCTCAGAGACCTGGCTTGCAACAAAAGGCATTTCCAGCTCGTTTTTCAAACTGTCCCCCTTTTATTTAACAGTAGGGGAGAAAGCAGAAAAGATTATGCTGCATATTCAGTAAAGCATATTCTTAACAAGCCAAGTGACCCCATCACTACAGTTGTAACTCTGTGGTTCCCTTCAGCGCTGCTCTGTCTGCTGGGGAGGACGTGGCATCGGCTTGCTGAGGGGTGTCCCTGCTAGGGCCTTGTCTGACGTTTAAGCGTAGGGAGGGAAGAGAGGAGGCCAGTTTTGCTGCCCCCTCTTTCAGTCTCCCTCAGGCTGTTTTCCATAAGTAAATTTTACTTTTTTCTTCTTGCCCAGGTCTGGAGGCAGTGGGCCACCTCTACTGGGAACTCCAGGAGTCCCCTCTGCCCAGCCACCGGCACTGCCCCGGCTGGGGGCAGGTAACTGTAGGAGCCAAAACTGAAGGGGGGGGGAGGAGGAAGACGCCAGGGAAATGTTTAACTTCTCTTCAAAACAAACATCACAAATTTCAGTCTAAAACTTTTGACAATATTTTTCTCCAAGTGATAAACAAGATTAAAATTCCATAAGGTGTTCTGCAAAAGCAGCTTGTTTATTCAACCCCGCTGGTTCTGCAGCAAGGCACAGTTTTGACAGGCTCTTTTTCGCTGTGCAATAAAGGCTCCTGTATATAAAGAGACCTTGATCTTGCAGCACTGCTCACATGGGGTACCGTCAAAATTGACATACTACAGATCAGGTCCTGTATGACCCACAAGTTATGGAATAAAAGACACTTTTCTGACCCAAGAGCTTGTGCTAAACTTATTGTGTAGTTTGTTCTGACAAAAGCACTCATGCTACTGACTTTGCCTGTGGCTAGAGCAGCGGGAGTGTCTCCATAAACGCCTCATCTTTTTTATCTTTTGCTGGATGCCACATGCAAGACCACCCAAGGGAGCCAGAGCCCACCTCAGCATTGCAAGCACTCAGCACTTGCTCGCAGCAGCAGGCAGCTAGTGCGGATGCTGGGAAGAAACATTTTACAGAGTGGCTGAGAGAAGTGGTACAGTGATCTGCAGGAACTTGGTGTCTTAAGAGAAACCAATGGCAGCATAAGAAAATAAATATGCAAACAATGTAATTATATTGAGATTACAAAAGAATGCAGATAACTTGGTCACATACCCTGCCGAGAACTACTAATTCGAGGCTATGGGTTCCGGTGCAATTACTGTAATTGTCCCCTGTTGCCCCTCTGTCCTCAGCTGTGCAAATCTGGAAAGGCTACAGCTGGGTGCCTGGCTCAGGGCCTGACCTGCATTGCCTTGTACCAGACAGAAACATCCACACCTGAGGTGGATCAACTACTGATCTACCTACACCATCAGTAGGTGTGAATGGTTCCCAAAGAATGAGGTGGGTGAGGATCATGCTCCTTGCACCAGGCAGCTTTCTTGTGCATATCAGCGAGACAACATCTCTCTACTTTATTCCTTAGATATACCACCATACCACACAGATGCCTTCGTCCAAAAGCTTCCCAGAGGGACAGAAAGACCTTAGGTTTGTCACCTCATCTTACAAGACAAAAAACCTCTGTTATTTCACTTGGTGGTATCGCTGTCCTGAGCGCCTCCCCTGCAGGTGTCCTCAGCAGTGCTACAAGGGGTGCTTGCTGTCTGCAGCAGAAGCAAACCACTGGCCAAAGAGCATCAAGCGGGTTGCTAACAATGCCAGGCCCCAAGCATAGGCACCTGCTAGATGGCTTAGGACAAGCCTCATAGTACCAAAAGCAGAAATAAGGACTTAAAGATTGCTATGACAAACCTCCCTCTTGAGGAAACAAAATTCTCATCTGTCTTCCCCATTCACCCCATACTGCAGAAGAGGAGGAATTCTACCTTTCCAAGCCAGTCAGTTGCAGTGATTACCTACAGCAGAGCTGGAAGGAGAGAGGAAAATTCCTTTTTTGCTATCTCTGGTATTCAATTTAGCTCTCAGAACGTGAGATAATCTGTCCTCATCTCAGCACACATGATGCCAAGATGTTCCTGATCATCTCATACCCAGCCCCTTTTAAAAAACAAACTCCAATTCACACCTTATCCTCCTGCTGCATCTCTGTGAGCCCCAGGAACAAGCCACAGCCTGATAATTTTCTCCATGGCATCACCCTGCAAATATACACAAGCTGTTACCTGCATGCATTTTTAGAACAGTGGTCCATGGGCCCTTCCTAAAGGAGCTTTAGAAAGTGGGAATCTTCCACATGTTTGGGTTTTGGGGTTTTTTTTGTTTTGTTTTGGTTGGGTTTTGTTTTTTTTCTCAGAACTGGGGCTGGGTCAAAAGAGATTTGTTTAAGTCATTCCATCTATTTATTCCTCTTAGAGTCCTCCTAGAAGACCCAGAGATCTTTAGGAGGAGACGCTGAAGATGATGTGGTTAACTTCCCCAGCACACAGTACATGAGGAGTGGGTCAGCACACCAACAGCCTCTCCAGCACAGCCCTCTCTGAAGAAAATGGGAAAATGTGGTTGTATGTGGGACTTGTCTCCTGGTAATGTGTCATCTTCACTATGCAAAATAAACAAAATAGAAGTCAACTTAGCAGAAGTCCCCGTGAAATCATTTTCACAATTTCCAGGTCACGTTTTCCCACATAACTTGGAAGCAGGGTCCTGCTATCCCTGTTTCCTTTCCACACCAGGCCATGGGGGAAAGCATCTTCACTTCTCTTTAATGTACACTGAAACCAAGATACAGAGAGACAAAATGACTTGCTCACAGGAGCATGAATTTATAGCACAACTGGGAACCAGCCAGAGTCCTCCTCTAGCCATTACACCACATTAGGAAAAGCTGCTATTGTGTGTACTCAAAGAGAAGAGCTACTCTCGTTTCTTTAATGAAGTACAAGTGTCTGGGCATATTACAGATATCATTCCAGGTCCTTCAGTCCTTGCTTGATCAAGACTTGATCAAGTTGTCTTTGTGTCTTCTACAGAAAGGTTTTCATTAAGGACATGAGACACAACCCGTCTGAAAGCCTGCCCTGGCAAGTTCAGCACTTTCACCTGGCCGCACCCCAAAACTGCTAGAAACAAGTCAATGAAAGCATTACAGCATGGGCTAGGTCTGGTTTTCTGGGTGGTGGTGGTTTTTTGTGATTTTAAAAACCCAGCATGGCACTATTTATTCGTTACGGTGAATGAATTCCTCCCTTGTTCAAGGCGAGTCTGACCCAATCCCCGTTACTGAGTACGGCAGCAAAGCTTGTGCTCTCGGGGGCACCGTGCAACTGGACCAAAGGCAAAACACACAGAGGCTGGGGCTCAACTCACCTCCTCTCCTCACCCGGGACGGGACCTCGGCTGGGTAACGGGCCTTTTGGGTGCCTTCTACCACCCCCTCCCTTCACCCTGACCGGCACCCGGGCTTCCAGTTACCTGCCGCAGTAATCGGTCTCCCGCCGCATCCCCCCGCCCCGCAGGAGCCAGGACGGCTTCACCGACCCGGCGCTTCCCCCGAGGACCGCCCGCCGGGGGCCGGGACCCCCCCCGAGCCGCCCCGGCAAGACTCACCCAGGCGCAGTCACCTACTCGTCCCGCTCGCCAGCCGCCCCCCCGCCGTCTCCCGGCCGTGCGCTTACCCGGGCTCCGCGCACCCCGCCGGGCTGGGAGGAGGCCGGCAGAGCCGGGGCGGCCGGAGGAGGAGCCGGGCGGGGGCTGCCCGCCCCCCGCTGCCCCCCTCCTCTCAGCCGCAGGGCCGGGACGGAGCCGCAGCCCCCGCCGCACACCCGGCGCCGCTGCTTTCCAACGCGGTCCCGAACCTCCAAGTCAGGGGTTTAAGATGTGAGCAACTAAAAAGGGGAGGGGGAAGGGGGGAAAAGCGGTTCGAGTTGCGTTTTACCTTTTCTCTGCAAGACTTGCGTAGCCCTCGTGCACCTGATGGGCTTGTGAGCAGCCTCCTTCACGCTTGGATTTATATCGTGTTCAGCTGCGACAGCCTCTCCTCCTCCTCCATCACGTCCTGCCATCTACAGTTACGATCTGGGGGAAAAAACCAAACCCAAGAACACCCAGATTGCTCTAGGTTACATTTAAGAGGGACACGGTTGTACCGGCTCATCCAATAAAGTACAGCTGAAAGTGTCAGCACCCCTGGAGCGCTCTTTCTGATGCGAAGCTAACAGGCCTGGCAGCAACACAGAGCAGAAGTAAACCCACGAGCTGCAGGTTACTTTGCACCAGCAGCCGTAAAGTAACTTCATTTAGGAGTCAACTTTTTTTGGACAGTATTTTCCCTAATGCTTGTTTTTCCACAGAAAACTATTCTCCACCTGTGAGTGAAATGTACCATATACACACCTACTACACCTAGAGGAATTATTTAGGGGGCCCGTTTTAAAAGTTACAGGGGGTGGTGTTGGTTTGTTGTTTTTTTTATATCTGAAGATGTGCAGCGGTAGGAGCAGAAAAGAACTCTACAAGTTAATATTTTTTGAAAAGTGTTTACTTCATATATTTTAGAGTTATAAATAGCTACATTTTCTAAGAATAAACTGGAATTTAATTCTGCAATAAGATTATTCTGCTAACAGAAGCTATACTAAAGCAGCAGACCCCATTGCTACGTCAGATTTCCTTATTCTGCTTTTTACTTCTCCAGCAGGACATGCAGTGCCTACCATACTCGCCCTGTAAACAGTCCTTACCCTTGAAAGCTGAGCAATGCAAGAACTCCACAGCAAGAATCATAGAATAGAATCATAGAATTGTTTGGGTTGGAAAAGACCTTTAAGATCATCGAGTCCAACCGTCAACCCAACACCACCGTGCCCACTAAACCATGTCCCAAAGTGCCTCGTCTACGTGTTTTTTGAACACCTCCAGGGATGGTGACACCACCACTTCCCTGAGCAGCCTGTTCCAATGCCTGGCAACCCTTTCAGTAAAGAAATTTTTTCTAATATCCAATCTAAACCTCCCCTGGCACAACTTGAGGCCATTTCCTCTCGTCCTAGAATAAGGACGCAAGATGAGCTGTGCCATGGGCATGCAGCACCCAGACCTTGCTCAGCTGTTCTCTGTCCTGCAACCGTCTGACTCGGAGTGAAAGGATATGTAATCCAGCTAGGTTCCACCCCACCACACACCCACCACCAAAAAGCAGCTCCCACAATAAAAGCCAAGGAAGAAAGCAGCACCAGAGCAATTAATTTTAAATACAGTGGCACTACAGGACGGTCGAGCCTTAGAGAGAGCATTTCTGTGTTACATGATAGGGTTACCACAACACAGCTGTTAAAAACCTGTAATTCTAAAACATTAAGAGGATCACCATTACTGTACTTTCAGCCCTTCCCTACCAGGTAAATTTTAAGAGATTACAGTACTAACTAATCTAAATCAACTCCCTAGCTGTTACCTTGAATTTCTTTTTAGATGGTAACGCAGTTCTCGTGAGGGAACAGTAACCTGGCTGGAGCTACCAAACAGGGCCTGGCATAGCCGCAGGTGCTGAATCCCACTTGGAATTTCTCCCTGACCCATCCCAAGGGTCAGCTGTACTGCAGGCAGAAGGAGCAGCTGACCACTGTGATGCACACAGTGTGACTGAGCAATGCTCTTGTAAATAAAAAAGTACTTTCAGAAAAAGTAGAGATATATTTAGGAGGGGAGAAAGTGTCCGACCCACTTGTAGTAAGAGTTTGAAAGTAGACAGCAAGACCTCAAGAGTCCAAGCCTCAAGACAGCATTGACTTTCAAAAGCACTGTACTGCCTTAACCTGACAGGTTTAACCAGCATCTAACATGCAAGTACTGGTACTTGCACAAAACTGAGCACATGTAGTTGAAGAATATCTTACACATCTCTTCCCACACAAAACTAAACACAGATCAGTAATTTTGTAATATGTACAGACAAAACACTCCCTTGCGCCTACCTCACAGTGTGTAGTTAGGAATGGAACACAACACCAAGTGCTGAACAATAAATAAATAAAAAATTTCAGTTGAACTCAATGAACAAAGTATAGCCTAGTTCCTCCAACAGTGATTCATAAATGAAAATGATCTTTTAAGGCTTAAGAAAACCTGTTGCTTTTCAGTGCTATATAGTTTTTATTAAATTTATATTACTTCCCTTTCAGAAGCGCTATGTTATTCTGGAGTTCCAGTTCACTTTTGTTTTTCTTCTCCAGAGAGGACGGAGAAGAACTAAGAAATTTTATTTACCAAGGACATGGATGTTATAGTTTAAGTGTTTCATATAATAACCTTTGTTCAGATATAAATCACACATGAAAATTTACTTTGAAATTAGATTTTGTAATAGCATTTAGATAAATATAATCCATAGCTGATACTTTATCACTTCAAGAACAGATTTCTATTACAGATCAAAAGTAGCAGAGAAAAACAAAGCAAGAGGAACCCAAGGCTACATCAAGAAGTCCAAAAGGTTTCCATATTTCTTGCTTGATTTGTCCCTACATCAATGTTCCCAAAGATCTCATATGAAATTAAGGAGTGGACTGTCTTTGAACCATATGAAGTCTCTTACTTCCCCTTTCCTTCCACTGTCTGGAAGGATTACTGCCAGATACCTTTGTGCTGCACCATACGTACATCTCTAAGTGAAACACCAGACACTGCTTTCCAGGGGTTTTTGCCCAAGCAGAACTAGCAAAGATTCACTTTTCCTTTCTCTGGCTTATAAAGCACAGGCAAAGTGACTGCCTTTGACTACTGCAGTCCAGTCAAAGTCATCTTCTGAAATGCAATGGCTAGTTGCTAGGAGAGGTGGTATGTGAAAGTGAACAAAAGCTTTGGGAGGACTAAAGCATCAGCGAGTTGCTTTGCCTGTGGGCAAATGCTTGTGAAAGTCACACTTGTCCTAGGAAGTCAAAGGAGACTTGAGATGGCCACAATCTTGGCTGAGAACCCGGGCCACAAAAAGAACCCTAGAGACCCAAGTGCAAGAGTTCATCTAATTATTACATACTGCAAGAATATGATGCAACAAAAACTAAGAGGCAGGAAAAAAATCTGAGGCAATTTAAGTGTAATAAATCATTAAGTCAAACAAAAATATTTCTCTTTCACAACAAGTTTACTCTCAAGATCCTTCCAATTTGCACAAAGCCCAAACTTAAAATAGATACTTCAAGTGGACAAAAAAAGCTGACCCTGAGTTTCAATAACCAAATACCCACTGTGCTCTGTGAACAGTAATGTGGCTCTTTAGTAACACTGCCACTGCATTAGTCAGAAACGACAATTAAGTATCAACTACATTTTAGAGAAATACTGAAAATCCGTTAATAATTTGATTCAGTACTTTTGTCATATCTCAGAACAGGACTTTTCTATTATGATGTGAAAAAACTTGATGGGGTAGAAATCCTGACAATGTAGCTACAGACAAAACAGCTGTAATACAATTTACTTCAAAACAATATTCACAGATGCGTATTACACAGTGTAAGTGTATATAAAGAACGGTGCACATTTAAGTGTTTACTGATTTTAGAGAGAACTACCTATATGCAGTCCAAGATTCAGCCTTTAATGATACTGAAACCAAGTTTATGAAGAACAATTTTCAGTCTAACTTCAGACCAGAAATTAAGTTGAAAGAAGACTAATCAAGATAAGATACAGTTTTTCCAGTAAAATTAATGGCACCAAAGTTGAAGTAAGCTTTACGATCACAATAATTTCAAATGTAAGTTTGCAGAATAGACCCGCAATGCAATGGCCATTCCATAAAGTTATGTGCGTTCAACAGCAAAATAAAAGCAAAAAAGCTTAGCAGCACACAGTGGTATAACACAATAACAGAACAGAAAATTTAGCTTGCAGCTTTGAAATTCTTCGAGTTACATACTCATTTCACAGTTACAATCCAAGCATGCAGACAAATACAGCTACGTAAACAGCAGAATTTCTACAAAGCGACTCTCATTTTTAAGCTGATGAATACACTTGGTCTTCCAAAAAAGGAACGGCAGCAACCTGGTATACATACAAATGAAACTGTACATGTCAGAGACTTAGTGGTCCAACAGTTTTTTCATTTCAGTGAATCCATCTGCATTGCCATACTTGTTTAAAAGGAAGAGTAGGATCTGTTCATGCTTTTTAAGCTGTGGAATAAGAATAAAGAATTAGAAATATACAATTATTTTTAAATTGCTGATTTCAGATTAGGGTAGATCCTAAAACCACAGACTCAGCCAAGTCCCATATTAGTTCAAAGAACATGCAGATCCTTTCTGCTGTAAAGTCTTCTGGAGGGGCAAAAAGCCAGCAGAACTGTAGCTGACCGCCCCCTGCCCCCCCCCCCCCTTTTTTTTCCCTGAAGAAGAAACAAACTTCCTTGACCTGAATTGATGAAATACTCAAACTAGGACTGAGATCAGGATCTTAAATTTGGTTATTCACAATGTCCATTTCCTGATGTTTTCAGTTATATTGAAATCTTCTGTCTTCTCTTCCTCCATTAGGAGACTTTAAGCCGAACTCACCCAAGTAAGGAAGGATGACAGAAAACAGAAAGTGACCAAATTGAAGTCAGAAAAAACATTAGCTAGATCAAACCAAGAGATCACAGAAATATAGAGGGGGAAGGGAAAACAAGGTTCAACAGCCTATAGTGGGACAGAGAAATCAACTACATTCAGGAACAGCATAGTTTTACTGCCTTTCTGCCACTAAACTGCTGGTAACTATGCTTACTCTGAAGCAGTAAAGGTCTAAATGACCTTGCACAGCAATGCTCTTTTCCTACCTCTAAAATATCATAGTGCATATTTTTGCTTTTGACCTTGCTGCCTCTGGCTGGGGAGAGAGGGGGAAGTTTGAACCACCCTTGAAAGGGGTTTGTCTTTAAAATTCAAAATTTTGCTCATTCCTCTGACAAAGATCCTCACTTTGAGAAAGGCTGATGCATCTTTTCTGGTATACTAGATTAGTATAGTAATATTAGTATACTAATACTATAGTATACTAAATTAGTATAGTAACTTCTAAAGTTCTAATTTTTCCATAATTAGCCTAAGTTAAAATAAAAAATGAGAAAGCTTAAAACCAGAAAGCTTTCAAAGATTACAGGAATATGCCATATCTGTAAGAGACACTTTATTTTTTTTTTCAAAAGAAGGAAAAAAAAAACCTTGCAATTGGCAAACGCTGTACAAACTCAGGTTCTCAGCCCTAGCTCCCATGACTGAAGCTGTGGCAGATATTAATTTCTGCTACCTAGAATACACATGTAACAATTTTCTTACATGTGCAGCTCTATCAAGTTGTAACCACAGCAAAACATAGCCGTATTACTGAAAAAAAAATCCAACTGCCCTTTGTCCACATAACACAGTTTATGCAAAACACTGCAAGTACCTTTACACAAAAGTAGCACTCCTGAGGCTTCATGCTCTACCAAAAAAAAAAAAAAAAAAACAAACAACCCAAAAACCAGCTGTATGTGTGTCAAAACAGACTAATGAAGTCTGTGTGATCTATACACTATCCTCTCCCAGTTTCAGGGTGCTCTAATTATTACCATGTATAAAACAACTAAGAAAAAGTGTTGGGATATTCACTTTGCTATCTTCAATGTTTTGGTTAGCTATTACCTCCCTACTCCCATTTGCTTCCCACATAGGGTTTCTTTTAAATTCTGGAAATGTAAAAAAGCAAGTATTGCTTAGACTGATTCTTACTTGCATTTTTAATTCTGTGCAGCAGCATTTGGTCTCACCTCCATTGCCTACAAAAAACAAAGCAAGTAAATGAGCAAAATACACAAGGACACTGCTTGTCTAATTTAAGAGGTGACATGTGGAATTCTCTAAGATTTTTAGAAGGAAAAGTCACTTAGGCATCCCACATGCCCACAGTTCTTCAAATTAACTATGTATGTACCTTGATGTTCAGCATGTAATTTTTCAGCATTGCAGGATTTGACCAAACCTTCCATTACCAGTTTGTCAGCTACATTCAGACTACTATTTTCACAAAGTTTCTCCACTGTTACTAAAGTAACATTTCCATTAATCCCTTTCACTGTAATTGTGACATATTTATTCAATAACATTTCTTTCAACTTGTCAAGGAACAATGGAGACCACTCAGCTTTCTCTATTCCTGCAGGGGGAAAAAAAAAAAAATTACTATGAAGTTTGTTCTACAAAGAATTCCTTTATGATATGACTTGAAGCTTACATGTAATGCTGTTATTGTTTTTGAAAATATGATGCTAAAGTTTCCAGTATAAATACCTTAGATCTACAGACAATTATTTCTAAAACAGCTTTCACAGTGTTAACCAGTATACTATTTCAGCAGATCATCATGTTGTTTATCGGTATTAAGGAATGAACATTATCATCAGAATAGGTACAGATCTATAATATTCAAGAAAACCAATTGGCGTTTTTGGGGGTTTGGTTTTTGGTTTTTTTTTTTTTTTTTTTTTTTTTTTTTTTTTTTTTTACCTGCAAGTGAACATATAATTGTCTGAAAAGGCAGCTTTAGGTAGGAATCAGTGATTGGCAGCACCTCTGAAAGCGGTAAAGTTTCTGTGTTCCCATAGTCTGCATATAGTACTTTCACTACAGACTGAGAAGCTTTTAGAACAAGAGCTCTGTACCAATGGCCATCACCTGAAAAGATTGGGACAAGAATAATCACATGTAAAGTACCATCTTATAGATACAGCTTATCCCGAGAGCAAGAACCTGTATAGTTTTCCAGGAATTTTTAAATACTCTAGTATATACAAAAGGCCACTTGACAAGAAGCAACCCCACAGAACAAGGGAATAGTTTCTGATTGCTGTATTCATAAAGATGTAAGTGTTGCTTTCAGAATTTTGCTCGAATTATACAGATAAGATTTTTACTACAATACCATTTTAAAGATGTCTGCACACTGTGTTTCTAGCTCCTTATCTTTGTTTTCCAATGCATATTCCCTCACAAAACATAACCAGAATTAAAAAGAAAAAAAAATAATCCTTTTTCCTCAATTATCCTGAAGAGCCATAAAAAAATAAAGTTAAAAATAAAAAAATCAGTGGAAGTTAAAAACAACTGTCAAACACTTAGGTATACTCTTGTGGTCTGCTAGGTTTTTTTTTTTTAATTAATCTATCCTGTTTTCCATGAGCTGTTATCTGATCTAGCACCCAAGTTCATTTTCAGCACTTAGCCAGATCTCCTGTAACTATCCACATGCAGTCAACATTTAATATTTATGAGTCAACACTACTTTTTTTTTTTTTTAAATACTGAGCTAATATATCAGCAGAGTATCCCTTCTTCTGAAAGTTTAAGACAATAAATTAAGTTCCCTCACTGTTAAGAATACTTTTGACTTGAAATAACAGTTCACTAAGCCTGGACAGCCTGTTAGGCTAACAAGACTGAATGATCAGTTGTCATAGCCAGTGTCACCTCTCCATGCTCACACAAAGCAACAACAAAAAAACACCCAGGTACCCACAAACCAGAAGTGGTTCTGTAGAGATACAAGTGCACTATTGCTCTGCCATGAATTTCATGCCCCTGTAACTCAAACAGAAACAAATTTCAGTTTAAACAGTAACTAGCTTGCTTTCCTCTTAAAGCTCCATATATTTTGCAGGGCACAACCTATTCCTTATTTTCTTTCCCAGACTGTCAGACAGTTTCTTTGCCCTAAAGATGCATCCAGGCTATTTTTTGTAACAGAATTAAGAGATCTATAAGCACTTTAAAGTTGGTGGTTTTACTTTTTCTAAAGCAAAAAATGAAAGTTGGCTATTACACTCATCAAGGAAATGCAAGAACAAATGAATGCCTCACCTGAAAACCTTGCACAACAGGCTTCACCCAGTTTTGGTTTGAAGGGCTGGTTCTTACAAGATTTACAATAGCCTTCTAGTTCAATCAACTGCCTATGTAGCTTCTCTCGATCTACAGAAAAAAAAACCGTTTGATAACTAGCCACATTTGGGTATAATGAAGAGCATACTTACTTTTAAGCTCCCCTGCTCCCACCTTTGGCATTTTTTTATATTTTTCTACTGTCCAACCTACATTTCCACATGGTTCAGTTAGCTATAGGCATTCATTTTATTAACTAGCTTGGCAAGAGTGACTTCCCACTGATGCTAGGAACAGTGAATGCTTTTTCTTACCTTTAGTTTGAACTGGTACAGCATAGAACAAGTCTGGGCTTACAACTTCTGTTACACAGACAGATACGGTTTCATCTATAGCCAATTCAATCAACTTCCAGTGCCCAAGTGACATTTCTAACAGAAATAGAAAATTCAGTGTACCACTTCCATCCAAGCACATACATATAAGTAACTGTTATGGAATATCTTTTTGAATTTGAGAGACAACTGCATGTCTTCACTTCAAGAAGAGAAATCTAAACCAAGATAATTCTTGCTTAATTTGCTGTTCATAAACTATTAGCATATAAAAGTAGCTAAAGTAAAAAACACCTCAGGAAAATAAGATACTGGAAAGTAAACATGTGAAAAGTTTCAGTTGTAGCAAATTTGTAATTTTCTACTATCAAATATTCAAATAGCATTCATTTAAGACAAACCCAGCGATTTTTATCTTTCTCTTTTTGTCTATAATGCCACCTGCAGGGCAGCTTGTGTTTAACTGTAAAAACTGACAATATAATCAAAACTATGCATGTTTATTACTGATATTAACTAAACAGCAAGATCATGGTTAAAGGCTGGAATACTGAAAATTCTTGTTCAATCTAGAAGTTAACATTTTTTTAATTACCTTTTTTGTCAACAGACTTGTTTGGAAAGTTATTTTTATCTTGCAGAACTTGCTTTACAGCCAATTTTTCAGAAGTCAGTATCTCATTGATCACTTTTGGATGACCGGTGGAATTGTCAATAAGCTCTACACCAGCCCCATCTCTGGAAAGGGAAGTTACTCTGGCTTGAAGCTTTATTCCTGCAGTGTACATACGAAATCTTGCTGTAGCTTCTGGAATCCATTTGCTCTTACCAGGCTTTATACCTACGAAGTAGGAGAACTGTTCAAAATACCTCCATTAAGTGACTTCCTTCAACATTATACTTTCCTAAAAAAAAAAAAAACAAACAAAAAACCAACCAAAAAAAACCCCAAAAAACCAACTTTTTTTTTTTTTTTTTTTTCTAAAAGCACAACTTGAAATACCAGGGCTACTTTTACTGCCTTAGGGATACACATTGTACTTCATCCTGTTAACTGGTCTCCCTCTTCCTCCTTTCTTCTGAAGTAACACATTTCCTCAGCACTCCCAAGTTGTTTTCTACGTTTTATGATATTCTACCAAGTAAATCCTTGTGCCTTAGCACAAATAACACTGTTAAGACTGTTTATGAATCAGTTTAATACAGCCTTTTTATTAAAGGAGCAGAAAAACAAAAAAACCCAGCAGAAGACACCTGTTTCCACAGTTTTTATTTTTAAACCAAGTAGTCTACATTAGAAAGAAAGAGTAATTCTGTAGAATTGAGTGATTTGGTGTGGAAAAGGAACAGGCAGAGAATTGGTAGAAGACTGAGAAACAGCAGTACGGTGCCAAATTCTATAGGAATCAAGTGAAACTTCCCTACAGAGAACTGAAAGGCCAACTTGCTTCATAAAAACAGCTGAGCTCCTTTACCTGCAAAAATTTTGAGAAATAATTAAGTTGCACAAAAGCATGTTTATTCCTAGCAAGGCAGCAACCAAAAGCTAGTAAGCACTACAGATGAAGCAGAACTAAACAACAAGTTCCTTTTGACTGATAAATCAGTAAGTAACCTCCAAACAGATGACTCCACAACACTGTCAGGAGCTCAGGAAAGAGGCACCATCTTTCTGTTAAATGTCAGTCTGCTGTGTAGTAGGGCTAAAACAATGGCTCCCACAATTTCCAGAGGCTGGAAGGAACACAGATGTTTTTATAATAAACACCCCCACCCCCAAAAAAACCCACTCCCCCAAAAAACAGAGTTCTGTGAAATATACCCTGTCATTACCTCCTTCCCCCAAAGCAACAAATCTCTAAATGCAATAGCTCTTTTAAGAGAAAGAAGCCATAAGAAGATTCACCTGAGAGCCAGCATTTAATTCCTTGAAATGGAAGTTTTAGGAATGAGGATGAGATCTGCCGTATTTTATCCAGTGGTACTTCCTCAACATTTCCATAGTCCACAAAGTACACTTTAACAGTTCCATCTGAAGTAATGTTTTGCACCAAAGCACGGTACCAGTTACCATCATCTAATTTTAAAAAGGTTTTTTTAAAAAGATTACTTCACACATTTAATAAAAATTTACCAGCATTTATTTTTTAGTAAATAATTCCAATTCTTTGCTATTCTCTTCCAATGCAAACTATCTGCTAATTTTCTTTTTCTTGGCTTTATGTTCACTCTGTAAAAACAAAAAAAATTTTAGTCTATTACTTACCAGAGAAAAAAGCACAACAAGGTTCTCCATTCTCAGGCTTAAAAACATTTGGTGGAGTTTTCTGACAGTATTCAGACAATGATTTGTTAAGTAAGTTTAGAGCTAGTAACTCTGAAAATTAGAAAGAAAAAAAAACCAAAGACAAGATGAACAAAATAAGCTAACTTGAACTCTATCAATACTGTTTGCTGTATAGCTTACTTATAAAAGATTTGATGAGAGATTTCTGTGAATTTTAGAATTTCACAAAAAAAAGAACTGTTAACACTGAGTTAACTATTTATCTTACTAGACAGACTTATTAGCAGGAAGAGGCAAGATAGCCAATATTTACTGACAAATTAGTTCAGTGTAGATAGCAAAATGACCGGCAATTCTTCCTGCTAACCCAACAAGCACCCTTCACTCCAAAGTCTAAAGTATATTTTACAGCCAGATAACACCACGGGAATTATCTAGTTCAGCCAGTGCATATGACACATTACGGGATCTCACCCTGCTTGCTTATTTATTTTTTTTTTTATATCAAGTCCTTTAGCCTGCTCTATAACATCACTTTTAAGGAAGAATTTAGTCATGTTTTAAAGGCAATAAAAGCCATGAAGAATCTATACTATCCCTAGATAATTCAAGGAATAAACTTCCCTCACTTTTTAAAATGTGCCCTGTATTTTTTGTTTGAATACGTTTAGTTTCCACTTCCAACCACTGAATTTCATCATGATCTTTTTCTAGCAGGTTAAAAAGCCAGTGGCTATCAGAAGTCTTTATACATGCAAATAGAAGATTTTTTTTTTTTTTTTTTTTTAGCTTATCCAAGAGGAACTCAAGTCTCAAAACCTGCTTTTTCTCATTTTCATGTTATTTTATCTCTTTTGAATCTTTGTAAGTTTTTATAAATTAGAACAGGACAGACTACTCGAGGAGAGCTCCAGTAAATATTGTATGGGCACAGGGAACATGTCTCTTATTTGCTATCTTTTGTTTAGATATCCTTTGCCTAGGTTATGGTAGCTTTTTTCACTTTTCTCTACATTCTTAGATTAGGTTTTATTCAACTGCTTAGCTTCAACATTTTCAGATTTCAAATCTCAGAGTCACTACATACCAGGATCCAATTTCTTCATCATTCCACTTATATTCTTAGATCAAAAAACCTCAGAGGTAAGCCTTGGTGCTATAAGCTCACTTGAAACACTAATGCGTTAAAACTATAATAAATGACAAATCAGGAAGCAAAGAAACTATCAGCAAGAAAAAAGGTGAATAAACTTACCACTGTTATTTGAAATCTGACAGTAGAATTCTCCAGGATTGTACAGCGTACACACTACGACATCTACTGTTTGTTTAAGACTTAATTTACTCCACTTGCAAATTCTTTTGTTTGTCGTGTCCTCTAGAGAGAACAGAGAAGTAAAGGAAGGAAGAGAAATTAAAATAATTTTTACAGGAAAAACAGTTACACATCCTGAACGCTCATTTCTTGTTATAAATAATCCAACAGACTAATTACCACTGAGAGCCTCTTTGCAGAATAAAAGCAAGTAAGAGAAATGTGCCAGTTGGTTAATGTATTTGATCATTACTGAGAACAGCAAGCCATAGGTAAACAGGGAAGAGTAGTTACACAAAGAAGTACAGACTAAGTGGCAATAACCTGAGCAAGAGGCACTCTGAGGAGCCTTGGTTCCTGGGAAACATGGTAGGGGGCATAGAAGAGGAAAACAGCTGTCACCGAGAGTACTGGAAAGAACAAAAAGATTAAGAACAAAAAGATTAAGAGAAAGAATGGTGGCAGAAATTACCACAGTATATTATACTGAAGTACCTGAAAGAAGCTTATTATTTAACACAAGTTGTAGAATAGATCATGTGAAAACTACATTATGGCACATTGGAGAAGCCATCGTTTCCTCCATTGGTGTATTATTAAATCTTCCTGTAGTTTTCATAGCTGCTAAGTTTGTTACAGCTTGTGGTAGGCAGCAGCATACAGAAATACTGTCAGCCTTTTAAAGACTTGAGTCCAAGTGGCTGGCTTCTGACTTTGGTAGACCTTTCCAGTTTTAAGTGTTTGGTTTTGTTCCTGAAAATGAAGCTCAAGAAAGTTTTGAGCTTCAGGGGTGGCCATGCTGAGATGCTGTTCCATCTGCCCAGTATCGTGTCTGACAGTAGACTACTTTAGGAAGTCATATTGCCTACAGGCAAAGAAAAAACCCACAACACAACATCCCCTGACCCCGGGGAGGGGGACTCAAAACAGGGCCTCAAATCTTCTTTATTTTCAGTGGAATACAAGACTGTCCTCCACACTGTAAGCAACTGCCAGATCCCTACTGGCAGGGAGAAAGCACAGTTGGCATATTTTGAGAAATACACTCCAATAAGTAGAAGCTGGTTGAATTCTCCACTCCAGAAGGAAGAAAGATTCACAAGAAAAATAAAAATTAACAAATGGCTCAAAGTTTAGAGGAAGCCTTAGGATGCTTAACAACTGTGAAATATAATGGTTTACTCTTTCATGTGATGGTGAGATTTCTTCTAAGTAGTTCTCTAAACCAAAAAAATGCATTGTTTCTTAATTTCTGGCTAGTAACTAAAATCTACTCTTATACTATGCTGGATCCAGCAGTCACAGATTTAGTCACTAAGTTTAAATAAAGCAAACAAGTTAATGAGGAATTATTTTGCAAGCTGACAGAGAAATGTATCTGTTGAAATTTCAATATAGAAAGCACAAGTTTTAAAACATGTACGACAAAAGTTGATAATCTGTTTAGAACCTGCACTCAAAAGCCTGCACTCAGTGTGAGAAATTAAAAAAAAAGGTGAGAAGTAACCAAGAAACCCAGGAAGTAATACAGAACAGGTCCAGGATGATGGCCATAGATCAAAGCATGTTTGGTTCTAACCATGAAAGTTACTGTTCAACTGAATTTTATACAAGATTCCTTATCCTTCTGAACAAAGGTAAGCAATAACCATGTTCTGGCCACAAAGCATCTAGTGAGGAAGATCAAAATTAAGGGATTTGGACATAGGCTTGACAAAAAGACTGACCCATTTTTCAGTACAGACAGATCAGGAGAGAATATATAGTTTTACCAGACACAGGATGGACAAGAGAGGCTTAACATGCTTCATATGAGAGAAGCTAGGAACCTTCCCACAATACAAAGAAATCCGACGTAAAATTTGAAAATCTCTCAAATTGAAGCTTTGGTCACTAAAAATGCAAAAAAAGGGAATTTAGGCATAGCCTTTAAGTTGTATAGGTTACTGGAATCAAACAACTTTTCAAGGAGGAAATATGTGGGTTTAGGTGTAAAATACAGGACAGTGAAGATGAAATACTATTTGAGCTAAAGGACAAGGGCATAAGAACAAGCAGGTACTAACTAGTCATATTCTACTTCAACTGGAAATTGTAAGACTTCTAACCAGAGAAGGTGAAATACCAGTATGGTCTTCCAAAAGTAACCCATTGCAACTTTGTTATGTATGCACACATATATATATACACACGCATACAGACACACAAGCAAACACACAATTTCTTCATGGCAAAGTTGCCATGGCTAAACTTCAGAACTGTGAAGAAGGCCAGACTTCATGAGCCAGACTAGAAAGGTCTTAGCAGTTAAGAACTTGCATTCTTTGTACACACTCTAGCAGGAGGTTAAATAAAGCCACTTCAGCAGGATGTGCTCGTACTCACCATTTGCTTGTTTAACATTACTCATTCCGATTGCTGGTAGGGCCATCCTCAATTCCTGAACTGCACAGCCTTTCTCTATGAAATGGCTTGATATATTTATTACTGGAGTAACTGATGCATCTACAAGCTCCACCACAGATTTGTAACTCTCTTTATCCACTACTTTCACTGTGAACACTTTGTCTCTCACCAGTTGCTTCATAAAACAAATAGCTTTTGAGGTCCAGGCTCCTACTGGTGGCTTTACACCTAAAAAGTCACATAGTATGGAAAGGTTCCGAGGACAGTCCAAGTCTCAACAATATGTGGCAAGGTACAACAACACTGTTTAAAACAATAGATTAAGCAGATCTACCAAGTAACTCACCCCCCCCCCCTTATGCTTGTAGCAAGATTCCAACCCCAATTATTTAGATTCTGAACTTTTGTAGTACTTGGATTTAATAAAAATCTGACAAATATCATGTATAACTAGTCTATTATACAAAGAGAAGCATAAATTCAGACTTAATACTTCCTTAGCATGAACGTCTGTAAGAACTGTCAGTCTTTGCATCTCATGACTACAACTTACAGTTTTGAACATTAACATTGGCTGTGAGATGGTATCTGCTACTATAAGCTTCTTCCTCCTTAAACATTTACTCTATGCTACTAAATTTATTTCTAAAAGGCAAATTATAACCAGAACTTTATAGTAACAGATTGGCAGAAGTTGCCTTCCAGAAAGATATTTTATGCAGCAGTAATCCTTGACTCTTATCATGAAACGTCTTATCTGATCACTTTTTTGTGTCCACGTTGTGTTTCGGACCTTTCTTAGTCTTAGAATACTCATTATCAGCTATAGGCATCATTATTTGCCCCAGAAAAGAGATTTCTTTAGGTCACATTCCATATGCATTGGTTCCATCTCTACACGCAAGTTTCATGTTTTCCTCCAAAGTAAGAAGCTAGAACGCTGCTCTGAACTTTACCAAAAATTTGAAAATCAGGTTAAATATCAAGTATTGTAAAGGAAAGATAGACATCAAGTATTCTAAAGGATGGGTACTGAAGCAAAGTGGGGGGACTATCTTGCATAGTGATAGAAACAGAGAAAATAAACAGTTTCCAACAGCAGGTTAAACAAGTAAGTCAAAAAACCAGATTATGATCCTGGCTGGAGACAGAAGGATGAACTAGGAAGCATCAACATCCTTTCCAACTTCACAGATTTCACAAGTGTATGGAGAGAAGTCTACTAGTAGTTTCACTAGATTTGCCCCAGGGGAGAGGAACAGATACAGTTCTGAATTTCAAGATGTAAAATGAAAATTTACTTTCCCCTGCATTGTTAGAACCACAACAGATTTAAGAATTCCACAAATCCAGTAGGTGACTGAATTTTGCTTAGAACAAAAGCACAGGAAAGACCTAACAGGTATGTTAATATAACACAGTTTTCCAAACATACAACTGCAGGTCACCAGGTACATTAGGAAAGATTTGTCATGTTTTGTAGATATGCTACAACAATTAAGAATTCTGGAAATATCTCCATCCTTCCCCATATTTCAATATAAGATACTACAGGTGTGATTGTTACCTAACCCCACTTATTTTGCCTCTATCCCGTTTGAAATTGCTTATTTATTTCATACCTGCCAAGGTACATCTTATGGCTTGAGCTGGCAAGTCCATTAATCTTGGAATCATAGGACGAAGTCTAGTCAGTGGAAGGACTTCAAAATTACCATAATCTATGTAGCCCGCCAAAACAGTATCTTCAGAAACATACGCTATAACAGCAGCACGATACCAAAGATTGTCTTCTACAAAGGAAGATACAGATGTTCATTGTACTTGCTTTTAACTTCTGAGAACAGAATCATTTTTGGGGCAGACCAATATAAAAATATAACACTAATTTCAACATAAAACAGCAGCACTACAGTTCACACAAACCTTCACAAAACACTCACGGACACAACATCTACCACCATCATCCCTGGTATGAGTTGAGTGTTGCAAACTTACTCTTTCTGTAAAGAACATCCCCCTGCCCCCAACACATATTGCAACAAAGAACTGACTACATTATGTGGCTGTAGTGCTTAAGTTCAATACATTTAAACAAACAGCAAACAGTATGTCAGCTGACCATGATGACATGCAATTCAAAGGCCACACAGCAGATCTAAGTATTTTAATTCAATTAAAGTATTTGAGAAATAGAAATACAATCTTACTCAAGTTTATCAAGACATCTGAGGTACTAACTGATAGCTTTCCCTCGCTAGGCACCTGGAACCAGTGCCCACTCAAATGCCAAGAGAGCTCACTGACAGTAATAGCTTTTTCTGAACATGCAAGAAGACATTTATTTCAGCTTATCTGTTCAGTCCCACAGCTAATTTATTCAAAGTAGCAAAACCACAGGAAATTGAAAGAAATAAATGACCAAAAATGTTCATCAATCACATGAAGTTACAGCAGCAACATTTCTGACCAGAAAAAAGGCTTAAGAACAGCAATATGTGGAGTTTTTTTTCTTGTTAAAAGCTGGATGAAAAGGAGAACGACCTGTGAGGAAGAGACATTCATCTTCCTACTGCACTCAGGCAAATAGGACTTCAGATTCTAATAAATAAAAAGTATTTCTTTCATATAGACTTACCAATTCCTAGCACAAAACACTGCTTTATGCAGAATAGTAGCCTATGTTTAGGCAAGATTCAATTTTGTCATGAGACTTGCAGAAACCTGAGATCAGGGATAACTGTCAGGTGCAAACTAAGTTATGAACATACAGTTCAGGACTACCAGGTCCTGGTTAAATAACATTTTGAGAAGTCTATCAGAGCAGCACCGCTACATATAATCCCATTTCTTCTGTCCCTTTATTGGGGTCTAAAATTTCAAGCCTGTATTTATTTCCAGCCACAGGAAATACTGCTCACCAACCTATAAAAAAACCAAATTTCTTCATAGTGTCTTAAAAAGCTCCTTTATACAAAAATGAACCCAGTGTCAAGAGTTTGCTCAATGAAGGGACCATTTTATGGTCTTTTTTAAAACCAGTATTTTATAGATGTCACCATCTGCTATTAATAATTTTTTAAAATCACTACCAAATGCTATCCACAGGTAAAGCCAGACACAAATAAAATAAACTCTATATGAAACATTCCTAAACATAATTATAAAATGTGTTTATATTTTGTAATAAAGTGACATAAATTAAGAGCCATATTTTCACTCCATTTTTACCTGTGAACTGGGCACAGCACACATTTCCAGCAGCAGGACGGAAAGCTGGACTACTGGGAAATCTGTCACAATGTTCATTAAGAGACACCTGAAGTTCAGCAAGTTGACCTGATGTTAAAATATATAGGTTTTGGAACATATGCTATCTTGTAATTATTACAAAAGTACACAAATCTTAAGTTCAAAGCCTGGAAGAACATCTTGTAGTACAATGGAGATTATTTCACATAATGTTTAACATAATACCAAATAGCGATGAGACTAGAAGTCTTCAATCAGTAAGATCGAAGAGAGTCCTCAAGCGAGTCTGAGGAATCACAGTGGTAAAGTCTTCATCATAAGATCGAAGAGAGTCCTCAAGCGAGTCTGAGGAATCACAGTGGTAAAGAGAACAGACAGGGAAAACCAGTCACAGACCTTTTCAACACAGGAACAAAACTAAATCCAGTAGGAATTAAAACCAAGCTAGGAGAGGCATGCTAGAACGAAACCAAGGAAGACAGCTCCTAAACAACAGGCAGATGACGAGTGTCACTTCTTGCCAAAGGACACGCTTATGCTATGAGTCTACCCAGAATTAAAAGGCTGCAGAGGTACACAGAGAAATCCACTGTAGGAGATACGCCAGACCACATCCAGCTGCAAAAGCCCTTTTAGCTGGGGAAAAAAAAAAAAAAAAAAAAAGAAAGAAAGAAAAAAAGACTGGCTCAGACAGCTCTAGGAAGACACAACCCACAAACTTACTCTGCTCTTATTCTCCCCAGACTTCTATCTATGGGCGCTGTGGGAGATGCACCAAAAGTCCATGCAGCCTAGCACTCTGGCCCGCTGTAGCGTTACTTACGGTCTTATGTTTTACTGTATTAGAAGACACCAAAGCAGTGTTTAGGCGCTATTATCTGCCCTTCTCACACTCAGATGTTCTCCCCATACTATGTAACGAAGAAGTTCAGTCCATGCACCCAGCCTATAAGGAAACACTTCCCTCCAGTGGTAAAGCAACAAGGCATCATAGAAATAAACAAAGTAATTACAAACTCACACACATTTCTGGAACACATGAAAGAACATATTTAACATTAAATATTTGTGATACAAATTGACTTCAGATTGCTAAAATCTATGCCACACCATCTTTCTACTTTGCACTACTTGGACTGCCCACAGATTATCACCTTACAGGTTCATAAGCAATATTAACAGGTAATGCTGCAAAAACATCCTCTACAACACCATAGCTCTTAACTGACTGAGGCATGGCCTAATGCTACCGGGAATCACCATTTCAGGTCAAACTACAAGACCAGCAACACCTCCCTCCAGCCACTCTCTACTGAAGAGAAAAATGTCATATCTTACAACCCATTTTCAATGCATCACTTACGGGCACTGTGTATCTGCTGACAGAAAAATTCTTCTGGATTTTGAACACAGGAAACCACACCAGAAAATGCATCGCCGATACGTACAGAGACACACTCTGCAACTGAATTAGCACAGTGAAGAAATTCTTCATCTTCAGGTATTTTTTGTTTACTTCCCTTAGAATGGTTGTCTGACATTGTACATTAAAAAAACACAAAAATCAAACCACCACAATAAAAACAAGAGGTTACTGATCAAAAGCTAGATGACTTTGAAATGTGCAACCTCACCAGCCAGTATTCAGACACTTAAAAACTGTGCTAAATTAAACTACAAAATTTAAATATGCTGAAGCAGTTTATTCTTTTTGCTGACTCTTTGGACTTTGAAGGCTCCTGTTATTATCCATTAAATTAATGCTCATATAATCATCACTAAACAAGTACCTTATACTATTAAAAAGCATGTGCTGTCACTAGTGAACCAAAGGAAGCTCCACTAGCCAATGTTTTTAAGTAGGAGGTGATGCTAGTGAACAGCTAGAGTATTTACTACATGCAGAATATCATGCAACACGGGAAGACTTAAAATTCCCCAAGTTTTTTCCACCTCTTACTAAGAACTTTGATTGGCTTGCTTACCTCTTGGAGTGTCTGCCCCTTTGACATTACTTCCTGGAGTTAAATCAGACCTCATTTCTAAAGGCACTTTATCTAGGCAGTCTCCTAAAACACAGATGTAAGAAACTAAGTAATCTACTATACAAGACAGTCACAATTTAGTTTTATTTCAGAACCATCTTCTGAGCCTGACCTATATTCCTATCACAAGGTGCGAATGTTCTACTTATTTGTTGAGCACTTAATATGCTTAGAATGTAAAATAAAAGCAGTTTCAGAATAATTCAACTGCTTGAGTTTTCTGAAGACGTTCACAGCTCCAAGACTGACTAAATAAAATGAGCAAAGCAGTAACAATCAACATTTACTCATAGTCACTAAAGCCTGTTGGCTGAAAAACTGGTTACAGCTTTTCACACAAGGTCTCACAACTTACCTCCATATTTACAACACTGAGTATGCAATGAGTTACCAAGATTTACAGAGAAATCTTGAGTTTCTTAGCTACTACATATTCCATTTCTGATACATGAAGCAGTATTCCAAGCTTTCAATACAATTATTTCAACTGAAAATCTGAATACAGATGTTTAAGTTGCTTGTAAGGTCATGGAATAGATGTGTGCAACACTTCATGAATGCAGTAAGATTTTTGTGATCTTTCTCTCCAAGACGTTGGCAAGTTACATTGCTTTGCCATTAGTGTACTGTAAAGCAACCAAATATGAAACGTACCCAGCACAACCCTGTATCAACTGAATTTACACAGGACTAAGGTGAACCATCGTTTTATAGATTGCAGGGACTATGATGTGGAGATAAGCTTCCTGCATATCAGGAATTTTAGCAAGCTAAAAGGATCAACCATCACTTCCTTCAAAGTCTCTGTGGGCTGCGTATCAATGAAAAGAGTATGCTCGTAGCACTATATTGTTCTTGCTTTGCAGCCAGAAAAAAAAACACAAACAAACCAGCCCTCCAAATAATGATAACAGGCACACCTTCTGTGTATTGATCTGGTTCCACAATCAAAGCCACACCCCCAGCTCAACTGAAAAATTTGAATTCAGACTCCTCAAAGGTCAGGTGCTCTGCTTGTCTATTCACTGAGGCTTGCTAAATTAGAAATATAAACATGCTTAGAGTTCTCCAACTAGATACAACAATATCCAGTGGTTGCGCTTTCTTTGGGATACCTTTTTAGTGAGCATGTACAAAATATAACAAAAGCTGGTAAAATCCTTAGGGGAACTAGAAACTGATACTATCATTTTTAAAGAGTTAAAAATGCATGAGATAAAAGGAACAATGTGGTCCCAAATTTGCATTCATCTATTAAAACAGAAAAATAAACAAGATAAGCCAGAAAATGCCAAATTTATTACAACTCTACTGGAAAAGTAACCTTACTAAAATTTAAGTTTATTAAGCATAACAAGATATTTCAGGTACAGACATTTTAAATGACCTCTATATGGAAAGGTGAAACAAAAGAAAATTAAAAGAAAAAAAATCAAGGGTCAGGTTGGGAGAGTGACAAGAGATAGGAGAGCAAAAGAAAAAAATCTCTTCTTTTAAAGATATTGGGCAGGGGGAGGGGGAGGGAAAGCGAACACGTAAGACTTATCAATGGTGGTGGGTTTTTTTTACCCACACTACCAAGTACGTACCACAATCTGGAAGAACAACATCTACAGCAAAACTCAACATCATTTCTTCCTCAAATACATCAACAACAGTTACTGAACAGTGCTTTCCCACGAGTTGGGAAGAAAAGCGGGCGATGTCTTCATTCCATCCTTTTTCTTTTGGATCATAATTCGCAAGGGAACACTTAATGGCCTAGAAAGAATTACAGTTAGAACAAGAGGCAATAAGGCGTTGTTTGCCCTGTAGAAGAAGTGACTAAATAATTAAGGCCCTCAGAAATATCACCTTGCATATTAAAGTTAAAGCTGCTGTTGGAATCTGAAGCGCTACCAATTCAACTAACTTCTTTACAAGAGAGTTAAGAATTAGGAAATTAAGTTCAAACTGTAAACTACCTTTCCCTTGATTCTCCCACTATTTATGATGTCTTATGTAAGGCATGGTTTTATCACACATCACATATGACCACAGGTGCATGTCCTAACTTGCCCTCAGCAGACACCAAGGGCTTTAAGCCAAGATTCAAAGAGCTCTCAAAGTCTTCTATGGATCCAGCAGAGTCATGTGAACAAGCTATGAAAGACTACTCCAATAGCGGCTAGTCATTGTTGTCACTGGTTGGAAAAACGCTTCTCTGCTCTTCTTTGTGCATAGTTAAACATACTAGTCTAACTCACAGATTAAAGCGAGACCATCTATTTTGTAATGGAAGAAATCACACAGTGTGGCAATGAACTCAGACCAACAGCTGTCTTTATGCCAAACAAAGTCTGCCCAAACTACAAGTGATTTTTCATTACTGCATGAGACCAGATTAGAATACACAGGCAGAATGTTTCCCCTGCTGTCCTCTAGCATATAAGGGACATGTGGACCTAACCGCCCTGCAGGGTTTATCAGCTCAGAACCCAAGAATTCTGGGACTAGGAAGAAAAAAAGCCAGGCAGCCTTCCTGACTCCTACAAAATAGCTAGGAAACATTTCAGAAGGTGAACTTAGTGTAGTATAGCAGTTTTTATGCATTGCTTTCACTGACCACAAAATACTGTAATCATGACAGTTACACTGAGACATGAGTTAAACTCATTTCAGAGCTATTCATTTAAAATACCTCAGCTATTGTTAGGAAAATAGAACTCACACATGGAGGAAGCAACAGTTCAATGTCTTCGTGCAGAGCTTTAATCCAGGAGAGTGGAATGTTTTCTTCATTTCCATAATCTATATAGAATACTTGTGCTTTCTTTTGCAGTATATCCACATCTTTTACCAGTGCTCTATTCCAGGTCTGTGCAGGAATAAACGATAATCTTAGTAAAAACACAATGTATTTTGCTTTATTTCATCAGGTTTGTTTATGAACAAAGGCACTGACCAATTCTGAAGCAACTCAGATGAACACAACTCACTGTAGTGTTGACTGCTGCGAAGATAAAATTCTACTCTTACGGATCTTGGCTACCGTACAGTAAATCAAGAATCTGCTAACAATGGAGGAGAAAAAGGGGAAGAAATACAAGAAAGGGGTGGGAAGGGAAGCAGGAACTAGATGTGGCTATAGAAATGCATCCAGAAAACTCAGGTCAGAAATGAAGTAAGAGTAACTTCCTTAATTAAGCAGAGTTGTATTCCAAACTGTTCTAACTACAGTAGTTTAAATTCGCTAGGAACACACACAGCCTTCAAGCAACAGTAGGACAAACAGCACCTACAGGGCTCAAGTACATAAACACAGAAGTGAACTTTTTAGAGGGGAGAAAAAAAAAAAGTCAGTACCTTAAAAATTGAGTTCCAGGTGTTACAAAACTAGTTACTACCACAATTCCACCACAACAAACTGATCTCTAATTAGCAGCCTTCACTGGCAGAGACATAAAAGCAAAACATAAGCTCAACATAAAATGGTTTATTTATGGACATTCAGATGTTACCTGATCCAAAGAACACCTTGCAACGCAGACCTCCCCTTTGATAGCAATATGTTGCTCTTGAATAACTGTATTAGCATAACAGTCTTGTAGTTTCACAGAAAGTTTACTGATCTGGTCTAAAACTTCTGGAGAACTCATCTGTATATAAAATTCACTTGGACTCTTGAACTTTGTTACTATACCCTAAAGAGAAAAGCCATAGCAGATGATAATTAAGCAAGAAGAACCTACAGTACATTATTCAGGACCAGTGTTCATTTCAATAAATGCATGTACCTGATTTTGTTCTTTTGTTTTGAATCTAGCAGTAGTTAACTGCAGGGAACAAAACCAGTGATGTTCACCTGCACCGAAATAATCTTCCTTACTTACTCCTCCCCAGTCCCACTTGCATTTACTCATCTTTATAAAAATAAAGGAATTTTACACATGAGCAAAGTGAGACAAAGAGCTAAGGTGACACAGAGCTATTATGCTTAACAAGGCTTCAAATGCAACCTAACAAAGCATTGTAGGAAACTTCCAAAATAAAAGTACCTGTACTTCCATAGCTTTTTTGATCCCTAGAGTCTGGAGATCTGAAAGCATTATCTTCTTCATGCGCCCTTCTGTCTTGAGAGAATCCACAGAAATTGAATTACCCTATTTAAAACAGGTACAAGTTAAGTTTAAAATGGAGTTGTTCCGCTGTAGCTCCTTGTAGTAACAAACAAAGAACTTTATCATTTCAAGAAACATGTAAAAAGTGCTTTTGTTGACTTTCAATAAGAAGTCTTACAGACTTTGTATGACTCTTGAAAATAAACATTATCACAGAGAAACACTGAACAATGAAAAACAAGTGCTGAAGTCTCACACGTTCACCTTTTCCTTCCACATCTGTTTTACAGGACAACTCAACTGTATTTCCTGCTTATGATGCTCTCATAAATAAGAGAATTGAATTCTACCTGCTTCCTTGTAGCCTTAACACCATAGACTAGGTTATAGCTGCTGCTTTAACTGTTGGCATCCATTTTTTAAAAAAAGTCTAAACATTTAGTACCTAATGCACACCATTTGTGACTGTGACATGCTAAAAACATTAGAAAAATAACCTCATACACATCCTTACCGAAAACCTCGTTTCCATTTGGACCAACATACTGCAGACAACGCATGATGAGCGAGACTACTGTTGCAATTGCCAAATTAATTGTTTACTTGCAACAAAGATCCTTCTAGAAGATTCTCCATAAAAACACCTCTCTCAGTACTATAGCAAAATACATTAAATATTGTTCAATATGCAATACAAGTTCTTACTTCTGCAGAACTTACTTGAGTTTCAGAAGATGAACCAGGGAAAAATAAAACCCTCTATTATTTAAAAATAAATTGGCTACAAATTCTTTATTCATATTGTACATCCTCCTGATATAAAGGTCCCTCACTATCAGTTGATCAGTTTTATTAGAACACAGTCACAAGTACACACACAGCAGAAACTTATCAGAATGAACTAGCATAAGTCTCATGATGCAAGATGAAGCCTCCTTTCTAAATTCCTTCAGAAAGTTAAACAGATGAATGAGCTACTTCAAAGTAGTACATGACAAAGGAGTTTTCTTGTACAGTGCAAACATGAGGCTAGTTGGAGGTTTGCACACTTACTCGCTTTCATAAGTATCATCCTAAGAAACCACGAAGACAGCAAAACGATCTCCTGCAGAAGAGTTCATAGGAAGTCTACAGGAAATGTTTGGCTGAAAGTAGACCAAGAGAGGCTTCAAAACATTACAAAGGAGAACTGCATCATGTTTAATTCCTGCTACAGCAAAGAAACAAAAGCTTATCTGCATCTGTTACTGTACAATACTACATTGAATGTATTTCTCAGATAATTTACAAGGCTCCAAGCATCAGCTCATGACCTATGCAGAAAACAAGACACCAGAAATTTTCTGAATTGGACAAGCTACATCTACAAGCTAAAATATTTCTCTAGCAACATCATACATGTTTTGATTTTTAACTTTTTCACAAGTGTTTTTTCAAACAAAAACGAATTGTCTGATAGTGTTGCTAAGGACTCTAGAAGTAACACATTCTTTAATGCTTCTCCCAGTAACTTTTTCTCTGAAGCACTGATCTTTCTAAAAGGAGTAGATTGTGATCTTTGGAACTTGTTCTTTTCCTGCACAGGTTAAATTAAGCATATTGCAACTAGCTCACAGCAGATCCATGCAAGACATAGTGAAAATTGTATTCTATACCTTAAGATAAACTCCCTTCTCAGTTTCAGCAGGTAACTTGCCTCCATTGTTACTACTTACACTGTAATCAAAGAAAAAGATATTAATTTTGAAGAATCAAAGAGAGACAAGTAGCATTCGTAACACCTACTTGCAAATAGAACAAAAAGGCTGTGTTCATAGTATGTGGGTTTTGTCAACCCTTATTCGTCCTCCAAGAAAATGAAGGATTGCAAATTTTTTAGTTCCCTGTCATGCAACACCTGGTGTGTTTTTCCTGATGCCATCAACAAAAAATACATTAATTTTTATTAAAATGGAGAAGAAATTTTACACTGTTGTTGTAGAGTTCTCCTAACACTGTATTTCCAAGCCAACCTTAAGAACTATAAAATCGCAAAAAAAAAAAAAAACTTGCTGTATCAGTTGAATACATAAGCAATATCCAGATAACATATATGACAGATTGTCCCTGTGTCCCCCCATTCAGTCACTGTCACAAAACTTGTGGGGAAAAAAAAAAATCTCTCATAAATTTCGATTAAGGACACCTGGTTGCAGATTCACTGAACTGCAGTCATCACTCCTTGCTAGAAATTGTCAGCTTAAACACTCAGTCACTCCCCTAAACTGTTCCAAAGCCAGCCAGTCAATTTGTACCATGTCACAACCTAATGGTGCTTACTTTAACTAAAACAGATCAGAGTGATCTCTTGAACTTCTAAACTGGCATGTCAAAAAGCAATACTGAGCAGCTAGAGAATGGCCTGGCTCAGACAACTTCTTCTAACTGGAGCTGTACTCATCAAAGATAAAACATCCATGAAGTTCACTGAGGCTACAGTTAGATTCAAAGGGTGCCACTTCAGAGCCTGTTAAATGCAATCCATTAACCATGCCACTGCTGAAAAGTACAGTCTCATTTCTCCTCCCTTCCCTATGTCATCGACAGCAGTAACAAAGTCATGTGACAAGCTGGTATTCTTCCTGCATCCTCACATAGCTCTGACACAAGTAAAAATAATGCTTTTGGTTTAAGTCACACTACAGAACACCTTAAGTACTCCAACAATACCTTTCAAGTCACCCTTCTAAAGCAGCAGAGCTGAGTTTTCTGACAAGTATGAGATAATGCAGTACTAGCCCAAGAATAAGCAGCATATTTTACTGTAATAGTGTCTTTACATGGTCATTTAAGTTGTATTGGGAGGGACTCTTTCCGTAAGGATTATTTGGCAGAACTTTTAACAAACTTACTTCTCTTTAATTGGCTCGCATACAACACTATGTGCTGGCCAATCCTTTTTCTGACAATCTGCAGAGCAATAGTATATTTGCTTGCATTGTGAACATCTGAGGGATCCTAAAAAATAAAAAAAAGTCAGAGAGAAACATCTATATCAGAAGAGACAACAGCTCTTAAGATACAGGCTCCATGTATTATTTAATAACTGCTTTACAAGACGGTTCCACTACAGTACTAAGCACATACAAATAAGTGTTTGTATTCACATATAGCTATCAGACATTACTGCCCCAGATGTCTCAAATTCCTTCTGTATTTAAGAAGAAAAAAAAAATTTTTTTGATTAAGAAGATGCTCTCTTCTGTTTATCAGCTCCATAACTCCAACTATGTTCTGAATAGTCACTATACTTGCATCTGAAAGATAAAAATATACATCCATTTTAAGACATTTAAGACATGTCTTAAGATTTGTCTGAGCAAACCTTCTGATCTGGTTTCACTGATAAATATACTATGCATCATAGACTACAGGACAATAGGCACTTACCAAACAGACCGCAATAATGGCAAGTCCTCATTTGAGGGGGTAATAGTAATGAACTGAAGAGACTCTTATCATAGCCAATAGAGAAAACATTCTCAGAAGAATATTGCAATTTCTTTGGCTTCTCATGAATCAAATCAGAATGTGACACCTGTGGAAGAAAAACCTTAAGTGATCCTTACTAGATAAAAAGCTGCCCATTAAGGTAAAATATTATAATATACCAAAATGTAACAAAGAGAATCAAAATTTCAAAGTTCTATAAAGAGCAATACATGCTGATCATTTCTGCTATCTAGAAATGCTCAAGAGTATTTGGGGCAATTATAAAGTCCAGTAACTCACGGTATTTCCTTTATCAGCTGCAGCTGTCAACAGCAAGTTCCCTCTACCAGTTATGCCTTCCATGGAACTTCCTAGAAGCAGAAGTATTTGCAAAGGGATCCGATTAACAATGCTAATGCATGCCTGTGTTATGGATTATTTGCAGTAAGACACAAGGCTCTTATCTAGTCCTACTATTCTGCTACCATGTTTGAGCAAACGGAGATGCTAGGACCATGACACCCTCTGGAAATCACTTCTTGTTATAACTCTGATTCTACGTTATTCAAACTTACCATCAGTGGTATTATGAAAGCAGCAGTTTCACCGCTCTGTGCTTATCACTCGATAAGTCTTAATGTCCTCCATCTATAAATTTGTTTCAATTAGTGCTGTTCAGCAAGTACAAAAAAAATTTACAGAATTTCCAATATCCATAGGGCAAAAAATCAGAATAGGCAATTTTACAGTAGCTGAAACAGTACAAGTTTCTTTCAGTACTATTGAACATGTGGCCTATGTTAAGTTTATACTTATGCATAGTTTTGTCACATCAGCAAGTATTCAGAAACAAAACACACTGAAACAAGAGATTTTGACTTTCCAATGACTGCCTCGTAAGCCTTGTGGTCTTCCCAGTGAGTTTATTCTTTAGCAAACAACTCTTACAAGACAAACATTCAGCTAAGCCTGCATACCAATATACTAGGAACTATGTTTTTATAAGCATGCAACTCATTTACCTACAAAAAATCTGTTTCAGTTGTAGGCTACACATGCCATTCGGGACTTTTTTCAGTCTGGAAGGCTTATCAGCCCAAGATCTCCACCGAGCCAACATAAAGCTTACATGGCCTTTTTTTCTCACCTGAAAGCAAGTTAATCTTGTAAAATTTGCCTAAGCTAAAACTCTTGCCTAACATGAAATCAAATTTCATGAACTCTCCAAACCCAAGATGGCTGCATACCAAGCTATCTCAGATCTCCCAGAATCATCTCCCCTCCCCCACAATTTGGAGTGAAAGAGAGAACATGGATCAGACAGTCCCAAGGCACTGATGAAGGCAAGAAACATTGCCGAGGGAACTCCCAACTCCCATTGCACATATCTGTGCCAAATTCCCTGGTACTCCAATTATCCTGTTTTTTCAATTATCTGAAACATTCCAGCCCACACAAGTTTGGATAATTAGGAGTTAGCTGTATTTTTAAGCCACACTCATACTGATTATGTTTATTGATAATCAAACATACACACAATTACAGAAGAACAAAGTCAAGATACCTTTGTCAAGCTTTGGACAAAGGCTCTCTTTTGTTGCACCTGTGATGCAATTAAAACTTTCTGTACTGTTTCTACACTTGGCAAAAAATACCCTGTATTGTTTGTTCACAAAATGCTGTTTTTTGTTAGATGTTTCAGAAACTCAGCCTCGAAATTGAGAGCCTTTACACTGGAAGTTGGCACCTGTGATTCTGCTGCTTTAACCTCCACAACAACTTTATTACATTTGTTCTTCATCTGAAGCAGTTCCACCATCATGTAAATGTTCACATCAGAGTATGAAGAAAGCATGGATTTAAAGATTAATTCAGGCAGGCACACAAATTAAAGTATTTTTAAGTCATGTTCTGAAGGTATATTTAAGCATCCATTTTGGAAGGCTAATTCTCGACTGTCTATTTCTATAATCTGCACAGTAAAAAGTAAACTACTTTCTGCATTGAAGATCTCAACAACAAACACTCCAGATGAAATGACAAGAACTCCTTCAGGAGATAAACGTGCTGACGAGCGGCAGTGGCTGTCACCACCTGCACATTAAGTTTGCCGGATTCACACAAGATGTGTCTCACTCTAGATAAATGGCCCCTCCACTGAAGCATAAGCTGCACACACCAGCTCCTCCTGACCAGGAGCACAGCCACAGGCCAAGCAGGCCCGAAGCCCCGGGACAACCACCAGCTTCTGAGTGGGCAGAGCCGATGCCCGAGGGGAAACTACAGCACCAAGTTCTGCCAAAATGAACTTTTGGCACCTGCTTTCCAAACGTTAACAAGCAATACAATCACCTTAGACATAAAAATACTCTCTTGCTACACAATACAGGTGAAATCAAATTAAAATGAACTTGCAAATAAAGCAGAGCAGTCTTTGAATTGACATTGCAGTCAACTCCACCACAAATGAGCTTCCGCAACCGCAACTGAGTAGTGCCAGTACGTGCTATTTTCATTAACCCAGATTAAAATTAAACATCCCCACCTCACAGCCCCCAACCACGGCTCGGCGGGCGCAGGCCCCTGCCGCCCCCAGCGCCCTTCCTCCCTCAGAGCAGACCTCTCCCCCGGCTCGCTCGCTCGCCCTCCGCCGCCCGAGCTGTGCCACACGGGAGGCCGGGCCGGCACCTCGCTCGAAGGCCGACGGTGGCTGGAGAGGAAGCACCGGCCCTCATAGGAGACAGGCGGCCCTCACAGAAGGAGAGAGACGGCTCCCGCCGCCTTCCCGCCGCCGGCGCCACACTCGCCCCGCCCAGCAGGGAGCCCGCTCAGCGCGCGGCGGCCCGCAGGCGGGGCGGGGCGCGGGCACGTGCTGCCCGGGCGGTCGGAGGCGGCGGGATCCCGCGCGGGCCGTTGTCCGCCGCTCCCCGGCTGCGCCGCCATCTTACCCTGAAAGGAACGGCCAGGGAACGCACCCCCCGGCCTCGCGTGTTTTAGAGCGACCTGTGTGATTAAACGACAAGTAGAGGGGCTGAGGAGACGCCCAGCTGCGGGCGGGGCAGGTGGGTGGGCGCCTTAATTGGCACTTGCTCATCAGTGCCCTGCTGGTCGTGGCGGCTGGCTGCGTGGTTTTCGCTTGAAGTATGGCATGGCTGTCAGAGCCCTGGCCAAAAAAACGTGTTAGTCATAAATTGTATTACACCTGGCGTGTTGCAAGAGGCTGCTTTTATTTTATTACTCAAAAGCACCAGTGATTTTCTCAGTCTTTAGCAAAATTGCGTGACGGACAGTGAAACATCCATGGTTGCACTAGTAACCCCATGCGTTCCTTGGGGATCCGTGTACTGTACTGCTCTTAGTGACACAACAAGATGAAAATAATTAAGAGTTACAAAATACTAGCTACAGAGAGCAATGAGTAGCACTGTCCTTTGCTCTTAATTTCAGAAAAACCTGCAGGTTATACTCACATCTCTGACTCTGCCTGAGCAGCCTTGGGCTTCTCCTGACTTGGCCTGTCAGTGCTTCACAGCAGCAGGCACGCCTGCACCTCGGGCCAAATGTTCATAGTTCAGCAGCAGGAAAGGTGTATAGCTGCTTTCTGTAATTTCTCCAATAAAATCAAAATTCTCTCAGGACATCAGTTAGACAACCTTGTTTCATACAAATTCAGAAGGTGGCTGTAAGATCTATGCAAGAATGATGAAATTTGATACATCAAATTGATACATTTGTATTCTAAAATATTTGAATTTTGCCCTGCAGCCTGGAAAATACATCACTTCATCTTCCATTTCCAACCTATTCTCTGCTTTCATTTGTCCTTTCTCCTCTTTCTTTTCTATACAAGGTGTTTTCCCTTTCCTTCTTTTGTTTCCCATTCTCATGTCTCTACCTACACTGGAAAACATACTTCATCCTCAACACTGCTGCAGTTATGCTACTACTTAGACATGCTCTCAGGTGTTTCCAGTGCTGTGCAATTAAACTTTCACCAAAATTAAATTAATCTGGTCTATTTTAGTGCCTACACTTGGTACTTATTATTAAAGTGTATAAAATCAGTGATGGATTTTATTCTTACACATTCTGTGGGGCAGGGAATAATTATCTCTGTTCACAGAGAAGAAACTGAAGCACAGCTATTTTGCCTTAAAGTAATTTGGAATCTGGCTGTGATGGCATTTCAGTCTAAATCTTCCATGTTTAAGTCTAGGATCCTGTCTGCCAAACTATCGTTCCCTGCTGACCATTCTCAAAAGAAAAGGGAACAACACATCAAAGGTTTGCTGAGTTTTTGCTAGGTGGTTTAGATACTCCCTACCGAAGTCAGAGGAAAGACTCTTCCTGGCTCCAATGAACCTCCAGCCCTCAGCTGCAATCTGAGTAGAAGCTGACTGTATGGGAGGCTGCTCTGAAAACAGAAGGGGAAATTAGGTAGGATTAGGTGGGATTTCAGGAAATCTATCTGCCAAGATGCCCAGCATTCCATATCAGAGTAGGCACAGTTGCACATGGGATGATGTGGGGAGATGGGGCAATTATGGTCATACAGCCTCCATTACCTCCCTGCACCTTGTTCCTCTGTCCCCAAGATTAGCCCAATAATCCTCGTGCCTAAGCAGCACTAATACTAGTCAGGCATTAAGAAATACTTCTCTGTCATTCAAACCTCTCAAAAAAAGAAAAAATTTAGACTGTGACTTAAAATATCCACGTTTCTATTACATTTAGCTGGCTAGCCATTTCAATCCCCCAGGCCTGCCGAAGCAAAACAATGCTGCCAGTCTGAACAGTCTTTTGAAATGACACTTAATTAACACTATAGACTGTGCTGGAAGTATATTGACAGGATGCAATGAAAAGGAAAATCAAGTATCCCACTGGAGACAGAACTTTATCAGCATGTGAACTGGCACAAAGTTTTCTTGCATTTAGAAGTTGCAAAGAATGATTGAGCCAGGGCAAATGTTATTTTCATTGTTTTTGTTTTTTAAATGTCAGTCATTTGGGACTTCCCACGTCTCAGGATACAAGAAAGGGGAGGAAATGACAGCAGTAAAATTAATTCTAAAAAGAAAAAATAACAGGTCTGGCTGAAGCGGTGGAAAAACATAAATGTGAAGGAGTGTCAGAGGTAACTGGGGAGAGTGTTGTTAGCATGGAGGCTGATCAGGAGCAACATCACAGGAGCTGCAGGAGGTTGATGTGGCTTGCCTGCAATTTTTAGCGAGAGCTTTGGGCTTGCCTACATGTAGGTTCTGTAATAACTCTACCAGTGTGTCATTAGTTCTAATTTGTAGGATCTAAGTGCCCAGGAACAAGCTGGGACACCACTGTGCTACATGCTGAACAAAGGACAGTCCAAACAACATACAATGAAAGTAGTTTTTTCCAGGTATAACTTAGTCAGAGGACTTGCATAATCACAGTCACACTTGGGATTTACCTTGCATAGATTAGACACGACCGTGGTGGCAAGGCCTTAGCACTGCGACTGCAGCTTCAGCAGAGATGCTGTTCCTACCCGACAGAGGGAGGGAAGACAGGGCTCCTGGGGCTTTGTGGATGGTGCTCCCTGAAGACCCCTGGCAAACCGTGCTTGCTTAGAATAAAATACTTAGACAATGAGAGTGATTCCTAATGAAGAAGGTAATAACTCTTTAGGTAGTCTTGCCATGATGTGAAATGCAGGAATCAAATCAGCCTGCTGTAATTACATTGTAACAGACCAGCCTTCTGACGAATGCAGAGGATGGGAGTCAGGCAACCTGGACTTTGCTCCCAGCTCCTCCTCGGCAATGCCAGCCATGGCCCTCCAAAAACAGTGGTCCCAGAGGAGTGGGGGGTATTCAGCACATATGCTGTTTCAGCTACCTTGTTGTCCTCCCTTGAAGTGGAATTGCTAACACTTTTTTAGTTGAAGGAGAAAGCATAGAATTGTAAGCCCCTTCAGTGGGCAAAGCTATAAAAATGCTATGTATAATTAACAAACATCAGCTGGAAATTGAGCAATTACATGAACTCTTGCTTTTCTTCTTCTTAGATAAGAAAGCACAAGCCAAAAGCCAGAACTACAACCTTTTGAAAATACGGGCCAACTTCTGCTTCTGCCTCTGCAATGCAGGCTTATGTCTGCAGCAGAAGAGAAGTCTGTTGTGCATGACTGTCTGTATTTCAGATGATAAATTCTCTCACTCAGAAATTGTCTTCCTCAGCATTTGTACGTGCCAAATGAGAGCTACGGCTGGCTAACTAAGAGATACAGTAATTCAGTCATTCTTATTTAATATGAATGCAGACAGTTTGGGGAAGGGGCGCTCTCAATGTCCTGTCATTATCCTTCCCTAAGTATCTGTGGCTGCCTCCTGGAGATAAAATACTGTTTAGATGAAAATTTGGCCTAAGCACAGGTATTACAAGAATCAGAACTATCTGACCATCAGTGCTGGGACTAGAGTCGTGGGGAGTCTAGCTGAGTACAAAAAAATCCTTTTTGCCTGCTTTTAAGGAAGAACTCAACTAACCAGGCTCAATTTTCTTAACCTGGTTTCAGTCCTGCTGAAAAAAACGTCCAGAATAAAAGGTGAAAATCAGCTGAAATTCTGCCAGGTCTGGTGGGAGCCACTAAGCCACACATGATCAATGTCAGTGGGACTGCAAAGTATACAGCAAAGCAGAAGCATAAATGTTAGAAGGACTGGGGCCAGAGTACAGTGGTGTCTCTGCAGTTGCCTTTAAATAACTGGAAGAGAAGACGAAATAAGAAGTATTTGGGCACCAAAGTGACTGTGTTACAGAGCAGCAAGGCTGGGTGAATTTTGCCGCTCAGGTGCAGAACAGGAGCTGGAGTGGCAAAGGAGCATTTCTGAAAGTAAAGTTTAGACTTGGGCTCCATGGCAATTAGCAAATGAGTGTTGCATGGCACTGCTTTCTGAAAATGGAAAATTTTTTCCTTATCTCTATTCCACACCTGATTTTTTATGTATTTTTAGCAATATGGAATGCACAGCATATTATGAGCAAAGCAAGGGCGAGATTTTTGCCTTCAAAGTATTATTTGGAGGTTAAAGCTGAGGCCATGAGTTCTTTCCACAACCTACTTTCGTTTATGCTCTCACCTAAGTAATGTTTTTAAAGACATGTGCCTTCATCTGACTCCTATGCTGCTTTAGAGGTGATGGCTAGGATATTGTTTAATTATCGGAAGCAGTATAATCTTTCCCCAAATAATGAACATGCAAAGGTTTATAGATATGATAGCTCTGAATGGTTTGTACATTGATTTTCTCTAAGATTCCAGTGTTGTTTTTAAGGATCTGTAAAAAGGTTTCAAGGGAACATTTTCTAGGGCCCCAAAATTTGCATTTGTGGCTCTGAAATTCCAAATGCCTGGAAAGAACAAGGAGAAAAATACCTTGCTCTGAAATAACGCTGCCAGTTAATGTTAGTACATAAAGTCATGCAACACATTCTATTTTCAAAGTCATCCAAAGTACAAACTGAAGAAATCATCGCTGGGTTTTATAGGTATAAAGCATATAGGTATGCATATGGTT